>NC_087294.1:13936911-14631911 GCF_015220805.1 Pogoniulus pusillus
ATCGTAGCATCCAGACAAAATACTTCATCAGATAGGTTTGTATCAGAGCATGGTAAGTAAATGACCTCAGAATAGTGCTCTGTGCTATAAAAATATTACAGAATCACAGCATCACAGAGTGTCAGGGGTTGGAAAGGACCTCCAAAGCTCATCCAGTCCAACCCCTTGCCAGAGCAGCATCACCTAAGCAGATCGCACAGGAACACATCCAGACAGGTCTGGAATATCTCCAGAGAGGGAGACTCCATAACCCCCCAGGGCAGCTTGTTCCAGGCTTCTGTCACGTTCACAGGGAAAACATTTTCCTCCTGTTTTCATGGAAGTTCCTCTGCCTCAACTCCCACCCAGTGCCCCTTGTGCTGGCACTGGGCATCACCCAGCAGAGCCTGGCTCCAGCCTCTTGGCACTCACCCTGCACATCTTTATAACCACTCATAGAATCATGGAATCAGGCAGGTTGGAAGGGACCTCCAATATCCTCCAGTCCAACCTAGCACCCAGCCCTGGCCAATCAACCAGACCATGGCACCACATGCCCCATCCAGTCTTCTCTTGAACACCTCCCTGGGCAGCCCATTCCAATGCCAGTCACTCTCTCTGCCATCAACTTCCTCCTAACATCCAGCCTAGACCTGCCCTGGCACAACTTGAGACTGTGTCCCCCTGTTCTGTTGCTGGCTGCCTGGCAGAAGAGCCCAACCCCACCTGGCTACAGCCTCCCTTCAGCTCACCCCTCAGGCTTCCCCATTCATGAGGTCACCCTTGAGCCTCCTCTTCTCCAAGCAACACAACCCCAGCTCCCTCAGGCTCTTCTCATAAAGGAGCTGTTCCTTTCCCTTCATCATCTTTGTGGCTGTGCTGGACTCTCTCAAGCAGTTCTATGCCCTTCTTGAACTGTGGGACACAAACTGTTTTTTGGGGGTGTTTTTGTTGTTGTTGGGTTTGGTTGCTTTTCTTTTTAACTGGAGACAAACTTTATACTATCTATATCTCTAAAATGTAGAACATAGCTATATAGTTGTTATAAAGGAACACTAATTGCTAGGACATGCTACTAGGAGTCAGTCCTTGATGCATATTTTAATTGGCATATTGCAACTTTAGTTGCTAAGCTTTGCTAAATGCCAGTCTCGCCCTCAGAAAGCTTGGCTCTGATTTCTGATGCTGTGCAAGCTTTCTTTTTACCCTCTCCAGCTTCCTTCACTCGGAGAAGAGTCACTTCCCATTTCCCTTCACCTGCAAAAGTGAAGGCTTCCCTTTGCTCTTCTGAACCGGCACATGGCAATTAGGATGGGTAAGGAAGAGTCAGCAAATGGTAATCCAGACAGGTGCTTTTCAGCAGAAATAAATGCAAGGAGCCTGTCAGGCAGAAGCTCTCCTGCTTGGCAGGGTGATTTACCTGTCTGATGTTGCTGCTCGTTCTCCATCACACAATGAAAACACTTCACTTGTCAGACATCTCCCTTTCGGGGGCTGCGTCTCGCACGCACACTGCTCGCCCATCTCCAACTCAGCTGTGCCTCTAGCAGCCAAGCTGACAGCTCAGCCAGACAGGCTCAGGACGAAAGAGGTTTCCCACTAGCCCACTGAGGCAGCTCAAGAGCTTGGGGGCTGCACAATAAAAAGATTTTGTCAAAGTGTTTTTTGGTTTTGCTGCATGGTTCTCTTTTTCCCCCCTCAAGAGCGACTGAACTCTTTGCAGCAGCAGAGCAGGGCTTTGTGGGTCCCTGAAACATTGCAAACCCCAAACATTCTCTGGACAGGAATGTCTGGGATAACATTTAAGTTCTCTCCCCTACAACTGCTTGTGCTGAGATCTGATCTGAGGAGAGGCTGAGGGAGCTGGGGGTGTGCAGCCTGCAGAAGAGGAGGCTCAGGGCAGAGCTCATTGCTGTCTGCAGCTGCCTGCAGGGAGGCTGTAGCCAGGTGGGGTTGGGCTCTGCTGCCAGGCAAGCAGCAACAGAACAAGGGGACACAGTCTCAAGTGCCAGGCCATGTTCAGGCTGGATGTTAGGAGGAAGTTGTTCCCAGAGAGAGTGATTGGCATTGGAATGGGCTGCCCAGGGAGGTGGTGGAGTCACCGTCCCTGGAGGTGTTCAAGAGAAGCCTGGCTGGGGCACTTAGTGCCATGGTGTGGTTGTTTGGCTAGGGCTGGGTGCTAGGATGGACTGGATGAGCTTGGAGATTCCTTCCAACCTGCTTGATTCTATGAGCAATGTGTACAATATCTGAGGGGGTGTCAAGTGGAGGGGGGCAAGCTCTTTTCAGTGGTCAGCAGCAATAAGCTAAGGAGCAATGGATGCAAACTGGAAGAGAGAAGGTTTCAACTGAACATAAGGAGAAATCTTTTTAGAGTGAGGGTGACAGAGCCCTGGAGCAGGCTGCCCAGAGAGTCTCCTTCTCTGCAGATTTTCCAAACCCACCTGGATGCATTCCTGTGTGAACTACCCTGAATGATGCTGCCTTGGCAGGGGGGTTGGACTGGATGATCTCTGGAGGTCCCTTCCAACCTCTAAGGCTCTGTGATTCTGTGACAGCAAATTCAGAGCTGTTCTAACAGCACATTTGGCCACTCACATGCTAACAGCACATCTGGCCACCCAGGCTCAGTGGGGTAAGTTGCTCCTCAGTGACTGTAACTTTGGGAGCCTCCCTGGCTCCTGACCACAAGCATCAGCATTTGTCCTTAGCTTGGCTCTGAACCTGACAGCTAAGCCCAGATGTATGGCCAGGATGCAGCTCAGGCTTCTGTCCCCAGTTGAGGTGCCTCAGTGGTTCTTCTCTCATCCATGCTTTAGACCAGCAGAGAGGGAAGTAAAGATGAGAGGGTCTGCTTGTTCCTGTTCTTCCTAAATAAGAGCCAAATGACTTTGTGCACCCTGGGGTGCAAAACCCTCACCCACCCTGCTGGGTTATCTCAGTGAGACAGGTATGCAGAGCTCCAAGGAGAGCTCTCAGTCAGGGAACAAACTATTCTCTACCAACCCCGAGTTGCCAATGATCCATTTGTGTTGAGAAGCCTCAGAGTTTCCACCAGCACCATCAGAATTTTGGAGAGAGGACAGCATGAGCCACGGGGCCAGGTCTGTGTGACTGCACATTGACCAGTTGGGTACATCTGGACCAGCAAGGACAGGATGACAGCCAAGAAGCTTGGGGAAATGTTAATTATATGTCCAACTGCAGCTTGTCTCTGCTGGCATCCAAAAAAAAAAGCATAAAGAGTGACCAGACTGCAATATGGTCACAGTTTCCAGCATGCACCATCCTTTTCCTGAGAGGGTTGGAACTTCTGGCAGCCCTGATACGATGCACATCCACCCACTCTTCCCTCCCTGCAGCTGCTCCAACAGCAGCCCTCACTGAGAAGTCTGCTTTGTTCAGGGACCTGGAAACTATTTTAAGGCCTGAGGTTGCTGCCAGACAAATAAAGGCAGTGCTACACACCTGGTGCTGAAAAAAACAGCAGCAGTTCTTCATCTTCATCAGCCAGTTCTTCATCTTCCACTGGGGTTGTTGCCCCTATGGCACTCACTGCCTCTAGGTGCATTGCATGAACTGATTTCCTAGCCAAGAATGTGCCAGCAGTAGAAGTGGATGCAATGATTCTGACAAAGATTTTCCTCCATGGGAGTTTACAACACACCTTTTTTTTCTCTCCCTGAATAATTCATCCTGGGACAACCAGGATGATTTAAGCATCACTGCTTCTCCTCCTGTAGTTTGTACCTGGGAAACAAGCACAGTGCAGAGGAAGTGATGTTTACCTGGGAGGAGAGTTGCCAAAATGAGTTAAAATCCAGATCTTATCTCACCAGCTCCAAATTGCCCCAAACTGAGAGTCCTGACACAGGCAAAAGGTAGCCCAAAAACTCCTTTCAGCAGGTGCCAAAATGCTCCTTAAGGTCAAGATTGAGGCAAGAAGATTAAAGTGGTAAGCTTAGCTGAAGAGCATAGTGTTGGAATTGGAATCATGGAATCACAGAATTGCTTTGGTTGGAAAAGACCTTTCAGATCATTGAGTCCAACCCTTTAACCCAGCACTACCAGGTCACCACTAAACCATTTCCCTCAGCTCCACATCTCAACAACTATGAAACCCCTCCAGGGATGGCAACTCCAACACTGCCCTGGGTAGCCTGGGCCAGGGCTTGACAGCCCTTTCAGGGAAGAAAATATTCCTCCTGTTCAAACTTCCCCTGGGGCAATCTGAGGCTATTTCCTTTTGCCCTGTCACTTGCTGCTTCTGACAAAAGACCAATCCCTGCCTGGCTCCAGCCTCCTTTCAGGGAGCTGTAGAGAGCAAAGAGATCTCCCCTTAGCCTCCTCTCCTCCAGGCTGAACACCCCTAGCATTGCATGCAGTGATATCTGCACTTCCAGCCCCAAGCCAGCACACAACACACCCAGGCAGGAAGGGCAGGAACAAGCAAAGGATATTAGAATGGAATCAGAGAATCAGGCAGGGTTGGAAGGGAGCACAAGGAGCAGTCAGTTCCAACCCCCCTGCCATGCCCAGGGACACCCTACCCTAGAGCAGGCTGCACACAGCCTCAGCCAGCCTGGCCTCAAACACCTCCAGCCATGGGGCCTCAACCACCTCGCTGGGCAACCCATTCCAGCCTCTCACCACTCTCCTGCTCAACAACTTCCTCCTCACCTCCAGGCTGAATCTCCCCACCTCCAGCTTTGCTCCATTCCTCTCAGTCCTGTCACTCCCTGACAGCCTAAAAAGTCCCTCCCAGCTTTTTTGTAGCCCCCTTCAGATCCTGGAAGGCCACAAGAAGGTCACCTTGTATTAAGCCATCAGAAGCCAGTGACATTATGAAGCCATCTCTTTCTTTGGCCAAAGGATGCACCAATCAGTGGTTGGTTAATATTTAATATAGCATATGTTTTAAGCATCAGAGCAATGTGCCAGGACAAAGGGCATCACTATTTTGATAAGTGATTGAACTTTGAGCAGCAGAGGGAGGGAGGGAGAGGGAGATTTCTATTTTCAAAGCTAGTGAAGGGCTTGGCAGACACTCTGGCCTAAAATGTTCATTTCCTATCCTTCCCACTGCTGTTAAAAGGCAAAGCAAACCACTCCTCTGTTGGCTGAAGATCTTAGGGTATGAATACTCAATTGAAAGCTTTTGCATGACAGCAGCTTAACAAATGACCACCCAGCTGGTAAGCCCTCATCTCTAAGCCCCATGTGTGCTCTTAGCCCTGCTTATATTGTGAGTTAAAGTACATCACCATCAGTGGGTTGGCCCTGTCCCTCAGAGGTGCTAATGCCATTTGTCTGGGAGGGCGACAGCACCCTTCGGCCAGGTGGTAGGAGCATGCAGCCATCTGCTGAGCTTCTAAAGCATGTGGCAATAAGGGCTGGCAGCTATTGTCAAAGCTCCACCTTCTGCAAGGCAGATCCTGTGGGGTAAAGAAATGAGATGAGCTGTGCAGAATCACAGAATCACAGAATTAACCAGGTTGGAAAAGACCTTTGAGATCATCGAGTCCAACCTATTCCCCAACAACTTCTGATTAACAAGACCACCACACTAAGAATCACAGAATCATCCAAGCTGGAAGAGACCTCCAAGATCATCCAGTCCAATCTATCCCTCAACACTTTGTAATTAACTAGACCAATGCACTAAGAATCATAGAATCAACCAGGGGAGGAGAGGCTGAGGGAGCTGGGGGTGTGCAGCCTGCAGAAGAGGAGGCTCAGGGCAGAGCTCATTGCTGTCTACAACTACCTGAAGGGAGGCTGTAGCCAGGTGGGGTTGGGCTCTTCTGCCAGGCAAGCAGCAACAGAACAAGGGGACACAGTGTCAAGCTGTGCCAGGAGAGGTATAGGCTGGATCTTAGGAGGAAGTTCTTGGAATGGGCTGCTCAGGGAGGTGGTGGAGTCACCATCCCTGGTGGCGTTCAAGAGAAAACTGGATGAGGCACTTAGTGCCATGGTCTGGTTGAGTGGATAGGGCTGGGTGCTAGGTTGGACTGGATGAGCTTGAAGGTCTCTTACAACCTGCTTGATTCTATGATTCTATGATCCAGTCCATCCTATCACCTAAGTGCCCCATCCAGTTTTCTCTTGAACACCTCCAGGGACAGTGACTCCACCACCTCCCTGGGCAGCCCATTCCAATGGCTTGGAGGTCTCGTCCAACCTGGTTGATCTTCTAATTCTATGACAAGAGGAGGGAGTGCCACTGAAGACAGTGATCTGAGCTACCTGTCTCCCCCAGGATTCTGCTTTATTAATGTTTTGGGGTTTTTTTTGCTGGAGACAGGATCTACCACACCAAATAGCTGCTAAAATGCAAATGTTAGCAGCCAAGGTCACCTTCCCAGGGATACCAAACAGCCTGCCCCAGGCAGGCCCCATTAGTGGCAGCTCCGGCAGTGTTCCCATCACATTCTCCTCCCCCAGCTCTTTGCTCCGTGCTGAGAAAGATTCCAGAGGCAAAAAGTCTCTTCCATCTGATGCTAAAAAGCTGCTCCCTCCTCCCAGCCGGCCAAGGCTCAGGTTCAATAACAATCCTCATTAGCTGTCAGCTACATATGCAGGAGGTCTGCTCCAAGTCTTGCAACCGACCTCTGGAAAGCCAAAGCAAGCTGTCATTAAAGGTGGGGCCAACCCAAAACTTCGGGTCACAAGCCCACGTCCTGTAGAAATTTGGATCTGAATGGCATGGCTCAGGATGTTCTCTTCACTCAAAGAGTGGGGATTGTCTGGCAGTGAGGTTGCAGACCCCTCTGAGGGACACGCTCTGGTCCGATCCCTTGCATAATACGGTGGAGATCCTCTGTCTGATTCACTTGAATTAAGGGCTGGGCAGCTTTCATCAGTGCAAGACTGGAGTGAAAATCTAACGAGTGGAGTGGCCCCTGTTGTTTGTTCACATGGTGATTTTGCATTCTGCATGCTTTATTTCTGTAGCACCACTCCTGCTTTAATTTGGTGCTGTCATGCCCCAAAGCCGGCAGCGGCAAAGTCTTCCACCAGGAGCCCAGGGGAACAGGGTGTTAATAAGTGCTGGCTTTGGCACCTGAGGATCCATGGGAGTTCCTGGGGATTATATCAACCAAACAAGATAACTGTTGGCTTTTCTTTTTCTGTTAACATCATTGTTAGGGAAGGACTGAAAATCAATGATATCTTATAGCTCTGTCTTCATGCTTCCAGGTCAGCAACGTCCTAAACGTGTGAGATCAGCAGCACACAGCTTCTCATATCAGTGTTCCATGGTTCAGCCC
Source organism: Pogoniulus pusillus (assembly GCF_015220805.1). Taxonomy (NCBI): domain Eukaryota; kingdom Metazoa; phylum Chordata; class Aves; order Piciformes; family Lybiidae; genus Pogoniulus; species Pogoniulus pusillus. Next base: position 13,944,162 of record NC_087294.1, read on the forward strand.
TTAAAAAAAAGTGAGGATTGAACAAAAATAAATGCTCAGCTCTGCTGCCAAGGTAGACTGTGATATGTCTGAGAGGTCTAGAGCACAACAAAGACATCCTGAATCAGAAGCTGCACGGCCAAATGCGTCCACTTGCCCCTGTAACTTATAATGCAGACTTGCTCCCTGTTTAAATTTCTTGCTTCACAATCTCCTAACACCAGGAAAGAGCTGAATTCACCTCCAGCTGAGCAGAAATGCTCTTTTTATCCTGTAGCATCTACTTCTCTGGACACCTTCCAGCACCTCAACATCTCTCTTGAATTGAGGAGCCCAGAGCTGGACGCAGCACTCAAGCTGTGCAGTACAGGGGCAGAAGAACCTCCCTTGTCCTGCTGGCCACACTGTTCCTGATCCAACCCAGGATGCCATTGGCTCTCTTGGCCACCTGGGCACTGCTGCCTCATCTTCAGCCTACTCTCTACCAGCACCCCCAGGTCTCTCTCTGCCTGGCTGCTCTCAGCCACTCTTCCTCCAGCCTGTAGTGCTGCTTGGGGTTGGTGTGGTCAAAGTGCAGAACCCTGCCCTTGGCCTTGTTCAATCTCATCCCATTGGCCTCTGCCCAAAGGATTGTTTCAGTTGAGCCTTGCTTTGGACACACTGAAAGTATTTGCATTAAACTTCACAAAACCTTTAATTATTATTTCTCAGCTCATTCAGCTTGCCAGAAGCACAGAAGAAGCTCTAAGAAGGCCATGCTAGACTTAAAAGTGATCGTTTTTAAATGGCATCTGTGTTACACAGTGAAAAAGCAGCCAAAAAAAAGTTGCCTTAGAGCAGCCTTAAAGACCCAGGGTCTTTTATTCGTCACAAAGCAGTGTTTTCCATTAAGCAGTAAGCAAATCAGGGGCACAGAAGGAAGAGCAGGTAACAGTTGATGCAACCTGAGGCAGAGCAATTCCTGCCCTGTCCATAAACCCAAGCAGTGTTATCTTGAAAGACCATTACAGGCTTTAGTCAACCATAGGCACAGAGAGATGTTAGCTACCTGCAGCACAAAAAGCCTTGTGGCACTTGTTAATGGCAACTGTGTGAATGCTGGCAGCAGCCCAGAGCTCAAAACAACCTTCAGGAGGTAGCTGAGAGAAGAAATCTGAGCTGGTGATCAGACAGGAATATTTCCTTCAGTTGTGTGAAACTCCTGGAGAAGATTTACATAATTAATCTTCAGCAACAAAACATTTGTAGTGCAGTTGAATAATCTGGGTGATAGGCAGGTCCTGTTAATTACCAGCTTTGCTTCCTGGCCTTCACAGCCATTGTTTCCAAGCTCTCAGTTTGCAAGTTAATAGCTTGAGTAGCACAGTAAGTTTGCACATGATTAATGCCTGAGTGCTTGGCATTAGCTGAGGGTCTGCCCAAGCCCTGGTCCTGCCACGGGCTGCATGTGTGACTGGGTGGGGGGGAGGAAGAGGTTTTGGGGACAGTTCTGCATTGCTGATGTCCTAGTTGCAGATAGCCAAGCAATTGGTATCTGATAACTCCAGCTGCAGGCTCAGTCACAGCATCACAGTACCACAGCACCACAGAATCACAGAATCAGAGTTGTCAGGGCTGGAAGGGACCTCAAAGATCAGCTAATTCCAACCCCTTCCCTGCCATGGGCAGGGACACCTCATACTAGATGAGGTTTCTCAAAGCCACATCCAGCCTGGCCTTAAAAGCATCCAGGGATGAGGCTTTCACTGCCTCCCGGGGTAACCTGTGCTAATCTCTCACCACCTTCATGCTGAAGAACTTCTTCCTAATGCCTAATCTAAATCTCCCCTCCTCTAACTTGAATCCATCCTCCCCAGTCCTATCACTACCTGACATCCTAAAAAGTCCCTCAGCAGCTTTCTTGCAGACCCCTTCAGATATTGCAAGGCCACAAGAAGGTCTCCTTGGAGCCCTCTCTTCTCCAGACTGAACAATCCCAGCTCTCTCAGCCTGTCCTCATAGGAGGGGTGCTCCAGTCTTATCCCTTGTCTCCCTCCTACAAACATCAGCTAATTGTGGGGCTCTGTTTTAAAGCACACAGTGTAGAGCTGTGTACTTTCTGTGTTTTCATTGATTTTTTTGTTGCTGTTTCTTGGTTGATTTGTTGCCTTTTTAAAGCAAATATCTGAAATATCTTCTTAGTGTCACCTCAGAGTCTGCTGAAGAGGTGCTAACTTCTTTTAAGAGAAGGAAAGGGGCTCTTGGTCATCATGAACCTCAGAGATCACCTACTGCAAGCTTCTTGCCATGGGTAGGGATGCTTCTAAGCTAGACTCAGCTGCTCATGGCTTCATCCAACTTGGCCTTGAACACCCTCAGGGAGGAGACATCCACAACTCTCCTGGGCAACCTGTTCCAGAGGCTCACCACCCTCATACTGAAGAACTTCTTCCTAAGATCAAGTCTAAACCCACTCTCCCTCAGCTATAAACCATTCCCCCTCATCCTGTTCTTAAACCCCCTCATGAAAAGTCCCTCTGCAGCCTTCCTGTAGGATCCCTTCAGGTATTGGAAGGCAGCTCTCAGGTCCCCTCCTGTCTTCTCTTCTTTAGGCTGATCAACTCCATCTCCCTCAGCCTGTCCCCATAGCAGAGGGGTTCCAGCCCTTGGATCATCTTTGTGGCCCTTCTCTGGACTCCCTCCAACAACTCTGCTGGCTGAGGCACTTAGTGCCATGGTCTAGGTGACTGGCTAGGGCTGGGTGCTAAGTTGGACTGGATGAGCTTGGAGGTCTCTTCCAACCTGGTTGATTCTGTGATTGAAGAGCAACAGCAAGGTATTGTTTGGGGGAGATGCTGTTTGAAACTCCAAGGGATGTCAGGGAGGAAAGAAAAGGGACTTGTCTGAGATTCAAAGGGGGCAGCAGAGACTGGGATCAACGGGCAAGCAGGAGACAGAAATCACCTTTTGAGTGCTGAGAAGAAAATGACAGCACAGGGATGAGCAAGGTCTTTACATGAAAGGGAAAGGGCAGCCAGTGGAGAGATTCACCATGAGAGCTGACATGGGCAGGCAGACAGGCTGAGGGAATGTTCTTTGCAGCAGTGCAGTGGCAAGGCAAGCACAAGGCAAGACTCTGTTAGCTCTAAAAGAGAGCTGCAAGAATTGAGACCTAAGATAATGAGCTCTTGGTTGGGAGTTTTGTTTGTGAAACTGGATAAGCAGGACTTGCTCCATTTAATGCTCTTTTACTAACTAGGGGAGACTTTAAGCTAGAAGCTGGACATGAGGAGCCAAATAGAAGCTCATACCCAGACTGAGAGCTTGATGCAAGGTAGCAGCATTGTCAAGAAAGAATGAGCAGGAAAGGCTGAGCAGAGCAGGAAGGGTTCTGCTGCAGCCTGGTGTAACTCATTGACATCTCCTAATGAATTGTTAACCCAATAGATATTTTAGTTTGGGCAGGAAAAGAACTTTCCTGTACAGAGAGCAGAACCATTAGTAGAGGAAAGAGGCAGCCAGTGACTGGCACTTGCAGAGTAGAACATCCCAAATTAGAAGATTGCAGGAACCAGAAGGCCAGATCCATGGAAGCAAAGGAAAGGAGCAGAACTGGTTATGATGCAGGTGGCTGGAGAGCTGAGAGGGCTGGGGCTGCCCTGGGGCAGAGATGAGGCAGCAGGACCTGATGTCAAAGAGGCAGGATGGAACTTGGGATGATTTCACAGGATGTCAACTGCTGCTTTTGAGAAAGGACTGCCAAAAAAAGAATCAAGGTGAAGTACATAGCATGGCAGGTCAGAAGATAAGGAGCCAGACAGGGAAATGGCACTTCAATTTACTTATCTTATCTTAAAAGCTATTAGAGAGAAGAATATACTTGCTCTTTAACTCCTAGCCTGGTGTGCTTCACTTCCTAGGTGTGTGCATGTGCTTTAACTGGAAACAATCAATGTCTAAGAAGAGTAGGAGATAAAACCTGTTTATAGGTGTGCCCTCTCCCATCAGACTGTACAACCAGGGCATGCAAGGGGAAAAAATGGGGGGTGACTGGCTGCAAGTCAAAGCCTGTTTGGTCTCACAGAATCAGAGAATGTCAGGGGCTGGAAGGGACCTCCAAAGCTCAGCCAGTCCAACCCCCCTGCCACAGCAGCAGCACCTAGAGCAGAGCACACAGGAACACATCCAGGCAGCTCTTGGAATATCTCCAGAGGGAGACTCCACAACTCCCCTGGGCAGCCTCTTCCAGGCTTCTGTCACCCTGATAGGGAAAATATTTCTCCTCCTGTTTCCATGGAACTTCCTCTGCCTCAGCTCCCACCCATTGCCTCTTGTCCTGGCACTGGGCATCACCCAGCAGAGCCTGGTTCCAGCCTCTTGACACTCACCTTTACATCTTCATAACCATTCATGAGGTCTCCCCTCAGCCTCCTCTTCTCCAAGCTAAAGAGACCAACTCTCCTTACCTGAATAGTCCTGGGGGGTGCATACTGTAGACATGCTTGTGTGTCTGTACCCTGTGCTATCCTGGCATCTCTGCATCAGCTCAAAGTTGGAAGAATGGATTTTCACTCTGGTATCCTGGCATCAGGCTGAGTATTGTATAATTCTCTTGGGAATCATTTTTATTGCAGTCATTTGAGATTCTGGTGTCTGAAGAGGATGGGGGGGGGGGGAGGGAGGGAAGAGTGGGGGAAAAAGAAATCAAATAGAGATCTTGATAAATAGAATTTCAGATCTTGCATAATATCATTCAATGGCAACAGCAGGTGTTTGACAGCACTGTGAACTTCCTCAGAATGGGATCCTGCCAACATGGCTGTGATTCAGTGCAATGATTCAACGACTGCAGGACGGTATCCTGCCAACCAGCCTTCCAGCAGCAAACTGTTCACCCCACTGCACACACTGCCAGTCCATTAGCATTTCAGATTGGCTCTATCTGCAGGTCTGTGGAAGGCATGCATCCCTTTCAGGCAATCATAGAAGGAGGGAGGATCACAAAACAACCTTTTGGCCAAGGGAACAGAAAGTGAAATGATCAGCTGCAAAGTTTGCCAAGACCTCCAAGCTCCTCCAGTCCAACCTAGCACCCAGCCCTGGCCAAGCAACCAGACCATGGCACTAAGTGCCTCATCCAGCCTTTGCTTCAACACCTCCAGGGACAGCGACTCCACCACCTCCCTGGGCAGCCCATTCCAATGCCAATCACTCTCTCTGACAACAACTTCCTCCTAACATCCAGCCTAGACCTGCCCTGGCACAGCTTGAGGCTGTGTCCCCTTATTCTGCTGCTGGTTGCATGGGAGAAGAGACCAACCCCACCTGGCTACAGCCTCCCTTCAGGTAGTTGTAGACAGCAATGAGCTCTGCTCTGAGCCTCCTCTTCTGCAGGCTGCACACCCCCAGCTCCCTCAGCCTCTCCTCATAGGCTCCAGACCCCTCACCAGCTTCATCACCCTTTTCTGGACATGTTCCAGTACCTCAACATGTCTCTTGAATGGAGGAGCCCAGAACTGGACACAGCACTCGAGGGGTGGCCTGAGCAGTGCTGAGCACAGGGGCAGAAGAACCTCCCTTGTCCTGCTGGCCACACTGCTCCTGAGCCAGGCCAGGATGCCATTGGCTGTCCTGGCCACCTGGGTATAGCTGGATATAGGAAGCACTTCCTCACAGAAAGGATTTTTAGACACTGGAATGGACTTCCCAGGGCAGTGGTGGAGTCATCAGCCCTGGAGGTGTGTAAGAAAAGCCTGCATGTAGCACTTGGTGGCATGGTTTAGTTAATGCCATGGTATTAGGTTATAGGCTGGAGTTGATGAGCTCAGAAGTCTTTTCCACCCTCAATCATAGATTATCATTATCATAGAATCAACCAGGTTGGAAGAGACCTCCAAGATCCTGCCTTGCCCTGGATGAGCATCTATGCCCTCCCCAGCACCCTCCTCAGAGCCTGCACGCTGAGCCTCCTGCACTACTGCAGCATAGACACGCAGGTGTAAGCCCGGAGTAGGGAGGTTCCCAACTGCCTGGCTCCTGGAGACACTTGGCACGGTAATAGAGGAGGACAAGCCTGACACACACATCACCCTCTAGCTGTGCAGCCCACTAGGCAGTGGCTGAGCTAGGTGAGATGAAATGTCCTTCAAGTGAGCATGTGGTTAGGGCAGAAACACGTCGGGAGCAAGCACCATTTAGCACAGCTCTCCCCTGGCTCCGTTTTCCCATTGTGCAGCAGAAGGAAAACAGAGACTAGAGCAGAGAAGCAATTCACAGCACTGCCACTGCAATCTTTGTTACAGCACAATGTTCTCAGCCTTGCCTGGCTCTTTCAGACCTGCTGCAATATGAATAATGATATACTCCACTTACAGAGACTTTGTTAAACGCTTTGCCTTTGTCGTAGGTGCTGCGTAGCCTTCTCGGATCAAAAGGAGCTCTTTGAGAGGTGATTAGAGCAGGAGGGAAGGGTTTAGTGGTCTAAGAGCCACATTTGCAATAATTAGGCTCCCTGGAGTGGTAGGTTCAAATCTTAGCAGGGTTGGCTCTGCCCTTCATCCTTCTAAAGTAGATTAAATGGGTTCTCTGTAGCGGGGTCCTTTGGATGAGACCTGAAAAAGCCAGACAGGAACATTGAGTTTCTTCCTTTTACCACAAGGTTGAGTGTTACAAATGCATATAGCAGAGACCCTCTGGGGCATTTCCCACAGCCCTAGCTGTTTGCCTGTGCTCTGCTTGCCAAAACCTGGTTTCACCATTGCTGTGACTCTGTAGTTCTTGACCTTGCTTCCCAGAGGGGCTGGTTGGTGATGGAACTCATTTAAGTGAGAGCTGCAGTTTACAGTGAAGAAATGAAGTTTGAATTCAACCTACTGCTATACACAAGCACCAGCCTCTAGGTTTCAGGTTACTCTCAACACTAAGTACTTTCTACTACATATTGATGCTCCCTCATTTCAAGGTAACTTATCAGTCATGAGTCAGACCAGAGCATGGGCTTATGCAGTGCTATAGGGTAAAACCTTTCCTAGGATCACAGAATCAGTCAGGGTTGGAAGGGCCCACAAGGATCATCTAGTTCCAATCCCCCTGCCATGCCCAGGGACACCCTACCCTAGATCAGCCTGGCCACAGCCTTATCCAGCCTGGCCTTAAACACCTCCAGGGATGGGGCCTAAGATGATCATAGTTCCACAAGGGAGGAAGGGAGGGATGACTTTTCCTCATCTCTTTGGTCTGTTTAGGAAGCCAAACTCATTGCACTGAGGAGCAGTTCAAGAGGAATACTCAGAGCAAGCCTTGGAAGCTCCATTCAAAGTAAAGGAAAAGAAGCTGAAGAAAAGAACATTTCAACCTTGCACCCTAAGGCTCTCATTGGCATGCACAAAATGACTCAACCAAAGATGACTGTGAGAAGAGGAAATGCTGCAAAGTTCCTCTTGGAGGAAGCAGAGGCAGGAGGTGCAGGTAAGGAGCTGGGACAGGGAGCAGGCAGGTGGGCAGAGATGCAGGGAAACTTTCAGGACAAAACACAGAGCCACAGGTAACTGAGGGAAGATAATTATCATAGAATAATAGAATGGCTGAGGTTGGAAGGGACCTCAGAGATCTGCAAGCTTCTTGCCGTGGGTAGGGATGCTTCTAAGCTAGACTCAGCTGCTCATGGCTTCATCCAACTTGGCCTTGAACACCCTCAGGGAGGAGACATCCACAACCCTCCTGGGCAGCCTGTTCCAGAGGCTCACCACCCTCATACTGAAGAACTTCTTCCTAAGATCAAGTCTAAACTCTCTCTCCCTCAGCTATAAACCATTCCCCCTCATCCTGTTCTTAAACACCCTCATGAAAAGTCCCTCTGCAGCTTTCCTGTAGGATCCCTTCTGATATTGGAAGGCAGCTCTCAGGTCCCCTCCAGAGTCTTCTCTTCTCTAGGCTGATCAACTCCATCTCCCTCAGCCTGTCCCCATAGCAGAGGGGTTCCAGCCCTTGGATCATCTTTGTGGCCCTTCTCTGGACTCCCTCCAACAACTCTGTTGGCTGAGGCAACCAAGTTGGAAGAAACCTCCAAGCTCATCCAGTCCAACCTAGCACCCAACCCTATCCAATCATAGAATCAACCAGGCTGGAAGAGACCTCCAAGCTCATCCAGCCCAATCTAGCACCCAACCCTATCCAATCATAGAATCAACCAGGCTGGAAGAGACCTCCAAGCTCATCCAGCCCAATCTAGCACCCAGCCCTAGCCAATCATAGAATCAACCAGGTTGGAAGAGACCTCCAAGCTCATCCAGCCTAACCTATCACCCAGCCCTATTCAATCACAGAATCATAGAATCCACCAGGTTGGAAGAGACCTCCAAGCTCTTCCAGCCAAACCTATCACCCAGCCCTATCCCATCAGCTAGTCCATGTCACTAAGTGCCTGTCCTCCCCACGCAGCCAGCCCTGGGGAGGAAGGAGGAGGGAGATGTGAGCGCGAGCGGAGAGCAGCGGAGCACAGCTCGCTAATTGCAGCTTGGTGCGATCGCTTCCACAGCCATTATCATAACTGTGTACATTTCCAGCCCAATTCCTCTATCTTTTCCGGCCTCCTGTCTTTGCAGCTGCCTCCTCTTCTCTCCTTCCTGATGCCTGCAAATCTCTGCTTATCGCTGCTCTTCACGCTGCGTTTCGTCTGCCTCTTTGTGTTCCTCCCTGTGACCGGCTCCTTGGCTGCATCTGGCGGTTTGCTGTTTCCTGGATGTTGTGACAGACTTCAGCGTGAACTACTTTGCTTGGGTTAGCATCTGTGACCTTTTGCCCTGTTTTGTTTTTCTGGCTGATTTGATTTTACACGTGTTTACACCCAGGGCCAGTTTTGCAAGCTCAAGTGGTCAATGTGGCTGTGCAATTGCTGTGTGAGGCACTAAGAATTAAGACAATTACTTATTTATCAAACCTCTCCTCTCTTTTTGTGTGTGTGTGTGCATGAACATATCCATCCACCCCATGAATTTTTCATGCTAGCTCATCTTTTCAAACAACAATCCCTCCTCCTCTTCCTCCTCCTGGGAAGGATTTGAAGTCTTCAGGGAATTCCCCCCCAAATTCTCCTGATTTTTTTCCTTCCCTTTAATTGAACCCCGCTGTGTAAGAAGAGCTCTGTCTACAATATTGATTGTGGAAAAAAAAAACCCATCCAGACCTGTCAGTCTCCCTTTTCCCAAGGCAAAACTCTCCTATTGTCCCTCGCTGCCAGCATATAATTGCCACAAAGACAGACTTCAAACAGTTACACTTCTTGCAGGCTGGGCAGAGAGTGGCTGGAGAGCAGCCCTCAGGAGGGGGACTTGGGGGTGATGCTGGACAAGAAGCTCAGCATGAGCCAGCAGTGTGCACTTGCAGCCCAGAGAGCAACCAGAGCCTGGGCTGCAGCAGGTGAAGTGTGGGAAGCAGGGTGAGGGAGATGATTGTCCCCCTCTGCTCTGCTCTGCTCTGGTTAGACCCCACCTGGAGTACTGCATCCAGTTCTGGAGCCCCTGTTACAAGAAAGATGTGGAGATGCTGGAGAGTGTCCAGAGCAGGGCCAGGAGGATGCTCAGAGGCTGCAGCAGCTCTGCTGTGAGCACAGAGTGAAAGAGTTGGGGCTGCTCAGTCTGGAGAAGAGAAGGCTCCCAGGTGACCTTCTTGTGGTTTTCCAGTGTGTGAAGTGGGCTACAAAAACGCTGGGGAGGGACTTTTTAGGCTCTCAGGGAGTGCCAGGACTTGGGGCAATGGAGCAGAGCTGGAGGTGGGGAGAGTGAGGCTGGAGGTGAGGAGGAAGTTGTTGAGCAGGAGAGTGGTGAGAGGCTGCAATGGGTTGCCCAGGGAGGTGGTTGAGGCCCCATGGCTGGAGGTGTTTGAGGCCAGGATGGCTGAGGCTGTGTGCAGCCTGCTCTAGGGTAGGGTGTCCCTGGGCATGGCAGGGAGTTGGAACTGTCTGCTCCTTGTGCTCCCTTCCAACCCTGACTGATTCTGTGATTCTAACATCCAATCTGACTCTATCCATTTCTATTTTTGCTCCATTCCCCCCAACACCCTAAAAAGTGCCTCTCCAGCTTTCCTGTAGACCTTCTGACCTCACTAAGGGGTTGGGGGCAAAGGAAGCAGATGTGTGAGTCCCTTCCAACCCTGACTGATGCTATGGTTGTACGATCCTCTGATTCTTCCCACCGTGTGGGGACTGTGTGTAGTGCTCCACTTTACATTCACATTTAACAGGTTTCAAGCTTCAGTGAGAAACCAGCCAGTGTGGCTTTCCCCCCCCTTCTTTGTGACAAGTGTTTGACAGCTTTTGAAAGGGGTGTAAAATGGAAAATTGCCCTTCAGAGGAAACATTCCTTTCCCTTCATAATGCAGCCTGAGATGTGGTGTGAATGGAATAACACACTTATGGCATTCTGGGGCCTGGAAAATAAAGTGCATTGCCTGCCTCTATTCCACTTGATTTGATAATCCAGTACCAGTTAGGGCCCTAACAAATTAAATTGTTTGGAAATTTGGTTGGCTGCCTAAATTCTGTGCAAAGTTGGGCTGGTTAATCATAGAATCATAGAATCAACCAGGTTGGCAGAGAGCTCCAAGCTCATCCAGCCCAACCTAGCACCCAGCCCTGGCCAATCAACCAGACCATGGCACTAAGTGCCTCACCCAGTCTTTGCTTCAACACCTTCAGGCACAGTGACTCCACCACCTCCCTGGGCAGCCCATTCCAATGCCAATCACTCTCTCTGACAACAACTTCCTCCTAACATCCAGCCTAGACCTGCCCTGGCACAGCTTGAGACTCTGTCCCCTTGCTCTTCTCTCTTCCAGTGCTTTATCTCCAGGATAAATAATTCAACCTAATAAACCCTGTGATCTGTAAGGTTCATTGTCACCTGCAGTAATGCCCAGCTCGAGCAAATGCCTCTCTTTCACAGACTCCTGTAGCATCACCACAGCTCACCAGGCAGGTTCCCTGCTTTGCCAGAAGCTCTAATGGTTGCAGATGCTACTTCTGCTTCTGAACAGGCAAAGGTCACAGGATGTTAGAGGTTGGAAGGGACCTCCAGAGATCATCCAGTCCAACACCCCTGCCAAAGCAGGATCCCCTAGGGTACCTCACACAGGAACACATCCAAGTGGGTTTGGAAAGTCTGCTGAGAAGGAGGCTCTGCCTCTCTGGGCAGCCTGCTCCAGGACTCACTAAAGAAGCTTCTCCTCATGTTGAGCTGAAACATTTTCTGTTCCAGTTTGTAGCTGTTGCTCCTTGGCTTATTGCTGCTGACCACTGAAAAGAGCTTGGTCTCAGCTACTTGACACCCCCCCCTCAGACATTTGAACTACAGGAAGAATTAGGGTCAGCAGCACCAAGCATTTCATGTGCTGGTTCCCTTTTCCCCCAAGTGATTATCTGGTTGATATCCAAGAAAGCCTTTGGGCAATATGGACTAGAATGGAATATAATTTAAAAAAATTAAAAATGAAAAGAAGTGGCATGAAAAAAAGAAAAAAAGAAAGAAAAGAAAAGAAAAGAAGAGAAAAGAAAAGAAAAGAAAAGAAAAGAAAAGAAAAGAAAAGAAAAGAAAAGAAAAGAAAAGAAAAGAAAAGAAAAGAAAAGAAAAGAAAAGAAAAAAAGAAAAGAAAAGAAAAGAAAAGAAAAGAAAAGAAAAGAAAAGAAAAGAAAAGAAAAGAAAAGAAAAGAAAAGAAAAGAAAAGAAAAGAGAAATGGAAATGAAAGAAAAGGAAAGAGGAAAGAAAAGAAAAGGAAAGAGAAAAGAAAAGAAAAGGAAAGGAAAGAGGAAAGGAAAGGAAAGGAAAGGAAAGGAAAGGAAAGGAAAGGAAAGGAAAGGAAAGGAAAGGAAAGGAAAGGAAAGGAAAGGAAAGGAAAGGAAAGGAAAGGAAAGGAAAGGAAAGGAAAGGAAAGGAAAGGAAAGGAAAGGAAAGGAAAGGAAAGGAAAGGAAAGGAAAGGAAAGGAAAGGAAAGGAAAGGAAAGGAAAGGAAAGGAAAGGAAAGGAAAGGAAAGGAAAGGAAAGGAAAGGAAAGGAAAGGAAAGGAGAAGAGAAGAGAAGAAGAGAAGAAGAGAAGAAGAGAAGAAGAGAAGAAGAGAAGAGGAAAGGAGGGGAGGAGATTCAAGGAGATTCAAGGAGAGGAGAAGAGAAGAGAAGAGAAGAGAAGAGAAGAGAAGAGAAGAGAAGAGAAGAGAAGAGAAGAGAAGAGAAGAGAAGAGAAGAGAAGAGAAGAGAAGAGAAGAGAAGAGAAGAGAAGAGAAGAGAAGAGAAAAGAGAAGAGAAAAGAGAAGAGAAGAGAAGAGAAGAGAAGAGAAGAGAAGAGAAGAGAAGAGAAGAGAAGAGAAGAGAAGAGAAGAGAAGAGAAGAGAAGAGAAGAGAAGATAATGAAGCTTCACAAATCTATTACCTGGGGAATTTTATCCATAGGAGATGTGTTCAGCTCTGCAGTGGGATGAATAGGTTCTTATTAATTATTAAATTGCTCAGATGGTCTCCTCCTCCCCAAACCTGACATTTATTGAAAAGAAGAAAAAAAAGTAATTGAAAAGGATTTGGCCAGTTCTGCTCTCTGGGCTCGAGTGGAACAGACATCCCCACCAGCCTGCTCCCTCTGTCTCCCTGCGTTCAGGCCAATACACAGTTTATTGGGTATCAATAAAACATAAGAACTCCTCCTGGTCCAACAATAGCACCTCTTTGCAACCTCCAGCCTGCTTAACTCCCCAGAAGAGCGTGCTAATGAGGGTGCTGGGTGGTGTTTTAGAGAGAGGTTGGTGTGGTGTGCAGGGCTGATGGCTGCATCCCTTGGATCAAACGCTGTGCTGGCATGACTCATACCTTTTACTAATTCATAAGAGCAGTCTTCCTTGAAATCCCAGTGTAAATACTGTCATCCTGTTCTCTGTGAGCCTTGAAGTCAACAAAAGTAATGGGCACTCTGTGTGGAATAACGACTCATGGAATCATGCAATCAGGCAGGGTTGGGAGGGAGCACAAGGAGCAGACAGTGCCAACCCCCCTGCCATGCCCAGGGACACCCTACCCTAGAGCACAGCCTCGTCCAGCCTGGCCTGAAACACCTCCAGGGATGGGGCCTCAACCACCTCCCTGGGCAACCCATTCCAGCCTCTCACCACTCTCCTGCTCAACAACTTCCTCCTCACGGCCAGGCTGAACCTACCCATCTCCAGCTTTGCTCCATTCCTCCTAATCCTGGCACTCCCTGGCATTCTGAAAAGTGCTGTCAATAGTTTTCTGTGCTCCAGTCCCTTCAGCATCCTCGTAGCCCTGTGTTGGACTCTCTCCAGCAGATCCCTGTCCCTCCTGAACTGAGTAGCTTCAAACTGAATGCAATATTCCAGGTGAGGTCTCACTAGGGCAGAGTAGAGGGGGAGGAGAACCTCCCTGGATCTGCTGGCTGCACTCAGTGCAACCCAGGACCAAATTAGCCTTCTTGCCCCACCAGGGCACACTGCTGTGCCATGCAGAACTTGCTGCCCACCAGCACTCTCAGCTCCTTCTCCACAGGGCTGCTTTCCAGCAGATCTCCTCTCAGCCTGTACTGGTGCAGTTTATTGTTCCTTCTCATGTGTAGGACTCTACACTTATCCTTGTTGAACCTCATTAGGTTCCTCTCTGCACAGCTCTCAGCCTGTGCCAGTCTTGCTTGATGGCCTCACAGCCTTCATGTGTCTCAGCCAAGCCTCCCAGTTTGGTATCATCAGCAAATCACTCATTCCCAGGTGCAGGAATTATGCTATCTGCTTGTAAACAAAATCTCCTTTTAAGCTTCCAATTGTTGTGGAGCATTTCTATTTTTATGCCCCCCCCCCAAAAAAAAAAAGGAGTCAATATAATTTCTGTCCTCTGCTATTGGGTAGCTCAGGGCCCTAAACCAACATAGTTGGGAAAGGCAAAATGTAAAAGAACAAAATCTGGGGGGGGGGGGGGGTGGAGGCACAAAGCAGCCTCAGACCTCCTCTGGATAATCATTGGCAGCTCTGCTGGGCTTGCTCTGCTTCTAAGAACTGGCTGTGTGCTGGAGGACACAGGAACTAACTGGCTCTGACAGGCTAACTGTCCCAGCAGGTGCTTGGCAATTTAAGGCAGAAGCTCTATGATTCTGCTAATGTCACTGGGCTGAATTGTTCCCTTCTCACTGTGCCTGTGCTGCCTTGCTCGGTGCTAAATCACAGCTGCTCGGGGGCAGCTGGCTGCACTCTGTTGACAGAGGAAAGTATTTCTTGTCTGTATAGAGAATGCTTTGCACCAGAGAGTGCAACAAGTATATTCCCTTATAGAAGGCCCACCCAATGCAAAGGTATTGTCATGACCAAAACCACAGTCAGATCATAGAATCATAGAATCAACCAGGTTGGAAGAGACCTCCAAGCTCTGCCAGCCCAACCTAGCACCCAGCCCTTGCCAATCAACCAGACCATGGCACTAAGTGCCTCAGCCAGGCTTTGCTTCAACACCTCCAGGGACAGCAACTCCACCACCTCCCTGGGCAGCCCATTCCAATGCCAATCACTCTCTCTGACAACAACTTCCTCCTAACATCCAGCCTAGACCTGCCCTGGCACAACTTGAGGCTGTGTCCCCTTGTTCTGTTCCTGGGTGCCTGGCAGAGCCCAACCCCACCTGGCTACAGCCTCCCTGCAGGCAGCTGCAGACAGCAATGAGCTCTGCCCTGAGCCTCCTCTGCTGCAGGCTGCACACCCCCAGCTCCCTCAGCCTCTCCTCACAGGGCTGTGCTCCAGACCCCTCCCCAGCCTTGCTGCCCTTCTCTGGACACCTTCCAGCACCTCAACATCTTTCTTAAACTGAGGGGCACAGAACTGGACACAGCACTCATGGTGTGGCCTGAGCAGTGTTGAGCACAGGGGCAGATTCTAGGGCTCTGTGATTCTATGTTTCTATGATTCAGTGTTTCTGTGATTCTGTGTTTCTGTGATTCTGTGATTCTATGACTCTGTGATTCTATGATTCTATGACTGTGATTCTATGTTTCCATGATTCTGTGATTCTGTTTCTATGGTTCTATGTTTCTGTGGTTCTCTGATTTTGTGTTTCTCTGATTCTGTGAGTCTCTGATTCTATGACCAGCTCGAGAAGATATGTTGGCTGCAGGATGCAGCATGTGCCAAAGAGCAGGGTGCCTCTGTGAGAAGTGGCAAAGTGAGTCTGCACTGGAATTAGGAGAAAGACACTGTGTGCAGGCAGCAGGGCTGGTGCCCATACTGTGATGCAAGGACTTGCTTGGGGCTTGCTTTAGAAAGCATCCATTCCCAAAGAAAGCAATCAGGCTTTTATGCTCTGACTGACCGAAGCCTTGATGCCATTCCACAGCATGAGAGCAGCATCCTTCCTCAGAAAGACATCAGCAGTCCCAAGTGGCTATTTCTGCTTTTGTAGTGAGAGAGAAAATAGTAAGAGAGGGAAGGAGAAAATGAAGTGCCTCTGACAAGAAAACAATGTGCCAGAAGCACATCCTTTAAACACAGGAAGGCAAGAGGGCAGAACTCCATCCATTCCCCAACTTTTTTTTGCTGCTTTCTTTCTTTCTTTTTTTTTTTTTAAACACATCTCATATTTTACCTTAGATTGATTTCTTCCCCCCCCCCCCTTGAAACATTGTGCTTTAGCATAAGAAGCCATAGAACTGCAGAGGTTAGAGATGCAGGAAGCCTATTAGATCATCTGCTCCGCTGCTCTCCGCCGGCGGAGAATTGCTCCCTGCGGTCCATTTTCCAGTCTTTTGTCCAGACGTCTTGTAGCAATCCTGAGTGACCAAGCTTCCATTAGGTCCCCCTGCAGCACTTCTGCTGCTGGAACCATCTTGAAAGACTTTCCTGCGAGGCAGCTGGTGGTTTCATGTTGCTAATTTCACCCCATTTGGCACTCCTGCGTCTATCTCGCAGCCTAAATTGTTTTCTCCCCTTTGGCGTTTTGTATCCTCTGACTTGGTGCCTGCTTAGCCCAGAGTCATGGCATAAAACAAGGCTGGCAGGACCTTTGCTGATCACACACCCAGGGGATTGAAGGTCTACTCTGCAAGAACAGCCTGTCTAGATTCCTGATAATTTTCATTGTTTGCCACCCTCCTTCTTCCAATTTATCCACGCACAGCAACTCCTCCAACTGACTGAGTGTATTATTCCAGCTGTATTTGCATTAAAATGCTGTAGAAAATAGATCTCTATTGCCTTTGATTCAAATATCAAGGGTACTGCACCCTAAAATTGCATCAGCATTTTCACAGCCAAACCATAATATGCACTTATGCTCAATTGGCCACCCACGCTCCTCGCAAAGTGGTTCAGTGTTCCCACGAGCAGTGTGCCATGCACTACAAGTGGCTTGCAGGATTTTGCCTCAGGCTTGTTTTCTGGCTTAGAAGTGGGAATCCATCTTGTTATTTCCTCTAGTAACATCCCTGCTCTCGGCAGGTTGCTTTGTGTTGTTTCCATGTCCTGACTTACCTTTCACTTCCTCCCAAACCAGGGTCACCTGCGAGAGCCCTTTGTGTGCAGCTTGCATGCTCTTTGCTCTGCTCTGCTGAGGCCTCACCTGCAGTGCTGCATCCAGCTCTGCAGCCCTCACTATAAGAAGGACATCATAGAATCATAGAATCAAGCAGGTTGGAAGAGACCTCCAAGCTCAGCCAGCCCAACCTAGCACCCAGCCCTGTCCAGTCATAGAATCATCCAGGTTGGAAGAGAGCTCCAAGCTCAGCCAGCCCAACCTAGCACCCAGCCCTGGCCAAGCAACCAGACCATGGCACTAAGTGCCTCATCCAGGCTTTGCTTCAACACCTCCAGGGATGGCAACAACACTACCACCCAGGGCAGCCCATTCCAATGCCAGTCACTCTCTCTGCCAACAACTTCCTCTTAACATCCAGCCTAGACCTGCCCTGGCACAGCTTGAGACTGTGTCCTCTAATGAAGGACATGGAGCTGCTGGAGCAGGTCTACAGGAGTGCCATGAAAATGCTCAGGGGGTTGGAGCAGTTCTGCTACAAAGCCAGGATGAGAGAGCTGGGGGTGTGCAGCCTGCAGAAGAGGAGGCTCTGGGCAGAGCTAACAGCAGCCTGCCAGTGCCTGAAGGGGCTGCAAGAAGGCTGCAGAGAGACTGTTTGCAAAGGGCTGCAGGGACAGGATGAGGGCAATGGCTTCAAACTAGAGCAGAGCAGATTGAGATTGGCTGTTAGGAACAGGTTCTGCACCAGGAGTGTGGTGGAACACTGGAAGAGACTGTTTGGGGAGGTGGTTGTGGCCCCATCCCTGGAGATATTCAAGGTGAGGCTGTAGAGGGCTGTGGGCAGCTTGATCTAGCTGAGGATGTCCCTGCTGACTGCAGGGGAGTTGGAGTAGATGACCTTTGGAGGCCTTTTCCAGCCCAGCCCATTCTGTGATTCTACAGATGATTAATAAGGACACTAAATCACAATACTGACACCAACAGCATTTTCTCTCCTGGATTACTCTGCCTTGTGCTTTCTCCCTTCTTCGTGCATCTTCCACTTTCCAGTTGAGATTCTCCTTTCTCCTGGCTCCATGATGCTGCCCTATTTTTCATGTTACCTATTATGTTTGGGTTGTTGTTTTTTTTTTCCAGAGGATTTTGTGGTTGTTGTAGCCTTCCATGTTTTCTGGGCTTATTTACAACTGTATCTTAGTAAGATAGGATTAGAGGCAATCTTCTGGATCACTGAATCCCAATCTCTATTATTTCACACAGCTGTACCATGAAATTTGCTTTAAAATATTAATTGAGCTCCACTTTGATTAAATGGTGAAATCAATTAAGATTTGCAATCCTGCTTTTCCCTACGCTCTTGAGCTATCCTATTTGGATGGTTAACAACTATTTGGTTGATTCCCAGTCTCAATTTACTCCTGGTCAGTTTCTAACACTTGCCCAAGTGCCAACACAGATCTTGAGCTTCATTTTCTCTTTTTGCTCTCTACTGCTTCCTCTTTGCCTGATTCAGCATATTTATGGATGGCAAATCAGGTCCTGGCTCAGCATTTGCTCTGGCAGCTTACACATGCCAAATTCTTCCATAAGGTGGCTGTTAAAGGGCAGTGCTTAAACAGTTGGGTTAACTTTGAGCAAGCTGTCTGAGGCATGGGATGTTTCATGGGCTGATTTATGCCATTTCATAGAATCATAGAATCAGGCAGGCTTGGAAGGGACCACAAGGAGCAGCCAGTTCCAACCCCCCTGCCATGCCCAGGGACACCCTACCCTAGAGCAGGCTGTTCACAGCCTCAGCCAGCCTGGCCTGAAACACCTCCAGCCATGGGGCCTCAACCACCTCCCTGGGCAACCCATTCCAGCCTCTCACCACTCTCCTGCTCAACAACTTCCTCCTCATATCCAGGCTGAATCTCCCCACCTCCAGCTTTGCTCCATCCCCCCCAGTCCTGTCACTACCTGATAGCAGAGCTGCTGCAGCCCTCTCAGCATCTTGGTGGCCTCCTCTGCACTGGCTCCAACACTTCCATGTCCTGCTTGTGCTGGGGGCTGCAGAACTGCCCCCAGGACTGCAGGTGGGATCTGAGCAGAGCAGAGTCAAGGGGCAGAATCCCCTCCCTTGCCCTGCTGCCCACCCTGCTCTTGCTGCAGCCCAGCACAGGGCTGTGTCTGGGCTGCATTCACCCTGCAGGCTCCTGTTGATCTTTTCATCAGCCCAGACCATTTTTGCAAGCCTTTTAGCAGGGCTGGGCAGGAAAACATTAGTGGCACTCTTTTCTATCACCTAAGCTTGCTAGTTTGGCCACACTGCAGCCTAAACAGCAAAATGAGCTCTGGTCTCAGGATTTTCTTCCCTCTTATTTTTTGGATAAACATCAGGTTTTGCTGTTTTGCAAGCTTTGCCCTGCTTCAAATTCAGTGTTCTACTTTATATTGTGTTCTATTTATGTGATATTGTAACGACACTTCTGAGAAATAAAACCCAAAATGAAGTGCCATTGAGGCAATGTATTTTGAGCAACCTAAAATGAATCTTCAAAACGTTTTCTGGGACAATTTTGAAGCATGTAAGGGTTTCATAGCTAACTCAGTGAAAATCGACAGCAAGAGCTTGAAATGTTACATGAAACAGAGTTTCTATTCCCTGCACAGCTTCAATCTCAACACAAAAATGCTGAACAGGTCACCACAATCCTCCATGACCACTCCTGGTGTGGTTTCTCACTGATGACTTGAAGAACTGGAGAGTAACTTTGCTGTCTGGCCAGCAGGTAGAGGGAGGTGGTTCTGGTGGAATCTGGAACACAAACTCCATGAGGAGAGGCTGAGGGAGCTGGGGGTGTGCAGCCTGCAGAAGAGGAGGCTCAGGGCAGAGCTCATTGCTGCCTGCAACTACCTAAAGGGAGGTTGTAGCCAGGTGGGGTTGGGTTCTTCTGCCATGCAACCATCCTTGTGGCCCTTCTCTGGACACCTTCCAGCACCTCCAGATCTTTCCTGTAATAGAGTCTCCAGAACTGGATGCAGTACTCCAGGTGGGGTCTCACCAGTGTGGAGCAGAGGGAGAGGATCACTTCCCTCACCCTGCTGCCCACACTTGGTGCATGCTGCCAGCCCTACAAAATACTGCCTAGCAGAAGTGACCATGCCCAGCAATGACCACAACCTGACCCAGCAGTGCCAGCCCATCTCCCTCAGTCTCTCCTCATAGGAGAGCAGCTCCAGCCCTCTGATCAGCCTCGTGGCTCTTCTCTGTTTCCTCTTCTGCCCTTTCACTTCTTTGTGCTGCAGCCCCATGGCAGCAGGGAGCATCTGTGTGTTGTTTGCATATTGTCTGCCCTAATGGTTTCTGAGCTCAGCTGGGCCCATGGACTTCAAACCACCTCCTAAAATCCTTCCATTTTTGCCTCTTGATAACTAAGGAAAAAGATCAGGGAGAAAGAATTGGCTGGAATCTGAGCTTTGCCTTTCCCCTCTCCGCCCTGCTGGATAGACATCCCTCTTGGACTGAGGCAGGCTCTGAGTAATGGGGACCATAGTTCAGATGATTTGCAAATGTCTTGCAGTGCCAAGCTGGACTGAGATCTCAAGTTTCTCTTCTTGTTCTTCCACTCACCCAGTGGTGCTGTGCCTGCAGACTGGCATCAGCTCCTAAGCCCATTTTGTATCACCAGGAGCAGCCCACGCAGACCTGGGCTGAGCAGCCACCCCCAGCTCCAGAACAAGGTCTTTGACCCTTGCCTGACTCATCTCACAGCACAAAGACATGCCAGCCTGCCAGGGTCATTTTCTGCACTGCTACTTGGCTGTGATCTATTTCCTGGTTTATGCATCCACCTCCTGCTCCTGCTGCCTGGCCCAAGAGATGCCAAGTCCATCACTTGGTGCAGGGTCCCTGGAACTCGGGCATCATGTGTAGGATATTAGGCAGAGATTTTGATTAGATTAGAGATCAGGATCTATTTGTGATCATCTCTATAATCATTCTCACCAAATCATCTTACTGCCTGCAGTGGCCACATCTCTGCAGTGAAGTGCAGGAAGGAGAGAGAGGCACAACTCAGGCAACAGAGTGACCTCAGAGATGGCTTTGGCCCAAGGGACTTATGCAAACAGCATTTGTAGTGTCGCAAACTTGTGTTTTCCCTTTCTCTTTCAGAGAGGAAAAGAGCAACAACAGTTGATGCTGCAAGCCTGCAACAAGGAGGAGTGGAAACTTTATTGTCTTTAACAATATTAATCTGAGGCTGTTAGACCTGTGGACCATTTTTGCAATCGAGAGCTTATGAAATGCATTGCAGTGGGCTGAATGTTCACCGCATGGCAAAAGGGTTTTAGGTTGGAAGGGACCTCTAAGATCATCTAATTCCAACCCCCTGCCATAGGCAGGGACACCTCCCACTAGAACAGGTCACTAAGGGCCTCATCCAACCTGGCCTTGAACAGCTCCAGGGAGGTTGTGGAGCACAGAAGCACAGAATGGGATTTTTGATCCCATTCTGTGCTCCACAACCTCCCTGGGCAACCTGTGCCAGTGTCTCACCACCCTCACTGCAAACAACTGCTTCCTAACAGCCAGTTTACATCTCCCCTCTGCCACTTCAAACCCATTCCTCCTCATGCTGTCATGACAAGACCTTGTCAATAGTCCCTCCCCAGCCTTCCTGTAGGCCCTCTTCAGATACTGAAGGCCACTCCAAGGTCTTCTCAAAGCCTTCTTTTCTGCAGGCTGAGGAATCCCAACTCTGTCCTCATAGCAGAGCTGCTCCAGCCCTCTGAGCATCAAACACAGGAAAAAGCCTGCTAAAATCAATGAGATTTCCCTCTACATTCATTTTATAGGCTTGGTTAGTGCTGGAAGAGCTACTGTTAATAGTGCTGGTAGCTGGGTGAAGGCAGAGTGCCTGTATGATTGAGAGAGTCTGGGACTCAGCAGCCTGCCTGGGCTCCTGTGGCTACACAGCTTCCAAGGCTGTGCACACTGAGATACTGGAAGGTGTCCAGAGAAGGGCAACAAAGCTGGGGAGAGGCCTGGAGCAGAGCCCTGTGAGGAGAGGCTGAGGGAGCTGGGGGTGTGCAGCCTGCAGCAGAGGAGGCTCAGGGCAGAGCTCATTGCTGTCTGCAGCTACCTGAAGGGAGGCTGTAGCCAGGTGGGGTTGGGCTCTGCTGCCAAGCAACCAGCAACAGAACAAGGGGACACAGTCTCAAGTTGTGGCAGGGCAGGTCTAGGCTGGATGTTAGGAGGAAGTTGTTGTCAGAGAGAGTGATTGGCATTGGAATGGGCTGCCCAGGGAGGTGGTGGAGTCACTGTCCCTGGAGGTGTTGAAGCAAAGCCTGGATGAGGCACTTAGTGCCATGGTCTGGTTGCTTGGCCAGGGCTGGGTGCTAGGTTGGGCTGGCTGAGCTTGGAGCTCTCTTCCAACCTGCTTGATTCTATGTCTCTATGATTCTATGTGCTCGAGCTTTGGAGCACAGCACAGCAGCCCTGCACCCAGACCTGCTGCTTCACAGTAAAATCCTTGTCCTGGCTTTCCAGACACAAACTGCTGTCCCTGATCTGCAGCACAAGGCTGGGCCTGACCACACAAAACTAGAAATGCTCAAACAATTTCTTCTGTGCTTGCTTCACCTGTGCCATTAAGTGGAAATCACTGCTGTGCTATTTGTATGGGCTGCTCCAAAAGCCAACCAGAGCATCGACTCACTCTATTGGCAGGACAGAAGCAGGCTCCTTATAAACCAAGCTAGCTAACAGCCTATTGCCCCCCTCAAGGGCCAACATTTGTCTGATCCAACAATACAAAATTAAGGAACAAGAGGTGGTCTCTCATGCAGAAAGCAAATACACTTTAGACAAGTGGTTTTTAGACCCAGGCACATGTAGCTGACACGCTCGTTTTCTTTCAGCGGTTGTGTTTGTGGATCTCTCCTCTATGGCCTCTCTGTGTGCATTGGAATCAATGCCTTCTTATCACCATTGCCATGGTTACCTTATCATCATGCAGTAGGCACGTGTTGCTAGAACACTGCTGCAGCTGCCTTACCAGAATTCCCTAAAGCAAAATGATCCCAGAACTTGGCCTGTGCACATCCCAAACTATTAAGCACTGATCTCTTCTATGATCTCCTTTCCAGCCAAGGCAAAGTTGTTTGATTATCTGTGGTGACAGAAAGCTGTTTGCCTCTTCTGGGCAGCAAGAATGTTACTCCCTGCAACCTCATAGAATATAACAATTGCTTCATAGAATCAACCAGGTTGGAAGAGAGCTCCAAGCTCAGCCAGCCCAACCTAGCACCCAGCCCTAGCCAGTCAACCAGACCATGGCACTAAGTGCCCCAGCCAGGCTTGGCTTCAACACCTCCAGGGATAGCAACTCCACCACCTCCCTGGGCAGCCCATTCCAATGCCAATCACTCTCTCTGCCAACAACTTCCTCCTAACATCCAGCCTAGACCTCCCCTGGCACAACTTGAGACTGTGTCCCCATCTTCTGTTGCTGCTTGCCTGGCAGCAGAGCCCAACCCCACCTGGCTACAGCCTCCCTGCAGGCAGCTGCAGGCAGCAATGAGCTGTGCCCTGAGCCTCCTCTGCTGCAGGCTGCACACCCCCAGGTCCCTCAGCCTCTCCTCATAGGGTTTGTGTTCCAGGCCCCTCCCCAGCCTTGCTGACCTTCTCCAAACACCTTCCAGCACCTCAACATCTCTCTTGAATTGAGGAGCCCAGAACTGGACACAGGACTCGAGGTGTGGCCTGAGCAGTGCTGAGCACAGGGGCAGAAGAACCTCCCTTGTTCTACTGGCCATAAAGAGGATATTAGATCTATCCTCTTCACTCCAAGCAATTTCTTCCATCAAATACAACCCCCTCCTCCTACTTAACTAAGCCTCTCAGCAATCCAATTTGCCTTTATTTGCATTACTACTAAAAATGTGAGTGGTGATATCTGCAGTGGAGCTGAGGCTACTGTCACATAGATAATTGTTAAAATAGCACAGGGAATATCTCTCAGAGCAAAATATGACTCTGGGATGAGGAAGTCTTTGCTGGGAGTATGAGGCTACAGGGTTCCTGTGAAGGGAAGACCTTATTGTTGCCTGGCAATGCTTCAAGGGGGCCTGTAAGAAAGGAGAAGACTTTTTAGCAGGGTCTGTTGCAGCAGGGCAAGGAGCAATGGCTTTAAATGAGAAGAGGGTAGCATCAGACTAGCTATGAGGAAGAACACTGGAACAGGTTGCCCAGAGAGGCTGTAGATGCCCCATTCCTGCAGCTGGTCAAAGCCAGGTTGGATGGGGCTCTGAGCAACCTGACCTAGTTGAAAATCACAGCATCACGGAACTGTAGAGGTTGGAAGGACCTCCAGAGATCATCCAGTCCAACCTCCCTTGCCAAAGCAGCATCACTCAGGGTAGTCTGCACAAGAATGCATCCAGGAGGGTTTGGAAAGTTTCCAGAGAAGGAGACTCCACAGCCTCTCTGGGCAGCCTGTGTCAGGGCTTTGGCACTCTCACCATAAAAATGTTTCTCCTCCTCTTGAGCTGAAACCTTCTCTGCTCCACTTTGCATCCATTGCTCCTTGGCTTCTTGCTGTGCAGCACCCAACAGAGCTTGGCCCCCTCCCCTTGACCCCCACCCCTCAGCTGTTTGCACACATTGCTCAGATCCCCTCTCAGCCTTCTCTGCTCCAGACTCAACAGCCCCAGGGCTCTCAGGCTCTCTTTGCAGGGGAGATGCTCAAGTGCCCCACTCATGCTCCTGGCTCTCTGCTGGACTCTCTCCAGCAGGTCCCTGTCTCTCCTGACCTGGGGAGCCCAAACCTGGACACAACATTGCAGCTGTGGTCTCAGCAGGGCAGAGCAGAGGTGGAGAAGAACCTCCCTGGCCCTGCTGGCCACACTTTTCCTGATGCCCCCCAGATGTCCCTGCTTATTGCAGAGGGGTTGGACTAAGTGACCTTTCAAGGTCCCTTCAGCCTCACACTGTTGTATGATTCTACAACAGTCTTGCAGAATAGAGTTGGGGAAGCCCAGATGTTAACTCCTGGCTTTAATGCAAACTCTGTAGTACCTTCCAACAGACAGATGAATGCAGAGCTCTTATCCTAAAGAGTAACTGTAGCTCAGCTCAGCCCTAACTATCAGATTTCCCCATCCTGTTTATCCTTATTATAACAACAGCTTCTTACTACATTCACATGCAGAGGCTTTGCCTATGTTGTGATAATGAATGTCATGATGAGGTTAGAGTAGAGTGGTGTGGACAAGTGATTCATCACTGAAACAAACAAGCCAGCAAACAACAGACACATTTCTGGGATGAGATGTTGCCTAGATGCATGATTCTGGGCTTATAATCAAGAGGTTACTTCTTGTTCAACAGCTAGAATCTCATATTGCCAGGCTAGAGAATATCACACCATCACAGAAGGTTAGGGGTTGGAAGGCACCTCCAGAGGTCATCCAGTCCAAGCCCTTTCTCAGGGCAGGGTCACCTAGAGGAGGTCACACAGGAACACATCCAGGTGGGTTTTGAGTGTCTGCAGAGAAGGAGACTCCACAACCTCTCTGGGCAGCCTGCTCCAGGGCTCTGCCACCCTCACAGTCAAAATGTTTTTCCTTATGATAAGAGGTTTAGAATAATTCTCATTATAAGAAGAGGGAAATCTTCAATAAGTCATAGAATTATAGAATCATAGAAAGATCTGGGCCAGAAAGGACCTCTAGAAGTCATCCAATCCAACCTCCTGCAGTCAGCAGGGACATCCCCACTGGACCAGGGTCACCCAGAGCTCCATCAATCCTCGCCTTGAATGTCTCCAGGGAAGGGGCCTCAACCACCTCCCTGAGCAACCTGTTCCAGTGCTCCACCACCCTCATAGGAAAGAACTTGTTCCTAACATCCAGTCTAAATCTGCTCTTCTCAAGCTTGAACCCACTGCCCTTTGTCCTGTCACTGCAGGCCTCTGCAAACAGCTTCTCTGCATCCTTCTTGTAGCCCCCTTCAGGTATTGGCAGGCTGCTATTAGGTCCCTTGGGAGCCTCTGAACACCCCCAGCTCCCTCAGCCTGCCCTCATAGCAGAGCTGCTCCAACCCTCTGATCATTTTTGTGGCCCTCCTTTGCACCCTCTCCATCAGCTCTATCTCCTTCCTATAATGTCCTCTCCTATGAGCACAGACTGAAAGAGTTGGGACTGTGCAGGCTGGAGCAGAGGAGGCTCCCAGGTGACCTTCTTGTGGACTTCCAGGATCTGAAGGGGGCTACAAAAAAGCTGGGGAGGGACTTTTTAGGCTATCAGGGAGTGCCAGGACTGGGGGGAATGGAGTGAAGCTGGAGATGGGGAGAGTCAGCCTGGACGTGAGGAGGAAGCTGTTGAGCAGGAGAGTGGTGAGAGGCTGGAATGGGTTGCCCAGGGAGGTGGTTGAGGACCCATGGCTGGAGGTGTTTAAGGCCAGGCTGGATGAGGCTGTGGCTGCATTTCCTCAGCTGGTGACATGTTTTCCTTTCTCCAGGCATTGCTGGAAGTAGTCCAGAAAAGGGTGACAGAGAAGATTTCCAGCCTCACTGCAGTGTGTCCATGCCTCTTGCATACTGGGCATTCAGGGTCTGGACCTAGCTTTCCAGACATCTCATCCCCAGGGCTGAGCAGAGATCATCTCTGTCAACCTGCTGACAATGCTTTTCCTTATGCAGCCCAGGCTACTGCTGGCATTTTTTGCCACAGAGCACATTGCTGCCTACTGTTCAGCTCAGTGTCTGCAGGAACCCTCAGGTCCTTCTCAGCAAAACACCTTAGTGCCATGGTCTGGTTGGCTGGCTAGGGCTGGGTGCTAGGTTGGACTGGATGAGCTTGGAGCTCTCTTCCAGCCTGCTTGATTCTATGATTGGACAGGGCTGTGTGCTAGGTTGGACTGGATGAGCTTGGAGGTCTCTTCCAGCCTGCTTGATTCTATGATTCTGTGATTCTTTCCAGTTAATTAGCCCCCCAGAGTTGTGCCTGGGACTGTTCTTCCCCAGGGACCAGACTGCTTTTCCCCTTGTTGAACTTCCTGAGGCTTCTGTTAGCCCTCTCCTCCAGCCTGTGCAGCTCCTTCTGAACGTCACCACACATCTGGGCCATATCAGCCACTCCTCCTCACTTCTTATTTAGAATCATGAAATCATAGAAGGCATTGGACTGGAAGGAAGCTTTAAAGGTCATCTAGCTCAACCACCCTGCAGTAAGCAGAGACATCCCTGACTGGATCAGTTTACTCAGAGCACCATCAAGCCTGATCTTGAATGTCTCCATCACCTCCCTGGGCAAACTGTTCTGCCATCCCCACAGTAAAGAGCTTCCTCCTAACATCCAATTTAAATCTCCAGCATGAAACCATTACCTCTTGTCCTGTTGCTACAAGCTCTTCTGAACAGTCCCTCCCCAGCTCTCTTGCAGGTCCCCTTCAGGTAGGAAGGTCTACAACTGTCTACAACTACCTGAAAGGACATTGTGGAGAGGCTGCTGCTGGGCTTCTCTCACAGGGAACTGGAGCCAGAACAAGGGGGAATGGCCTCAAGCTGAGCCTGGGGAGGTTTAGATTGGACATTAGGAAAAGGTTTTTCACAGAGTGAGTGGTCAGGGACTGGAGTGAGCTGCCCAGGGAGGTGATGGAGACACCAACCTTGGATGTGTTTAAGGGTGGTTTGGATGTGGTGCTTAGGGATATGGTTTAAGGGGAATCTTGTGGAGTAGAGTTGTAGGTTGGACTTGGTGCTCCTGAGGGGCTTTGCCAGCCTGGATGTTTGTGTGATTCTGTATAAGGTCTACCTGGAGCCTCCTCTTCTTCAGGCTGAACAAGCCCAGTGCTCTCAGCCTGTTGTCACGGGAGAGATGCTTCAGTCCTCTGATCATTTTTGTGACCCTCCTCTGGACCCTGCCAGGTCCACATCCTTCCTGTGTCCCTGTGTGCTTGCTGAGGGTGCTCTCTTTGCCATCAGCCAGGTCATTCATGAAGACAAGACAGTACTGGACCCAGCACCAGGCCCTGTGGCACAGCTGGGCAGGTTGTTCACCCAGTTTTGACTCTTCCTCACTCACCTGTCAGAGACTGTAGTTTCTGCTGGTCCCAAGGAGCTGCCTGGCAGAGCCTGTGAGCTGGGGCTGCTGGGCAGGTCCCCCTCCTTTTGCAGCCAGAGCTGGCCTGGTGACTAGCACGCAGCCTGTCCTGCCTGGTTTGGAAAACAATCTGAATTGGAGAGTTCTGGCAAATCCCACACCACCATAACTGAGTTAAATGCAAATGGCTTCATCTTTTATGAAGTTTGGGAAATGCAAGTACTCTTGTAAACTAATAGAAATAGCAATAAACTGATTTTCTTTGGGTGCTACTGAGCTCTCCCCACTGCCTGCTGCTTCGTGCTGTCTGTGCAAACGGTTATGTGTGAGTACCCAGCCCCTGCACAGCTCTGTGAGCTTTGAGATCAGCTCCAGAGGGGAGCTGGTTGTTCTCCTTCTCCCAGCAGCCTTGGGGTGTCCAGCTAGCATAAAGGGGACCACTGAGCTTTGGGGCCAGCCAAATCATAGAACTGTCTGGGTGGGAAGCGACCTCAGAAGCTCATCCACTCCAATCCCCTCTGCACTCAGCAGGGTCATCCTCAACTATATCAAGTTGCCCACAGCCCTGTTCAGCCTCACATTGAATATCTCCAGGGGTGGCACCACAACTACCTCCCCAAGCAACCTCTTCCAGTGTTCCACCACTCTCATGGCAAAGAACCTGCTCCTAACATCCAATCTCAATCTGCTCTGCTCTAGTCTGAAGCCATTGCCCTCGTCCTGTCCCTGCAGCCCTTTGCAAACAGTCTCTCTGCAGCCTTCTTGCAGCCCCCTTCAGGCACTGGCAGGCTGCTGTTAGCTCTGCCCAGAGCCTCCTCTTCTGCAGGCTGCACACCCCCAGCTTCCTCAGTCTGTCTCTGCAGCAGAGCTGCTCCAAGCCCCTGAGCATTTCATCTGGCCCTGCTCCATCAGCTCCATGTCCCTCCTGTGCTGAGGGCTCCAGAGCTGGATGCAGCACTGCAGGTAAGGTCTCAACAGAGCAGAGCAAAGTGTCAGGATCCCCTCTCTGGCTCTGCTGGCAACTCTGCTTTGGATGCAGCCCAAGATGTGGTTGCTGCACACAGCAGCTCAGCATGGCATGCTGGGGCTGTGCTCTGTGCAGGTCTGACTTCCTCATTAAAAATGAAGGGAGTTCCATTTGGCTTGGGCTTAAATAACAACAAAAAAAAACCCCACAACCAAAACAAAGTGACCCTGAATTTTCTTGGAGATCCCCAAATGAGATCTTCTGTGGGGGGAAAAAAATGTTGGAACCTTCTTGTGTTCATGAAAAATAAAAGAGGGGGAAAAAACCCCAACCCTTAGCACCTGGGATAATAGCATCTGTCAGTTCTGTTCTCAGGTTGCTTAGCTCAGCTGAATCAATGCCTGCCAAATGGGCAAACTTTAAAGGCCCCTCTTCCCTCATCTGCCTTACAAATTCTGTGTTGTTTGGCATGCTGAGATAAAATCAGATCACCTCAGCTCTCCCTTTGACCCCTTACCTTTACAGAATTCCTTATTGTACCATCCCCACCATCACCTTATCTAACCATGGCCCATGCATAGGCAGAGGTTTTGATTCAGGCAGACCTACACTACTGAGTGCACCCTCAGCAAGTGTGCAGATGGCACCAAGCTGTGTGGCAGAGTTGACTTGCTAGAGGGCAGGGATCCATCCAGAGGGACCTAGACAGGCTGCAGAGCTGTGCCCAGGCCAACCTCATGGCATTCAACAAGGCCAAGTGTAAGGTCCTGCACCTGGGTTGGTGCAATCTCAAGCACAGCTCCAGCCTGGGTGGGGAATGGCTGAGAGCAGCCCTGAGGAACAGGCCCTGGGGGTCTGGGCTGATGCAAAGCTCCACAGGAGCCTGCAGTGTGAGTGCAGCCCAGACACAGCCCTGTGCTGGGCTGCAGCAAGAGCAGTGTGGGCAGCAGGGTAAGGGAGGGGATTCTGCCCCTTGGCTCTGCTCTCCTCAGATCCCACCTGCAGTCCTGGGGGCAGTTCTGCAGCCCCCAGCACAAGCAGGACATGGAAGTGTTGGAGCCAGTGCAGAGGAGGCCACCAAGATGCTGAGAGGGCTGCAGCAGCTCTGCTCTGAGCACAGGCTGAGAGAGTTGGGGCTGTGCAGGCTGGAGAAGAGAAGGCTTTGAGGAGACCTTGCAGTGGCCTTCCAGGATCTGAAGGGGGCTCCAGGAGGGCTGGGGAGGGACTACTGACAATGTCTGGTAATGGCAGGATGAGGAGGAATGGGTTTACAGTGGCAGAGGGGAGATTTAGATTAGATGTTAGGAGGAAGTTCTTTGCAGTCAGGGTGGTGAGATGCTGGCACAGGTTGCCCAGGGTAGTTGTGGCTGCTCCCTCCCTGGAGGTGTTTAAGGCCAGCTTGGATGAGACTTTGAGCAACCTGCTCTAGTGGGATGATCCTCAAGGATCATCCAGCTCCAATGCAGCCTAGAGCATTCTATGATCACCTTATTATCCCTAGTAACTCATTACTGGAGCTAGGCTTCCAGTTTTACCCACTACTTTTCTAACCTTCAGCAACTGCTGTTGCTAAAACTACAGCTGAAAGAGAGCAACTCTGGACAAAGGAACAGAGGGAGGAGGGAGGTGAATGCAGAGGGCAAGTTCTGCCGTGCTTGGCTGAGTAGGACTTGCACCCACGTCCCGAAGCAGATGAGGTCCTGACAAAACCAGTCCTGATTGACTGTTGTGTTATCTGGCTGCACCCAAGACTTTTAAATGAGCATGAAAACTTGCCAGGCTCCTAGGCTTTTTTATAAGGGAGCAGCCAAGAGAGGAAAGAAAGAAGCTGTGCAGGTTTGGGACTAACAGCCTACAGCAAATGAAATCCCCATCGAGCGTGGCGCAATATTGCATCCCATTTACATGCCACAGAGGCTGGAAGGGACCTCCAGAGATCACTGAGTCCAGCCCCAGCCAGTGTTGCCTATCTAAAAGCCTTACCTTGCATTTTACATTCCTGGGAGGGAGGTAAGGAAGATGAATGGGGTGGACTGACCTGTGCGGGTACCTACTGCCTGCTAGCAGTAGAAGGAGCAGAGGGGAAGTAGGTTTGAACAGGCACTTTCCAGTGGCTGTAACTGGCAGAAATTAATCCCAGGGTTAATTTTATCTGTGCTTAAAAAAAGAAAGGTAGAATCATGGCTGTGCTCCAGTGTCCCCACAGAAGGGCCATGAAGATGGTCAGAGGGCTGGAGATGCTCTGCTCTGAGGATGGGCTGTTCAGTCTGGAGAGAGAAGGTTCCCAGGAGACCTTATTGTGGTCTTCCAGGATCTGAAGGGGGGCTGGAACTGGATGATCTCTGAGGTCCCTTCCAACTTAAACCATTCTGTGATTCTATGATGGAGGAAGACAATACAAATATCTAGTCAGGGTCAGATAGAATCATAGAATCAAGCAGGTTGGAAGAGAGCTCCAAGCTCAGCCAGTCCAACCTAGCACCCAGCCCTGGCCAAGCAATCAAACCATGGCACTAAGAACCTCATCCAGACTTTGCTTCAACACCTGCAGGGATGGGGACTCCACCAGCCTGGGCAGCCCATTCCAATGCCAATCACTCTCTCTGACAACAACTTCCTAACAACATCCAGCCTAGACCTCCCCTGGCACAGCTTCAGGCTGTGTCCCCTTGTTCTGTTGCTGCTTGCCTGCAGAAGAGCCCAACCCCACCTGGCCACAGCCTCCCTTCAGATAGTTGCAGACAGCAATGAGCTCTGCCCTGAGCCTCCCCTTCTGCAGGCTGCACACCCCCAGCTCCCTCAGCCTCTCCTTTACCCAGAGGATATCTAGAGGTTTAATCCAGAGTTGGGTGATATCAACAGAGTGGTAGAGAGCAACTTGAGCAGACCTTGATTCAAGAAGAAGATTGTCTGCTGCTGCTGAAGGACAGGGGAGAAGTACATTTAGGTGCAATGTGCATCTGTGACACCAGAATAATGTGTCCCATTATCTGTCATCTCAGGCCTCAAGGAGACAGTTTATATTCCAGCAAAACATTAAATTCTTCATGTCAGAAAGAATTCTGGCACCAGATCCTTGCCTCTAACAGCATTTCTAAAAGGATTCCTTTACAAGGAAAAAAAAAAAAGAGAGAACCATTATCCTCCAACCTCTTATCTTGCAGTAAGTACAAAAGGTAGATTAAGGAGTTGTTGTTGCTTGATAGAACAATGCAGTGGCATGTTTGTTGGGGGGAAGAAAGGAAGCAAAAGAGGTGGTTTTCTTTTCTGAATAGAGAAAAGTATCCTTTCATAGCACCATGTCAGACTTCCTGAGGAATTGCAGAATGTCCCCCAGCTCCCACTCCTCTTGCTCAAGCAGCAAAAGGTATTTGCATGGATTGTGTGGGCTTAATGGTTCTCCTTAATAGGGCTGGATCACAGAATCAGAGAATCAGTCAGGGTTGGAAGAAACCACAAGGATCAGCCAATTCCAACCCCCCTGCCATGCCCAGGGACACCCTACCCTAGAGCAGGCTGCACACAGCCTCAGCCAGCCTGGCCTCAAACACCTCCAGCCATGGGGCCTCAACCACCTCCCTGGGCAACCCATTCCAGTCTCTCACCATTTTCATGCTCAACAATTTCCTCCTCATGTCCAGGCTGAGCCCACCCATCTCCAGCTTCACTCCATTCCCCCCAGTCCTGTCACTACCTGGGTACCCTAATGTCCTGATATCCTAAAAAGGATGGAGGAGACTGCTAGCACCAAAATGAAACAAACCAAGCAGAGAGTAAATATTTGTGCTGCCTGCCAGAGCCATGGAGTCCACACTTATCCAATGCAATTACATTCAGGTTATCATAAGCAAAGGGTAAAGTTTTCAAACAAAAGTGAGTTGTGCTCACAAAAAAACCTCACCCAACCAAACATACCTGTTTATGTCTTAGAATAGGCAGGGAGAAAGCAGAGGATAGGCTAAGAGTTGGGGCTTTTCTGCCTGGAGAAGAGAAGGCTTCCAGGAGACCTTGGAGTGGCCTTCCAGGATCTGAAGTGGGATACAGGAGGGCTGTGGAGGGACTATTGGCAAAGTCTTGTAATGACAGGATAAAGAGTAAAGGGTTTAAAGTGGCAGAGGGGAGACTGAAAGTGGCTGCTAGGAAGGAGTTGTCTGCAGTGAGGGTGGTGAGACACTGGCACAGGTCGCCCAGGGAGGTTGTGGAGCACAGAAGCACAGAATGGGATCTTTGATCCCATTGGAACAGATTGCCCAGGGAGGTTTTGGAGCACAGAAGCACGGAATGGTTGGATTGGATGATCTCTGGAGGTCCCTTCCCACCTCTAAAGCTCTGTCATTCTGTGTGTTGCCTCCTCTCCAGCAGATTCACAAAGGTCTCCTGGCTGCTGCCAGCTGAGCTGCAGGAGGATTGTTCTCGCTCAATTGTGAGGTCTGTGCTTTGGCAATGTAACGTGGAGTAGAGAACCCAAGGGTCTCAGTATGCAGAGGAGAAAGGAATGAGCTCTTCCAGAGGCTGATTCATGAATCCCAAGGCAATAACTGAAGAGAGCTGAGATGAATCACAGCCAGCGTTACCTGCTGCTTCTGCCCACCGATGGCTGCACAAAGTCTGCCATAGGGACAGGAGATGTTTTTCCTCTTCAAAGTCAGTTGATGGAGGCAGTCCAACAGCTTTTAGCCATATCCTCAGTCCTGGGGAACCTAAGAAGTCAAGTCACATTTCTAAGGACTTTGTGTATGAATAGAAAGGAATCTGGGGCTGAAGCATGATTAAAAGTTCTGGGTATGGCTGCGGTGTGGTACCAGCTTCAGGCTGACTTTATTCCCTGCTTGATGGATAACCTCTTCATTAACTCTTGCAGCTTCTGTGCTTGCATAAGCTGCAGCTGACTCTCACCCTGCCTTTTACTGGCACATGATCAGGGATGTCTCAGGAAGCAGGTGCCATGAACACAGGTATCATTTTCCTTACCCCAAATTTGACACTTCTTTCTTTTGTTTTCAGTTAGAATGCTGCCCACTGAGGCTGTCAGGCTCACAGCCTTCTCCTGGGGCCATGAAGCAGCTTACTCACCCTTGCCAGATTCTGTACTCTTCTGATCTTATTAACTCTCCCTCACGGGCCCAGACTATGCCACCAAACTTAAGATCCCCACACTGCATGTCCTGACCATCACATGAGCCTATAGTTTGGGGCACCTCTTTGGTTAGGCACCAGTAGATAAAAAGGTATTGACTAAAGAGGGTGGTGAAACACTTCTGCTTCTTGTTGTTCTTGTTCTTCTGCTGCTTCTTCTGCTTCTTCTGATTCTGATTCTGCTTCTTGACCATCTGCTTGTTCTTCTTGTTGTTCTTCTTCTGATTATGATTCTTATTTTTCTGCTTGTTCTTCTCCTGCTTGTTCTTGATCTGCTTCTGCTTCTCATCCTTCTGCTTATTATTCTTGTTCTTTTGCTTGTTCTGTTTATTCTTCTTCTAATTCTGATTCTTGTCCTTCTGTTTGTTCTTCTTGTTGTTCTTCTTCTTGTCCTTCTGCTTGTTCTTCTGCTTGTCCTTCTGCTTGTTCTTCTTCTTGTCCTTCTGCTTGTTCTTCTTGTCCTTCTGCTTGTTCTTCTGCTTGTCCTTCTGCTTGTTCTTCTTGTTCTTCTTCTTGTCCTTCTGCTTGTTCTTGTTCTTCTTGTCCTTCTGCTTGTTCTTCTTGTCCTTCTGCTTGTTCTTCTTGTTCTTCTGCTTGTTCTTCTGCTTGTCCTTCTGCTTGTTCTTGTTCTTGTTCTTGTTCTTCTTGTTCTTCTGCTTGTTCTTCTGCTTGTTCTTGTTCTTGTTCTTGTTCTTCTTGTTCTTCTTCTTGTTCTTCTGCTTGTTCTTCTGCTTGTCCTTCTGCTTGTCCTTCTGCTTGTTCTTGTTCTTGTTCTTGTTCTTGTTCTTGTTCTTGTTCTTCTTGTCCTTCTGCTTGTTCTTCTTGTTCTTTTGCTTGTTCTTCTGTTTTTCTTGTTGCTCTTCTTCTAATTCTGATTCTTGTCCTTCTGTTTGTCCTTCTGCTTGTTCTTCTGCTTGTCCTTCTGCTTGTCCTTCTGCTTGTTCTTCTGCTTGTTCTTCTGCTTGTCCTTCTCGTCCTTCTGTTTTTTCTTCTGCTTGTTCTTGTTCTTGTTCTTCTGCTTCTGCTTCTGCTTCTGCTTCTGCTTCTTGTCCTTCTGCTTGTTCTTCTTCTCCTTCTGCTTGTTCTTCTCCTTCTGCTTGTTCTCCTTCTCCTCCTTCTCCTTCTCCTTCTCCTTCCGCTCCTTCTCCTTCTCCTTCGTCTCCTCCTTCCCCTTCTCCTTCTCCCTACCATTATTATCTGAGTTGCTCAGTAAAAACTTTCCATCCCAACTCCTCTTCTCTCAGCCCAGAGTTGTTGTGTGTTGCTCTTCCCTTGCTTCTGTGCCGGGGTGAACCAGGCAGATTAACTTATTTACAGTCTGTTAACCTGTTACAGTAGCATACAACATTAATTTTGTACCTGTTCTAACTCTTTATTCCAACCCTTCCTTTCTTTGCCACGTTCACCTGTCCTGTGATGCTCAAAGCTGGAAAGAAATCTCCTTAGGTCAGGCACCTGTCGGTCAGTTAGCGTCTCTAAAGCGCCAGGCACTCTTAGCAGAGCTCTATTCATAGTCACTCACATTTGCTTTGCAGATGGAAACCACTTGTTGGAGTTGTCCCTCCTGCATATGGGAGCCATTACTGTGCCAGCAATGCCAGCTACCAGAGCCCAGCTGTGACAGGAACAGGGCTGACCTCCTGTCCATTAGCAGCCAGATTTTGTTTCAGTGACCTTTCCACAGCTACAGCCAAAGTGAATTACCAAGGAATTAGAATGGGCACAGGGACCAAGATGTCCTCCAGGTTTACTGCAAGGGTACTTAGATGCTCAAGTTTCACTGCATCAGAGGATGGGGCAGACAGTGATTAGTGTGGAACATCAGTGTGGCTGCTTTGCCTGAGGTAAGACAGCTCCTTTCAGAACGACAGAGCTCACTGCAAGGTAGGTGGGTGGGAAACAGAGGGGACACTCATTTTTAAAGTACTTTCTTGCCTCTGTAGGATTAAGGAAGTATAGATTGGATGTCAGGAGGAAGTTCTTCACAGAGAGAGTGATTGGCATTGGAATGGACTGCCCAGGGAGGTGGTGGAGTCGCCATGCCTGGAGGTGTTCAATACAAGCCTGGATGAGGCACTTAGTGCCATGGTCTGGTTGGTTGGCTGTGGCTGGGTGCTAGGTTGAGCTGGCTGAGCTTGGAGGTCTCTTCCAACCTGCTTGATTCTGTGATTCTATGGTAAGTTTGGTATGTAGATG
Organism: Pogoniulus pusillus; assembly: GCF_015220805.1. Lineage (NCBI taxonomy): Eukaryota > Metazoa > Chordata > Aves > Piciformes > Lybiidae > Pogoniulus > Pogoniulus pusillus. Next base: position 13,980,004 of record NC_087294.1, read on the forward strand.
TTCTTTGTCTTTTCCAGCATTTTCACCAGCTCCTGAACATTTTTCTCCTTGTTTCAGCTCAAATCCCAACATACCATCCATCAGTGCCCTCAGAGGACAGGCCACTGACATGGAAAACACAGGCAGGAAGAAGAGAGCAAGCAGAATTATCTCCACAGGCCTCCCTGCAACACAGGCAGAGGTAACCTTGCCCTTCCTCATTATCACCATATCCCAGCACACTCACAGCTTCCTTGCCAGGGAGGGATGGGTGGCCAAGCTGCAGTCAGGTCAGGAAACAGGGCTGAGAGGCTTTGTCTTGTCACCATGATGGAAGTGAGTGGGATCACAGCATATTAAGGGTTGGAAGGGACCTCCACAGATCATCGAGTCCAACACCTCTGCCAGAGCAGGACCACACAATCCAGCTCAGATCACACAGGAACACATCCAGACAGGGCTGGAAAGGCTCCAGAGAAGGAGAGTCCACAGCCTCTCTGGGCAGCCTGTGCCAGGGCTCTGGGACCCTCACACTAAAGAAGTTCTCTCTTGTGTTGAGGTGGAACCTCCTGTGCTGCAACCTACACTCACTGCTCTCTGTTTTATCCCAGGAAGCAGTGAGCAGAGCCTGTCCCCCTTCCTGTCCCCAGCCCTCAGGTGTTTATAAGCTTTCATTAAATCTTCTCTCAGTCTTCTCTTCCACAGACTAAACAGCCCCAAGTCCTCAGCCTCTCCTTTTCAGGCAGTCTTCCAGTTCCCTCATCATCCTCCTAGCCCTCCGCTGCACCCTCTCCAGCAGATCCCTGTCCCTCTTAAACAGGGGAGGAACTCTGGCACAGGCTGCCCAGAGAGGTTGTGGAGTCTCCTCTGGAGTCTTTCAAGACCTGTCTGGATGTGTTTGTGTGTGACCTGAGCTAGACTGTATGGTCCTGCTCTGGCAGAGGGGTTGGCCTCAATGATCCATGGAGGTCCCTTCCAACCCCTGACAACCTGTGCTCCTGTGATGTGGCTTTAGTCAGACATCAGATGCTGTACTGCTGGTTCCCACCTGTGTTTGAGCAGTGTCACTTCTCCTTTTGCCTTGGCCACCAGCTTGCATCGTTTGTGCCCAAGAGCACACTCAGAGCAGGAGATAACTCTTTGTGCCTGCAGGGTTGCTGTAGCTTTAAGACTCACCCTTATGTGTACTAGCAAGAGCTTAAAAAAACCCCAAACATGGGCATGAGGTATAAAAGATGTGAAAAGTCCTCTCTGGGCCAGCAAAGCAGATTTCATCTGCTCTTTCAGCCCCTAAAACAGTCTGAGGATTGACTGCCTGTGCAGTGTGTGTGTGTGTGTGTGGAAGTTAACAGTGACTTTCCTGGCCCAGGGAGGGGAGTCAGGTCTTGAGGCTGGTTTCTCAGCCATGGATTCCTGTCCTTGCCTTTCAGACATACAGATGCTGGTAGCTGCATCTTAGGCTGGTAGCTGCTGCAGCAAAACACTGGGTAATGGGTTTATTTCACATGAGGTCCCTCTTGTACATCCCAAGACTGTATTTGCCTTTTCTTAATTACAGCTTTTCATTAACTGCTTGCCCTTATTTCTTGATGAGTGATTGCCTCAGGTTCTTTCCCTGCACTGCTTTTGTCCTGCTGTAGATCCTGTGTTGTGTATTTGGATCTGTAACTCTCCTTCCTGGCAGCTCTTCTACTTCTGCCAGGTTGCTGCTGTAGCTCCTAGGCTGTTAATTACTGTCCCCAGGTGCTGGATCTTCTCTGTACTAATATATCTCTCATTCCTTCTTGCAAATTTCTCTTACATGAAACACCAGCCCTCTGAGGGATGTCTGAGAAGCACAGCCCTTAGGCAAGGATGGGATATGGGGGAGGCAGAGGTGTGTTAAGAGGTGAGAGATGTGAAGTGCATAATGCAGTCAGACACAAAGGCTCTCAGGGAGTGAAAGGACTGAGGGGGAATGGAGCAAAGCTGGAGGTGGGGGGAGTCAGGCTGGAGGTGAGGAGGAAGTTGTTGAGCATGAGAGTGGTGAGAGGCTGGAATGGGTTGCTCAGGGAGGTGGTTGAGCCTCCATGGCTGGAGGTGTTTCAGGCCAGGCTGTACGAGGCTGTGGGCAGCCTGCTCTAGGGTAGGGTGTCCCTGGGCATGGCAGGGGGGTTGGAACTGGCTGCTCCTTGTGCTCCCTTCCAAGCCTGACTGATTCTATGATGCTATAAAGGGTTAGTGAGAGCCACTTTCACAGAAGTAGGAAAGGGGAGGCAAACAGGCATTATCACCCAGAGATACAGCAGGCTGTATGTGGAGAGGGATGGGAGAGTTCTTCAGTGTCATCCTGACCATTCCATGGAAAGATATTTGCCTGGCTTGACAAGACCAACAGATTGGAAAGGGCCTCTAGCTGTGAAAGGCAGCCTTGGGGTTGCATGGTGCCTGCAGAGTGGTGAGGACACTCTGGGAGGTGCTGAGGACACTTTAGCTTGGAGAAGAGGAGACTGAGAGGTGACCTCATGAATGGTTATAAATTATAAGTTTCTTAGGAGGACACCTTGAGGGAGCTGGGGCTGTGCTGCTGGGAGAGGAGGAGCCTGAGGGGAGACCTCATGAATGGTTAAAAAGATGTGCAGGTGAGTGCCAAGAGGCTGGAGCCAGGCTCTGCTGGGTGATGCCAGTGCCAGGACAAGGGGCACTGGGTGGAAGCTGAGGCAGAGGAAGTTTTATTTAAACATGAGGATGGATTTTTTTCCCTGTGAGTATGACAGAGTACTGGAAGAGGCTGCCCAGAGGAGCTGTGGAGTCTTCCTCTCTGGAGATATCCAAGAGCTGCCTGGATGTGTTTCTGTGTGATCTGCTCTAGGTGCTGCTGCTCTGGCAGGGGGTTTGGAGTGGGTGAGGTTCCTTCCAGCCCCTGACAGTCTGTGATTCTGTGGATGAGGATACAGATAGACTCACACCCTAGAAGAAGCCGAGGGACAAAGCAACACTGTCAGTAGAGAGGAGAATCTGAGCCAGTTTGTCAGTGCTGGCTGCTCCCAGTGAGATGCTGTTAGCCTGCCTGACGCAGGAGCAGCTCTGGAGGCAGCCCTGCTTCAGCTGTCACAGGCAGCTGTCAGCACTGCTCCCTCCTTTGCTTAACATTCTGCTGTGAAAGCAGCCACCCAGGGCCTTGGGGAGCGCTGCCCTTTGCTGTGAGCATCCTTGCCCTTTCATTGCGTACAGCCATTTCCTTTCCCGGCACATGAGTGCCTGTTAAGGGTCACGCAAGAGCAACCGCAGGAGAGACCCAGCAAAACGCAGCTCCTGGTTGGAGGGACGGGCAGCCAGCCTGGCAGGTGTGCTCAGAAAGGTGGCTGGAGAAGAGAACAAAAGCCACGAGGTGCCAACAGGATTGAGAGAGGAGAAGCAGCAGCAGAACGCAGCGGCGCAGGGCTGGCTGCTGCCTGCGGAGCGCTCTGAGCGCACGCAGCCTCCTGCCCCTTCGCTCCGGCGGTCGCGTCCGTGGCGTCCTCAGCACCCTCCCGTCTCAGCTCTGGACCAATTGCCACAAAGGAGCCGAGCTTGGTGGCCTCCTCTGCGCTGGCTCCAACAGTTCCATGTCCTGCTTGTGCTGGGGGCTCCAGAACTGCCCCCAGGAGTGCAGGTGGGGTGTGAGGAGAGCAGAGCCAAGGGGCAGAATCCCCTCCCTTGCCCTGTGCCCACACTGCTCTTGCTGCAGCCCAGCACAGGGTTGTGTCTGGGCTGCACTCACACTTCAGGCTCATGTTCAGCTTTTCATCAACCAGCTGAGCATCTCTGCTACACTGCTGCACTCTTTTCCTTCCTCTTGCACTGGTGAAACTGAGAGTAAAAGTCGGCAAGAGGCAAGGAATAGTAAATGGACGTGTAGAAGGCAAGGAAAGGAGGCTGAGGTCGGAGTGCAGCTGATGTGCAGGAGCCAGAATTACCCAGGCTGGTGGATAATGAGTTGTCAGGATTATATTTGGCAGCAGAACGGCTGGGTTTGAAGTGGAATTATTGAACTGATTATGGGCAACTTCTTGTATCTACATCCTGCCAGAGTGCAAGTAATGAGCAGCAAACAAGGCAAGCCAGGAGAGCAGGGAGACAGAGTATTCTGCGTCAGAGAGAGGCAGAGGGTGAGAAAAGAGAGTCCTTAACAGAGGGAGATAAATGGGCAGAGAGGGAAGATCGACAGAGAGGTTTTAGCTGTACAAGAGGAAGTGGCCTTGCAGTATCTGAAGGGTCTACAGCAAGGCTGGGGAGGGACTATTGACAAGGTCTTGTAATGCCAGGATGAGGAGGAATGGGTTTGATCTGGCAGAGGGGAGATTCTAACTGGATGCTAGGAAGAAGTTGTTTGCAGTGAGGGTGGTGAGACACTGGCACAGGTTGCCCAGGGAGGTCTTTGATCACATTCTGTGATTCTGTGCTCTACAACCTCCCTGGAGGTGTTCAGGGCCAGGTTGGATGAGGTCTTGAGCATCCTGTTCTCGCAGGAGGTGTCCCTGCCTATGACAGGGGATTGGAACTGGATGATCCTTGAGGTTCCTTTCAACATTAACCATTCTAGGATTCTAAATGCTATTTTTAATGCTATGTGTCCCCAACCTAAACCATTCTAGGATTCTAAATGCTCAGTTTTAGTGCTATGTACCCCCAACCTAAAGCATTCTATGATTCTAAATGCTACTTTTAATGCTATGTACCTCCAACCTAACCCATTCTATGATTCTAAATGCTACTTTTAATGCTATGTACCTCCAACCTAACCCATTCTATGATTCTAAATGCTACTTTTAATGCTGTGTGCCCCCAACCTAACCCATTCTATGATTCTAAATGCTACTTTTAATGCTGTGTACCTCCAACCTAACCCATTCTATGATTCTAAATGCTATTTTTAATGCTATGTACCCCCAATCTAAACCATTCTGATTCTAAATGCTACTTTTTAATGCTATGTACCACAGCCTAAACCATTCAGTTTCTAAATGCTCGTTTTTTCGTGCTCTGTACCCCCAACCTAAACCATTCTATGATTCTAAATGCTACTTTTAATGCTATGTACCACAACCTAAACCATTCTGATTCTAAATGCTACTTTTTAATGCTATGTACCACAACCTAAACCATTCTGTTTCTAAATGCTCATTTTTTCATGCTCTGTACCCCCATTGAGCAGTATGAAGACTCAAAGCTGCTGCAGTGTAGCTGAGCCTAAGTGTGCCACATCCATGGCAGTGCTGCATGGACCTTCCCTAGCCTGACACAGGCATGGCTCCTGCTCCGTGTGTGTGTGCATCCCTGGGAATGATGAACTACTTTCATCAGCCTGCACTAAATGCTGAGAATTAGTGGAGCTATAAAGCCATATTTCACCTTAGGTTACATGGGAAAACAGTAGGAGATAGGATTTATGCTCTCTGTATAAATGAACTTCATAAGCTTTTCTTCACCAGGGAAATAGAAATTGTGGCTTGATAAAGTTCTCCACTTAAAGAAAGAAGGAAAGAAAGAAGGGAAAAAGAAAGGGAGAAAGAAAGGGAGAAGGAAAGGGAGAAAGGGAGAAAGAGAGAAAGAAAGGGAGAAGGGGAGGGAGAAGGAAAGGGAGAAAGGGAGGAAGGGAGAAAGGAAGGGAGAAAGGAAGGAAGGAAGGAAGGAAGGAAGGAAGGAAGGAAGGAAGGAAGGAAGGAAGGAAGGAAGGAAGGAAGGAAGGAAGGAAGGAAGGAAAGGAAAGAAAGGAAAGAAAGGAAAGAAAGGAAAGAAAGGAAAGAAAGGAAAGAAAGGAAAGAAAGGAAAGAAGGAAGGAAGGAAGGAAGGAAGGAAGGAAGGAAGGAAGGAAGGAAGGAAGGAAGGAAGGAAGGAAGGAAGGAAGAAAGAAAGAAAGAAAGAAAGAAAGAAAGAAAGAAAGAAAGAAAGAAAGAAAGAAAGAAAGAAAGAAAGAAAGAAAGAAAGAAAGAAAGAAAGAAAGAAAGAAAGAAAGAAAGAAAGAAAGAGAGAAAAAGAAAAAGGAGAGGGGGAAAAAGGAGGAAGAAGAAAATCAACATTTCTAAAGTGGGGAGGGGAAAAAAAACAACAACTTTTGTTGTCAGTGATGATGAATTGAGTGGATAAGTGGTGGTCCAGAGCAGTGGAAATTAGGAAAGGTGACAGAGTGTGCCCCAGTGGTCCCAGTTCTGCTCTTACCTGACTCACGTGGCGCACACCTTCATCAAAATTCAAGAGCCACTCTCACCACTCCACTTCTGATAGATCCTTTTTTGATTCAGTAACCTTTCTTAATGGATTTTCTCTCTTCCTCTCTTTTCTTTTGCTCCCCCCCCCCCCCCTTTTTTTTTTTGTGGCCTTCCTCCCCCCTCAACGTTGGTCCACACATTTATTATTCCCTCCCACTCTCCACCGTGGGAGTGCAGACCTCTGACTAAACATCCAGGTTGTAATCTGCAGAGGAATTTACTGATGGTGCATGACAGAAAGGACTTAAAGTAAATTATACTTCCCTCAGACCTGCCCTAGGGCACACAAATCACAGTTTCCCCTGAAGACTAGAGAGTAAAACTGGAAGTAGCTACACTTTATATGGAAATGAGATGATCCTAGCACATAATACAGCCAAATATATATTAAACCATAGAGACAATGAATGTAGAAACTGCTTTTTCTTTTCTTTAGTGAGGATACAAACCTCTCTTGTGTTATATTTTACTTCTCCTCATGCATGTCTGTTTCCCCACTAGGGATATGTATTCACCTGACAGCCTCCAGAGCTCATGATTCTTTCCCCCTTCCCCATGCTCATTTTCCCTCTAGGCCACCTTTATTTTTTGCCACCTTTATTTTTCACCACCTTAAGGAGGGTGTTTAGAACAGGTCACACAATCACAAACACTTTTGAGTCCTATGGGCTCAGTCAGAAAGGGAGGAGCATGACTGGCACAGGCTGCCCAGAGAGGCTGTGGAGTCTCCTTCTCTGCAGAATTTCAAGCCCTGTCTGGATGCACTCCTGTGTGACCTGAGCTGGATTCTCTAGTCCTGCTGTGGCAGGGGGGTTGGGCTTGATGGTCTCTGGAGGTCCCTTCCAACCCCTAGCATCCTGTGAGCCTGTCATAACTGGGAGGGGGCACTGTCTCATAGCACATAGAATCATAGAATCAAGCAGGCTGGAACAGAGCTCCAAGATCATCCAGTCCAACCTAGCACCCAGCCCTAGACAATCAACCAGACCATGGCACTAAGTGCCTCAGCCAGGCTCTTCTTGAACACCTCCAGGGACATTGACTCCACCACCTCCCTGGGCAGCCCATTCCAATGCCAATCACTCTCTCTGACAACAGCTTCCTAACAACATCCAGCCTAGACCTGCCCTGGCACAACTTCAGGCTGTGTCCCCTTCTCTTGCTGGTTGCCTGGCAGCAGAGCCCAACCCCACCTGGCTACAGCCTCCCTGCAGACAGCAATGAGCTCTGCCCTGAGCCTCCTCTTCTGCAGGCTGCACACCCCCAGCTCCCTCAGCCTCTCCTCACAGGGCTGTGCTCCAGGCCCCTCCCCAGCCTTGCTGCCCTTCTCTGGACATGTTCCAGTATCTCAACATCTCTCTTGAATTGAATAGCCCAGAACTGGACACAGCACTGCAGGTGTGGCCTGAGCAGTGCTGAGCACAGGGGCAGAAGAGCCTCCCTTGTCCTGCTGGCCACACTGCTCCTGAGCCACCCCAGGATGCCATTGGCTCTCTTGGCCACCTGGGCACACTGCTGGCAGGGGCACATGCAGGGCAGGAGGGGGCTGCAAGCAAACCTGTCTGATTTTCTTTTTCACTGCCTCCTTGCTTGCTCTGTAACAAAAGGAAACATAAAGTGTGGCAATGTAATGCCTGCTGCTGCTCCTTGCACAGCTTCCTTCCCAGGGGATGAGCCATTAAAAGCAGAGTCCCTCCAGCTGCTGCTGTTGATGGCTGTAGGAAAGCAGCTGCCACATGCAGCTTTGTTGCAGCTGGGACATAGATCCTACAACATCTGGGATTGTGTGGCTCCCCTCCAGGGCTTCTGTGGTTCTCTCATACTCCATTTTTTGGATGAAATGGAGAGTGGAGTCTGGGGAGATGCATGTGTGTTTCCTGGGCTGGAAGAGCTTGGAGAAGGGCAGAGGGAGTTTGATGCCCAAACCAAGCAGAACAGCAAAACACACACAAGGAGGATCATTTTTATGCCACTTGTATTCCTTTCCCTGCCTTTCACAGGATCACAGGAGTTTAGGGGTTGGAAGAGACCCCTGCAGATATTCAGCTCCAACCCCCTGCAAGAGCAGGACCATATCACCTTGTGCACATCACACAGGAACACATCCAGACAGGGCTGGAAAGGCTCCACAGAAGGAGACTCCACAACCTCTCTGGGCAGCCTGTGCCAGGGCTCTGGGACCCTCACAGGAAAGAAGTTCCCCCTTGTGTTGAGGCAGAACCTCTTTTGCTGCAATTTACACCCATTGCTGCTTGTCCTATCCCAGGGAGCAGTGAGCAGAGCCTGTCCTCCCCTCCTGGCAGCCCTCAGATACTTGTAAACATTTATCAAATCCCCTCTCAGTCTTCTCTTCTCCAGACTAAGCAGCCCCAGGTCCCTCAGCCTCTCCTCATCAGCCATGCCCTCCAGTCCCCTCATCATCCTCCTAGCCCTCCTCTGGACCCTCTGCAGCAGATCCCTCTCCCTCTTCAACTGGGGAGCCCAAAACTGAGCACAGTATTCTAGATGAGGTCTCAGCAGGGCAGAGTAGAGTGGGAGGAGAACCTGCCTTGCTCTGCTGGACACACTGCTCCTAACACAGCCCAGGATCCCCTTAGCCTTCTTGGCCAGCAGGGCACATTGCTGTGCCATGGGCAACTTGTTACCACCAGCACCCCCAGGTCCCTCTGCACAGGGCTGCTCTCCAGCAGTCACCTCCCAGCCTGTGCTGGTGCAGTTTGTTATCCCTCCCCAGGTGCAGGACTCTGCAGTTGTCCTTGTTGAGCTTCACCTGGTTCCCCTGTGCCCAGCTCCCCAGAGCCAGCTGTGCTACCTGCATGCTCCTTTCCATCAGCGGAAGCATCGTCTCCGGTTGCTGCTTTATCTCTTTGCTTTCTTTGTATCATGGCTTGCATGAATGATGACACTGTGACACCAGCAGTGCTGAGTGGAGCCTTTCCAGGCCTGTCTGGATGTGTTCCTCTGTGATCTGTGTTAGATAGGATTGTCCTGCTCTGGCAGGGGGTTGGAAAGGCTCCAGAGAAGGAGATTCCACAACCTCTCTGGGCAGCCTGTGCCAGGGCTCTGGGACCATTGCAGTAAAGAAGTTCTTGCTCATGTTGAGGTTGAACTTCCTGTGCTGTAGTTTACATCTGCTCTGCTGTCTACAACTACTCCCTGAAGGGAGGCTGTAGCCAGGTGGGGTTGGGCTCTGCTGCCAGGCAACCAGCAACAGAACAAGGGGACACAGCCTCAAGCTGTGCCAGGGCAGGCTCAGGCTGCATGTTAGGAGGAAGTTCCTGGCAGAGAGAGTGATTGGCATTGGAATGGGCTGCCCAGGGAGGTGGTGGAGTCACTGTCCCTGGAGGTGTTGAAGCCAAGCCTGGCTGGGGCACTTAGTGCCATGGTCTGGTTGCTTGGCCAGGGCTGGGTGCTAGGTTGGGCTGGCTGAGCTTGGAGCTCTCTTCCAACATGGTCCATTCTATGATTCTATGATCCATTACCCCTTGTCTTATTCCAGGGTGCAACTGAGCAGAGTTTGTCCCCTCCCTCTTGACCCCAAGCCCTCAGATATTTATAGCCATTGATTAGATCCCCTCTCAGTCTTCTCTTCACCAGACCAAACAGCCCCAGCTCCCTCAGCCTCTCCTCATAGGGCATGCACTCATGTATCTTCTTGTCTAAGACTTGCCCATGCCATAGGCACCTGGGATGAACTCACTCATGAATCTCCAGGTGAAGACACATCAAGGGTTGCTATTTGTCACTTCTTCTCATGTGAAAATGGCTGTGTGTGGGTCAGTGAGCACAAAATCCCAGCACAGCACTTTAAGAATAGCTGACTCTGTCCTGCATCTGTATCAGCTGCAAAGGCTGTGGGATAAAAACATATGAGAGGAGACCTTGGAGTGGCCTTCCAGTATCTGAAGGGAGCTACAGGAGGGCTGGGGAGGAACTATTGACAAGGTCTTGTAATGACAGGATGAGGAGGAATGGGTTTGAAGTGGCAGAGGGGAGATTGAATGTGGCTGTTAGGAAGAAGTTGTCTGCAGTGAGAGTGGTGAGACACTGGCACAGGTTGCCCAGGGAGGCTGTGGAGCACAGAAGCACAGATGGGATCTTTGATCACATTCTGTGCTTCTGTGCTCCACAACCTCCCTGGAGGTGTTCAAGGTCAGGTTAGGTGAGGCTTTGAGTGACCTGTTCTAGTGGGAGGTGTCCCTGTCTAAGGCAGGAGGTTGGAACTGGATGATCTTTGAGGTCCTTTCCAGCCTAAACCATTCTGTGATTCTAAGAGGTACAGTCCCAGTGTTCTTTGTGCAGGTTAAGTGTAGCTAAGCAGTACATCAGCAGCAGCAGGGAGGGGATTGTCCCCTTGGACTCGGCTCTGGTGAGGCCACACCTCGAGTATTGAGTTCAGTTTTGGGTACCACAGTACAGGAGAGCTGTGGAGGTGCTGGAGGCAGTGCAGAGGAGGGCAAGGAAGCTGGGGAAGGGCTTTTCCAACCTGGAACTTTGTGTGATGGTGTGATCTTCCTTCCAGGGGACAGCCAGGAGGGCAGCTCTGATATAGATTACCTTCATGCTAAGCAGCACACTGTATTGCAGCAGTTGAAACTCAGCCAGCTGCTTCCCAAAGAGCAGAGCACAGCAGATGCCCTCACTGCTGTGACCTGTCACAGGAAGATTTATATGCCACAAGGATGCCAACGATTCAGCTCTCTTGCTTCACCAACAGAACAAGGCATTTGCTGGGTTTGGGGAGAGCAAGGACACAGGTCTGGACTGCTACAGCTGTTGTAGCTGCTCAGGGAAATAGAGCAAATCGTCCTGCTTCTCCCCTGACAACCCCAGTGCCAGCAGCTCTCCTCCCAGGAGGGTCATGGGATGCAGGGGTGCATGGTGTGTACCAGCTGAAGCACAGTGGTTGGTACAGAGATTGATGGGAGGTGGGAGGGAGGTAACTTCTCCAGGAAACAGGCCTGGTTGTCTCTGGGAGGGAGACCTTTGCTATGCAAGAGATAATTATAGCAAGAACAATGAGTAGAAGTAAAGAGCTTCTTTACTGTAAGGGTCCCAGAGCCCTGGCACAGGCTGCCCAGAGAGGTTGTGGAGTCTCCTCTGGAGCCTTTCCAGCCCTGTCTGGATGTGTCCCTCTGTGACCTGTGTGTAGGTGATCCTGCTCTGGCAGGGGGGTTGGACTCCAGCCCCTTCCAACCAGTTTGAAAGAGACCTCCAAGCTCAGCCAGTCCAACCTGGCACCCAGCCCTGGCCAACCAACCAGACCATGGCACTAAGTGCCCCAGCCAGGCTTGGCTTCAACACCTCCAGCCACAGCCACTCCACCACCTCCCTGGGCAGCCCATTCCAATGCCAATCACTCTCTCTGCCAGCAACTTCCTCCTAACATTCACCCTGTAGTACCTGTCCTGGCACAACTTGAGGCTGTGTCCCCTTGTTCTGTTGCTGGTTGCCTGGCAGAAGAGCCCAACCCCTGGCACAGCTTGAGGCTCTGTCCCCTTGTTCTGTTGCTGCTTGCCTGCAAGAAGAGCCCAATCCCCCCTGGCTACAGCCTCCCTGCAGGTAGCTGCAGACAGCAATGAGCTCTGCCCTGAGCCTCCTCTGCTGCAGGCTGCACACCCCCAGCTCCCTCAGCCTCTCCTCACAGGGCTGTGCTCCAGGCCCTCACCACCTTTGTTGCCCTTCTCTGGACATGTTTCAGTATCTCAACATCTCTCTTGAATTGAGCATCCCAGAACTGGACACAGCACTCAAGGTGTGGCCTGAGCAGTACTGAGTACAGGGCAATGTATGTTATGTGTCCTTCCATCCACCTTCTCCAGGTTGGAAGCAGAGTACAGACCATAGAATCACAGAATTATCAGGGCTGGAAGTGACCTCAAAGGTGACCCAGTTCCCCCCCCCTGCCATGAGCAGGGGCACTTTCCACTAGATCAGATTGCCCAGAGACACATCCAGCCTGGCCTTAAAACATCCCTGGGCAACCTGTGCCAGTCTCTCACCACTCTCATACTGAAGAACTTCTTCCTAATGTCTAATCTAAATCTCCCCTTCTCCAGCTTGGATTCATTCCCCCCAGTCCTATCACTACCCAAGACTCTAAAAAGTCCCTCTCCAGCTTTCTTGTAGCCCCCTTCAGATACTGGAAGGCCACAAGAAGATCTCCTGGGAGCCTTCTCTTCTCCAGACTGAACAGCCCCAACACCCTCAGCCTGTCCTCACAGGTGAGGAGCTGCAGCCTCAGGCTGTGTCCAGCCTGCAGAAAGCCAGCAGAGCCCCCAGGATTTAGAAGCTGTGCAGCACCTTTTCCATGCCCCCTGTTTGCAGCTCCCCAATAAGCCCTGCACACAGATTGGTAGCCCAGGAGCCAGAACCTGAGAAGCAATTATTTACTTAATGTTCTTAAATTAATACCCAGCTCCTGGAGCCATTTGGCTCTTCAGCCTTTGGCAAGCTGCTGTCTCTCTTTTCCTTTTCTTCCTCTCTTTCCCCCTACCCTTCCCAATGCATAGAAGATAGTGCAGAGCTGTTGATGTGTTCAGTACAGGTTTATCTTGAAGACATCTGCTTACACCAAGGGAATAGCCTGAACTGCCAGTGACCTGTGGAGTCTGCATTTCTAATTAGCAGGGGGGGAAAAAAAACCTATTCCATAATCAGGGTATTGCCATTTCAGTGGAGTCTAAAGATAGAAAGGTTATGTTCTTGTCTGGGGGTCACAAATAATCTCTGCTGACTAGACAGCTCCGTGCTGACCCAGAGTTAACCAGGTGCAAAGCTGGGAAGCAGCAGGACTAAATTACACCCTCTCACAGAGTACATCTACCCCCAGGGCTTGCCTTATATTTTTACTCCCAGTTTTGCTTCCAACCTCTAGCAAACACGAACAAGCCCTTTAAGCATGACTGGGTAAGTGCTTTGAAACAATGCCTGCTTTTACAGCTACTGTGCTGCAGGCCATGGGCCCTGAGAAGGTGCAACAAGCACCAAGAGCTCAGCCTGTGCCCTCCAGCATCCTCGCACCAGCACCTGCCAGCCCTTCCTGCCACTCCCTCCCCACTTGCCTCCTACCCATCTGCTCTTGCTTCTCCAGAGCAGGGTTCAGCTCCTGGAGCCACCAAGCCTCCTCCACTCACTTCACTGTAGTGAGGGCTCAGAACTTGCTAGGTAGGTAGATGGTAGATAGATAAGGAGATAGATAGGTAGGTAGGTAGGTAGGTAGGTAGGTAGGTAGGTAGGTAGGTAGGTAGGTAAATAGATAGGTAGAAAGATAGGCAGGTAGGTAGGTAGGTAGGTAGGTAGGTAGATAAATAGATAGGTAGAAAGATAGGTAGGTAGATAGGTAGATAAGCAGGTAGGTAGGTAGGTAGGTAGGTAGGTAGGTAGGTAGGTAGGTAAATAGATAGGTAGAAAGATAGGCAGGTAGGTAGGTAGGTAGGTAGGTAGGTAGGTAGGTAGGTAGGTAGGTAGATAAATAGATAGGTAGAAAGATAGGTAGGTAGGTAGGTAGGTAGGTAGGTAGGTAGGTAGGTAGGTAGATAAATAGATAGGTAGAAAGATAGGTAGGTAGATAGGTAGATAAGCAGGTAGGTAGGTAGGTAGGTAGGTAGATAGATAGGTAGAAAGATAGGTAGGTAGATAGGTAGATAAGCAGGTAGGTAGGTAGGTAGGTAGGTAGGTAGGTAGATAAATAGGTAGAAAGATAGGTAGGTAGATAGGTAGATAAGCAGGTAGGTAGGTAGATGGTAGATAGATAAGGAGATAGATAGGTAGGTAGGTAGGTAGATAAATAGATAGGTAGATAGATAGGTAGGTAGATAGGTAGATAAGCAGGTAGGTAGGTAGATGGTAGATAGATAAGCAGATAGGTAGGTAGATAGATAGATAGGTAGGTAGATACATAGATAAGTAGATGGATGGATGGATGGATGGATGGATGGATGGATGGATGGGTAGGCAGATAGATAGATAGATAGATAGATAGATAGATAGATAGATAGATAGATAGATAGATAGATAGATAGATAAGTAGGTAGGTAGCTAAGTAGATAGGTAGATAAGTAGATAGGTAGATAAGTAGATAGGTAGATAGATAGGCAGATAGATAGATAGATAGATAGATAGATAGATAGATAGATAGATAGATAGATAAATGAGTAGGTGGATGGATGGATGGATAGATGGATGGATGGATGGGTAGGTAGATAGATAGATAGATAGATAGATAGATAGATAGATAGATAGATAGATAGATAGATAAGTAGGTAGGTAGATAAGTAGACAGGTAGATAAGTAGACAGGTAGATAAGTAGATAGATTGATAGATAAGCAAATAGGCAGATAGATAGATAGATAGATAGATAGATAGATAGATAGATAGATAGATAGACAAGTAGGTAGATGGATGGATGGATGAATGGATGGATGGATAGGTAGATAGATAGATAGATAGATAGAGAGAGAGATAGATAGATAAGTAGGTAGGTAGATAAGTAGATAGGTAGATAAGTAGATAGATTGATGGATAAGCAGATAGGTAGATAGCCAGATAAGTAGGTAGGTTGATAAGTAGATAGAATGATAGATAAGCAGATAGGTAGATAGACAGATAAGTAGGTAGGTAGATAAGTAGATAGATTGATAGATACGAGGACAGGTAGATAGACAGATAAGTAGGTAGGTAGGTAGACAGATAAACAATCAAATAAATAAAATAGAAGCTATTCTGAAACAAATAAAAAAAGGCAAAACCCAAACCAAGACAAACAAAAGAAGAACCATAAGAAGAATTTGTTGGTGAAGTAAGTGGCATTGTGGAGAATGCCATTGGGTGCCCCCAGGGAAGCCAGAAGGACTGTTCCCTTGTGCAGGGCTGGTGTCTCTCGGGTATGTTCCCTCACAGAGTGCATGTGCTTGTGGATGCTCAGTGCTGTTTTGTTTGTACAGGGGAGCAGTGTCAATATTCCAGGGTCCAGGTTGTCTAGAGGACAGGGAAGCAAGGAGAGCAGGCTTAGCTCTTTCAGCATCAGTGTCCAAATAGTGATTGTCAGAGCTGAATAATTCAGAAAGTTCTCAGACATCTTTAGCTTAGGCTCTGATCTTCCCAAGGCAATGTTCATACTTCATCCTTTGCTTGCACAGCCAGGAGCAGGGCAGCAGATTTAAAGCCAAGCCTATCACAAATCACTTGTCTGTGTCAGACACAGCCTGTGCATAGATATTCTTCAGGGGCAAAAAAAGAAGTAACAAAGTTTGGTTTGGCCACTCTTAAATTCCTTTGTGCTCGTCTCCTGTGACAGTTCAAGGAACACTTTCAATGCTGAAAAGAAAACAAATCAACAAACCACACACACACACACACACACACCCCAAAAGAAAACTCCAAACAACTAAAAGAAAGGGAAAACAAAATAAAGGAAAAAACTAAAGAAAGGAAAAACAAATAAAAGGAAAAACTGAAGAAAGGGAAAATGAAAGAAAGGAAAAATAATAAATGAAAAAAAACCAAAAGAAAGGAAAAACTAAAGAATGGGGGAAAAAAAGAAAGGAAAAACTAAAGAAAGGAAAAACTAAAGAAAGAAAAAACAAAAGAAAGGAAAAACTAAAGAATGGGAGAAAAAGAAATGAAAAACTAAAGAAAGGAAAAACAAAAGAAAGGAAAAACTAAAGAATGGGGAAAAAAAGAAAGGAAAAATGAAAGAAAGGAAAAACTAAAGAATGGGGGGGGGGGAAGGGAAAAACTAAAGAAAAGAAAAACAAAAGAAAGGAAAAAACTAAAGAAAGGAAAAACAAATAAAAGGAAAAACTAAAGAAAGGGAAAATGAAAGAAAGGAAAAATAATAAAAGAAAAAACAAAAGAAAGGAAAAACTAAAGAATGGGGAAAAAAAGGAAAAACAAAAGAAAGGAAAAACTAAAGAATGGGGGAAAAAAGAAAGGAAAAACAAAAGAAAGGAAAAACTAAAGAATGGGGAAAAAAAGGAAAAACAAAAGAAAGGAAAAACTAAAGAATGGGGGAAAAAAGAAAGGAAAAACAAAAGAAAGGAAAAACTAAAGAATGGGGGGGGGGGAAGGAAAAACTAAAGAAAGGAAAAACAAAAGAAAGGAAAAACTAAAGAATGGAAGAAAAAAGAAAGGAAAAACTAAAGAAAGGAAAAACAAAAGAAAGGAAAAACTAAAGTGTGAAGAAACAGGTTTTGAAGCCACATATTACAGAATCACAGAACATTAGAGGTTGGAAGGGACCTCCAGAGATTATCCAGCCCAACCTCCCTGCCAAGGCAGCATCACTCAGGGTAGTCCACACAGGAATGCATCCAGGAGGGATCTGAAAGCCTCCAGAGAAGGAGACTCCACAACCTCTCTGGGCAGCCTGCTCCAGTGCTCTGTCACCCTCACTCTAAAGAAGTTTCTCCTCCTGTTGAGCTGAAACCTTCTCTGCTCCAGTTTGCATCCATTGCTCCTTCTCTTCCTGCTGCTGACCACTGAACTAAGCAAGCTCCTGTGAACCCTCGGTTGTGCGTCCGCATCGACAAGCAATCAGGGGGAGGCATTTGCACAGAGTTCCTGCCCATGTGATTGAGCAGAGCCCCAGCAACTCTGTGCTGGGGACATTTGCTTTCAATCCGCAGAGTCAGAGATTAGAAAAGGTATCTGTTGAACTCATTTGAATAACAAATAGACCGGGGAAACCGCAATCTGTTCTCAGCCATTCAATGGGTGAAACCCAGCAATTCGTGGAATAGATTAGTCTCCCAGGGCTAGTAATGGTGAGAGGCAGCGTTAGAGGTCCAAAACCAGTCATTTTTTTTTTTCAGGAGCTCTCCATTATTTCTTTGACCAGCTGAGAAGTGATGCTGAGAAATGACTTCCTGGATAATGAGGCAGTTGCAAGTAGTCTGCAACAAATCCTTCCCACTCAGCGTTCAGTCCTCAGCCATGCACAGGTATGAGGATTTCTAAGCTCAAAGCAAGAGTTAGCTACGTTCTTCAGCTGCTGTGGGATTTTTTGACCCCCTTCTTGTAGCTCACAAACAACAGCCATGAAACTTAGAGTCACATTGGCTGCCAGATTCCAGCTACCGCTTGACCAGCTGAGCCATCTGTGCCGTCAGGACACAGGCAAGGAGAGCTTGGGCATTCTCCTTTTGCATCAAAGCATGAATGAAAGGACTTCAAGCACAACTGGTAGGGAAGGAGAAGGAGGAGAAGGAGAAGGAGAAGGAGAAGGAGAAGGAGAAGGAGAAGGAGAAGAGGAGAAGAAGAGGGAGAAGAAGGAGGAGAAGGACAAGGAGGAGGAGAAGGAGAAGAGGAGAAGAAGGAGGAGAAGGAGAAGGAGAAGGAGGAGGAGGAGGAGGAGGAGGAGGAGGAGGAGGAGGAGGAGGAGGAGGAGGAGGAGGAGGAGGAGGAGGAGGAAGAGGAGGAGGAGGAGGAGGAGGAGAAAGAGGAGAAGAAGGAGAAGGAGAAGAAGAGGAAGAAGAAGGAAAAAAAGAAGGCAAAAGCACTTTTAGGAGAAGACAGACAACACAGGAGATCTGTCAGCAGCTGGTGAGCCCACGAGCAGTGTTCCATCTTTGCAGATTCTGGTCAGAAATTCAGGCAAGTCTGGCAGCTGTCCACTCAAGCAGCTTTCTCCCCAGAGTGTCCATCCCTTTGGCAGCCCCTGTGGGCTCTGCCAGAGGGATCCCAGGAGCTCCGGGCTCCTACAGTCCCACCAAGGGCACTGTGCTCCCAAAGGCTTCTCAGTGGGGACCGAGGGGGCTGTGGCCTCCCCCACTCACAGCCTCAGGAGTTGGAGAACTGGGTGGAATTCTGCAGCTCTGTCTCACAGAGAGGATTTGGGAAAGAGTTGTTCTTCCCTCGGAATCCATTTCATTGACTCAAGTGGGAAGCAGCTGGGTGCCTACAGAAAAATCTGGAAAATCAGCATTCCATGTGGAAAGAAGAGGACAGAGCACCAAGAAACATGATGGATTGCCATTTTGTACTCACCCAATTAATATGCTCCTTCCTCCACTTGCTCACTTTCTCTTTCCAAGGCTTCATAATCTCTGGTGAGCAGATCAAGGGGTGGAGCTGAACTGGCAACTGTCACCTTCTAACATCACTTCTACAAACACATAGTACTAGCAGAGGCAGAAGGCACCGTGGTGCTGATCATCATCCTCTGAGTCAGCCATTTGCAAACACCTTCTCCAGGCTGTCATCTTGCCACTATGAAATCAAAATCTGAGTCAGAACCCAATTTAAATGGCTATAATTAACTAAGTCCCAATTTAACCAGCCCTAGCAGTTTGTCATGTTGCATTCCCTGCATACATCTCAGCATCTCGTGCTTGGGCTCCTTCGTGCCCCTCTGCTTGGCTCACTTGGGCTGCCAAGCGGCTCCTGCCCCGAGAGCATCAGCGGCTTTAGGCTGCCGGTAGGGCAGGGTCCAGCATCAGCTGAACAACGGAACTCATCTGCGCTGGGTTTGCTCACCAAAGCACCAAACAGGATAGCCTGGCTGCTGCTGCTGCTGTGTGCCAGTCTATAAATACCCACGGGCAGAGAGAGGGTGAAGCTTTGCAAGTTGTTTGTCAGAGAAACAGAGCTGCTGTAGAACTGTGCCCACTGGAATAAGGGAGCTCTCCAGAGCAGAGCCCGGGCTGGGGAGGGAAAAGCCTGGGTGCTGCAGAAGGGAAAGAGAGGTGGAAGCATCCTGCTTGCCAAGCAGCCCCAGGAAACTTAGACCAGCCAAGATTCCTGCATAGAAGCTAACATGGAACGAGCTAAACATGAAGACACTTCCCCATACGTTTCCTAAGTGCTGCTGTTACTAAGGAGCGCTTTGCTGCGGGGAAGGTCTCCAAGCCTCGGGGGATGCCTTAGTGAGTGTCCCTGCCTCTATTTTCAGGGAACTCCCTGCATTTATTTTCAGGAGCTTGCAAACAGGTATGGACTAACTTGCCCCAGGTGATGGCATGCCAAAACTGTGGGTGGAAACGTGCTCTGAAAAACCTGTGAGGTTTAGGGAGGACTTTTTTTCCCCTCCACTTTTTTTTCCCCCATTGCAGCCCTTCCTTTCTCTCTCCATCCAGTCTGGATGATGTGTTTGGTCTTTAATGTTTTGCCATTGCTCATTTTCACAATGCTGTCCTGAAAAGGCTACTAAGAGCTCCTCTCTCTTGACCCAAATGCTGAGCAAGTGTAACAGGAGAACCACCCACAGCTCAGACATGCACAGACTCTGCTTCAGTTGGGAAAAGGGGAAGAGATTAAACCAAATCATCCATCAGATTGGCAGGCAAGTTGGGATAGACTTGGTATCTCCACATTTAATTCAGAATCATAGAATTGTCAAGACTGGAAGAGACCTCAAGGATCAGCCAGTTCCAATCCCCCTGCCATGGGCAGGGACACCTCACACTAGAGCAGGTTGCTCACAGCCACATCCAGCCTGGCCTTAAAAACACCCAGGAAGGAGGCTTCTACCACTTCCCTGGGTGACCTGTGCCAGTCTCTCACCACCCTCATGCTGAAGAATTTCTTCCTAACATCTAATCTAAATCTCCCCTCCTCTAGCTTGGATCCATTCCCCCCAGTCCTTTCACTACCCAACGCCCTAAAAAGTCCTTCCTCAGCTTTCTTGTAGTCCCCTTCAGATACTGGAAGGTCACAAGAAGGTCTCCTGGGAGCCTTCTTCTCTCCAAACTGAACAAGCTCAACACTCTCAGCCTGTCCTCACAGCAGAGCAGCTGCAGTCCTCTGAGCATCCTCCTGGCCCTTCTCTGGACTCACTCCAGCACCTCCAAATCTTTCCTGTAAGAGGGGAGCTTGCATCCTAGATTGTACCAGCTCTGCTGCCCTAACACACTGCTGTGAGTCAGATGGATGGATAGGTAGATGGATGGATGGATGGATGGATGGATAGATAGATAGATGGATAGATAGATAGATACATAGATGATTGGATGGATGGATAAATAGATGGGTGATTGGATGGATGGAGAGATAGATAAATAATTGGATTGATGCATGGATGGATAGATAATTAGATGGAAAGACAGACAGACAGACAGATAGATAGATAGATAGATAGATAGATAGATAGATAGATAGATAGATGATTGGATGGAAGGATGGATAGCTGGATGGATAGATAGATAGGTAGATAATTGGATGGATGGATGGATAGATAGATAAATGGATGGATGGACAGATGATTGGATGGATGGATAGATAGATAGATAGATAGATAGATAGATAGATAGATAGATAGATAGATGATTGGATGGATGGATGGATAGATAGATATTTAGATGGAAAGATAAATAGATAGATAGATGGAAAGATAGATAGATAGATATTTAGATGTTAAGATAGATAGATAGATAGATAGATAGATAGATAGATAGATAGATAGATAGATGTTAAGATAAATAGATAGATAGATAGATAGATAGATAGATAGATAGATAGATAGATAGATAGATAGATGTATGTTAAGATAAATAGATAGATAGATAGATAGATAGATAGATAGATAGATAGATAGATAGATAGATAGACTGACTGATGATTGGATGGCTGGATAGATAGGTAACTGGGTGGATAGTTGGCTGGATAGATAGATGGATGTTGCCCCCCCCCCCCCCATCTTTCTACTTCTGTGAATTACTTTTTTATCGACGGCGCAAGTCTTAATTTTAAATCCATTTCTGATGGAGGGGGAAAAAAAGTGATCATTCTGCCCTGTTATGAGGGAAAATGTATTTCTGTGGAGTGGAAGGAAATATCATTTGCAAGAAGATCAGTTGCATCACTGTTGTGGTGGAGAGATGCAGTCTCTAACACGATTTGTTAAGGGGAGACAAGTGATGTGAAATAGTGGATCTCCAAATTCCCACAAATAACACCAGATGGTGAGGAGCTGGTTTTAATTAAAGTAGGGTTGATAATTATAGCTGTTTTAATTTTTAGGTTTGACTCAGAAATAGAAGGGATGTATTTCTTTCCCTGTTCAGCCTATTTTTAGTTTTCCTCCCCAGGTTGTGAATCCTGCATTACTCAGCGCGGTCTGGAGGGGCGAGAGAGCTGTGGTCAGCTTTCTGGCAGCTCATTTTGCCTTGCCTTGGTCTTGGTCTTGCTTCAGCCCACCCCACACACACACCCCCCTTGATGGGAGTCAGAAGGAGTTTTGCCAATGAAGGCAGGAGGGAATTTCTGCCCTGGCACTGCAATACGTTTTCACAGCCCAGTCTTCTGGCTCCAGTACTGCGCTTCAGGTGCTTCTGAGCAGAGGAAGAGGCCTGATGAGAGTGACTCCTTCGTGGTTGTGCAGAGCTGAGCTGACCTGTGCTCAGCCACTTGCATCTCCATGCTGTGTCTGCAGTGATCTATTTACACACTCACATGCTTGCACTTGCTGCAGCTTGTGTTCTCTGATGTTTTCTGGAGCAGGACCATGCAGAGGAGAAAGCAATCCACAGCCCAGCCACAGTGTGCCCAGGTACTGGTACTGGTAGAGAGTAGGCTGAAGATGAGCCAGCAGTGTGCCCAGGTGGCCAAGAAGGCCAATGGCATTCTGGCTTGTGTTAAAAATGCAGTGGCCAGCAGGAGCAGGGAGGGGATTGTCCCCTTGGACTCTGCTCTGGTGAGGCCACATCTCAAGGACTGTGTTCAGTTTTGGGCACCTCAACACAAGAGAGACGAAGAGGTGCTGGAACCAGTGGAGAAGAGGGCAAGGAAGCTGGGGAAGGGCCTGGGGAATAAATCTGATGAGGAGAGACTAAGGGAGCTGGGGCTGGTTAGTGTGAAACAGAGGAGGCTGAGGGCAGAGCTCATGGCTGTCTGCAGCTACCTGAAGGGACATTGTGGAGAGGCTGCTGCTGAGCTTCCAAGCTTCCTCCTGTTCATTGCTTTCCTGGAAGAGAGAAAAACAGAAGCACAGAACCATACAGAAACCTTCAGGTTGGAAAAATCCCTCAGGATCACCAAGGCCAACACAGAGCCCTGCTCTGCAAGGTGCACCCTAAAACATAGCTCCAAGCATCACATCAAGAAGACCTTTAAATACATCCAGGATTGGTGACTCCACCACCTCCCTGGGCAGCTCATTCCAATGCCTGACCACTCTTGCCATGAGAAAATGGTTCCTGATGTCCAGTCTACACCTACCCAGTGACAGCTTAAGACCATCCCCTCTTGTTCTAATTCTCTGTGAGCAGAGCCCAGCAGCAGCCTCTCCACAACCTCCTTTCAGGTAGCTGCAGACAGCCATGAGCTCTGCCCTCAGCCTCCTCTATTTCACACTAACCAGCCCCAGCTCCTTCAGTCTCTCCTCACCAGATTTACTCTCCAGGCCCTTCCCCAGCTTCTTTGCCCTCCTCAGCACATTTCAGATGACATTATGCAACTTAAAAGAAGCCTTCAATCCAAAATGCTCCACTGCAGCTTGCTTAGAGCCAGCACTTGGGCTGGCACAGAGGCAAGGTGGTGCTGTCCTGCCTCCTCTCTCTCAAGTCCTTTTCCTTTTATCTCAGTTTTCTCTCAGCAGGGTTCTTCTTCCATTATCTGCCTGGTGCATATCTTGTCTGATGCTCTGCTTTCCTTTTATTATCATTGTGTGTGTGTGTGAGAGAGAGAGAGAGAGAGAGAAAGCTGAAAAGTGGCCTCCCTGAATTTGTCTTATATTGATTATGTAAATCAGCCCTTCTCCTCTAGATTGCTTTTTCTTTGTGAACTGGGAGGATAATTTGCAGCCTTCTACCTGATAATTGTGAGGAAAATTTGAGCTGTCTCATCGTGGAGTCATCAGTGAGTGTTTTAATTTCCATATGTGATCAGTGCTTTTTTGGTTGTTGTTGTTGTTGTTGTTGTTATTCCTTTTCCCCCTTTCCCCCTCCCCCCCCCCCCAACTTTTCCCCTAATTTTGTCTGCTTCTGAACTCCTCAGCTGCTTCTGCTGTTCATAATAGCAGCACTTGAAGCATATTTGGGAATTTCCACTGAAATTTGTCTGAAGTGTGAAAAGGTTTTGTTTTGTTTTTTTTTCCCAACACTTCCAGGAAAGACATAATCATAGAACCATAGAATCAACCAGGTTGGAAGAGACCTCAAAGATCATCCAGTCCAACCTAGCACTCAGCCCTGTCCAATCATAGAACCATAGAATCAACCAGGTTGGAAGAGACCTACAAGATCATCCAGGACAACCTAGCACCCAGCCCTGGCCAATCAACCAGACCATGGCACTAAGTGCCCCAGCCAGGCTTGGCTCCAACACCTCCAGGCACAGCCACTCCACCACCTCCCTGGGCAGCCCATTCCAATGCCAATCACTCTCTCTGCCAACAACTTCCTCCTCACATCCAGCCTAGACCTCCCCTGGCACAACTTCAGACTCTGTCCCCTTGTTCTGTTGCTGGTTGCCTGGCAGAAGAGCCCAACCCCACCTGGCTACAGCCTCCCTTCAGGTAGTTGCAGACAGCAATGAGCTCTGCCCTGAGCCTCCTCTGCTGCAGGCTGCACACCCCCAGCTCCCTCAGCCTCTCCTCACAGGGTTTGTGTTCCAGGCCTCTCACCAGCTTTGTTACTCTGAACTTGAGACTGTCCCCCCTTGTTCTGTTGCTGCTTGCCTGGGAGAAGAGATGAACCCCACCTGGCTACAGCCTCCCTTCAGGTAGTTGTAGAGAGTAATGAGCTCTGCCCTGAGCCTCCTCTTCTGCAGGCTAAACAGAATCACAGAATTTCTGAGATGGGAAAAGACCTTCAAGATCATTGAGTCCAATAAATAATCCCATACCTAGCAGCCTGCCAATCAAATTGTCTATCTGTAATGAGAAACTCAGGATCCAAACATGGTCATTTAAACCCCCCCTCCACTGCAGAAATGGTTCCCAAACTGAAACGAACCAATGCCATTTAGTTGGGAAGGCTCCCGTGCCTTTCACCAGCTGCAAATGCCATCTCCAGATAAGGGAATCAGAATAACAAGAGGTTCATGACATCCTGTCCTCTCATTCAGCGCTGAATGTGACCCACTTACAAAGTAGCATGTAGCACATTCAGCAGCAAATGAGATTTAATACAATCCATTCAGGAGGTTTCTAAAGGAGGAAGGGGGAGGGGGGGCAGGGAATTAAATCTAATAGCCTCTTTCTGGCAAGTGTCTCCAAAAAAGACTTTTGCTTTATTATGCCATTTTAAAAAGAAAGAAAGCAGCAGAAGCAGTTTCTTTCTCACTTGTGGGTATGATATTTGCCATTGGAATGGGCTGCCCAGGGAGGTGGTGGAGGTGCTCAAGAAAAGCCTGGATGAGGCACTTAGTGCCATGGTCTGGTTGATTGGCCAGGGCTGGGTGCTAGGCTGGGCTGGATGAGCTTGGAGCTCTCTTCCAACCTGGTTGATTCTATGATTCTGTGATCTAGTTGATTGGACAGAGCTGGGTGCTATGTTGGACGAGTTGAGCTTGGAGTTCTCTTCCAATCTGGTTGATTCTATGATTCTATGATCTAGTTCATTGGCTAGGGCTGGGTGTTAGGTTGGACTGGTTGATCTTGGAGGTCTCTTCCAAGCTGCTTGATTCTATGATTCTATGGTATCGGTATGGGCTAAGTACTGACAACAGGCTGAAGACTGAGGAGAAGAGGAACTGTGACCTGATATGTTTAGGTGTGAGTCCCTTAGCTTGCCTTTGATGCCAGCAGTCACAGAATCACAGAACATGAGAGGTTGGAAGGAACCTCCAGAGATCATCAAGACCAACCCCCCTGCCAAGGCAGCATCATCCAGGGTAGTTCGTATAGGAATCATAGAATCATAGAATCACACCTTAGAGATTTGCACACATTGCTCAGATCCCCTCTCAGCCTTCTCTTCTCCAGACTAAACAGCC
This sequence comes from Pogoniulus pusillus, assembly GCF_015220805.1. Classification (NCBI taxonomy): domain Eukaryota; kingdom Metazoa; phylum Chordata; class Aves; order Piciformes; family Lybiidae; genus Pogoniulus; species Pogoniulus pusillus. The sequence goes on from NC_087294.1 coordinate 14,005,087, forward strand.
CCAGGGCTCCCAGACTCTCTCCAGAGGGGAGATGCTCAAGTGCCGCAATCCCTGATCTAGGCTAGGGTGTCAACGCCCATGGCAGGGGGATTGGAACTGGATGATCTCTGTGGTCACTTCCAACCCTGACTGATTCCATGATTCTATGGACCTATGATTTTATGATTCTATGATTCCATGGTTCTATGGTGCTCAGTTCTATGGTGCCCAGTTCTATGGTGCTCAGTTTTGGGCACCTCAAGACAAGAGAGCTGTGGAGGTGCTGGAGGCAGTGCAGAGGAGGGCAAGGAAGCTGTGAAGGGCCTGGAGAGTAAATCTGATGAGGAGAGATTGAGGGAGCTGGGGATGGATAGTGTGAAACAGAGAAGGCTGAGGGCAGAGCTCATGGCTGTCTGCAGCTACCTGAAAGGAGGCTGTGGAGGGGTTGGTGCTGATCTCTGCTCACAGGGAATTAGGGATAGAACATGAGGGATTGGCCTCAAGCTGTCACTGGGTAGGTTTAGACTGGAGATTAGGAAAAATACTTTCAGGGGAAAAGTAGTGAGGCACTGGAAGGAGCTGCCCAGGCAGGTGGTGGATGTGTTTGAAGATGGTTTGGATGTGGTGGTTGGGACTATGGTTTAGGGTGCACCTTGCAGAGCAGGGTTCTGGGTTGCATTTGGTGATCCTGAGGGACTTTTCCAACCTGACCATTTCACAGAATCATAGAATCAACCAGGTTGGAAGAAACCTCCAAGCTCATCCAGTCCAAACTAGCACCCAGCCCTGTCCAGTCAACTAGACCACAGCACCAAGCACCTCAGTGATTTTGTGGCACGTAGCTGTATCCCTTCCGTGTCTCATCTATCTTTTCCATATCTCTACCTAGATAATTATAACTCTTGCTATATCCACACCAGGAAAAATGACTGTGGGAACAGATGGGAGTCCTGCAGGAAACCCTAAGAAGAGCCAGGGTTGAGGGAGAAGTGAGGCAAAGGCATATGTTTTGCTGCAGCTTGAATTACCAGAGAGCTAATCCCCAGGAAGGGGGTACATTTGACCTTCTGCAGCGTGGGGAAGGTTAACCTTTCATATTTCTCTAGCAACACATTCCAAGGGGAAACTTTCATTGCAGTATTTAAAAAAGAAAGAGAGAGAGAGGAAAAAAAAAAAAAAAGAATCAAGATATTTGCATTTTCAGCAAGATGAAGATTCTAGAGCTTGGGGGGAAGGGGGTTTCAGCACTGGCCACTGTGCTTTGTCACCACTGTAGTAGCTGAAGAGTCAGTCAGGTGAAGCTGTCTCTTCAATCCTGAAACGTGGCCAGTTTCCCAAATTCAGGCAAAGGGACCCAAGATGTTTATTTTCCGTTCTTGGTTAGGTGGTTAATGGTTTGGATGTGCTGTTAAGCACCATCATCAACTGGTGAAGTGGTGGAAACGACTAAGAAATGCTGCCTTTCAAAATGCATGGGGCAGTATCGCTCCCAGGAGATCACTCCTTGACAGATTTAGGGTAGAGAGAGTCAATCCTTTAGCACCACCATGCCTGCTTTGTTCTTAAATAGTCTGACATCAAACAGAACACTCAGGGGTAACCATAGAATCATAGAAACATTGGATCAGTCAGGGTTGGAAGGGACCTCAAGGATCATCCATAGAATCAGTCAGGGTTGGAAGGGACCTCAGGGATCATCCATAGAATCAGTCAGGGTTGGAAGGGACCTCAAGGATCATGCATAGAATTAGTCAGGATTGGAAGGGACCTCAAGGATCATCAATAGAATCAGTTAGAGTTGGAAGGGACCTCAAGGATCATCCATAGAATCAGTCAGGGTTGGAAGGAATCTCAAGGATCATCCATAGAATCATAGACTCAGTCAGGGTTGGTAGGGACCACAAAGGTCATCCAGTTCCAACTCCCCTGCCATGGGCAGGGACACCCTGTCCTAGATCAGGCTGGCCAGAGCCTCATCCAGCTCTTAAACACCTCCAGGCATGGGGCCTCAACCACCTCCCTGGGCAACCCATTCCAGATTGTCACTGCTCTTATGGTGAAGAACTAGGTGTTTAAGGAGTGGGGTAGATAAATACAATGGGGAGGCTGTAGCCAGGTGGGGTTCATCTCTTCTCCCAAGCAACACAGTCTCAAGTTGTGCCAGGGTGAGGTATAAGCTGGATATTAGAAGGAATTTCTTCCCAGAGAGAGTGATTGGCATTGGAATGGGTTGCCCAGGGAGGTGGTGGAGTTGCCGTCCCTGGAGGTGTTCAAGCAAAGCCTGGATGAGGCACTTAGTGCCATGGTCTGGTTGGTTGGATAGGGCTGGGTGCTAGGTTGGACTGGCTGAGCTTGGAGCTCTCTTCCAATATGCTTGATTTTATGATTCTATGATTGGACAGGGCTGGGTGCTAGGTTGGACTGGATGAGCTTGGGGGTCTCTTCCAGCCTGCTTGATTCTATGACTGGCTAGGGCTGGGTGCTAGGTTGGACTGGATGAGCTTGGAGGTCTCTTCCAACCTGGTTGATTCTATGATTCTCTGAATACCTGCAGAAAAAAGCCCTCTGTTAGCAGTGTGCAAGCACCTGTGTGCCTGTGTGCCTGAGTGCATGGCTGTGCAGGCATGCATGGAGCTATGAAGCAAGGGCATCCATTTCCCTTTGGCACCTACACAGAAATCTCTCTCCTTACCAGTTCTGCTTTTGAAAAGTTAGTAATATTATTTTCCCCTAAACCCAGCACTAAAAAAAACCCCACCCCAACCCTCTGAGATTTGTCTTCTGGTCTGACCTTAATTCTGTTAGTCACGTCTGGATAGTGCAGCAATCTTTAACCTGAAGTATGATCTATTGCACACACTGAGGGAATGGAGGCTTTAACGCAAATTCTTTCCCTGCTTCTGTGTATTTATGTCAAAGTTATAGCATTGCTCTTTCAGCTGGGAAAGAAGGAGATTATGGGCTTGTTATCTGGCCAGGAGTTTCTGTACTTCAAAAAAACATAAGTCTTGATAGGCCATCTCCTGCAGGAAGAAAATTAATATCCCTGTTGGGTTCCTTAGGATAACAGCTTCTGTATGAGCCAGGGATCTGCCTTATCTGTGCCTCAGCACTCACTGTACACCTGCAGGTGCAAATATCACAGAGCCACAGAGTGTTAGAGGTGGGAAGGCACCTCCAGAGATCATCCAGTCCAATCCCCCTGCCAAGGCAGCATCACCCAGGGTAGCCTGCACAGGAATGCATCCAGGAGGGTTTGGGAAGTCTCCAGAGAAGGAGACTGTGCTAGTTTGAAGCTAGCTAGAATGTTTGGGTGAGAAGGACTAGATTACAGGCTGTGAAAGGGAAACAGAATGATGTCTAATTCACTCATAGGCTTGCTGAGAGGTATAAGAACAAGAATCCAACCGTTGATAAGGAGCCCTTCTGCTGCTGCTGGGGAGCTCAGAGCTGCAATTTTTTTCTCTCTCTAGCCTCTCTGCCATCTCTCTGCTTAATCCACTTTGCTTCCTAACCCCCTGGCTGAACCTCCATTCTTCCTTGGGACTGGGGTAAGGTTGAGAAGGGGAGAAGGTGGAAGGGCAGTTGGGAGCCCCTCCTGGGGACTCAGGTCTCTGGGAGGGCTGCTGTGTTTCTGTATTGCCTTTTCCCTTGTCTATTTCTGTCTATAACTGTATACACTGTAAATACCTGCTTGTTTATTGTGCTAGCTGTAAATACAAGCTTCATTCAAATTCCCAGAGCTGCTGAGTCTAGTCTGGGTGATTTCCAAAGTGTGGGGGGGCAGGGAACACCCAAACCATCACAGAGGTCTCTCTTGGCAGCCTGTGCCCGGGCTCTGCCACCCTCTCTCTAAAGAAGTTTCTCTTCATGTTGAGCTGAAACCTTCTGTGTTCCACTTTGCACCCATTGCTCCTTGGCTTATTGCTGCTGATCATCCAAAAGAAATTGGCCTTCACTTGACACCCACTCCTCAGCTGTTTGCACCAGCCCAGTCCAATCAACCAGACCATGGCACTAAGTGCCCCATCTGGTCTTTTCCTGGACACCTCCTGGGACAGCGACTCCACCACCTCCCTGGGCAGCCCATTCCAATGCCAATCACTCCCTCTGACAACAACTTCCTACTAACATCCAGCCTAGACCTCCCCTGGCACAGCTTGAGGCTCTGTCCCCTTGTTCTGTTGGTGGTTGTCTGCAAGAAGAGCCCAACCCCACCTGGCTACAGCCTCCCTTCAGGGAGCTGCAGACAGCAATGAGCTCTGCCCTGAGCCTCCTGTTCTGCAGGCTGCACACTCCCAGCTCCCTCAGCCTCTCCTCACAGGGCTGTGCTCCAAGCCTCTCACCAGCTTCACCACCCTTCTCTGGACACCTTCCAGCACCTCAACATCTCTCTCAAATTATTAATTTAATTTAACCATTAATTGAGTATGAAATCAATCATTGCAGATGCATTCTAAGGTAATTAAAAGCAGCATCTCTGTGCCCAGCACTGAAATCTGCCACCTTCTGCTTATTCACCTCAGAAACCCTTCCAGTTGCTTCAGCAACGTGTCAGGGAGAGCTGGCAAATGAGCCTTTGGAATGGTGAGTTAATTACACCAGCAGAAGCAGAAAGGTTAAAAAATGTTAATGTGCCTCGTTGGGGCAACACAACCTATGGAGCACTGAGTGCTGAGGGTTTACTGCAGGAGCTAAGACAGGCGTGAGCCAGGAGTGTGGCAGGAGCTGGAGCGCACCGGCGTGCTCCTTGGTATCCACTGCTCCTTGGTATCCACTGCTCCTTGGTATCCACTGCTCCTTGGTATCCACTGCTCCTTGGTATCCATTGCTCCTTGGTATCCACTGCTCCTTGGTATCCACTGCTCCTTGGTATCCACTGCTCCTTGGTATCCACTGCTCCTTGGTATCCATTGCTCCTTGGTATCCACTGCTCCTTGGTATCCACTGCTCCTTGGTATCCACTGCTCCTTGGTATCCACTGCTCCTTGGTATCCATTGCTCCTTGGTATCCACTGCTCCTTGGTATCCACTGCTCCTTGGTATCCACTGCTCCTTGGTATCCACTGCTCCTTGGTATCCATTGCTCCTTGGTATCCACTGCTCCTTGGTATCCACTGCTCCTTGGTATCCACTGCTCCTTGCTACTGCTCTCATGTGCTAACTGCAGTGAGTCTGCTGTTGATTTGATTTGTTTGGCTGGCTGGACAGTGATCTCCATCTCTCAAGCAGAATCACAGAACTACCTGAAGGGACATTGTAGCCAGGTGGGGGGTGGCCTCTTCTGCCAGGCAACCACCAACAGAACAAGGGGACACAGCCTCAAGCTGTGCCAGGGGAGGTCTAGGCTGGATGTTAGGAGGAAGTTGTTGTCAGAGAGAGTGATTGGCATTGGCATGGGCTGCCCAGGGAGGTGATGGAGTTGCTGTCCCTGGAAGTGTTCAAGAAAAGCCTGGATGAGGCACTTAGTGCCATGGTCTGGTTGACTGGCTAGGGCTGGGTGCTAGGTTGGACTGGATGATCTTGGAGGTCTCTTCCAACTTGGTTGATTCTATGATTCTATGATAGAATCAGTCAGAGTTGGAAGGGACCACAAGGATCAGCCAGTTCCAACTCCCCTGCCACAGGGGGGGACACCTCACACTAGAGCAGGCTGGCCACAGCCTTATCCAGCCTGAACTTAAGCACCTCCAAGGATGGGGCCTCAGCCACCTCCCTGAACTACCCATTCCAAGGACTTATGTCACTCAAACACACCACTGAGGGATCTGGGAACTCCCAGCATAGAATCATAGAATCACAGAGTCATAGAATCAGAATCAGTCAGGGTTGGGAGGGACCACAAAGATCATCCAGTTCCAACTCCCCTGCCACGGGCGGGGACAGCTCACACTAAATCAGGCTGCCCACAGCCTCGTCCAGCCTGGCCTTAAACACCTCCAGGAATAGGGCCTCAACCACCTCCCTGGACAACCCATTCCAAGGACTTATGCCACTAAACCTCACCACTGAGGTATCTGGGAACTCCCAGCATAGAACCATAGAATCATAGAGTCATAGAATCGGTCAGGGTTGGAAGGGACCACAAGGATCATCCAGTTCCAACCCCCCTGCCATGAGCAGGGACATCCTACCCTAGAGCAGGATCCACTGATATCTTGCAGTGTAGTTTATAGCCCCTGACTGTTCATCAAAACTTTGTTCCCTTCTGAGCCCCAAGACCATGCTCTGGGATCACAGACATGTGGTGGGGTGTCTGTTTAATGTGTGCAGGGAGATGAAAGAGCAGGCCTTGCTCGTGCACTTGTTTTCTCTCTGGCTGGCTAGGGGAACGAGCACGATGCTCCTGTTATAAAAGGCTCCATTGCTTGCATTAGAGAAGGCAGGGAAGTAGCCTGAGGGACAGGGCTGTGTGTTGTGCTAACAACATATGTCAGATCTATGCCAACATTGTCTTCTCTCACTCTCCTGGGTGCCTCAACTACAGCTGAGACTCAAAGGCTGGTGATAGCCCCTCCAAGGGAGGAAGAGCTGAGACCAAAGAGGTAAATGAGAGTGGTGAGAGCCTGGAATGGGTTGCCCAGGGAGGTGGTTGAGGCCACTGTATCTGAAAGGGGGCTACAAAAATCTTGGGGAGGGACTTTTTAGGCTATCAGGGAGTGACAGGACTGGGGACAATAGAGCAAAGCTGGAGATGGGTAGGTTCAGGCTGGATGTGAGGAGGAAGCTGTTGAGCAGGAGAGTGGTGAGAGGCTGGAATGGGTTGCCCAGGGAAGTGGTTGAGACCCCATGGCTGGAGGTGTTTAAGGCCAGGCTGGATGAGGCTGTGGTTAGGCTGATCTAGGGTAGGGTGTCCCTGCCCATGGCAGGAGGGTTGGAACTGGATGCTCCTTGTGGTCCCTTCCAGCCCTGCCTGATCCTATGATTCTATGATCTAGGGTGAGGTGCCCCTGCCCATGGCAGGAGGGCTGGAACTAGATGATCCTTGTGGTCCCTTCCATCCATGACTGATTCTGTGATTCTATTCTGTGATTCTATTCTATGATTCTAAATGCTGGGAACAGCTTTGAGGAATGAAGAACATGAGTTGTGCGTTACACATCTGTTTGGTTTCAGAGCTAGTGGTAAATCCAGACCCCTGGCAGGACCTAATTGCCTCCCATCTGAGCACTCACTCAGAATGTAAATGATGTCTAAGAGAGAAGGGGACTCATTTCCAAGGACACAGACACAAACACGTTTCTATTGGCCGGAGAGAAGGGGACTGTGCGTGCCAATATAGCATGGATGTCTGACTCAGAACATACAGAGCAGGTGCCAGCAGCAAGAAGATGCTGCTAAGAAATACCAGCTCTCTGGGGCTGCAAACTATCAGCTGTCTGGGGAGAGCAGAACTGGGAGCAGAAAGACGATGACGACTGAAGAGGTTTCCTTTGCTATCTCATCAGCCCCCCTCATGCTCTTCACCTCAGAGTCAGAGTCCAGAGCTGTGGGAGTGATGGAGCTACCCCTTCTGAGACTGAGCCAAAAACTCAGACCACCTCTTCCTCAGGAAAATGTGCAGCCTCAGAGACTCTTCATCCACATGGGAAAGGAGTGAAAGGGCAGCACTCGATAAATTCAGCTATTCCTCTCCTCCTTGCAGGACGCTGCTGGCAGTGGATGAGCCCTCGTGGCCAGCTCTAATCCTTGGAGTCTGCTCTGGGAGGTAAACTTCAGAGAAAAGAACACCAACAGCATTACTATGTTTTGTACAGTGCCTTGCACAGTGTATCCCTGCTCTGACTGGGCCTTTGGGCACACCAGACCTACAGGTAATAACAACAGCGACTGCCTCTGAGGATAAGAGTGGGAAATGAAATTGTCATTGGATAAAAATAGTTCCTTTTAATTGTGCAGTTTCTGCTGGCTCTTTGCCTTCAGGTAACGTGTGACAACTGGAGGAGCAGGTCCTTTTATCCCCCAGGTGATATTTTATTGCTCTCTACCAGTCAATATTTGTAATAATCTGTCTGTCCCACGGGGAACTGCAGGAGTTTGGGGAGGAAGGAAAGAAAAACCCAGAATGAAGACTGCAGCACAATCTTTTCTGACAGGACTTGGAGAATTAAGATGAAATTGAAAAAATAATAGGAGAGGAGGCTGGTTAGCTCCAGCCTGCTGCACAGACCTCAGAGACTTCCTCCTGTTAGACATCCTTCTGGTCTGGTAATGTCACTCTCACTACGCCGAGCCGAGGGGGATGCTGAGCGTGTCCCTGCCTGTGCGTCTGCGCTCGCCCATGCCTCTATTTGCTTATTTGCATGTGTGTATGGATACATGCAGCACGTCTGGGTGGTGAGAAGCTAAAGGAACGTTTTCAAGGTTGACAAGACCAAAATTTGATCAGCCTGAGACCAGCTGGGTTGTGCTAAGTGCGTTGCTGAAAGCAGCAGGAGAAAGAATCCCCTCTGCGGCTGAAGGATGCAGCGAGACGGAGCCTCGCGGGAGGATACAAACTCCATCTCGCCGTGAAGTGGTAGAATCCTCTCTGCTGGAAAAGGCCTTTTTGATCATTGAGTGCTGAACACTGTCCCTCAGCATTGGATCTCTGCATCTTTTCAGCATCTCCAGGCATTCACCCACCTCCTTGGGGAGCTTCTCCTGATGGATACTCTTGCTGCTCCTCTGACCCCCACCTTCTCCTTCACACCCACTGCACTCTCACCACTTCATTTCCTTTTAACTGCTTTCATCCAAGAAGAGAAGACTTCAAGGAGACTTTGGAGTAGCCTTCCAGCATTTGAAGAGGGCCTACAGGAGGGCTGGGGAGGGACTATTGACAAGGTCTTGTAATGACAGGATGAGGAGGAATGGGTTGGAAGTGGCAGAGGGGAGATTGAAACTGGATGTTAGGAAGAAGCTCTTTGCAGTGAGAGTGGTGAGACACTGGCACAGGTTACCCAGGGAAGTTGTGGAGCACAGAAGCACAGAATGTGATCTTTGATCCCATTCTATGCTTCTGTGCTCCACAACCTCCCTGGAGGTGTTCAAGGCCAGGTTGGATGAGGCCTTTAGTGACCTGCTCTAGTGGGAGTTGTCCCTGCCTATGGTGGGTGGTTGGAACTGGATGATCTTTGAGGTCCCTTCCAACCTAAACCATTCTAAGACTTCTCTGCACACAAGCACCTACATGGATGAAAGCATTTGTGCCAACCTGTGCCTACTTCTGCATTTCCCTGAGCACATCAGGTGTGACTCTTTCGCTTCAGCAGGTTTCAGCAGCTCCAAAGGCGCTTTCAGCCTGGTGCTAAAGGGTTAACTCAGCACACAGTGCTCTCTGCTTGCACCTTTATGTTGCTGACAAGCCTCAACAGTGTGGATGTCCTCTCCTCCCTCCCTCTTCTCCAACGTCAGCCAGCAGAAACTTGCCTGGAGATGAGTGTCTCAAGCTCTGCACACTGGATTCTAACAGCCTGTGTCCCTTGCCAGCTCTCAGTGACAGAGATGACATGGAGAGGCAAGAGAGGGCACAGCTGGCATGCAAAACCCTGGCATCAGCATGCCTGCATCTGCTGAATCTGTTGTGAGCAGTTCACCCAGCTGGAATTTTAATACAGCCTACATCCCTCTTTTTGGGAAGTGGCATTCCCCCCCCCCTTAATAATAGAGATGTAAGGGTGGGGGGAGAGGGGGAACGAGAACCAACACCAAATTAAATGCTTTTAGAGTAGCACACGTGTGTGAGATTTCAGCCCTGTCGACCTTGGCAGGGTCCCCATAAGAAATTAAGACAAAATTAGAGGCATTTGTTGTTCTGAAAGGCTGCCAACCACAAAGGCAAAGGCAAGCAGAAGGAGAAGCACCCTGAGCCACAAGGATGGAGTGCTGGTGGCCAGCAAGTTCTGCATGGGCCAGTAATGTGCCCTTGTGGCCAAGAGAGCCAATGAGATCCTGGGGTGCATCAGGAAAAGTGTGGCCAGCAGGGCTAGGGAGGTTCTGCTCCACCTCTGCTCTGCCCTGCTGAGACCACAGCTGCAATACTGTGTCCAGGTTTGGGCTCCCCAGTTCAGGAGAGACAGGGACCTGCTGGAGAGAGTTGAACAGAGAGCCAGGAGGATGAGTGGGGGATTTGAGTATCACCCTGATGGAGAGAGAATGAGAGCCCTGGGGCTGTTGAGTCTGGAGAAGAGAAGGCTGAGAGGGGATCTGAGCAATGTCTATAAATATCTGAGGGGTGGGTGCCAAGTGTAGGGGGCCAAGCTCTTCTGGGTGGTCAGCAGCAATAAACTAAGGAGCAATGGATGCAAAGTGGAGCAGAGAAGGTTTCAGCTTAACAGGAGGAGAAACTTCTTTAGAGTGAGGGTGGCAGAGCCCTAACTCTAACCCCTCTCCTCATGGCAGCTTTTAAGCCAATCCCAGCCCAGCCTATACTGATGCTTGGGATTGCCTTGACCCAGCTGCAGGACCTTGAAGGATCTTTCCTGTCAGCTCCCGACACCAGTGGCAAACTCTGATTGATTTTTTTACTCCGTGGGTGGACAGAAAGCTCTCAGCTTGACCCAGCAGATCCTCTTCCTTTCCACTGTGGCCTTAGTAGTTCAGTGAAATGCCTTAAATAGCATTTGTGCAATCGTGCTTTTCTGCTAACCCATATTCTCAGCACAGGTTCAAACTCTGCCAGCAGCTGCTCCAGGTTCAGCTTGTTAAATCCTCCCTAGGTAGCTGGGGAAGCAGAATTAGTTATCTGGTAGGAGAACCAGGTGCTAGGGGCAGGAGAGGGAAATAGAATCACAGAACTAACCAGGCTGGAAAAGACCTCTAGGATCATCCAGTCCAACCTATCACCTAACACCTTCTAATCAACTAAACCATAGCACCAAGTGCCTCATCCAGGCTCTTCTTAAACACCTCCAGGGATAGCGACTCCACCACCTCCCTGGGCAGCCCATTCCAATGCCAATCACTCTTGATGTCAAAAACTTCTTCCTAACATCCAGCCTAAACCTGCTCTGGTGCAGTTTGGGGCTGTGACCTCTTGTTCTGTCACTGGGTGCGTAGGAAAAGAGACCAACTCCACCCAGCCATAGCCTCCCGTCAGGGAGCTGCAGACAGCAATGAGCTCTGCCCTGAGCCTCCTCTGCTGCAGGCTGCACACCCCCAGCTCCCTCAGCCTCTCCTCACAGGGCTGTGCTCCAGGCCCCTCAGCAGCTTTGTCACTCTTCTCTGGACACCTTCCAGCACCTCAACATCTCTCTGCAATTGAGGGGCCCAGAACTGGACACAACACTCAAGGTGTGGCCTGAGCAGTGCTGAGCACAGGGGCAGAAGAACCTCCCTTGTCCTGCTGCCCACACTGCTCCTGAGCCAGCCCAGGATGCCATTGGCTCTGCTGCCCACCTGGGCACTGCTGCCTCATCTGCAGCTCCTCTCTCCCAGCACCCCCAGCTCCCTCTCTGCCTGGCTGCTCTCAGCCACTCTGTCCCCAGCCTGTAGTGCTGCTTGGGGTTGTTGTGGCCAAAGTGCAGAACTCTGCTCTTGGCCTTGTTCAATCTCATCCCACTGGTCTCTGCCCACCCATCCAGCCTGGCCAGGTCCCTCTGCAGGGCTCTGCTACCCTCCAACAGCTCCACAGCTGCTCCTAGCTTGGTGCCATCTGCAAACTTACTGATGCTGGACTCAATCCCCTGCTCCAGATGATCAATAAGGACATCGAACAGGACCAGGCCCAGCTATGATCCCCAGGGGGTACCACTAGTGCCAGCTGCCAGATGGATGTTGATATAACAAAGAAGATCAATCTTACAGAGCTGCAGTAACAATAAGTGGACCAGAACAGATCCATCAGCAGCAAGAAGCTGTGACACTTGCCTAAATATTTCTACAAGAAGTGGGAGTGGAAACAGACAGAAAGGCACCAGAAAAATCCAATGCAATGATTTTGCTGAGCTGGCCAAGTTCTCTGCACCTCCCAAATGCACCTTTCCACTGCAAGCACCTTCATTAATAGACCAGGCTCTGATGTGGCAGGGGTGAAATAGGATCACTCCTCTCTCAGTTGAAGGAGTACAGGGAAGAACCATTCTGGTTTAGCTCCATTGAAGAGGTATTGCACAGGGATGCATTTATATCTTCAGTGAGCTGGGACCAAACAATTAACCTCTGCTTTTAACAATGAATCTCAGAATTAAGCAGATTGGAAAAGACCTTCAGGATCATTGAGTCCAACCTATCACCTAACACCTTCTAATTAACTAACCCATGGCACCAAGTGCCTCATCCAGGCTCTTCTTAAACACCTCCAGGGACAGCAACTCCACCACCTCCCTGGGCAGCCCATTCCAATGCCAATCACTCTCTCTGACAACAACTTCCTCCTAACATCCAGCCTAGACCTGCCCTGGTGCAGTTTGGGGCTGTGACCTCTTGTTCTGTCACTGGATGCATAGGAAAAGAGCCCAACCCCACCTGGCTGCAGCCTCCCTTCAGGTAGTTGCAGACAGCAAAGAGGTTTGCCCTGAGCCTCCTCTGCTGCAGGCTGCACACCCCCAGCTCCCTCAGCCTCTCCTCACAGGGCTCTGCTCCAGGCCCCTCCCAAGCCTTGCTGCCCTTCTCTGGGCACCTTCCAGCACCTCAACATCTCTCTGCAATTGAGGAGCCCAGAACTGGACACAGCACTCAAGGTGTGGCCTGAGCAGTGCTGAGCACAGGGGCAAAGGACTGCCCTGGCTCTGCTGGCCACACTGCTCCTGAGCCAGCCCAGGATGCCATTGGCCAGATCTTCAGTAGAACATTGGTCATTTTTGTGTGTGTGCCACACTTTCTCTCCTAACCTAAATTCCCTTCCTCAGAGACCTTTCTCTCAGAAGTTACTGAACATTGTCTGCTCTGCTCCTGCCCTTTCCCACTTGCTTTACAGAGAATCATAGAATCAAAGAAACATGCAGGTTGGAAAAGCCTCTCAGGATCACCAAGTCCAACCTAGAACCCTACTCTAAACACCACATCCAATCCACTCTTAAACACATCCAGGGTGGGGGACTCCACCACCTCCCTGGGCAGCTCATTCCAGTCCCTGACCACTCTCTCTCTGAAAACTTGTCCCTAATGTCCAATCCAAACCTCCCCAGCCTCTTTGTTCTGTCTCCAATTCCCTTTGCTCTGTCCCCAGTTCTGTGTGAGCAGAGCCCAGCAGCAGCCTCTCCACAATGTCCATTCAGTTAGTTGTAGACAGCAGTTGAGGTCTGCCCTCAGCCTCCTCTTCCTCAAACTAACCATCCCCAGTTCTCTCAGTTCCTCCTCAGAGGTGACTTCCAAAAGTCTCTCACCCTCCTCTTGGAGCAGTCCCCAAGTTTAAGCACTGCAGAGGCCATCAGAAGTTGCCTGTGCCAAGGCCTCTACTGAGATGCTTGTGAGAGCTCAGGGCAGGGCTGAGTCCACAGCAGAGCCTGGAGGAGATGCCATATTGCACCCCAGGGGTGTTTAAACACTGCCAAAGACCTTCATGCTCTCCAAAATAGCCAAGGAGCACAGAAGGCACAAGCAGAATCTGTAACCATATTGGTCCCTTCCCTCCCATGCCCACCCCCTCACCTCCCACCCCCACAACCCCCATCTGGCACCTGTGTTCATGCACAGTGACATCATACTTGGGCACTTTGTGCATACCTGCACCTTGAGCCAGGCTGGCAGGCAGCCTGGTCTGTAATTCCCTCAGCTCTCCATGGGTGGTTAGAATTGTCAGCTGTGGCACCTGCCAAGAAGCCCCCTGAGACACGAGTGGGGGTTTGCCAGGGCTTACCTTCTCTGCTGAGTATTGCACTGCACAGGAGCAGCTCAGCTACACAAGATGAAAAACCCAACCCAGCAGCCTGCACCATTCTGGGTGCCTCAGAGAAGTCTCCAGCACAATGACTGGTACTTGGGAGCTGTTACGTGCCCAGACGAGTCAAATGCATGCAGTTACAGAGCAACTGGAAGGGTGAATAATGCATCACACATCATCATTGGAACATATGGGCCCCCAGATTCTATGCCATGAGCAATAGGTTGTGTGCTGCTGGCGTCTCAGGCAGCTTGGGGAGCAGGTTATACACACAGAGAGTGATGTGGCAGCCCTTCAGCTTGCAGAGCCTCCGAAAACAGAAGAGCTACTGCAGCCATGCAGTGATGCTGCTGGGTGTGAGGCTGCTCAGAAGCAGACATCTGAAGGGAACCATCAGTTTCAGATCACAAAGGCTCACTGGATGGTAGGGGTTGGAAGGGGCCTCCAGAAATCTTCCAGTTCAGAGAGGGAGCTGGCAGTGCTGGGCGACAGCTGGCTGGGCATGAGCCAGCAGTGTGCCCAGCTGGCATGGGAGGCCGATGGCATCTTGGCTTGTGGCAGGAGCAGTGTGGCCAGCAGCAGTGGGGATGTCAGTCTGCCCTGGGCTGGCACTGGGGAGGCCTCAGCTGGAGCACTGTGTGCAGCTCTGGGCACTCACTGCAAGAGAGAGATTGAGAAGCTGGAGTGGGGCCAGAGGAGAGCGACAAGAGCAGGGAAGGGACTGGAGGGGAAGGCTGCTGAGGAGAGGCTGAGGGAGCTGGGCTGGGTTAGCCTGCAGGAGAGGAGGCTCAGGGGGGACCCTAGCTCACTCTGCAGCTACCTGAAGGGAAGTTGTAGTCAGGTGGGGGCCAGGCAACTTGTGCCAAGAGGAGAGAGCATGGCCTGAAGCTGTGCCAGGGGAGGGTTAGGTTGGATGTTAGGAAGCACTCCCTGATGGAAAGGGTCATTATACACTGGGTTGGACTGCCCAGGCAGGTGGTGGAGTCACCACCCCTGGAGGTGTTTAAGGCAAGCTTGGATGTGCACTTGTTGGCCTGCTTCAGCTGATGTGGTGGTGTTAGGTCTGGACTGGATGATCTCAGAGGTCTTTTCCAGCCTCAGTGATTCCATGATTCCTGCTGGATCCAGAGTTTGCTGATGCAATTGGTAACCTCAGCCTTGTGTTCTGTGGGGAATTCTGCCATTTTCCATTCATCACCTGCACAAAAAGCCCTCCCCCCAGTTTACTCCTCCCATGCCTCAGATTTTGGTGGGGAAATATAATCGCTGCCAGCTGAGATTGGATTCTGGTTTGATTTGGAGAGCTCTTTGCAGGTCCTGTAATTTAATTTTGATATGTGAATAGAGCATAGCAATTATTTTAATTATAAACAATGTCAGATATGGTAATGCAATCATTCATTAGGATTCTAATTGTTAAGTGCTACTGTAACTGGTATTTGCTTTGGTAATTGGTATTTTAATTGGCAGTTGCTGTTGCAAATGGCCATTGGGGGTAATGCTTTACTGGGGGGGGGCTGGTAATTACAATGGAAATTTTTAATTGGCATTCTAATTGGTTTGGTAATTCATATTTGGTTTTCTCATTGGCAAACAGAGCAGAGTGGTCATTTGTAATAGATAATTGGTTTGGTAATTGATTTAGCAATTGGCGCTGTAGCGAGGACAGGGAGAAGAAGCCTATCAGAAGACTCAGTTGTTAAGAGTAAAACATAATACCCTGAAATGAGAACCAGTTTAAGAACTCAATCAAATGCTCCCCGACCTAAAATGTCCAATTTTAACAAAAGTGCCTAATATTTGCATGCCTTTTTGTTGTTTGGGTTTTTTTTTTTCCCTAATGGAATCTTGTGGATGAGTCTACCTGGGCTGCAGCAAAGCCTTTGATACTGTCTGCCACAACAAGCTCCTGGCACAGCTGGCAGCTTCTGGCTTGGACAGATTCACTCTGATACGGGTCAAGAACTGGCTGAAAAGCTGGGCCCAGAGATTGGTGGTGAATGGTGCCACATCCAGTTGGCAGCTGGCACTAGTGGTGTGCCCCAGGGATCAGTGCTGGGCACAGTCCTGTTCAATATCTTCATTGATGATCTGGAGCAGGGGATTGAGTCCAGCGCCAGTAAGTTTGCAGATGACACCAAGCTAGGAGCAGCTGTGGAGCTGTTGGAGGGTAGGAGAGCCCTGCAGAGGGACATGGCCAGGCTGGATGGGTGGGCAGAGGCCAAGGGGATGAGATTGAACAAGGCCAAGTGCAGGGTTCTACACTTTGGCCTCAACAACCCCAAGCAGCACTGCAGGCTGGGGATAGAGTGGCTGAGAGCAGCCAGGCAGAGAGGGAGCTGGGGGTGCTGGCAGAGAGGAGCTGCAGAGGAGGCAGCAGTGCCCAGGTGGGCAGCAGAGCCAATGGCATCCTGGGCTGGCTCAGGAGCAGTGTGGGCAGCAGGACAAGGTTCAGCACTGCCCAGGCCACACCTTGAGTGCTGTGTCCAGTCCTTTTCTTCCTGGCTGATCTAATTGAGGATGCTCCTGCTGACTGCAGAGGGGATCGGATTAGATGATTGGACAGGGCTGGGTGCTAGGTTGGACTGGATGATCTTGGAGGTCTCCTCCAACCTGGTCAATTCTGTGATTCTATAACCTTTGGAGGGCCCTTGCAGCCCAGACCTTTCTACTCTTCCATCTCCCATAAACATGAGATGATCATTTCCCATGGCAGGGGTACTCTGACATCTGTCAGACAGGGAATTCAGAGTCTTTTACTGGGTGGGAAATCAGGTGATTACATCAAAAAAAAAAAAAAAAAAAGGCAATACAATAAAAGAATAAATACTTTGGGGTGTTGCTATGCTCATGACATCCACAGAAAGCCAGCAAGGCTAAGATCTGAGGGGAAGAGCAGCTCAAACCTGCTCTCTACAGCCTTTGATGCACGAAAAGAAAAGTACTTTAGTGACTTATATAACTGATGGGTACCAAATTTGCACAAAGCAATACCCAGAACTGCCAACACTATTTCTGTTCTATTAAGGCCTTTGGAAAACTATTGATTTTTTCTTTCAGATGCATTGAGTTGAGCATCCAATGACATTCTTCCTGGCCAAAATGGGTTTGCCTAAAGATGTTTGAATATCTGGCTCATTAGGCTCTGTGCTTCCATGATCAGCATAGGAATTGCAAGATAGAAAAAGGCCTTCTTTGGTCTTCCAAGCCCAGCCCTTGGCAGTGCAGAATTGTTCCCTTTCTCTCCTATATATATTTAAACTGTTTTACCCAGCCCAGTTATAAATGCTTGGAATAATGGATTCCCTCTGGAAAGCTGCTCAGTACCAGTGGCCACTGTTATTATGAGCTGGGACTGGGATTACATCCAGTTACAAGAAGGGAGATTTCAATGTGATACACACAAAAGGAGGACTGAGGAAGCAGGCAAAGGAAAGCTGTAAACTGAATACAGAGAGAGAATGTTTCAAAGTAAAGGACTCATAGAGAAGCACACAATTGTCAGGGCTGGAAGGGACAGGGTTCAGTCTCTTCTGCCAGGCAAGCAGCAACAGAACAAGGGGACAGAGTCTCAAGTTGTGCCAGGGGAGGTCTAGGCTGGATGTTAGGAGGAAGTTGTTGTCAGAGAGTGATTGGCATTGGAATGGGCTGCCCTGGGTGGTAGTGTTGTTGCCATCCCTGGAGGTGTTGAAGCCAAGCCTGGCTGGGGCACTCAGTGCCATGGTCTGGTTGATTGGCCAGGGCTGGGTGCTAGGTTGGGCTGGATGAGCTTGGAGCTCTCTTCCAACCTGGTTGATTCTATGATTCTCTTTTCCTACGCACCCAGCAACAGAACAAGAGGTCACAGCCCCAAACTGCACCAGAGCAGGTTCAGGTTGGATGTTAGGAAGAAGTTTTTGACATCAAGAGTGATTGGCATTGGAATGGGCTGCCCAGGGAGGTGGTGGAGTCGCTGTCCCTGGAGGTGTTCAAGACAAGACTGGATGGGGCACTGAGTGCCATGGTCTTGTTCACTGGACAGGGCTGGGTGATAGGTTGGAGTGGATGAACTTGGAGGTCTCTTCCAACCTGTTTGATTCTGTGATCAGCCAGTTCCAACCCCACTGCCATGGGCAGGGACACCTCACACTAGATCAGGCTGTCCAGAGCCTCATCCAGCCTGGCCTTAAACACCTCCAGGGATGAGGCTTCCACCACCTCCCTGGGCAACCTGTGCCAGTCTCTCACCACCCTCATGGTGAAAAACTTCTTCCTAATATCCAATCTGAATCTACCCACTTCTGATTTTGATCCATTGCCCCCAGTCCTGTCACTACCTGACACCCCAAAAAGTCCTTCCCCAGCTTTCTTGTAGCCCTCTTCAGCTGTTGGGAGGTCACCTCAGAGCCTTTCATCTCCAGACTGAACAGCCCAAACTCTCTTAGGACCCTCTCCAGCAGATCCCTGTCCTTGGGCTGGGGAGCCCAAAACTGAAAGCAGTATTCAAGATGAGGTCTCACCAGGGCAAAGGAGAGGCAGAGGATCTTTGATCTGCTTGACCCTTGCTCTGCTGGACACACTCTTAATGCACCCCAGGGCCCCATTGGCCTTCTTGGCCACAAGGGCACATTGCTGTGCCATGGATGTTCTCCACCAGCACTCTCAGCTCCCTCTCCAGAGGGCTGCTCTCCAACAGATCCCCTCCCAGCCTGTACTGGTGCAGTTTATTATCCCTCCCCAGGTGCAGGAGGGACTTGTCCTTATTGAACCTCATTTGGTTCCTCTGTGCCCAGCTCTCAGCCTCTCCAGGTCTCTCTGGATGGCTGCACAGTCTGCACTGTATCAGCCAAGCCTCCCAGTTTGGTGTCATCAGCAATCTAAAGTCTTCCTTTCCTTCCTTCTGTAGTCAGGCAAGTTTGGCTTCCTTATTTGAAGCTGGAACAGCCTAGCTTTAAACAAAAGAGAAGACAGGCAAATGAGGGTACAACATGCACAGGGCCATGGGCAGGGGTGAAGAAGTAACCCAAGAACAACGATGCAGCAGCTCCAGTGAGACCTGTGTCTGTCAGTGAGGCTCAGGGATGGGGAGGGGGTGATGGTGTCAGTTATTGGTGGCTTGTTTTCTTTCTTTCCTCTCTTCAGTGTGAGACACCAGTGGCTAGACAGCTGGTGTGCTGTGACAGCTGCTTGTCATGCCCTTCATAATCACCCCATTGATACCTTGTGCTGCTCTGGCTGTTCAGTGCCTCCACCTGTTGCCTTTGGTCTGAGCCCCTAAAGCCTGTGTTAGCAGGTCTGGTGCTGTGCCCTGCTCACTCGCCAGCCCTGGGCCCCCAGTTTGGTGCTACAAGGTAATAAATCAGGAACTAAGCACCCAATCATCTTAGGAAGAGGGCCACAGGAGTGGGTGAAAAGGTTTACAGCTAAGCAAAGCTGGAACCACAATGAAAAGGTTTGGCATTGGACATGTTTTGTTAGTTGTCCATGGCACAGCAATGTGCCCTTGTGGCCAAGGGGGCCAATGGGATCCTAGGGGGGTGCTAAAAAGAGCTGTCCATGGCACAGCAATGTGCCCTTGTGGCCAAGAGGACCAATGGGATCCTATAGGGCACTAAGAAGAGTGTGTCCAGCAGATCCAAGGAGGTTCTCCTCCGCCTCCACTCTGCCCTGCTGAGACCTTATCTTGAGTGCTGCCTCCAGTTTTGGTCTCCTCTGTTTAAGAGGGACAGGATCTGCTGGAGAGAGTCCAGCAGAGGGCTATGAGGATGGTTAGGGGTCTGGAGCACTGCCTGGTGAGGAGAGGCTGAGGGACCTGGGGCTGTTTAGCCTGGAGAAGAGAAGACTGGGAGGGGATTTAATCAGTGTTTATAAGTATTTGAGAGCTGGGGCTTGGGAGGGGGGGTGGGACAAGCTCTGCTCACTGCTCCCTGGGATAGGACAAGCAGCAATGGGTGGAAGCTGCAGAACAGGAGGTTCCAGCTCAACACAAGGGGAAACTTCTTGACTGCAAGGGTCCCAGAGCCCTGGCACAGGCTGCCCAGAGAGGTTGTGGAGTCTCCTTCTGTGGATACCTTCAAGATCCATTTGGATATGTTCCTGTGTGACCTTAGCTGGATTGTATGGCCCTGCTCTGGCTGGGGAGTTGGCCTCGATGATCTCTTTGGGTCCCTTCCATCCTAACATCCTGTACTCCTGTGCCTGGTTGACTCACTACTAATGCACAATTTCACCTTCAATCACCGCACTGGTGCGGAGGGAGGGAGGGAAAAAAAAACCCCACCAACCAACTATGGCTTTGTGTGCCATTTCTTTTTAATTGACTGTGTCCATACAGCCCAAATATGGAGCTCTGCAACATTTGAAGTCTTCAGATCTGTCGAGCCTTTGATGTGCTGCTCAGCGCTGCCAGCTGAACCGCTGCGCTGATTGCACTTGGAGCAGGTAAGGGCATTACAAAACGCTGTGCCTCATGGAAACAATGCTTCCCTCTTTTGTTGTTCTTCTTCTCCCACTTCAGCCAAGTTTTCCAGAGCCTATCACCCAAAAATTATGCGAGGAAGGCAGTGGATTTGCATAGCATCTGTTATCTGTAACAGACAACTGGCTCCAGTGGTCTTGCTGCCTGCGCTGCGTTCTCTGTTTGTAAAGAGGAAGGTGACAAAAAGCTGAAGTTCTTTTCATAGGAGATGAAGTTTCACGGTGACTTTGCACCCAGTTTAAACAGAACAAGCAGGAAGCTCAGAAAAGACTCCATAGAAAAGCTCTGTTTTGTCTCAGACAGTAAAAGCCTGAACGCTTCCATGAAGGGTTTGCTCCTGCCAGTTTGCACACAGCGTTCAGCAGAACATCACCTTCCTGAAGAGTTTGACCTTGACTGTGTTTTTTCCCCTGGGTAACAGAGGGCTACAGACAGGAAAGTTAAAGTAACAAGCAATAGAGAAGCACAGAAACTGTGGGAGGGATCTGTACTCTGCCCTGCTGAGGCTGCATCTGGAGTACTATGTCCAGTTCTGGGCCACCCAGCTCAAGAACTGCTTGAGAGAGTCCAGCACAGAGCCACAATGATGCTGAAGGCAGTGGAAGATCTTCCTTAGGAGGAGAGCATGAGGGAGCTGGGGCTGTGCTGCTGGCAGAGGAGGAGCCTGAGGAGTGACCTCATGGATGGTTGTAAAGAGGAGTCATTAGGTGAGAGCCAGGAGGCTGGAGCCAGGCTCTGCTGGGTGATGCCCAATGGCAGAACAAAGGGCAATGGGTGAGAGTTGAGGCAGAGGAAGTTCCATAGAAACATGAGGAGGAATTTCTTCCCTATCAGGGTGACAGAAGCCTGGAAGAGGCTGCCCAGGGGAGTTGTGGAGTCTCCCTCTCTGGAGATATTCAAGAGCTGCCTGGATGTGTTGCTGTGTGGCTCTGTGCTGGACTCTCACAAGCATTTCTATGTCCTTGAACTTGGGAAGGCCAGAACTGGACACTGTATCCCAGATGCAGCCTCACCAGAGTGGAGCAGAGGGGAAGGAAAACCTCTCTTGACCTACTAACCACAGCCCTTTTACTACACCCCAAGATCCATGTGGAACAAAAGCATTCTGAATATCCCAGCTGAAAGATGTGATCAGATGGCTAGGATTATATTAGCCATCAGAGAATCCAGCTGTGGGATAGAGATCCATAGGGATCCAGGCTTCCTTAGCTGTGCTGCTTTGGGCTTTTTACCTTTACTCTTTTCGCTTCAGCTGAGCAGACAGAAATTTCTATGAGCCAAAAAAAAAAAGGCTCCTTCATATAATCTCCCTTTTATATATCATCCTTCTCTTCCAGGAGAAAGAGAATGGCTAAGAATAGCTGGTCAGATGATTTACTATTACAATTTTCTGTGGGTATATGGGATTTCTGGATGTCACTCAGCTGCCCTTAACAATAGCAAGGACACAATTGTTTCCATAGTAATACCCGTTCCAAAGGGGTGAAGGTGTGTGTGTGTTTGGGGGGGGTGGGGGGGGAAGAGGACAAAGCAAGTGGGAGGTACATTTACACAGACTCCCACAAAGGACAAAAATCAGGCACAACAGAATTGGATTCTCTGATCCTTGCTATAGAAATTCCACTTCTGAGGTCATCCTCTCGGGCTGAACCCAGCAGAAAAGTGCCATAGGCAAGCGTGCAGGCTGAGACCCCTTCATGTTCTCACAGTGTAAACACAGGGGAAAGCTTTTATGCCTTCTGTCACCCTCCTGCCTCGCACAACTTAAGCACAACTGCCCCACTGTTAATGAGAGGAGACATCTCTACTTTGTGGTGACAAGAACAGGGCACCTTGCCCTGCTGTTTCATCTCTTGGTACAATAGGCAAGCGCGGTCCAGCAGGCTAAGCCTCCTCCATAAGCTGATGGGCTCCAAATAGAATCATAGAATCATAGAACCATAGAATCATAAAACCATAGAATCATAGGATCATAAAACCATAGAATCATAGAACCAGTCAGGGTTGGAAGGGACCACAAGGATCATCTAGTTCCAACCTCTTTGCCATGGGAAGGGACACCCTACCCTAGATCACAGAATCATAGAATCATAAAACCATAGAATCATAGAACTAGTCAAGGATGGAAGGGACCACAAGAATCATTCAGTTCCAACCCTCCTGCCATGGGCAGGGACACCCTACCCTAGATCATAGAATCATAGAATCATAGAATCATAGAATCATAGAATCATAGAATCATAGAATCATAGAATCAGTCAGGGTTGGAAGGGACCACAAGGACCACCCAGTTTCAACCCCCTTGCCATGGGCAGGGACACCCTACCCTAGATCATAGAATCATAGGATCATAAAATCATAGAATCATAGAACCAGTCAGGGTTGGAAGGGACCACAAGGATCATCTAGTTGCAAACCCCTTGCCATAGGCAGGGACACCCTACCCTAGATTATAGAGTCATAGAACCCGTCAGGGTTGGAAGGGATCACAAGGATCATCTATCTCCAACCCCCTTGCCATGGGCAGGGACACGCTACCCTAGATCATAGAATCATAGAATCATAGAACCAGTCAGGGTTGGAAGGGACCACAAGGACCACCCAGTTTCAACCCCCTTGCCATGGGCAGGGACACCCTACCCTACACCAGGATAGTTGGTGGCTCTGCCAAAAGAGTTAACAAAACAACAATTTCCTGACAAACAGGCTGAAGTTGTCTTATACCTTTTCATCTAAAAATACTCTCTGAAGAGAGAAATTCTGCTGCTGCAGCATCTGCCAGGGCTCTTCTGCTGCCTTCTAGTACTCTTGGTCACCCTAAAGAAAATGAGGATTGCAGAGACAAAGGAAAGCCAACGCTGAAGTAAACAAAGCACTTCTGCCTCTTTCTTCTGTGGCCTGATAGAAAATGCTCATCACATGGGCTCCCAGCTGCAGCAGGAGAAGCACCCAAGATGGTTTTAATAAAAATAGCTTTTATAAATGACTGAGGGAGGGGGGGGATTTGAAGAATCTCTCTGCAATTCCAGTTGGCCAAGGTGGCTTCTGGTGCTGGTGAAAAAAAAACACCCTCTGCTCTTGACTCAGCTGGTAATATGACCCTTTGAGCCAGAGCAAACAGAGATGAGCAACAAGATAAGCTCAAAGCTCAGGAACAGGAGAGTGTTGCAACATTGAAAATAATCTAGTCCATCTTCCAGCCTGTGGAAAGAGATCTGAGCTTTGGATCAGTATCTGCTGCTGCCCAGGCAAGGGACTGGGAGAGGGATGGAGTGGAGAGCCAGGCCAGCTCTCCAGTCACCCCTTGCTGGTCTCAAGCACTGGCACCTGCCTGCTGTGCTGCAGGGCACAGAATCACAGAATGGGCTTGATTAGAGGGGACCTGAAAGCTCATCCAGTGCCAAACCCTGCCATGGGCAAGGACACTTCCCAGCAGCGCAGCTTCCTCAAGGCCTCATCCAGCCTGGCCATGGACACTTCCAGGCAGGGGACATCCACAGCCTCCCAGGGCAGTCTGTGCCCATCTCTCCCCATCCTCCCTGTCCAGAAAAGACCACCAGCATCATCCAGTCCAACCTTCACCCCAGCATCCTTCATCACTAGACCATAGCCTTAAGCACCACATCCACTCTCCTTCTAAACACCTCCAGGGATGGTGACTCCACCACCTCCCTGGGCAGCCTGTTCCAGTGCCTGACCACCTGCTCAGGAAAGAACTTCCTCCCAACAGCCAACCTAAACCTCCCCTGGTGCAACTTGAGGCCATTTCCTCTTGTCCTATCATCAGTAATTCAGGAGAGGAGACCAGTTCCAGCCTCACTACAGCCTCCTTTTAGGTAGTTGTAGAGGGCAATAAGGTCCCCTCTCAGCCTCCTCTTCTCCAGACTACACAACCCCAGCTCCCTCAGCTGCTGCTCATAGCTCATGTTTGCCAGACCTCTCCCCAGCCTCATCACCCTTCTCTGCACCCACTCCAGCACCTCAGTGTCCCTCCTGTACTGTGGTGACCAACACTGGAGACAGTGCTCGAGGTGTGGTCACCAGTGCTGAGTGTTGAGACAAAACACATCTTCTGGCCCTTATTTATTGAGTGTTTTCTTCATAAAGTAAATTGATTCTGGAAGCCAAAAACTAACCACCCAAACCATCAAACCCTGCTTTCCAACCACAAAATGATGCAAGGAAATCTGATTCTACTCAACAGGGCTTCAGGATGGGGTAGTGCCAAAACACAATCACAGGAGGGCTTCCTCTGATGAACCCCTGTCCCTCCAGATGTTTGTCTTTCTCTCTTCTTTAAGTTAATGCTGCATAGGTGAGTCGTGTGGGCTGATCCCAAGCTGCTCTGTGTCCAAAACTTCACTGCCATTAAGGTGGATGTGCTAGTTTGAGCCTAGCTGGGATATTTTGGTGAGAGGAATTAGATGATAGGCTGTGAAAAGGAAGCAGTGGTGATGGTTACTTCACTCATAGGCTTGCTGAGATGGGTAAGAACAAGAACATAAATATAGATAACAGAGTCTGTCTCTGAGGCTGCATGAATTCCTCTCTAACCTAACCTGCCATCTGTGTGACTAATCCTTCTGCTTCCTAATCCCCCACAGTGGGTTTATTTTCCAATGGATCCCTGGATCCATTGGGCTTCAGGAGATCCAGGGCATCCTGGGATGAAGGATCCAAGGGGCTGTGATCAGCTGACAGCATCCAGTTCCCCCTTACCCTAGCAGAGAAAATATTGAGTAGGCTTCTGTAGCTTTGTGATGGTCTGCCCAGGGAGGCTGTGGAGTCACCATCCTTGGAGGTGTTGAAGCAAAGCCTGGATGGGGCACTCAGTGCCATGGTCTGGTTGATTGGCCAGGGCTGGGTGCTGGGCTGGGCTGGATGAGCTTGGAGCTCTCTTCCAACCTGGTTGATTCTATGGTTCTATGACTCTGTGATTCTGTGATTCTATGAATCTATGATTCTGTGATTCTATGACTCTGATTCTGTGACTCTATGAGTCTATGACTCTGTGATTCTGTGACTCTGTGATTCTGTGACTCTGATTCTGTGACTCTATAATTCTCTGATCCTGTGATTCTATGATTCTGTGATCCTATGAATCTATGATTCTGTGATCCTATGAATCTATGACTCTGTGATTCTGTGGTTCTATGTTTAGGGTTTTGTTTAATCCTGCAGTTGGAAAGCACAGGCACACACACACTCCCACCCCTCCTCTGCTTTACTGAGCTGGAAATCCTAGATGCCCTCTCCATCACAGAGCTGCCACAAGCTTTGAGGTGAATATTCTGGAACAGCAAACCCTGAGCTGACAGTGCTTCTGTGAGCAAAGTGTACTATTAAATGAAAACAAGCAGGCAAGGGTACACTTGATGCTGAGTACTATATGACACTACAATGAATAATTTGTGGGGCAGGAAGGGATAGCATTAGCAATCTTTTACCATACAGACAAATGTGGCCACAGCAATTGTAATACTTGTGGGAAAGGCACAGAAAAAGCTAGCAGAGGAAAAAGCAGTAGCCAGACTGTCTGTCCCTTGAGAACCAGGCTGTGATACAGCCTGAGGGCTGGCACAACAGAAGGGAAGGAAGTTTGTGTTGCCTTCTCCTTTGGAGTCACTGAATGTTTCTCCTGAAATACACAGAATCACAGAATGAACCGGGATGGAAAAGACCTCTGGGATCATTGAATACAACCTACCACCTAACCCTTCTAATTAACTAAGCCATGGCACCAAGTGCCTCATGCAGCCTCCTTTTAAACACCTCCAGGGGTGGTGACTCCACCACCTTCCTGAGCAGCCCATTCCAATGCCAATCACTCTTGATGTCAAGAACTTCCTAACATCCAGACGGAACCTGCCCTGGCACAGCTTGAGGCTGTGTCCTCTTGTTCTGTCCCTGGGCGCCTGGCAGAAGAGACCAACCCCACCTGGGCACAACCTCCTCTCCTTTCAGGCAGTTGTAGACAGCAATGAGCTCTGCCCTGAGCCTCCTCTGCTGCAGGCTGCACACCCCCAGCTCCCTCAGCCTCTCCTCACAGGGCTGTGCTCCAGGCCCCTCCCCAGCCTTGCTGCCCTTCTCTGGACACCCTCTAGCACCTCAACATCTCTCTTGAATTGAGGGGCCCAGAACTGGACACAGCACTCATTACCCTCATTGTAAAAATGTTCTTCCTTACAGCTAGTCTGGTTGAAAACCATTTCCCCTTGTCCTGTTGCAACAGGCCCAGCTAAAAAGATTGGCTCCATTTTCCTTATGGACACTTTTTAAGGCCACAATAAGCCATGGGCATGGCCACTGTGTTATCATAGAATCATAGAAGCAGCCAGGTTGGAAGAGACCTCCAAGATCATCCAGTCCAACCTAAAATAAGGTCTTCCTGGAGCCTACTCCAGGCTGAACAACTCCAACTTTCTCAGCCTTTCCCCACAGGAAAGGTGTTCCATCCCCTTTGGTCAATTTTGTGGCCCTCCTCTGGACCTTCTCCATGTCTTTCTTGTGCTGAGGACTCCTGAGATGGACATGGTAGTCCACGTGGGGTCTGACCAGGACAGAGCAGAGGGGAAGAATCACCTCCCTTGACCTGCTGACCACAACCAGTCCTCTGCAGCGGGTGCATGGGGCTGGAGGGTAGATTATGAACTCTCAAGTCTCTTTTCTTCCTGTAGCTGTGACAGAGCAGTGCACCTCTCCCTAGCACTTAGGCACTGCTGCTTTCAGCATGGTTCCTCACAGCTGGGTTCTAAAGTCACTGTGATAGCAGTCGAGCTCTTTCCTCACTCTCCCATCACAGCCTCATTTTATTAAGCGCCGCACAAAACACACAGACAGAAACAGTTCCTCCTCCGCACAGCCACCAGCTCCCAGCAAACCTGAGCTAGCAAATGTGGAGCAGCTCTTCTCCCAACTCCTGTTTCTCTTTTCTGGAGCTGCACATGTAAGCCACGCAGGCTGGTACGGCCTGGCCCTGTTTGAAAGCTGACAGGGGTGGGTTGTTTTCATCGCTAGCAGGAACAAGGAAAAGGCGAACAAAAGTCAGGAGAGAAAACAAATCTGTATATTTCCACGACAGAACCAATCCATTTTAGAGTCATCCTAGGCTGTGTTTTCAGTTGTGGTTTGTTTGTTTATTTTGTCACTTGCTCTTGCCATACTGATGGATCATATCGATTTGCATCCCACGGAAGGCGCAGGCACAATCCTATGCCTGTTTCCATCCGACGCAGCATTCGGAGCGCCCAGCGCCGCGCTCGGAGACCTTCCTGGCTTCAGTGTCCACTAGCAAAGGTAGAGCAGCAGGGGGAAAAAAAAAAGCTTTGTCATCTTGTTTTTCTCAGTTCCTTCCCTTCACCAGACAGTTGTTCTGTTTATTTAATTATTTTAGGAGCCCTCTTTTTCTTCTCTTTTTTCTTTTCCTCCTTCCTTTCAATACTTTGCTATGCATATTTATAACGAAAAGCTGATCTGTGTCCTCATTACTGCTCCATTGCTCAATGATGAAAACAGACCTTAACAAAGGAAAATGCTTTTCAGCCAGCTCATAATGTTCCCTGCTATTCAACTGGGACTGTAAAGAGTACGGTTTAATGAAAGAAGGTGAGAAGGTGAAAAAAAAAACCCTAATGAGGGTGTTGCTCTGCATTGAAAGATCACTTAGGAGCAGCAGTGATTTCCTTTGTGTTAGACAAGTACAAAAAATAAGGTTCAAAAGCAGCATCCCCAAGGTCAGAGAGGCCTATCCTCTCCAGCACAGCACACTCCCCAACAGCCTCCCTTTTCCACCTAGACCAGGATTTTGTGATTTTCAGAGTGGGGAGAGAAAAGAAACTCATGTGCCTCATCCAGCTTTAGCTCTGAGGGTACTAAGGAACTAGGGCCACAAAGGTGATCAGAGGGCTGGAGCTGCTCTTCTGTGAGGACAGGCTGAGAGATTTGGGGTTGTTCAGTTTGGAGAAGAGAGGACTCCAAGGAGATCTTATTGTGGCCTTCCAGTATCTGAAGGAGGCCTACAGGAAAGCTGGAAAGGGACTTTTTAGGCTGTCAGGTAGTGATAGGACTGGGGGGAATGGATCCAAGCTGGAGGAGGGGAGATTCAGATTAGACATTAGGAAGAAGTTGTTGAGCATGAGGGTGGCGAGAGACTGGCACAGGTTGCTAAATTGGTGGTGGAAGCCTCATTCCTGGAGGTTTTTAAGGCCAGGCTGCATGTGGCTCTTGGCAACCTGATCTAGTGTGAGGTGTCATGGGAGGGTTGGAACTGGATGATCCTTGAGGTCCCTTCCAACCCTGACAATTCTGTGATTGTGCCACAGCAGGTGCTCGAGGCTGCGTGCACCCTTAATGGAGGTGCATGCACCTTCACAAACCCTCACCTAGAGCTGAAGCCACAGGTTGACACTCTGCAGGGAAAAAAAAACAAGCCTCCAAAATCATGATCTTTAAACTCACCAGATGACTGTTACTTGCTCCAGAGACTCAGGATGAGGGGTGAGTCAACACCAAGCCACGCTGAGCAGAGCGCGCCGAGCCGAATCGTTCAAAGGACAGAGCCAATTAGAGCTACTGAAGCCAGAACGCTCTGCTCCGACAGGCACCACCGTGTCATGGCCTCACACTGAACACAGCAGCTTCTTGCCAGGCTGCCACAGCTAAGACCTCAGCATCAGAGGGAGACTCAGAAAGGAGGGAGGAGGGATTTCTCCTACAAGTGCTCGCCAATCATGGAATGATTTAGGTTGGAAGGGACCTCAAATATCATCTAGTTCCAACCCCCTGCCATAGGTAGGGACACCTCCCACTAGAACAGGTCACTCAAGGACTCATCTAACCTGGCCCTGAACACCTCCAGGGAGGTTGTGGAGCACAGAAGCACAGAATGGGATCAAAGATCACATTGGGTGATTCTGTGCTCCACAACCTCCCTGGGCAACCTGTGCCAGTGTCTCACCACCCTCACTGCAGACAACTTCTTCCTAACATCCAGTTTCAATCTCCCCACTGCCAGCTTAAACCCATTCCTCTTTGTTCTGTCATTACAAGACCTTATTAATAGTCCCTCCCCAGCCCTCCTGTAGCCCCCTTCAGATCCTGGAAGGCCACTCCAAGGTCTACTGGAAGCCTTCTCTTCTCCAGGCTGCAGAGCCCCAACTCTTGTAGCCTGTCCTCATAGCAGAGCTGCTGCAGCCCTCTCAGCATCTTGGTGGCCTCCTCTGCACTGGCTCAAACAGTTCCATGTCCTTCTTGTGTTGGGGGCTCCAGAACTGCACACAGGACTCCAGTTGTGGACTGGGGAGAGCAGAGTATAGGGAAGAATCACCTTATTGCTCTTCTTTTCCATCATCTTTGCCAGGAATCAGAGGAAGGAGTGTGATACAGCACAGCATCACTGCCATCAGAGCCAAAGAAAAAGCCTTGTTAGTCTCCTGCAGTGCCACCCACAACAGAATAGGCAAAACATTAAAAGAATCAATATAGCAGAAGATTGAGCTCAAATGCATTCTGTCTGGCCTGGCTACTAAAATCCCTCAGTAGTAAACTGAGGGTTTTTTACAACTGTGCATTCTGAAGTCTGTGACCATTCCCCTCCTCTTCATGGAGCTCATAACCCAAATTACACAGGGCACTGGCTAAGTTGGTTCATTGTTGCTCAACTCTAATTTAAAAGGACAAAGCAAGAAGATGGAGAGAACAACATTTGGGGAACTGGATAGCTACAGAGGATAGTTAATGGCAGGGCAGAGAGACTTGGATGCTTGCATTACTGGGTTTAATTTGGTTCAGGGGCAGTAGGGATCCAAAGCCATTACTGTATGAGAGCTGCTCCTTTTTCTGCACAAGAGGAGTTGGTGTCCTCAATCTGTTCCCACTCTCAACAGCTGGCAGAGCCCAAAAGCCAAGGTTGGGCCTGGGGAAGGAGCAGGGCTACCAGATTGCCTGAGCATGAAGGTTACTGTGGGGACAGCCCAAGACAAGGACACTGCCATGCCTCAGCAGTGACACAAACACTGCCTGCCTGCTGGCAGCTCGACCCTCTCACAAGAGACCAAGGTTTGACTAAACACCAAACTGGATAATGAACAAAGCCCCCTAGGTAACCCGCTCGCTTTCAGGGGCTCTGTCCTTCCCTGGGCTGTGTTTTCATCTGCTGGCTGGCAGTAAAGCTCCTCCTGGGCAATAACAGCTCTGATTGGGTTTTTATTGTTATTATTTGCAAAGTGTTAGTGCCCGCGGGTCACAGACAGGCTTATGGCTTTGTTATGATAGGTGCTCACAAGCGACTAGGAAGAGAGGGGGAGCCTGAGAGTGGGGAGGGAAAGGAGATGCTGTGAGCTTCATTCTGCAGCTGGGCAGCAGCTGCACAGAGAGGTGAACAGCAAGGCATCCTGAGGCGCTGAGCTCACAGAGCTCTTGCTGAACCCGCTGAAAATTGCTTGTCTTCAGCTGAAAAAAGGGGGCCAACATCACATAACAAGTGAGGTGCATGATCAGGGGATTTGGTGGGTCCCAGCTCAGCCTTGCTTGTTTGATAGCCTGCAGACAAAAGCTGGAAAATCTTGCTGCCTTAGGAGTAGCTCTCTGTGCTGCAGTGGCACATTGCAGCTCCTCAGCCTTTGTGCTTTAGGAAGAGAAGGCTTGCACAGGAAACAGCCAAGGTCTGAGGTCTTCTTTTTCAACCTTGTCTTCTTCCTTCTCCAAGGGACTTTCTGTCATGGCCTCAAGACATGCAGGGGCAGAACTGTATTTCAACTTTTCCCAGGGATTCTGAGCCTGTGAAATGGAGAAGCTTCTGTGCACCCACGGTGCTCATTGCTTCCTTAGTAGTAAAGTCTCCTAAACTGAGCAGAGAAGGATGAGCCTCTGGGACAAGCAGCCAGTTTTCTAAATTAGGAACTGGACATAAAGGCCAAATCTTATCTTTCATGCAAAGGTGATTTAAGAAACTGCCACATAAACCTTGTGAAACCCATTTGCACGTAGGCAGGACATAGGGTAGCACTGTTTGAGGCTTATGTGCTTCCAAGTGCCTCTTTGGAGATCTGGTGAGACTCCACCTGGAGTAGTGTGCCCAGTTCTGGAGCCACTATTACAGGAAAGATCTGGGCATACTGGAATGTGTCCAGAGAAGGGCCACGAGGATGATCAGAGGGCTGCAGCTGCTCTGCTGCGAGGACAGGCTGAGAGAGTTGGAGTTGTTCGGTTTGGAGAAGAGAAGGCTCCAAGGAGACCTTATTGTGGTCTTCCAGTATCTGAATCATTGAATCATAGAATCAACCAGGTTGGAAGAGACCTCCAAGATCATCCAGGCCAACCTAGCACCCAGCCCTATCCAGTCAACCAGACCATGGCACTAAATGCCTCATCCAGGCTTTGCTTGAACACCTCCAGGCACAGCAACTCTACCACCTCCCTGGGCAGCCCATTCCAATGCCAATCACTCTCTCTGTAAAGAACTTCCTCCTAACATGCAGAAGATACAAGAAAGCTGGGGAGGGACCTTTTAGGGTGTCAGGTAGCAATAGGAGTGGGGGGAATGGATCCAAGCTAGAGGAGGAGAGAGTTAGATTAGACATTAGGAAAAGGTTCTTCAACATGAGGGTGGTGAGAGACTGGCACAGGGTGCCCAGGGAAGTGGTGGAAACCTCATCCCTGGATGTTTTTAAGACCAGGCTGGATGTGGCTCTGTGCAACCCAGTGGAAATTGTACCCTGCCCATGGCGTGGGGGTGTTGGAACCAGATGATCCTTGAGGTGCCTTCCAACCCTGACAATTCTGTGATTCTAAGAACTCTTTATCTTGAGCAAGTTGTGGGGAAGGTTGATTTCGTATCGACACAAATACGTGATTCAGTGTTTCCGATTTGCCGTCATTGCATCATATCTACAATGTAAAAGGAAGTATTTTGCAACCAGAAGTCGTTTTGAAGGAAGAAATTTAGCTTGGAAATGTCAAAATGAGATGTTCCCACACTGTTGGAACATCCCTCCACCACTCACTCTTTTTTAAGTGACATTTTCAGCGCAAGCGACACACGTTTGCAGCGCGCTTCGGTTTTGACAGGGTTGCATTTTCCAGTGGAAAGCTGTTCTTCCTGAGGTGTTCCAACCAGCTCTGCCAGGAACAGGTGTCACCAGGATTGCAACAACCTTCCCTTTGCCAAGCTCCTCAATTAAAAGAGTAATCCTGGAAAAGTGGCTGGAGTGTGCAAGGCATGAGGCAGGATCAAAGGATGCTCCTCTGTGAAGAAGGTTGAGGACTTGGTGCTTGAATCACCTCTGGCTACCCATTCTTCTTCACAGGATTAACTGGGTTGGAAGAGACTTGCAAGATCATCCAGTCCAATCCAGTCTTGTCAATTCAACCACACCATGGCACTAAGTGCCTCATCCAGTCTTCTCTTGAACACCTCCAAGGATGGCAACTCCACCACCTCCCTGGGCAGCCCATTCCAATGCCAATCACTCTTTCCATGTAGAACTTCTTCCTAACATCAAGACTGAACCTGCTCTGGCACAGCTTGAGGCTGTGTCCACTTGTTCTGTCCCTGGGTGCCTGGTAGAAGAGGCCAGCCCCACCTGGCCATGACCTCCCTTCAGGTAGTTGTAGAGAGCAATGAGCTCTGCCCTGAGCCTCCTCTTCTGCAGGCTGCACACTCCCAGCTCCCTCAGTCTCTCCTCACAGGGCTGTGCTCCAGGCCCCTCCCCAGCCTTGCTGCCCTTCTCTGGACACATTTAAGCACCTCAACATCTTTCTTAAATCTTGTCTCCTGCAGAAGTGCTACACCTGTGGGCTGATCTGGCAGTAGCAACTGTGGGGAATTTGAGGTGGGGGGAGGAAAAAAAAAGCCTCAGTGTGTGGGCATGGCTACATGCTCAGCATTGCAATTTCCCTCTGTACCATCCCAGTTTAGAAGTGACAGAAAAAAAACCACAGGATTACCCTGAGGTTGGAGTAATTCCCAGTTCAGGATGGGGATCTTTAGCAAGCCAGGAATGTGGAGGTGGGATGAACAATCACACATGCCCTTAAATCCTCCCTGTGGGCTGATTTTGGTCTGGCGATGTCCACTGGATGTGACTTGCTGTTGTCAAGGGTGCCCTTAAATCCTCCCTGTGGGCTGATTTTGGTCTGGTGATGTCCACTGAATGTGACTTGCTCTTGCCAAGGGGTTATGTCCCTCCACAAATACTGGAGATACTGGAAGGTGTCCAAAGAGGAGCAACAAAGCTGGTGAGGGGCCTGGAACACAGCCCTGTGAGAAGAGGCTGCAGGAGCTGGGGGTGTGCAGCCTGGAAAAGAGGAGGCTCAGGGCAGAGCTCATTGCTCATAGGCTCAGAGGTTGTCAAGAGTTGGAAGGGACCCAAAGAGATAGATCATCGAGTCCAATCCCCCTGCCAGAGCAGGACCACACAATCTAGCACAGGTCATAAAGGAACACATACAGACAGGCCTTGAAAGTCTCCAGAGAAGGAGACTCCACAACCTCAGACCTCATTGCTCTCTACAACTACCTGAAGGGAGGCTGTAGACAGGTGTGGTTGGGCTCTTCTGACAGGCAACCAGCAACAGAACAAAGGGACACAGTCTCAAGTTGTACCAGGGGAGGTCCAGGCTGGATGTAAGGAGGAAGCTGTTACCAGAGAAAGTGATTGGCATTGGAATGGGCTGCCCAGGGAGGTGGTGGAGTCACCGTGGCTGGAGGTGTTGAAGCCAAGCCTGGCTGGGGCACTTAGTGCCATGGTCTGGTTGATTGTCCAGGGCTGGGTGATAGGTTGGGCTGGATGAGCTTGGAGGTCTCTTCCAACCTGCTTGATTCTATGAAATGCACAACAGATCTTAACCTGGTAGGTTCACATTACAACTAAAAGTACCCATCCAGCTTGTCCAAAGAACTTAGCAAAAGTCTTATCCCTCTTTGTTGCAGTCAACACTTTCTGCAACACACAGCCCCAGAGAAGCCTGCTCTGATTTATCACACTGTAAAGTTCTTCCTACACGAGGATCAGAAACTCAAGCTGGGCACAAACGAGTTAGCTGTATTCCCTTTTCCACTTTTCTTACTGGAATGCCCTTTGAAATCATCTCCTTTCTTGTTACTTTTAACACATACCATCAGAATGAGACAGAGGTGGAAAAAATATCTCTGCTCTCAGACTCACTGTGGCATTAGACGCGAGGGAAACGCTGGATGGTGAGAACGAGTTTGTGCTGCTCAGCAGATGGATGGAACCCTGAGCTTTGGAGTGTCTCAGGCCTTAGAGGCCCAGCTTGAGAAACCTTGAAGAGAAAGACTCACTTGTGGGATGTCAGGCACCTCTGAAAGCTATATCCACCCAAAATCTCTCACCTTCACTCATGAAGCCTGCTTTTTTCCCCCCCCCACCCAAGCATCTATGGCATATTCCGCCCCCACGAGCGGCTGCGGTGGATGGACCAGTTAATGTCTTTAGACACTATGTCAAATGATAAATATTTATTATGTTTCTTGTATTAATATGTGTGAAGGGGGAATACATATTTATGACACTGCAGAGGCAGAAGCATGCAGCGCCAAGCCAGCTGGATATTACAGTCTTTAGAAACTGGCTGTTGAATAAATCCCAGCTTTCCAGTTTTGCCCATCGCCCATCTGCCTTTGGAGCTGTTTTCTCCCTCGGAGATGAGGGATTCCCCAGCAAGAGGTCTCTTCTGGAAACCCCTCCCCAAGTCACAGGATCGTTTTGGTTGGAAAAATGGGCAAAGGCAGAGCAAAGGAAGAAATATATTGTAAACTGCCAAATGACCTCCACACACCTCTATGCTTTCTGAAACGAAGATAAAAGTCACACAACCGCAGAGTGGCAGAGGCTGGAAGGGACCTCCAAAGCTCATCCAGTCCAACCCCACTGCAGAGCAGGATCAGCTAGAGCAGAGCACACAGGAATGCATCTCAAGTTGTGCCAGGGGAGGTATAGGCTGGAGATTAGGAGGAAGCTCTTCACAGTGATTTACCATTGGAATGGGCTGCCCAAGGAGGTGGTGGAGTTGCCATCCCTGGAGGTGTTGAAGCAAAGCCTGGATGAGGCACTTAGTGCCATGATCTGGTTGATTGGATAGGGCTGGGTGCTAGGTTGGACTGGATGATCTTGGAGGTCCTCTTCCAACCTGGTTGATTCTATGATGATTCTATGATTGGACAGGACTCGGTGGTAGGTTGGACTGGATGATCTTGGAGGTCCTCTTCCAACCTGGTTGATTCTATGATTGGATAGGGCTGGATGCTAGGTCGGACTGGATGATCCTCGAGGTCCTCTTCCAACCTGGTTGATTCTATGATTGGATAGGGCTGGATGCTAGGTTGGACTGGATGATCCTGGAGGTCCTCTTCCAACCTGGTTGATTCTGTGATTGGACAGGGCTGGGTGCTAGGCTGGACCGGATGAGCTTGGGAGGTGTCTTCCAACCTGGCTGATTCTATGACTCTATTCTGTGATTCTGACTCTTAAGCAAAGTCTGGTGCTAAACCATGTCTCTTAGCACTGCATCTCTGCATCTGTCAGAGGCATCCAGGGATGGTGATTCAACCACCTCTCTGGAGAGCCTATTTCAGTGTTTTGAGAACCCTCTGAGTGAAGAAATTTCTACCAACCTAAACCTCTCTCGGTGCACTTTGAGGCCATTTCCTCTCATCCTATCACTTGTTACTAGGGGAGAAGAGACCAACACCCACCTCGCTACCAGCTCCTTCCAGGTTGTACCCAAGGTGGAACTGAGGGGTGGGGACGAGATAGAAACAATGGCAAAACTCTGGCGCTTCACGGGAAATAGTGGTAGGAGGAAAAGGATCGGCCGCGAGGGATGCCCTGCGAGCGCTGCCATGGCCCGAAGGTTGCCAACCCCACCCAGCGCACCAACCCCGAGGCCCCGGGGCGAGTGCGGGGACTGCCTCCGCGCTTCCCACGCCCCGGCGCCGGGGGTGTCGGAGACGCCCACCTCTGCCAGCGGCGGGGCGGAGGGTGCTGGCGGGCGGACCGGGCCCCGCGGCGGGTCAGCGCTGCCACCCCTTTAGGCCGGAGGAGGCGCTGCCTTCCACATTGGCTGGAGGCCCCGCGCACCGCCTCCGCCGGCCCGGCTCCCCGGCGCCCGGCGGTTAACGCCGGCACGGTGCGGTTAACTGCTATTAATCACCCACCGACCCTCCGCGGGGCGAACGGCGGCCGGCCGGGGGCGCGGGGCACGGCCCGAAGCGGACGGGACGGCCAGGGCCCGCTCGGTGCCGCCGCCCGCCCGCCCCTCCCACCCCCGTTGTCCCCGGTGTCCCCGCGTCCCTCCCCCGGAGCGAAGTTTGGCCGCCGCCGCCGCGCGTCTCCCCCGGCGCTGCCCCCGCCGCTGCCAGGGCCGGGACAAAAGGCACACTGACACGTGATGGGACCCGGGCTTCATAAATGGCACCGGAGAGGGGCGGAAAGCGGGGGGGGACGCGGCGGCGGCGTGTGCCGGAGCCGCGCCGGGCGCCCGCCGGCTCCCGCGTTGCCTCCCCTCGCCGAGGCAGGCGGCGGGCGACGGGCGGAGGCGGCGGAGGAGGGCCGGGGGCGGTGGCCTGGTGGGGGCGGGCGGCACATGGAGCGGCGGTGGCGGCGGCAGGGTGGCGGAGCCCGGCACGCCGCCTGAGCCGGGCGAGCGAGGGCGGCGGTGGTCGGAGAGGAGGCGCTGAGGGGAGGGAAGGAAAGAAGGGGAGGCAGCCAGGGGGAGAAGTCTCCCACCTCCTCCTTCCCCTTGCCGGCACCGCCTCCTCGGCGCTCCCCAGTGCCGGGGTGCCCGGGCGGGGCGGTGCTCCCGCTCCCTGCCGGGGGTCGGCGCGGCCGGAGCAGGCGGGGGACGCGGCCGGTGCCGTGCAGAGGGTAAGGATGACGCGGGGCGGGAGTGGGCAGCGGATGCCCCCGCGGCGGGGGGCCAGGTAGCCGTCGTCCCCCTCAAAGTTTGTTGGCGGAGAGGTCCGGGAGGTGACACCACCTGCCCCGACGGCGAAGCCAGCGTAGGGGAGGCGGCCGCCTGCGGGCGCATCCTTCCCCGGGATCTGCGACCCACGTCTGCGAAGGGGACCGGGAGAGAGCGGATCTCGCCCCTGCCCCGATCGCGGCTCCGCGCCGCCGCCTCGAGCTTCTGCGGAGAGTTGGAAGGTGCCCGGGAGCCACCCGGGAAGAGTCCGTGGGCCGAGGTGCGTGGTTTGCTTTCGTGAGCCCGGGCGGTGGACGCGGGGGGAGCCCGGGGGATGGGGGTGCGGGAGGCTGGTGGCGTTCCGGTTAACACGCGGCTATTCTTCCCTGCGCGGAGCCCGCAGCCTCCCAGGTTCCCACAGGACCTTATGTGACATCGGAGGTTCCTCCTGCACAGCCCCCGATAATTTACGGCGAGGCTGCATTCTTGTGTACTTTCCCTACCAAAACTCTGCCGTTGAGGCTGTAACCGCAAATAAAAGGCAGTTCGCGATTTTGTGCGCAGTGATGTGCCGCTGAAAGATGTCAGTTAGGCATCCAGCATCTTCAGGAATATCCCAGTAGGGTTCCTGGTTGGTTGGTTTGTTTTTGTCTGAAATTCGGAGGTCTCGGGAGGGGAGGGGGGGAACAGGCGAAAAAGAGTGAGCTTTTTAAACTTCACGCAGTGCTTGTCATGTGAAATCATCAGCTGTTGAGAAATGATTCTGAGTAACCAGATGGGCATGTTTTAAATGGGCATCTTTTTGTCTCAAAGACGCCTGCAAATCTCCATTGAGAGCACCCCTGGATGAGGTATGTACCAAGCCTTTGGTAGGAGAGGGTTAGGTTGGTAGGAGAGGGCTCCTTACCGTGATTTCACTTCGGTTTGGGAAAATGGTGTCAAAAAAGATGAACTCCGTCATTTTCCTTCTTTCTCTAAAAAAAAAAATTAACCATCCAGTGTTATTTTCTGCCTGGCAGCAAACGATCACATTAACAGTTTCGGCATGTTTTCTTCTTTCGGGAGATAAAGGGACATTGTAACATTAGAGCCAGATAGCAAAATACTCCGTAGGCATCTACAAGTTCTTTTGGTTTAAAAAAAAAAAATTTAAGGGGGGGGGAAGGAAGGGAAAAAAAGAAAGGAAGGGGAAAAAAGGAAGGGGAAAAAAGAAGGGGGAAAAAAAGGAAGGAAAAAAAAAAGAAGAAAAAAAAAAGGAAGGAAAAGGGAAAGAAAAGCCAAATGTGGCTTTTTTTTTTAACCTGTTAAAGGTGTAGTGATATTGTTTGTGGGGTGGGTTCCCCCCCCCCCCCCCCTCCTCTTTGGATGTATGGTGTTGTTTTCATTGTTCACCTTTTCTTAAAGGAATATAGCATTCCCTGCTGGGGGTGGCATTGCTGTTCACATGTTCCAAGATTATGCAAAGGATCAGGCTGATATGAAATAAGATATTTAGCAGCAAAACGGGCAGCGTTGCGAAAAAAAAAGACTTGGCTGTGCTTAATTCTTTTCGGATTACACCTCGTAGCAACTGCCAGCATTGGGTTTTTCCCTTCTCAAGAAAGGGAACAGAAAAAAAAACCCCAAACCCAAAAATCCCTGTGGCTTTAGCAGGTATCTGTGTTATTCAGACAGAGTTTATTAAATCAGCCGTAAAAGAAATGAATCCAACATCTTTAAACAGTTTAGAAGATGGAACATGAAATTCCTGGTTGGCTTGCGGTTGGAATTAGTTTTGTGGCAACTAGGAACAGCTTTGCTTTGTTGTCTGATGGTCTTTGGAATGAGTGGCAGAACCATTTGAATGAAAAAAAAATAACACAACGTTTTAAAGCACAACTGATAAAAGCAATAATTGTTTGACTGAGCCAGCAGGCATCTATTGCCGGGGGTAGGGGCGGGGGAAAAAGTTGGCTAGGTAAAGAAATCGACTGTTTGCTGCAAATTTGCCTGCTCGACTGTTGGGTAAGACCTAAAGCCTCAGTAATGAAGTCGAAATACCTATAAAACTCAAGGTGAAGGTGGAAGCAGGTTCTGGTACTGTGAGGAGGGCGCCTTTGATCCTGGCTGTATTTCTTTGGTGAATTATGTTAGCTCAGTTGCATAAAGGACCCCATTAAAGGGCTTTTGTGCTCTGCTGAAGGAATGGCAGGTCTTAGCCACCGCATGCGTTGCTTTTTCTCCCTTCGCAGGTTTCCAGTTGGGCAGTGGAAGTTTAGAAATTAAATTACTTTGGGATTTGTGTGTGGTGTGTGTGTGTTTGGGGTTTTTTTAAGTGATTTCTAACTTTCAGCCTTTTAACGTGGCCATCCCAAAATGCTTGCAGGCTGTCATCTCACTGGGAATCTTTGGTGCTGAAAGTGTTACGCGCTAGAGATGGAGAGCTAGGATGTCTTTGCTTTCTGTTGAGTGGGGGTAGATGAGGAGACTGAGGCAAGGGAGACCTCAAACCCATATATTGACTAAGTGTTTCCCAATGGTTTCACAAGTACATTCCCGTTCCTGGTTCTGCAGGTCTCAGGCACTGTCTGCCACTGACCTACTCCCTCTGCTTCTGCAAGTTTTATAAGAAATGACTGTGACTTCTCCAGTGGAAACTTTGTGATCTCTTTCTGCTCGTGATGTTGGCTACCACATGCATAGAATTAATTTCTTGACAGTGATTGCTCTTGATTTCTGTGCAGACATTCAGTACCAGCTTCACCCAGGTCTTCTCCTCAAACAGTAAATGATCGTAGGTACCTTTCGCTGTGATTCCCAAAGTTTAAGCTGTGTAAAATGATGAATGCTCTACAAAGCCACTGATGGACGTTTAAGTGAGAATTTGGAAGGCTTTCCCCCCCCCCCCCCCTTTGCTAACAGTCTGCTCCTGATTTAAAATAGGTACTGCAGACCACCCTAACAGTGAGATTTGGCCAAGTTCAAAGCAGCTGTGCAGATGGACGCAGAAGACAGAAGGAAATAGACCCTTTTAATCATAACAAGGCTGCTCTTGTTTTCCTATCTATAGTGGAAATGCATGCCAGCCACTTGTACTTAAAAGGAGGCTTGCAAATGTGCCAGAATAGACAGCAACAGCATGTTATTAATGCAAAGTTAAATATGTGACAACCTGTCTTCTCAGTGCTGCTTTTGCGTCTCCATTTCTGGACTGACGCTGTACAGCTGCGAGAAGCGCACGTCTGTGGGATAAGAATTTCCTTACACCACCACCCCCCCATCCCAGAGCTCAGTGCTTGGCTTTGTTAATGCTCACTGAAACCAGCCACGGCCTGTCCTTTTGAAATGATCATAATGACTTATAAATCAATTTCTCGTTAGAAAGAACTTTTCTTTCTCTCTCTCTCTCTCTCTCTCTCTCTCTCTCTCTCTCTCTTTTTTCCCCTCTTCTTTTTCCCAAAGGTGCCATTGTTGCTGATGAAAAATGATTTGGTTTGCAACATAAGGTTGGACCACATTTTATTCTGCCATTTGTGCCTCATGCAGGGGCATTATGCTGATGGAACAGTAGCAACATCCTTTTTCCTTTTTGCTCAAGCAACTCACATCTAAATTACAGACGAAACAGATGTTTCGCTATTGGGTGTGTTGGTGTAGTGTCACTCGGGCAGGGCCAGTGGCAGAACTGGATGTTTTATACCTTTCAAATGTTGCCTTGGTTGTATAGATTGAGGCTAGATGGCATCAAATAGTACCTCGTCCTGTGCTGACCTGCTTTATGACAGTTGTATGCTCTTCAGAAAGGCGTTGTTTGCTCACTACAAAGTCCTGAGCAGGAGCAGATCTGTAGGGAATGCTGTCAGTTGCCTTTTTAAGCTCTTGCTTCATATTTCTACTGGGTTTTTTTTTTGCTGGAAAGCTTTCAAAGTTTGTGCTTAGGGGCTTGAGGGGCTCCAGCCCTCTGTTGTGATCTATGTATGAAGCATACTCTCAGAAATCAGTGCTTATTAGTCAGCTCTGCTTCTGTTTTAAGCAATGCAGTGCTGGAGTATGGACTGTGCATGTGCCTGGAAAATTAGGCTGTGTGGAAGGGAATTCAGGAATCAGAGAAACATCCAGGTTGGCAAAGCCCCTCAAAATCACCAAGTCCAACCTATAACCCTACTCTACAAGATTCACCTTAGACCATAGCCCTAAGCACCACATCCAAGTGACCTTTAAACACATCCAGGGTCACAAAACACAGAAGCATCTAGGATGGAAAAGCCCCTCAGGATCACCAAGTCCAGCCTATAGCCCTACTCAACAAGATTCACCTTAAACCATGGCCCTAAGCACCACATCCAGATGACCCTTAAACACATCCAGGGTGGGTGACGCCACCACCTCCCTGGGCAGCTCATCCCAGTGCCTGACCACTCGCTCTGTGAAGATGCTCAGCAGTCATCTTGCCTGTATATGTTTTTTACTACCTACACTTCTAGCTTGTTTGCTTGTCCTCTAGCACCAGGAATTTACACATGAGAAGCTATTGCAGCGTTTGTGAGGCTTTAGTTGTTCCTCCAGGCATGTGTTGGTGTAGGCTGGATGAGGCACTTAGTGCTGTGGTTTAGTTAATTAGAAGGGTTAGGTGATAGGTTGGACTCGATGATCTCCGAGGTCTTTTCCAACCTGCTTAATTCTGTGATTCTATGTATGCCTGTAATTTTATGCCTAGAAATCTTTGCACAAAACCACAAAGTCATGGCTCATCCCTCAGTATCTTTGAACTGTTTCTCCAAATCTGCTGTAATATTGCTTGGAGTCTCTCCCTGCAATTTGGATATCAGATTCTACTGTAATTCTTTTCTCACTTCTCCTTTTCTCTCTCTCTCTCTTAAAGCATCTGCATATTTAGAAGACATGCACCATTGCCAAGCAATCTGGTGTAGTAGCTTAATATGCTGGCAAATAATTTCACAAGTTGTTTGTGTGTGTGAAGGCAGTATATTTGAATACCATCATCTTCTGAGGGTAGTTATGAAGAGAGTCATCTGAGCTTATTTCAGTGGGGTTTTT
Source organism: Pogoniulus pusillus (assembly GCF_015220805.1). NCBI lineage: Eukaryota > Metazoa > Chordata > Aves > Piciformes > Lybiidae > Pogoniulus > Pogoniulus pusillus. Next base: position 14,047,287 of record NC_087294.1, read on the forward strand.
GCTGTTGGTTTGGTTTTTGGTGTGGGGTTGGTTTTTTTTGGTGGTTTGTTGGGTTTTTTTCTTTTTGAAAGGCCAGACAGCTCCAGCCCTGAAAGGATGTTTCCCATGTTTTAATTGGAGTGCACGTTTTCATCCTTCACTTAATGTTGATGGCATGGGACATCACGTTTGCCAAAAGCCTTTCCTTTTGTTTTTGCTCTTCTAAGCGCTGCCAATACTTGGTGGCCTAATAACAGCTTTGAGGAGAAGCAGACTCCTGAGGGCTGAGGTAGAGAGGATGTTGCTGTGCAGTGTGTTGCTGTGTTTCTGTCCTTACCTGTAAACCCTCTCTTGCCTTTTGGTGTGTTTATCTGCTCTGTGGGGTGGGTTGTGGTGGGTGTCAAGCGGAGGAGATCTGATCAATGTGTACAATTAGCTGAGGGGTGGGTGTCAAGTGGGGGGGGCAAGCTCATTTTGCTGGTCAACAGCAATAAACCAAGGAGCAATGGATACAAACTGGAACAGAGGAGGTTTCAGCTCAACACAAGGAGAAGCTTCCTTAGAGTGAGGGTGACAGAGCCCTGGAACAGGCTGCCCAGAGAGGTTGTGGAGTCTCCTTCTCTGGAGACTTTCAAGGCCTGTCTGGATGTGTTCCTCTGTGATCTGTGCTAGATAGGATTGTCCTGCTCTGGCAGGGGGGTTGGACTGGATGATCTCCACCTGGATGCATTCCTGTGTGGACTACCCTGGGTGATGCTGCCTTGGCAGGGGAGTTGGAGAGTGGTGAGAGGCTGGAATGGGTTGCCCAGGGAGGTGGTTGAGGCCCCATGGCCGGAGGTGTTTAAGGCCAGGCTGGATGAGGCTGTGGGCAGGCTGATCTAAGCTAGGGTATCCCTGCCCATAGCAGGGGGTTGGAACTGGCTGATCCTTGTGGTCCCTTCCAGCCCTGACTGATCCTGTGATTCTGTGACTCCACTGGAGCCTTCTCTTTCCTTTCCCACCTCTGAGGTCGGTGTCCTGTACTTAATTTTCTTTAAAGAGTTTGATTTTCACTAATGTGCCTGGCCAGATTTACTCAGCTGAGCTCTCCTGCTTGTCCCCAGCTCGATCCCACATGTCAGTGTGTGCAGCACTGCCCTTTGCTGTGACCTTACCAGGGATGGCTTCTCAGAGCCCTTTGCATCTTCCTCCGGCGTTTTGAGTACAGATCAGAAATGGACTTTGAAAAGAGTGAGTCCATTGCCTGCAGAGCTGTGGCTCTGTTCTTTCTCTGTGATGAGATCTGAAAATCCCACTAGCTCTAGCCTTCGGCTTATAGAGGTGTCTCAAAAGTTTGTGCAGCTCAAAAGAGGAGAGGTTTCTCCTTCACCTGATCTGCTTTCCCCAAGCCAATCACAAAGGCAATTCTATTCTTTTCCCTAGAATCTGCATCCCTGCCTCCCAGGAGCTCCTTCCACTTGGGTTTTCCTCTCTTACCTTTCCCAGTTTGCTGCCCTCTCAGCTGGAGCCATACTGTTTCCCATATGAGGAGAGGAGTTTTCTCTCCTTTCCTCTGCCAGCCCTCTCCACACCAGCCGCTTAACCTGCATTCCCCTTGCTCTCAGCATCTTCCTGCTGCCTCCCAAAGTCTTTCATTGGGAACTGTTAGAGCCACAGTTTGTTGTGGGAGGAGGAGAGAGGCATGCAGTTTATGTGTTATCCCTGGAGCCTAATGGTTTTGCCACCTTTCTGTCCCTAATCCTTACTCTTAATAAAGCTCACTACTATTATCTGCTGCAACAAATTCTTGACCTTTTTTGCTCTTCTCAGGCAGCTGTTTTCTTGAAGCAGTCATGTCTTTATTTTGTTGGGGTTTGTTCTGGGTGTTTTAGGGGTTTTTGTTCCTAATAAATGTGAGTTTCAGTCATTTTCATCCTCTGGACCTTACACATTCTTCTAGCGACCTTTATCTGCTAGCATCCAGTGGAGCCTGCATCTTTTCTGTCCTGCTGTGCTCCTTCAAATCACATCTCACTTCAACTACAGTTTGTGTGCTAAGCATCTGTCTCTTCTAGGTGCTTCAGGAGACTGAGTGTCCAACCCCCATCTCTTTTGTACCTGGCTGGACTTCTCTGTCTTCATTTAATGTTCATGCCTTGTACTAGAGAATGGCTAGAAAAGAGGCTGGAAATGAAGCAACTTCTGTTGGAATATTGAAATCCCCCCCAGAAAAAAAAATGCCTTTTGTGAAAAAGGATGAGGTTGAGAGTTCAAAATGGCCCAGCTTAATGAGCTTGCTTCCATTTGCTTTAAAATGTAAATCCCACAGCCCTGTATCAAACTTTGTGAATCCCTCATTTATTCTGCTTTGTAGGGAAATGAGTCCTTAAAGCAGAGCTGATTTGAAGCCACTGCCAGGGCAGAGTTTCCCTTTCTTCTGAGCCTTTCATACTTCAGCAAACCACTTCATCTTTAAATGAAATTAAGATACATGAACTGTGACAGGTCTTCAAATTTCACATTGTTTTAATATAGCCACCTCTGCCTCCCCTCCTTTCTCCCAAAAGCCTGGCAAACTTGGCTGTAGTTTTCTTTTAATGCCACCCTGGCAGACCCCTTGGCACTTTGTGACTTCAGTAGTCTCTGACTTGGTAGGAAATGTGTGTGTAGGGGGTTATATTTCAAGAGCTGAGGGGGTTTGGATGAACTCAGGAACTCAGAGGGCTTTTTTGCAGGCAGACAGAGCAGCTGTCCCTGCTCTTCCCACCCCTGTGGCTGGGTGGGATGTGAGAGACATATCCTTGCTTTGCTTAACTCAGAGGAAGGGCTTCAGGCTAAGCTTCTTGCATACCAGGTGTGCACCCTGCCTGCTGCTATATCACTTCACACAATTACACAGTCACAGAATCTTACAAGTTGCAAGGGACCTCCAGGGTAGAATCAGAATCAGTCAGGGTTGGAAGGGACCACAAGGATCATCTAGTTCCAACCCCTCTGGCATGGGCAGGGACATCTCACCCTAGGTCATAGAATCACAGAACCAGTCAGGGTTGGAAGGGACCACAAGGATCAGCCAGTTCCAACCCCCTGCTATGGGCAGGGCCACCCTACCCTAGATCAGTCTGCTCAGAGCCTCAGCCAGCCTGGCCTTAAACACCTCCAGCCATGGGGCCTCAACCACCTCCCTGGGCAACCCATTCCAGCCTCTCACCACTCTCCAACTCGCCTGCCAAAGCAGCATCACCCAGGGTGGAATGCATCCAGGTGGGTTTTTAAAGTCTCCAGTGAAGGAGACTCCATAACCCCCCTGGTAGCCTGTTCCAGGGCTCTGTCACCCTCACTCTAAGGAAGCTTCTCCTCGTGTTGAGCTGAAACCTTCTCTGTTCCAGTTTGTATCCACTGCTCCTTGGCTTCTTGCTGCTGACCAGCAAAAAGAGCTTGGCCTCAGGCACTTGACACCCACCTCTCAGATACTTGTACATATTGATCAGATCTCCTCTCAGGTCTTCTCCTGACAAAACAGCCCCAGTTTCTCAGTCATGCCTTCGCTTTGGGTGTTTAACTCTCTCCAAGGTGGAGCAATCTGAGCCATTTAGAGATGGGCAGCAGAACGCTTAGAAGCTGCCCATGTGCTCACCTGGAGTCTCTGTGCCTGGAGGTGTTGAAGCAAAGCCTGCATGGGACACTCAGTGCCATGGTCTGGTTGATTGGCCAGGGCTGGGTGCTAGGTTGGGCTGGACGATCTTGGAGGTCTCTTCCAACCTGCTTGATTCTACAGTTCTATCTCAGCAACAAGCCTTTGTAGGGAGAAGATTGTGCTTCTCTTAGTGTTTCTTTCACTCACCAACTAATGCTCTCTTTTCCCCTCCTTGTTCTGTTTCTGTCGTTCAGATTTTCAGCTGCTGGATGCTGGGGGGAGTCACAGAGGGGCAACCCCCAGGTTAGAACAATCCAACCCCTACCCTGCTAGTGTGCAAACGGTATGTTAATTAACATAATTAACCAGGTAGCTGTGGTTTCTTGCTAATCAAGGTTCAGCTTAGCAGAGATACCATCATCTTAGATAAGAACAGAATTGGGTTCAGTCCTTGCATGCCCCACTTTACCCCATGGCCGATGGTGCCTTGCTGTAACTAGGAGCATCACTCCTATGCTCTTCTCCTGATGTCTGTGCTCCCTCCCCATCCCTCAAGCAGAGGAAATTCCCCCTGGAGTGAGTGGAAGTTTTCCTGAATGAGGAGTGACAGCATATTTGCCATTTATAGCCCAGGAGTAGCACGGTGCTGGAGCTAGAGCAGCGGCACAGTAAACAGCAGAGGGGTGAGCTTGCTTTCACGTTGCCACCCTGTGTTTTTTTCCCTTTGCTTGGTGTTGCTGAGCCTGAGAGTGCCAATTCTCAGGCTGCACATTTCTTTCCCAAGGCTCAGAAACCTCTTTCTGTCCTTGAAGCAGGAGTGTTTGTTGCCATATGGGATAAAGTAATTATTAGCTGTATAAATTTTTGTCTGATAGGGCAGTTCTTAGTTCCTGGAGGCCAACAGTTACTGTGGCACATCTCATTTCTCTCAGACTTTTCCAGCTGACTGTACACCAGGAGAAATTACTGCTCATCCTCCTGTGCTAGTGCCTTGTGGACCCAGTGTGGTGGGTGCTCTGTCCTGGTGGGACCTCATTTTGAATGCTGTGTTCAGTTTTGGGCTCCCCAGTTTAAGAGGGACAGGGATCTGCTGGGAGGCTTGGCTGAGACAGCTGCAGGCTGTGTGGCTGTCCAGAGGGACAGGCTGAGAGCTGGGCACAGAGGAACCAGGTGAAGTTCAACAAGGACAAGTGCAGAGTCCTGCATCTGGGGAGGGATAATGAACTGCACCAGCATAGGCTGGGAGGTGACTGCTGGAGAGCAGCCCTGTGCAGAGGGACATGGGGGTGATGGTGGCTAACAGATACCCATGGCACAGCAATGTGCCCTGCTGGCCAAGAAGGCCAATGGGATCCTGGGGTGTATCAGGAGGAGTGTGTCCAGCAGAACAAGGCAGGTTCTCCTCCCCCTCTGCTCTGCCCTGCTGAGACCTCATCTGGAATACTGTGTTCAGTTTTGGGCTCCCCAGTTGAAGAGGGACAGGAATCTGCTGCAGAGGGTCCAGTGGAGGGCTAGGAGGATGATGAGGGGACTGGAGGGCATGGCTGATGAGGAGAGGCTGAGGGCCCTGGGGCTGCTTAGTCTGGAGAAGAGAAGCCTGAGAGGGGATTGGATAAATGTTTATCAGTATCTGAGGGCTGCCAGGAGGGGGGGGACAGGCTCTGCTCACTGCTCCCTGGGATAGGACAAGGAGCAATGGATGGAAGCTGCAGCAAAAGAGGTTCTGCCTCAACACAAGGGGGAACTTCTTTCCTGTGAGGGTCCCAGAGCCCTGGCACAGGCTGCCCAGAGAGGTTGTGGAGTCTCCTTTTGTGGAGCCTTTCCAGGCCTGTCTGGATGTGTTCCTCTGTGTTAGATAGGATTGTCCTGCTCTGGCAGGGGGGTTGGACTGGATGATCTCCTTGGGTCCCTTCCAACCCCTTGCATCCTGTGAGCCTGTGCTGTATAGACTTCATAGAATCACAGAATGGTCTGGGGTTGGATGAGACCTCCAAAGGTCATCCAGTCCAAGTCCCTCTGCACTCAGCAGGGACATCATCAACAGCCCTCTGCAGCCTCACCTTGAATACCTCCAGGCACAGGGCCACAATCACCTCCCTGGGCAACCTGTTCCAGTGTTCCACCACCCCCATGGTGCAGAACCTGTTCCTAACATCCAATCTCAATCTGCTCTGCTCTAGTTTGAATCATTGCCCTCATCCTGTCCCTGTAGCCCTTTGCAAACAGTCTCTCTGCAATAGAAGATGAAACCTTTCTCTGAAGGACTTGCCAACCTTATAACATGTAAGGTTATGTCTTAATTATAAGCTTATATGTCTTAATTATACCTTCCTGTCCTTTAGCCTGTTCTTAATTAGCTGTATCATAGAACAAATATATAGACATTAGAGATCAAAATATTTTCTGGAGTAGAAGCTAGAAGGTTTCATTGTGGATTTCTCTTTCTTGTTTTGATTCCTTTTCTAGCCACGTCAACATCTTTGCGAGTTATCAGTCGCATGGTTGCGTTGCTGATAATTTCTTGCTGAGGAAGAAGGCAAATACTCATTGTTTCTCTTCAGGCTGTTAAAATTACTCTATCAGTCATCCTGATTTTAAAGTGATAAGAAAATCAACCCTTTATTTTTTCCTTTTTTTGAGACAGTGTTAAAGATTTTCTAGTCCTCTTTCTTCCCTAGGACAGCAGGAGAAGATAGGTAATAGCTTTTAACAAAGTCTTCTTGTTACCTAAGCAAACTGGTCCCATGGACCAACAAGAAGTCCAGGGGAGGTATAATTCTTCCTGTTGTTTGAGATGAGTTATCAGCCTCTTACATATTATGTATTTTGTATTTTACTTAGGGGGTGTTAATATTCTGATAGCATCCAAGCATCTTTTAAGGCTACATAACCACACGGTGGATGGCAGCAGTAAGACTTGCACCCCCAACTCTTAGAATCATAAGATTCTAAGATTCTCTTCCAACCAGGTTGGAAGAGACCTCCAAGCTTATCCAGTCCAACCTAGCACCCAGCCCCGGCCAATCAACCAGACCATGGCACTGAGTGCCCCATCCAGGCTTGGCTTCAATACTTCCGGGGATGACAACTCCACCACCTCCCTGGGCAGCCCATTCCAATGGCAAATCACTGTGGAGAGCTTCCTCCTAATATCCCTCCCCTGGCACAACTTGAGATGCATTCCTGTGCGCTCTGCTCTAGCTGATCCTGCTCTGCAGTGGGGTTAAAGCTTTCAAGGTCCCTTCCAGCCTCTGACATTCTGCGATTCTGTGATTTTATGGCAGCCCATTCCAATGCCATTCACTCTGTCTGGGAAGAGCTTCCTCCTAACATCCAGCCTAGACCTCCCCTGGCACAATTTGAGACTGTGTCCCCTTGTTCTGTTGGTGCTTACCTGGCAGAAGAGACCAACCCCACCTGGCTACAGCCTCCCTTCAGGTAGTTCTTCATTAACTCTTCTGCTTTGAGGGTAAAGCTTTGCAAAGTGTGAGTGACCTTCAGCTGATGTTTAACACCTCTTATGTTTGAACCGGGTGTAAAGCAGGCTGGAAAAAAAGAAAAGGGCTAGAGAAAGCTAAATCCAGGTCTCTGCAGACTGTCGAGCGAGTGTTTGTAAAAGCCACTCCATCTAGTGGCAGTCACTTTGCACAGCTGGGCTGGCAGTGCCCATCCACAGCCATCTGCAAGTCTATCAAATGATGTTCAGCTTCGGTTCTCTGAGCCTGGCCTTCAAGAGGAATGATCCTTCTGCTTTAATCCTCATCTCTAGTCATCATTTCTTTACTTGCTCTGAAGTGCTGCGTGCGGTCGTGAAAATCATCAGAGATTCATACAAGTGTCAGGGCTGGAAGGGGCCTCAAGGATCATGCAGTTCCACCCCCCCCTACCCTGGGCAGCGACAGCTCACACTAGATCAGATTGCTCAGAGCCACATCCTGAGCCTGGCCTTAAAGACCTCCAGGGATGAAGCTTCCACCACCTCCCTGGGCAGCCGGTGCCATGGGTACTTTTGAGTGCTGGCATCAGTGTGAGCCCTTCTTCATCTTTAATGAACATCTAACTGCTTTAGAATGAGTGAGATAATGGAACTCCTTTAAGGAAGACCTTCTTTTGGCCTTCCACTATCTGAAGGGAGCCTACATGAAAGCTGGGGAGGGACTTTTTAGGGTGCCAGGTAGTGATAGGACTGGGGGGAATGGTTCCAAGCTAGAGGAAAGGTAGATGCAGATTAGACATTAGGAAGAAGTTCTTCACCATGAGGGTGGCAAGGCACTGGAACAGGTTTCTGCAGAAGGAGTGGATTACAGCATGGCACAGAGACTGCCTTGCCTGTCAGGGGACCTTGCTGCAGCCCTTGCCTGTCACCTCAGCCCTATCCAGAGAGGGGGAGATCTCTGCAGGGGACCCTTGTCTTCTGGGTAGACTGTGACAAGACACAGAAGTTCACAGAATCACAGCATGTCAGGGTCTGGAAGAGACCTCAAAACTTAGAATGGTTTAGGTTGGAAGGGACTTCAAGGATCATCAGTTCCAACCCTCTGCCATAGGCAGGGACACCTCCCACTAGAACAGGTTGCTCAAGGCCTCATCCAGCCTGGCCTTGAACACCTCCAGGGAGGTTGTGGAGCACAGAAGCACTGAATGTGATCAAAGATGCCATTCTGTGCTTCTGTGCTCCACAACCTCCCTGGGCAACCTGTGCCAGTGTCTCACCACCCTCACTGGAAAGAACCCTTTCCTAACATCTAATTTTAAGCTTCCCAGTTTAAACCCATTATTCCTTGTCCTGTTATTACAAGACCTTGTCAGTAGTCCCTCCCCAGCTTTCCTGAGATAGGTGCATGCAGAGCCATACTGCTAGAAATTTCCAATGATGATATTCCCAGCAGCAGACAAAACCAAAATGAATGTCAGCTGCATCCCCTCAAAGCCTGAACTACAGCCCTAATGAACTCCCAAGTACTCACCAAGAAAACTCTCTTTGCAGAGACAATAAGGTGGAAATTACTGTAATAATGTTAAAATATAGGGGGGGGGAAGGAAAAGTATAATTGGAATTCAGAGTGAGACTTGGCTCTCCTGATCCCATTAAGCGTGGTGTTAGCAGAGCATATGCATGCATAGTGATGTTGTCACCTAACTCACTGCCACCTTCAAAAGAGCAGGCAGGAATTCAGGTGTTCATTTGTGTTTCAAACAAAGGTAGGGGTCGAGCAGCAGCTTGCACCTTGTTCTGAAGGAGTCTGTACTTAACATGACTCCAGCAGGGACCAGCTACCTCAGAACAATTTGTTTCTCTGTCTGGCAGAAGCATTCAGTTTTTGAAGCTCTGCTCAAAGTTAATCTTCTCCACGCGGGGCTGTGGCTTTGATCATTTGCATGGTTGTGTTTCTTCTCTCAGAAGTGAGCTGGAATGACAGAGACTGCCATGGCCATCCTTATGTGTTTCTAGCACTGCTTTACTGTACTTTTACTGTACTTTTACTGTACTTCTACTCTTTTGGTTTTGTTTTGTTTTCAAAAAGATAACTCTGCCCTGGTGAGACCTCACCTGCAATGTTGTGTTCGGTTTTGGGCTCCCCCAGTTCAGGAGGGATAGGGATTTACTCGAAAGAGTCCAAGGGAGGGCCATGAAGATGGTGAAGGGGCTGGAGCACTGCCTGATGAGGAGAGGCTGAGGGACCTGGGGCTGTTTGGTCTGGTGAAGAGAAGACTGAGAGGGGATCTAATCAATGTTTTTAAATACACTGGGAGGGGACAGACTTTTCTCAGTTGTACTCTGTGATAGGACAAGGGGTAATGGATCAAAACTACAGCACCTCAAGATGAGGAAGAACTTCTTTATTGCAACAGTCCCAGAGCCCTGGCACAGGCTGCCCAGAGAGGCTGTGGAGTCTCCTTCTCTGGAGCCTTTCCAGCCCTGTCTGGATGTGTTCCTCTGTGACCTGTGCTACATTCTATGGTCCTGCTCTGGCAGGGGGGTTGGACTTGTTGACAGAACAAGAGGACACAGTCTCAAACTGCACCAGGGCAGGTTTAAGGAAGAAGTTCTTCACAGAGTGATTGGCTGTGTCCTCTTATTCTGTCACTGGGTGCGTAGGAAAAGAGCCCAACCCCACCTGGCTACAGCCTCCCTTCAGGTAGTTGTAGACAGCAAAGAGCTCTGCCCTGAGCCTCCTCTGCTGCAGGCTGCACACCCCCAGCTCCCTCAGCCTCTCCTCACAGGGCTCTGCTCCAGGGCCCTCCCGAGCCTTGCTGCCCTTCTCTGGACATGTTCAAGCACCTCAGCATCTTTCTTAAACTGAGGAGCCCAGAACTGGATACAGCACTCAAGGTGTGGCCTGAGCAGTGCTGAGTACAGGTGCAGAAGGATTTCCCTGGTCCTTTTGGCCACACTGTTCCTGAGCCAGCCCAAGCTGCCATTGGCCTTCTTGGCCACCTGGGCACACCGCTGGCCCGGTGCTGGTGCACTGACTCAAACTCAGTGCTATGCCAGTGTGAACTGCCCTGACTGAGGCTTCTGATCTACATAGAGCTGATCACTGCTGCACTCATTGGCTTAGCAGCGCTGCTCACCTTTCCTGAGACTGGACAGGGCTAGGTAACAACCTCCTTTCCCCATATACCCCAAACCATCCCAGTTACCTTAGCTTGCTTAGCAGAAAGGAGTAGACTAATGAACCCTCGTCCAGATCCCTGTGTTTGCAGGTTAAATACCTTGCCAATAACTTTACAATAACAAATCCAGGATGTCAGTGTACCTCAGGTTGCTGTGCTAAGGTAACAGAGAGGGGTATTGGGCGGTCTGTGAAACTGTGGCTTTTCCCCCTTTCCTCTCTGTTGTCACATTTTCCCAACCCTCAGTGCCTTTGGAAAGCAAAGCAGTGATGGTGCTGCTGCTCTTGCAGTGGCACCTGGTATTACCTAAATGAAGCAAGCCCAAGGAATATTGGTCTGCAAGGTGCTTTGCAATCAGAAGCCAAGTTGAGATGTAGACAAAAGCACCTTTCTGCTGGAGCGGCTTGGAAGGTTTTGATGAGAAAAGGAAAATTACTTCCCTGTGGAATACTTAATTCCTTGCTCTTCTGTTTTCCACATCACTTCTCAGTGTAAATCAGCTCTAGTGAGGTCCAGTTCTAGTGAACTTCCACTCACTGCTTCCTGCAGGTGGCAAAGGCCAGACCTGTATCAATACAATGAAAGGTTGATTTTGTTTGACACCATTCAGCTGAGTTGTTTGTGAAGTTTGTCTGCCTGTTTCTTTTAATGAATTCTCATCTTTTTTCTTTTTTCCTTTCTAGGAATTCCTCTGATGCATTTTTTCCTCCCCCAAGCCTCTCTGAAGCCAGCAAGACTGGGGTTATGAAGTCAGTCCTAGATGGCCTCGCAGATACAACTTTCCGAACAATCACAACAGATCTTCTCTACGTGGGCTCCAACGATATCCACTACGAAGACATGAAGGGTGACATGGCATCCAAGCTGGGATACTACCCCCAGAAGTTCCCTCTCTCTTCCTTCAGGGGTGATCCTTTCCAAGAAAAAATGACTGCAGGAGATGATCCCCTGTTGAGCATCATTCCTTCAGATCAGGTCAACATCACAGAGTTTTACAACAAATCCCTGTCCACATTTAAGGATAGCGAGGAGAACATACAATGTGGAGAGAACTTCATGGATATGGAGTGCTTTATGATCCTGAACCCCAGCCAGCAGCTGGCCATCGCCGTGCTCTCGCTCACTCTGGGCACCTTCACGGTCCTAGAGAACCTCCTCGTCCTGTGCGTCATCCTCCACTCCCGAAGCCTCCGGTGTCGACCCTCCTACCATTTCATCGGCAGCCTGGCTGTGGCTGACCTGCTGGGCAGCGTGATCTTCGTCTACAGCTTTGTGGATTTCCATGTTTTCCACCGGAAGGACAGCCCCAACGTCTTCTTGTTCAAACTGGGTGGAGTTACAGCCTCCTTCACCGCCTCCGTAGGTAGCCTTTTCCTGACGGCCATAGACCGCTACATATCCATACACAGGCCGCTGGCTTACAAAAGGATTGTTACCCGACCGAAGGCTGTGGTGGCGTTCTGTGTGATGTGGACCATCGCTATCGTCATAGCCGTGCTGCCGCTGCTCGGCTGGAACTGCAAAAAGCTCAACTCCGTTTGTTCAGACATATTCCCTCTCATCGACGAGACCTACCTGATGTTCTGGATCGGGGTCACCAGCGTCCTCTTACTGTTCATTGTCTATGCTTACATGTACATCCTGTGGAAGGCTCACAGCCACGCTGTGCGCATGATCCAGCGGGGCACGCAGAAAAGCATCATCATTCAGTCGACGGAGGACGGTAAGGTGCAGATCACTAGGCCCGATCAAACTCGTATGGACATCAGGTTAGCCAAAACCTTGGTCCTTATCCTAGTTGTTTTAATCATATGCTGGGGCCCTCTCCTCGCCATCATGGTGTACGATGTCTTTGGGAAAATGAACAAGCTCATCAAGACTATCTTTGCCTTCTGTAGCATGCTCTGTTTGCTGAATTCAACAGTGAATCCCATCATCTACGCTCTGAGGAGCAAGGACTTGCGACACGCCTTCCGCAGCATGTTCCCCACCTGCGAAGGCACGGCGCAGCCCCTGGATAACAGCATGGAGTCTGACTGCCAGCACAAGCACGCCAACAACGCGGGCAACGTGCACAGGGCTGCCGAGAGCTGCATTAAGAGCACAGTTAAGATTGCCAAAGTTACCATGTCCGTCTCCACGGACACGACTGCTGAAGCGTTGTAAAGGCAGAGACTTCTCAGTGTCGGGAGAAAAAAAGAGTTAGGTTAAAAATTAAAAAATAAAGAAATAATAATAATAATAATAATAATAAAAAAAAATCAAAACAACAACAACAAAAAAAAATCCACCACAGAGAAAACCAAACCCGTGGCTTAACGTGTTTGTACCTTCCCGTAATATTTTTGTTGTTGTTGCTGTTGTTGTTGTTGTTTTGGTTTGTCATTGTAAGTGGAGCAATGATTGTATTAAGAGCATTACCATCAGCGAGTTCTTCAGGTTCTACAATTCAAGTAGAAAATTCAAGTAGAGAATTCACTTGAAGGTTTGTCATTGTAAGCAGAGCAATGATTGTATTAAGAGCATTACCATCAGCGAGTTCTTCAGGTTCTACAATTCAAGTAGTGAATTCAAGTAGAGATTTCACTTGAGGTTTGTCATTGTGAGCGGAGCAATGATTGTATTAAGAGCATTACCATCAGCAAGTTCTTCAGGTTCTACAATTCAAGTAGTGAATTCAAGTAGAGATTTCACTTGAGGTTTGTCATTGTGAGCGGAGCAATGATTGTATTAAGAGCATTACCATCAGCAAGTTCTTCAGGTTCTACAATTCAAGTAGAGAATTCACTTGAAGGTTTGTCATTGTAAGCAGAGCAATGATTGTATTAAGAGCATTACCATCAGTGAGTTCTTCAGGTTCTACAATTCAAGTAGAGAATTCAAGTAGAGAATTCACTTGAAGGTTTGTCATTGTAAGCAGAGCAATGATTGTATTAAGAGCATTACCATCAGCGAGTTCTTCAGGTTCTACAATACAAGTAGAGAATTCAGTTGAATCAAGAGATTCAAGTGAAATGTTCAGAATTTTAGTTTGGTTGTTTTGTTGTGAGTTTGTTTGGTTTTTTTCCCCCTCAAAAAGTGTTTACTGAATAATAAGTGAAAGAGCACAGAGAAAATTAACCAGGTTAGCAAGGATTTTTTTTTTTTGGGGGGGGGAGAGGGAGGGGTGTGACAAAGAAAAATTGTGAAACCTACCTGAAAACTTAACTCATCCTCAAAACTAATACTCTGGAATAAGACGAAGCAAAGCCTTGTCATCACGCTGTTCATCTCAATGTGAAGTGTATTTCCTGTCTGTAAGTAATTGGAGCTTTTGGTTTCTTCCCAAAGCGGCAGTGCTGAGTTTTAGAGGTTTCTGTAACGCGTGTGTCGTGTCCCGTGAGTTGTATGCTGTTCTTATTCTGTGTTGTTGATATTTGTCTGATTAAACAAACAAACAAACAAAAAGTGATAAGGTAGAACTTAACTGTGGAAATAATGTGAAATGTGATATGTAAACCCCCCCACCCCCTCACCCCCTGTTGAAAACACTTAGCTGTGTTTGAAGAATTCCTACGAGCTATTTTGGAATTTTTAACACTTTTTAGTGGTCTTCTGTGGACTTAGAGGAGAGGCTTTGTGTTCTTCTACTGAAGTTATTTCCCCACTACCTTTTACTTTCATATGCATACGAGAGTAACAGCAACAGAGGAGTAGAGGAGGAATGTAAAGAGAGGAGTGCACTGGTTCAGACTTTTAAATACCACTGCGTTGATACAGAAGGACATCAAGAAAAGACTGGATGAGGCATTTAGTGCCATAGTCTAGATGACTGGATAGGCCTGGGTGATAGGTTGGACTGGATGATCTTGGAGGTCTCTTCCAGCCTGGTTGATTCTGTGATTCTGTGACATCGATGGTTGCGCAGACTGTGGCCCTGCTCTTGGGTGCTGGGCGAATAACGAACGCTGAAAAGCAAAGGTGCCAACTCTTGGTTCCTTTTCACGGGCAGCTGGTTTTAAGCCACGTGCTGGTGCTGTGCCACTGAAGACAGCATGTGTCAGACTCAATGTAACGATGTTATCACTGTGCAGTCGATGTATACTTGAAGTGTGTCGCTTTCCTGCATCCCGGGTTTAAGCGGATCCAGAGCCCGAGATGCCAGACTCGTGTCTTCGCTTAAAGAGGAGGAAATATTGTCAGACTTAGGCATTTTCTTATCGTGTGAGTGTGTACATAAATAAATATCTACACGTGTGTGTGTGTGTGTGTGTGTGTGTGTAAGTATACTAATCGGTGTGAGTCATGGTAGCGTAACTAAGATAGGACACTGACCAAATGTAAACTGTATTTCTCGTTGCACGCTTTGCACACAAGTTCTGTTTCTGAAACTGAGTTCTTCCAACTGATTACTGACAAAAGTACCCTACTAAGAACATCTCCATCCGCTCTTGAGAGGCGTGTCCATGCGCTAGAGGAAGCAACCTTTAAGCTGTGCTGGAGAGGAAACAAGTGGCAGAGCATTGCATGACCCTCCCCCCCTGCTGATAGCTGCAGTGGCTGTGGATAGTCCTCAACATTGAGAAAGCCAGAAAGAAAGGATAAGTTCTTTGAAGGCTGTCAGGATCCAAATTGAATTGCTTGAAACTAAGCGATTCTTGCAGTGGGACCAGGATACAGCTAGACAAGGTCTGACACTGACAGCTGTGAGGAAGAAATTGTTGAAGGAAAATGGTGACTCTTCTCTGGTAGGATTGTTTCTAAAGCCCAGGGCTTCCACAAGAAGTGTGTTACTGCTTAGTCTTTGAGGCATGGATATTCTGTGGTTGCATTCTGAGTCAGAAGGTCTGGGGTCTTCTTCACTGCCTTGCTTTTTGGAGCTGCTTCCTCACCCTTCTTATGGCCAGTTTCTGCCAAAATAGCTGCAAGGGTGGCTTGGCTTAGCCTCTTCAACTGCCTGGTGCTTGCTGCAGAAGGGTGAATCTGGGCTGCCCTGCCGCCCATCCTCAGGATTATGTAGGGTAGAGGAGGCAGCAGCCCTACGTCTCTGGCCAGTGTGATGTCCCTCTGGTGTTTCTGATGCCTCTGTGCAGGCCAGAGCAGTCAGCAGCGCAAACAGCCCAGCTGGTCTCAGCCACTGGCTCTGCAGGGATGTGACTCCAAGTTCAGGATTGGTGAGGGGTGGCACATTTTAAAGATCTCACCAGGCAAGGTGCTGAGCATCAGCTGAAAGACACAGGCATCCTTTCTTCCTTCAGCCTCCCCCTTACAGCTTACCTGAGTAGTAGAGCAGGGCACCGTGCTCTAGAGTGGGTTGTGGCCTTCAACAGAAACTGGCAGATTGCAGATTACCAGAGTAGGTGCAACCTCTCCTGCTGAAAGATCTTTCACTTACCTAGGTCTGGTCCATCCTAAGCCAGTCCTCTTGGAGGAGGGGGGGGAGGAAGCCCATTTGAAATGTGAAGGCTTTTTTTTTTTTCTTTTAAGAGCCATTTTTGAAAGTGTCTTCTTGTGAATGAAATGCAAACTGCGTGGACTTCTCCTCGTTCATTCACGTTCTGAGTTTTACCTGACAAATCATGGGACAATGGGGCTGTCTTGGCACTTAACTTGGTGCTTACTGATATAATAAGAAATAGCATCCTGTGAAACGTTACTGTCTGTTGTCTGTACCTTCATTTGCATAACGAGTTCTTTCCCTAAAGCTCTGGGGACTGTGCCGGTTCGCTTAGAACCGTTCCTTAAAGAGGTGGTGGCAATTTGCCTCCGCCTTGCGCACTAAGCAGAGCTGCTCTTTCCGTTACAAAACTCTGCTGCCCTTCCAAGAGAAGCGATGCTCAAACTGCAGCTTTGCTCCTCCTCATTTGCAGTTGCCTCCCTTCACTTAGTGACGATAGCACAGCCAAACGATAATCCTGTGTTCCGTGACCACCTCGCGCTGTTGGCGTCTTCAACCGTGGTCGTTGTGGTTGCGTATACATCCCAACTCCCAAGTGTCGTGTATCTACCAAGGAGACCATCCGTGTCCCGTGTGCAGAGTTAGGTTCTCCGTAGTCTGATTGTATATTTGTATAATAGAATCTCCTCCATGCTGTGCAATTAACTGTTCACATCTTCTTGCACTGGCCTTTCGACTGAAAACCCTGGTGTGTCCGTTGCGAGATAGGCAGCGCGTTTTACCTGCTGCTCTGGGGCTGAATGTATGTAAATAAGAGACAAGTGATGACAAGAATTAAAACCATCTGGAGGAGCAGTGGCCTAAAAAAGTCTGTGGTTGTAGACTAGAACAATCGTTGAAGTTGCTGTGACCTCTCAAATACTACCTTTGAATAAACTGTTTACAGGGTCTCTTGGGATGCTGTTTCATAGCAAAAGGGATCATATGAGGTAAAGAAATCGGATTACCTGAGCTTTTTATTTCCAGTGTTTCAAAGTGGAGATCATAACTCTTTATTGTCTGTAAATCTAACATTATTACTTCCTCTTAAGAAGACTATTGTATCATTAGATGTTTGTTTGAGCTGGTAACATCCTTTGCAACTGCTGCAATATTTTTCATTAGCGACCTGTATAATAGTTTGTACACAAAAGTACTGTTCAGATTGTCATGAAAAGTAGCTTGGACCATTTACCTACCACGAGCAGAATGGTATTTCTGTAAGATTTCCAGTGTATTCCCTACCATGCCATATTTTATTTCTATAATGTAATTAAACTGTTATTTATTCAAGGAAAAAAAAAAAAGAAAAAGAAAAAAAGAATTCCTCTACTTTTGTTATGTTTTGTTTTGTTGTCTGAATTTTGGGCTGAGCGAGGAGGCCGCCTGACGATGCTGCCTCATCCCACAAGCTGGCTCCCTAGGGTTTGTGGATGAGTTTGTCTGTCAAGACTCTGAAACGACTGCTCAAACGACTTGACGACAGGTTGTCAAGCTTTGGGGGTTTTAATTGTGTGTTCTGATGGTTGGAGGAGGAGGGAGTTGATTTGGTTTGTGTCTGTATAGTCAGTGCTGTGGAGATGAGAGAGGAAAGATGCGGTTAAAACTCAGCCTCCTGATTGATTTTGTAGGCAGTTTCCCCTTCCCTCTTTATTAGCCAGCGTGCAAGAGATCTCTTTTGCTTGCCTGGGATGCATATGTTTGCACAGAGATGTCACATTAAAACAAACCTGCCTGTCTTCAGAACAGCAAAACACAAAAGAGCAGGAGGAGGAATGCAAACTAAAGGAAGTGCTGCCTACATAAAATCATATGTAGGGCAAGGGAGGTTATTCTTCCCTTGTACTCAACACTGGTCAGGCAACACCTTGAGTCCTGTATCCAGTTCTGGGCTCCTCAATTCAAGAGAGATGTTCAGATACTGGAAGGTGTCCAGAGAAGGGCAGCAAAGCTGCTGAGGGGCCTGGAGCACAGCCCTGTGAGGAGAGGCTGAGGGAGCTGGGGGTGTGCAGCCTGCAGAAGAGGAAGCTCAGGGCAAACCTCTTTGCTGTCTACAGCTCCCTGAGGGAGGCTGTAGCCAGGTGGGGTTGGGCTCTTCTGCCAGGCACCCAGCAACAGAAGGAGGGGACATAGTCTCAAGTTGTGCCAGGAGAGGTCTGGGCTGGATATTAGTAGGAAGTTGTTGTCAGAGAGAGTGATTGGCATTGGAATGGGCTGCCCAGGGAGGTGGTGGAGTCACCATCCCTGGAGGTGCTCAAGCAAAGCCTGGCTGGGGCACTTAGTGCCATGGTCTGGTTGATTGTCCAGGGCTGGGTGCTAGGTTGGACTGGCTGAGCTTGGAGGTCTCTTTCAACCTTGTTGATTCTATGATTTAAACACAGAAGTCTGAGTATTTCTGCTGAAAGCTGTCAGCTTCCGAAGCAGTCAGCAGACCATTGTCACTGTATTTGCATTCTCACTAGAAAATCAAAGCTCTGCTGCCACAAACCAACAGTTCCTCTTGATGGTAACACCTAAGTCTGCTCTAAACAACACGAGAGGAATTAAGGACAACTTTCAAAGCAACTCCTTTGCTATGCTGTTACAGCTCAGGAAGTCTGCAGGCAAATGCACTGTCAACATTTCACATTAACATCCTTATTATTTCCCTTCTTCTGACAGTTGTTCTAAGAAGTCACAATATCCTCATGCATGCATGCACATCATCAATAAAACATGGAGACTTTTCTTGGCTTTAAAAAAAAAAGATACCTTTTTATCTTCCCTGAAAATGCAGCTTTGACTTGCTTAAAAAATAAAATCATGATACCTGGGAGCAGATTACAAAAGAAGAGGGGGAAAAAAACAACCCATCGTTTTATTTTGAGGCATAGGAAGTTCCATGCAAACATGAGGAGCACTTTTTTTGTTCACTGTGATGGTGACAGAAGCCTGGAAGAGGCTTCCCAGGACAGGTGTGGAGACTCCCTCTCTGGAAATATTCAAAACCTGCCTGGATGCTGGAATAGAACAGACTAGACTAGACAGGAATAGAATAGAATCAACCAGGTTGGAAGAGTCCTCCAAGCTCATCCAGTCCAACCTAGCACCCAGCCCTGGCCAGTCAACCAGACCATGGCACTAAGTGCCTCATCCAGGTTTTTCTTCAACACCTCCAAGGATGGTGACTCCACCTCCTCCCTGGGCAGCCCATTCCAATGCCAATCACTCTCTCTGTGAAGAGCTTCCTCCTAATATCCTTCCTATATCTCCCCTGGCACAACTTGAGATGCATTCTTGTGTGCTCTGCTCTAGGCGATCCTGCTCTGCAGTGGGGTTGGACTGGATGAGCTTTGGAGGTCCCTTCCAGCCCCTGACATTCTGTGATTCTATGATTTTATCTTTGTTTAAGACATCATAGAGATGTGTGGAGGTTATTTGGCAGTTTAAAATGTATTTCTTCCTCTGCTCTACCTTTGCCCATTGTTCTTTTTAGGTAATGGATATAAAGAGTATCAACAGAGTGTTCCTTAAATAGCAGTGTGATGTATGAAGCACAGGATTGCCTTTAACAGGGCTCCTTAATATCATCTAATACTAATCTTTGAAATTCAATTAGAAGAAAGACTGATAATCAGCCCAAGGTAATCCTAACTCCGAGGTATGACATGCCCTGGTATTGCTTTCCAATAAATCACCTTGGCTATTCAGAGCAGCACTCAGCTCACCATTAAAGCATAGGCTGAGGCGTGGGATCCTGTGTCAACAAAGCCACTCAATTTTTAATGGACTTCAGCAGAGATGATAGCTTGCCCCAGATTTTCAACTGATGAGCTTGCCTTTGGAAGGTGCAGTTTTCTGTGCCATTGTGTTTTGCAGTTCTGCTGGCACTAAATTGAAGGCGAGACAGAACAAATCACTGCCTCCATCTTCACTGGCTTTGGGGGTTGGTGTGGCTTTTTCTCCCTTTCCTTGAGCTCCAAGGTAATCTCTTTTGAATTCTGGTGGGTCAATGCAGAATCATAAAGTCTGGCAGGAGTTCAGTGGATTTGTCATGGGAGAGAAGCAATTTATTTATGTGTAGGTGTGCAGATGGGGTAGAGAACACCATGGACAAAGCTGCTCTCGCGGTACTGCTGACAGAGCTGCTTCTGCACCGTTTGCACTGGTGCTGATCTGGCTCTGCTTTCTCTCCCTCTCTTCACCTATCTACATGCGTCTGCATGGTGAAAACAGGCACACACAGAGCCAAAAACCTTGCCTCAGAGTATTCACAGACTCACAGAAACATCCAGGGTGGAAAGTCCCTCAGGATCACCAAGTCCAACCCAGAACCCAACTCTACAAGATTCACCTTAAACCATAGCCCCAAGCACCACACCCAAACTACCCTTAAACACATCCAGAGCTGATGAATCCACCACCTCCCTGGGCAGCTGATTCCACTCTCTGACCACTCTGTGAAAAATGTTTTCCTAATGTCCAATCTAAACCTTCCCAGTCTCAGTTTGAGGCCATTCCCCCTTGTTCTGTCTGCAATTCCCTGTGAGCAGAGACCAGCACCAACCTCCCCACAATGTCCCTTCAGGTAGCTGCAGCCAGCCATGAGCTCTGCCCTCAGCCTCCTCTGTTTCAAACTAACCAGCCCCAGCTTCCTCAGTTCCTCCTCATCAGAATTATTTCCCAGGCCCTTGCTCAGCTTCCTTTGCCCTACTCTGGACTGCCTCCAGCACCTCCACATCTCTCTTGTATTGAGGTGCCACTGACATCACCAAAGGGAGAGCACTTGTGCCATATAGCCTAAATGGGTCAAGCCCTGTCATCCCTTCCCCCCCCCCCCCCCCCCCCCCATCAGTTCATGGAATCATAGAATCAAACAGATTGGAAGAGACCTCCAAGATCATCCAATCCAACCTAGCACCCAGCCCTGGCCAGTCAACAAGACCATGGCAGTAAGTGCCTCATCCAGGCTTTGCTTGAACACCTCCAGGGACAGCAATGGCTCCAACGAGCCATGAGGATGATTTGAAGATGATTTGGAGACTTGAGCATCTCCCCTGTGGAATCATAGACTCATAGAATCATTTAGAGTTGGAAGGGACCACAAAGATCATCCAGTTCCAACCCCCCTGCCATGCCCAGTGACACCCTACCCTAGAGCAGGCTGACCAGAGCCTCATCCAGCCTGGCCTGAAACACCTCCAGGGATGGGGCCTCAACTACCTCCCTGGGCACCCCATTCCTGGCTCTCACCACTCTCCTGCTCAACAACTTCCTCCTCACCTCCAGCCTGACTCTCCTCACCTCCAGCTTTGCTCCATTCCCCCCCAGTCCTTTAGTTTCCTATGGATAGAGCCTGAGAGCCCTGGGGCTGTTGAGTCTGGAGCAGAGAAGGCTGAGAGGGGATCTGAGCAATGTGTGCAAACAGCTGAGGGGTGGGAGTCAAGGGGAGGGGGCCAAGCTCTGTTGGGTGGTGCTCAGCAAGAAGCCAAGCAGCAGTGGATCCAAACTGGATCAGAGAAGGTTTCAGCTCAACAGGAGGAAAAACTCCTTTTTAGTAAGGGCGACAGAGCTCTGGCACAGGCTGCCCAGAGAGGTTGTGGAGTTTCCTTCTCCAGAGACTTTCAAATCTCACCTGATTGCATTCCTGTGCACCCTGCCCTAGGTGATGCTACCATGAATTGAATGATCTGTGGAGGTCACTTCCAACCTCTAAGGTTCTGTGATTCTCTGGTTCTCTTGGGAATCCCCTCACAGTATCCCTGTCTACACGGCAGGGCTTGGTGGTTGCTGTAACCTGAGCAGAGACCTCATCAAGAGGGGTGAAGAATAGTCACATCTGCTTGGAACTCTGAAAAGAAAGGATTTAAGATGCAGCAAGGTGATGATTCAGAGGTGGAGAGCTGCTAGGTGTCATTTCTTAGTTGTGGAACAGGGACTAAGGGTATCATTTTAACAGAGGAGTGTGAGGAATTATGCAGGCTATGGATCCATCCAGTGAACACTGCTCCCAAACTTCATAAAGGTAATAATAAATCCTGAAGGCCTTTCAGCAGCAGCCTGAGGTTAGGAGTGGGGGAGGGAAATACAGTAATTGTCTCTACAATGCTTAACTTGTGACCTAATTCAAAGCCACTTCTAAATTATTACACCTGCCTTGCTACCACTGCAGCCTGAGCAGGCAAAATTAGCAATGGGCATGCTCAGTGATACCCAAGGTTTAAAGCTTCAGCTGGAATGTTAATGTCTAAATGGAGCAATGCTATCAGTCATCAGAATTGCATTACCTGCCTCTTTATCTTTGCCTATTTATTTGAGGGGGGTTATTTGCTCTTATTATAGCCCTAGCAAATCCTGAAAGCTCTGGCAGAGGGAGGGACTATCATAGAATCATAGAATGGTTTGGGCTGGAAAGGACCTTTGAGATCATCTAGGGCCAACTCCCCTGCCGTGGGCAGGGACACCTCACTCTAGCCCAGGTTGCTCAAGGCTTCATCCACGCTGACCTTGAACACCTCCCTGGGCAACCTGTGCCAGTGTCTCACCACCCTCACTGCAAACAACTTCCTCACTTCCAGTTTAAATCTTCTACCCTCTTCCACCTTCAATCCATTGATTATTTCTGTAAGTGTTGACTTCTCTCTATTGGGGTGCAATAAACAGATTTGGATTCGGACTGGATTTGGATTTGGATTGGCTTGTATCAAGCTTGCTTTCCCCATCTCTTATTATCCCCCTGATACTATGGTATGGCAGCCTATGCCAGTTTAACATCTAAATATTGCTGTTAGACACCTATATATTGCTGTTAAACAGCTAAATATTGCAGTTTTGCAGTTGAACACCTGTATATTGCTCTTAAACACCTAAACATTGCTGTTAAACACCTATATACTACTGTTAACCACCTAAACATTGCTGTTAGACACCTAAATATTGCAGTTTTGCAGTTAAACACCTGTATATTGCTCTTAACCACCTAAACATTGCTGTTAGACACCTAAATATTGCAGTTTTGCAGTTGAACACCTGTATATTGCTCTTAACCACCTAAACATTGCTGTTAGACACCTAAATATTGCAATTTTGCAGTTGAACACCTGTATATTGCTCTTAAACACCCAAACATTGCTATTGAACACCTATATATTGCTCTTAAACACCTAAACATTGCTGTTAAACATCTATATATTGCTCTTAAACACCTAAATATTGCTGTTAAACACATATACTGCTGTTAAACACCTATATACTGCTGTTAAACACCTAAACATTGCTGTTAGACAGCTAAATATTGCAGTTTTGCAGTTAAACACCTGTATATTGCTCTTAAAGACCTATACATTGCTGTTAAACACCTATATATTGCTCTTAAACACCCAAACATTGCTGTTGAACACCTATGTATTGCTCTTAAACACCTAAACATTGCTGTTAAACACATATACTGCTGTTAAACACCTATATACTGCTGTTAACCACCTAAACATTGCTGTTAGACACCTACATACTGCTGTTAAGCACCTAAACATTGCTGTTAAACACCTATATACTGCTGTTAACCACCTAAACATTGCTGTTAGACACCTAAATATTGCAGTTTTGCAGTTAAACACCTGTATATTGCTCTTAAACACCTAAACATTGCTGTTAAACACATATATATTGCTCTTAAACACCTACATACTGCTGTTAAGCACATAAACATTGCTGTTAAACACCTATACATTGCTCTTAAACACCCAAACATTGCTGTTAGACACCTATACATTGCTCTTAAACACCCAAACATTGCTGTTAGACACCTATACATTGCTCTTAAACACCCAAACATTGCTGTTAAACACCTATACATTGCTCTTAAACACCCAAACATTGCTGTTAAACACCTAAGCATAGCAGTTTTGCAGTTAAACACCTAAATATTGCTGTTAAACACATGTACTGCTGTTAAACACCTATGTATTGCTGTTAAACACCTAAACGTTGCTGTTTAACACATAAACACTGCTGTTACACCTCGTGGCAACTCATGATAGTAGAGGTTTGAGTTAGTAGCAATAACACACACACAAATTAAACAGCTTTTATCAAACCATTCCAATGAGGGAATTGACTCCCCCCCACACAAGCCAGCACCACATATGCCAAAGGCTGCATTATTGGAGTGGTATTTAGGCTGCAGCTAAAAAGGCCACAGGAGCCTTTACTGCTCGCTGCTAACTCAGGTCTCCTCAAGAGGCTTGGCAGGGATTTAAAGGGTAAGTATTCTGGAAAGGTCTGCAGAGGAGAGAGCAGTCCCCTTAATGCTGTCTTTGCAGGACATTACTCTTTCCATTTGTATAGAGACAATTGCTCCAGCTAACCTGCCTGTCCTGTACCCTAGGCAACCTGACAAATTAAAACTAACTGCCTAATCCATCAAACAAATGGTTTGCCCTGGGTCCATCACAAGTAAATAAATTGCTATCTCCCCCCCCACACACACACACTTCTTGAAAAATAAAATATTGCAATATCAAAGAGAGCTTCTTCCTTGCCTCATCTATCCCTCTCTGCACACCCAAAGGGAGGACCTTGCGACATGGCCACCAGGTCTGTAGGACAGGAGGATTTAAGGACTATCCATTAGCACAGATGTTTTCTGACTGAGGCATCCATGAGCTCAGGGAGCTGGGGGAGGTTGGAGAGTGACACAGCAAACCACATCTCAACTCCTCTGATGGAACTCCGAGGTCGAAACCAAATCTTGAGGCTGATGCTTGCAGAACCCTCAGCACAGCCTCTTCCTTCCTGGCTGCCTTCTGCAAAGACCTGCAGGGAGGCTGGAGCCAGGTGGGGTTGGGCTCTGCTGCCAGGCAACCAGCAACAGAAGAAGGGGACACAGTCTCAAGTTGTGCCAGAGGTCTAGGCTGGATGTTAGGAGGAAGTTGTTGGCAGAGAGAGTGATTGGCATTGGAATGGGCTGCCCAGGGAGGTGGTGGAGTCACCATCCCTGGAGGTGTTGAAGCCAAGCCTGGATGAGGCACTTAGTGCCATGGTCTGGTTGATTGGCCAGGGCTGGGTGCTAGGTTGGACTGGCTGAGCTTGAAGCTCTCTTCCAACCTGATGCTGCCCTGGTGCACCTTGAGGCTGGGTCCTCTTGTTCTGTCACTGAATGCCTGGGAGAAGGGACCAACCCCACCTGGCCACGACCTCCCTTCAGGTATCTGCAGACAACAATGAGGTCTGCCCTGAGCCTCTTCTTTTCCAGGCTGCACACCCCCAGCTCCCTCAGCCTCTCCTCACAGGGCTTCAGCATCAGGCATGGTGCTGGGCATCACAAGCTGGCCAGGATTTAACTGAACACAGGTGGAACTGAGCCAGCCTGAGCCTGATGCAAAGTGCTTCCAGTCCCTGCTTGTCAATGCTTACAGGTATCTGAGGGCTGGGGGTCAAGAGGGAGGGGACAAACTCTTCTCAGTTGCACCCTGGGATAGGACAAGGGGAAAGTGATGGAAACTACAGCACAGGAAGTTCCACCTCAATATGAGAGAGTGCTTAGGTTTACATGGCATGCAAGTGATAACACAAGGAAGAACTTCTTTACTCTAAGGGTCCCACAGGCTGCCCAGAGAGGCTGTGGAGTCTCCTTCTGTGGAGCCTTTCCAGCCCTGTCTGGATGTGGTCCTGTGTGACCTGAGCTACATTCGCTGATCCTGCTCTGGCAGGGGGATTGGACTCAAAGATCTTCAGAGGTCCCTTCCAACTCCTGACATCCTATGATCCTGTGCCTTTTCCTGTAGCATGTGAAGTGTTTCCAGGGGAACTAAAAGGTTCTTTAACCAGCAGAAAAATGCAGAACAAGAGCCAGTGGCTGGTAGCTGAATCCAGACAAATTAAAATGGGAAATCAGGCATGTTTTTTTTTTTAAGAGCTGGGATAATTAACCACTGGAACAGATCCCCAAGGGAGGCTGTGAATTCATCTCTCTGGAGAGCTTCAAATCATGGCTGCTGGATGCTTTCCTAGAAGATGTACTCTTAGCCAAAGAAACTATTAGGTTTAATCCATGGATAATTGTTTGAAATGTAATGGCCTGTGCTACATGGGAAGCCAGAACAGATGATCTAAGGTTTCTCTCTGGCCTTAAACCTAAGAAGCTATTCATCTAGATGGGAGCCCTCTGCCTATAGCTGAGAATCTGATCCAAGGCTCCCACTCTCCCATTTAGAAACCTGTGAAAAATGAGTGTATAAATGCACTGAAGAGAAGAGAACCCAACGATGGATGGGGAGCTAAGGATGAGGAAGCACACCCAGACAGTCATTTATTTATGGTGTGGGTTTGATTGGGTTGGGTTTTTTTTGCCTTAATGGATTGTGCTGGAATGCATTGGGCACCAACAGGAATTAGGACTGCAGAAAAGAGCCCTTTGCACTGGAGAAATTCAAATGAAACAGGAAGATATGAGGCTGCATTTGGAGACTGTCAGGTTTTGGAGATAAAATTGCATCAGTAATTAATAATCTCCCAGAAAAGAGAGAGAGAGAGACATCATCTGCTACCATGTGTCTATTAGCAGATAAATCCAAAGTGAAAGATATCCCCTCTGGGACCACTTGATGGATTATATTAAATTTAATGGTAATGGAAGGAATACTGTAATTGGAAGATGCTGGAGGGAGAAGATATGGTGGGAGCAAAAGAAAGAGGTGCCCTGCTAATATGGAAGACCCTCAGGGTATAGGAATGGGCTCAATTCCTGACAAACTGCACCAAAGGAGAGGAGATGATCCCCACCTTGTAAGCAAGGACCACGAGATGTAGAGGCAAGGAGCAACAGAACAAGGGGATAGAGTCTGAAGTTGTGCCAGGGGAGGTCTAGGCTGGATGTTAGGAGGAAGTTGTTGGCAGAGAGAGTGATTGGCATTGGAATGGGCTGCCCAGGGAGGTGGTGGCATGGCCGTGCCTGGAGGTGTTGAAGCAGAGACTGAATGAGGCACTTAGTGCCATGGTCTGGTTGATTGGCCAGGGCTGGGTGCTAGGTTGGACTGGCTGAGCTTGGAGGTCTCTTCCAACCTGCTTGATTCTATGATTCTAGGATGATCTGAGCTAATTATGGAAGCCAAATTGCACCAAAGGAGAGGAGATGCTCCATCACTTGTAACAAGAATCACAAGATGTAAAGGATGATCTAAGCTGATATGGTAGCCAAACTGCACCAAAGGAGAGGAGCTGCTCCATGCCCTGTAAGCAAGGACCACAAGATGCAGAGGATGCTGTGAGCTAATATGGAAGCCAAACTGCCCCAAAGGAGAGGAGATGCTCCACACGTTGTAACAAGGGCCACAAGATGTAGAGGGTGATTTGAGGGAATATGGAAGCCAATCCATATTATCCCTCAGGGAGGCACATCTGGCAAGTGCAGTGTGGAAAAGAAATATTAGAAATGCCAGAATTTATTATTATGATGATTTTAATTCTATGAGTACATTTCAGTGGAATAAAATGACAAGTTCAATTAGGTTCCTCGAAGCAGAGGAGAGAAACTGATTAATCAGGCATGGAAGTTCCTAAGTAACCAAAACAACTGTGTGGGCTTTCTCCTCTTGACTCATGTTACAGGAGGAGGGTGTATCTATTTGAAAATGGAATATATTTCCACATGCTCTATGAAGGAATGTCCAAACACATCTAGGGAGAAAATGGTCCCTGTTACCTAAGGCTGTCACAGAATCACAGAATGTCAGGGGCTGGAAGGGACCTCCAAAGCTCATCCAGTCCAACCCCTCTGCCAGAGCAGCATTGCCCAGAACAGATCACACAGGGATATGTCCAGGGAGGTTTGGAATATCTCCAGAGAGGGAGATTCCACAACCCCCCTGGGCAGCCTCTTCCAGGCTTCTGTCACCCTCTCAGGGAAAATAGTTTCCTCATGTTTCCATGGAACTTCCTATGCCTCATCTCTCACCTAGTGTCCCTTCTCCTGGCACTGGGCATCACCCAGCAGAGCCTGGCTCCAGCCTCCTGGCACTCACCCTGCACAGCTTTATAACCATGCATGAGGCTCCTCCTCTCCCAGCAGCACAGCCCCAGCTCCCTCAGGCTCTCCTCCTAAGGAAGATCTTCCAGTCCCTTCAGCATTTTTGTGGCCCTCTGCAATTTCCTCAGGTCCCTCTTGAACTGAGGGGCTCAGAACTGGACATAGTACTCCAGATGTGGCCTCACCAGGACAGAGTAAAGGGGAATGAAAACCTCTCCCTACCTACTAACCACAGCCTTTCTAGCTCACGTCAGAATGGCCTTGGCCTTCTTGGCCACCAGAGCACATTGCTGGCTCATGGTCAACCTCCCATCCACCAATGAGCCCCAGCTCCCTCAGGCTCTCCTTGTAACAGAGATGTTCTATTCCCTTCATCATCTTTGTGCCCCTGCACTGGACCCAGTCAAGCAGTTCTATGTCCTTCTTGAACTGGGGTGGCCTAGAACTGAACACAGTACTCCAGATGTGGCCTCTCCATAGCCTCATGTACATTGTGCAAATCTAACAGGAGTTTTAGGGTGATTTTCTTTGAGGAGAAAATGGCTTTTGGAAAGAATATGGGGGCTCAATGCTAACAGCCCAAAGGGGCAATATAAACTTCACCAGCCAGCTTGCATCGAGCAGAAAGAGAACCGCACCACATGGCAGCTTGGATGAAAATAAACCAGCAACACATTTATAGTGCCTGGAGTCCAAAGGCTCCTTGGAAAGCAAAAAACCCACCACCAAACAGCCATGCCTGTCAGGATTGCACGACGTGGAGAGGCTGATCCCTGCAAATTGCCAGCAGCAGAGCAAAAGTTACCATCCTCAGGCAGCGAAACACCCATTTATTACTGCATCCGAGCTGGCTGCTTCCCAGAGCATTGGAGACTGCCTGAGCCCGCCTGGGAGAGCTGCCTTCTGCTGCTGGGTTTCTGTTCCGAGGTGTGGTGCACCTCACCACTCGGGGGAAGAGACAGACAAAAGCCAGTGTGTGTGTGTGACACAGAGCTGAACCGTGCAAATAAGCTCAGGCGAGGAGGATGCATCACGATCAGAAAGCGACAGGATGGCTGCAGAGAGATTCGCTTTGCCAGCACTGCCTCTCTTGGGCTGAAGGCTGGGGGAGAGGGAAGGGAGCCCCCACACTGCCCTCAAACCCCTCGTGGTTTGAAAGGGATTTTAGGGCCACTTTTTACACAGGTTTTGGAGACAGCTGATAGGATTTACCTTTAGCTTGGAGAAGAGGAGCCTGAGAGGTGACCTCATCAACAGTTATAATGATGTGCAGGGTGAGCGGCAAGAGGCTGGAGCCAGGCTCTGCTGGGTGATGCCCAATGACGGGACAAGGGCCAATGGGTGGAACTTGAGGCAGAGAAAGCTGCATGGAAACATGAGGAGGGATTTTTTACCCCGTGAGGGTGACAGAATCCTGGAAGAGGCTGCCATGGGGTGTTGAGGAGTCTCCCTCTCTGGAGATATTCAAGACCTGCCCAGAAGCATTCCTGTGTGATCTGCTCTAGGTGATGCTGTGGCAGGGGGTTTGGACTGGGTGAGCTTTTGAGGTCCCTTCCAGCCCCTGACATTCTGTGTTGCTGTGTGGTTCTGTGTAATTTGATCATGGCAGTGAGTAGGCAGGCAACCAGGATAGGGCTGTGCTCTTCGGTGGTAAGCACTGCAGAGCAGAAGCTGGGGCCATGGCTGCCATGCTTACCTTGCATGGGTTTTGCACTGCTGCCCACTGCAGCCCTGCTCTGCACCGTACTCCTCAGTGCTCCTGCACCTAAGTGCCTCTGCTCATCATCATCATAATGTATTTGTGGGTGTCAGAATCGTGAGCAACTCAAGAGGGGATTCTGCCACTTTGCTCTGCTCTGCTCTAGACCTCACCTGCAGTACTGTGTCCAGCTCTGAAGCCCTCAGTATAAGAAGGACATGGAGCTGATGGAGCAGGGCCAGAGGAAGGCCATGAAAATGCTCAGGGGCTTGGAGCAGCTCTGCTACAAAGCCAGGCTGAGGGAGCTGGGGATGTGCAGCCTGGAGAAGAGGAGGCTCTGGGCAGATCTCCTGGCAGCCTGCCAGTGCCTGAAGGGGGCTACAAGAGGGCTGCAGAGAGACTGTTTGCAAAGGGCTGCAGGGACAGGACGAGGGCAATGGCTTCAAACTAGAGCAGAGCAGATTGAGATTGGATGTTAGGAGCAGGTTCCGCACCATGAAGGTAGTGGAACACCAGAAGAGGTTGTTTGTGGTGATTGTGGGCCCATCCCTGGAGATACTCAAGGTGAGGCTGGACAGGGCTGTAGACAACCTGCTCTAGTTGAGCATGTCCCTGCTGACTGCAGCGGGGGTTGTTGGATGACCTTTGGAGGTCCCCTCCAACCCAGCCCATTCTACGATGCTAGGATTCTGTAACATCACTGATCTGTGCAGCACTGCCTGCCCTCAGCAGCAGTTCCTCCAGCCTGGGGGGATCACTAGCTCATTTTTTGTGCAATATTTTGTTCATGTAGACTCATAGCTGCTTCCCACAGGAGAATGTCTCAGAGTAAGAAATGTTCCAAATAACATATGAGCTGCTGCATACCTCCACCAAAGCGAAGTGAAAGCTAATGGATGGAAGCACAAAGCTCAGCACCAAACCCTTGCAGCCCTTAACCCTCATTGTGCCACTGACTTGCTGCCAGGCTGAGCTCTTTAGCTAGTGGCTCTCCCCACCCTGGCCTCAAGCAGTGGTTTGCAAGGATGAATGATTTCCTGTGTGTACACAGCTTTGATGTTCTCTGCACCATTTCATGCGTACACAAGAGCTGAAGATTATTAGGTGGTTCTGTAATCACTTGGGATGCACTGAAGATGCATTTCTGGGCTTAATTAGGTGTGGAAAAATGGCTGTAGTCAGGCACACTGGAAAACGTGAGTCCTGATGTGTAAATAATTGTGAGGCCATGGCAAAACATATCTCAACAAGAGGAAAATCCATCTGGATGTAAGCTTGGCCAAGGTCTGCTAATGTGCCGCTAATGGCCTGTAAGCTCCTATGGGATTGAGAAAGGATTCAATCTTCAGTCCTCTCCTGGTCTGCCTGGTGTGAGTTTGAGTGGAACAAGATGATATTGAGAGGAGATCCTGAGGGAGCTGGGGCTCTTTAGTGGATGGGAGGTTGAGCATGAGCCAGCAGTGTGCTCTGGTGGCCAAGAAGGCCAAGGCCATTCTGGTGTGGGCTAGAAAGGCTGTGGTTAGTAGGTAGGGAGAGGTTCTCATGCCCCTCTACTCTGCCCGGATGAGACCATATCTGGAGTATTGTGTCCAGTTCTGGGCCCCTCAGTTCAAGAAGGACCTGAGGAAATTGCTTGAGAGATTCCAGCACAGGGCCACAAAAATGCTACGTTACACTGCTCTGCTTTAGGTGTGCTGTGTTACCCTGCTCTGCTTTAGGTGTGCTGCATTACACTGCTCTGCTTTAGGTGTGCTGCGTTACACTGCTCTGCTTTAGGTGTGCTGCGTTACACTGCTCTGCTTTAGGTGTGCTGTGTTTCACTGCTCTGCTTTAGGTGTGCTGCATTACACTGCTCTGCTTTAGGTGTGCTGTGTTACCCTGCTCTGCTTTAGGTGTGCTGTGTTACCCTGCTCTGCTTTAGGTGTGCTGCGTTACACTGCTCTGCTTTAGGTGTGCTGCATTACACTGCTCTGCTTTAGGTGTGCTGCGTTACACTGCTCTGCTTTAGGTGTGCTGTGTTACCCTGCTCTGCTTTAGGTGTGCTGTGTTACCCTGCTCTGCTTTAGGTGTGCTGTGTTACCCTGCTCTGCTTTAGGTGTGCTGCGTTACACTGCTCTGCTTTAGGTGTGCTGCGTTACACTGCTCTGCTTTAGGTGTGCTGCGTTACACTGCTCTGCTTTAGGTGTGCTGTGTTACCCTGCTCTGCTTTAGGTGTGCTGCGTTACACTGCTCTGCTTTAGGTGTGCTGCGTTACCCTGCTCTGCTTTAGGTGTGCTGCGTTACACTGCTCTGCTTTAGGTGTGCTGCGTTACACTGCTCTGCTTTAGGTGTGCTGCGTTACACTGCTCTGCTTTAGGTGTGCTGTGTTACACTGCTCTGCTTTAGGTGTGCTACTTTATGCTGTTCTGCTCTAGGTGTGCTGTGTTACACTGCTCTGCTTTAGGTGTGCTGTGTTGCTCTGCTCTGTGCAATTCTACACCCAAACGTGTGCCTTAGCAAAACGCTGCCCCTGCAGAGCCGATGATTTGAGACCAGAAAAACTCTTTATGCAAGTCACGGAATCACCGAATGCTTTGGGTTGGAAGCGACCTTAAAGATCATCTGGCCATGGGCAGGGACACATTTGTGCAATTTTCTGCTGTTTGGGGGGCCAGCTAATCTCCACTAGTGCAAATAGCAGCTTTGCCTGCCTGCACTTGGGGACAATGCTGACAAAGTCCCATCAGCAGCTCTCGCCGGCGCATCTAATATGGCAAAATCCCCAAGCCAAACAAGACCTTAATTTCACATTGAGTTTTGAATTTCCTGAAATATGCTCTTGAAAGAGGTTTCATCTCGTGCTCAAGGGGTAAAATCCTCTGGTGAGGAAAGGTAAATAAAGGTTCACAGGGCAGAGGCTGTCTGAAAACAAACGCCCGAGTGTCGCACCAATGGCATCGCTGTAAGGCAACTGAGACAGCGATGTGGCCTCATCTGTGCTGCAGGACCTTGGGAAAAGCAAGTTCAGCTTCTTCTGCTGGTCCTGTGTCATCACAGGAATGTTTTCAGAGTACATTCTTCATGTGTTAATGATTTTGCACGTTATTAAACCGGATCTAATGATGCTTGATTTGCTGGGAGCTGCAAAACACATCCAGGAGGGCGTTTTCATTTAGGAAAGAATTATTCTCTACAAAGATTTCATTAAGATGCTAATTGCTACTGGATCTATATGCACATAAATAATAAACAAGACTACCTCCCCACTATTAGAAAATTATTTCCACAGATACCAAGCCGTTTGCTTTCATTTTAGGTTTGAACTGGGAAGTAGTGTGCCTGGCTAAGACTAGCAAAAAAGTCCTCTGTTAAAGAAAATGTTGCTTTATTTCCTTCTCTGCAGAGTGCTGCTTGTCAGGTCATGCTGAAAGAAGAGGTGAAGCCCTTTTAGCACTGATAAAAAGAATGGCTCATGTGGAAAAAAATAATCTCACAGTGGGAGTCACTGTGCAGGTTTAAATCATAGAATCACAGAAAATCAACCAGGCTGGAAGAGAGCTCCAAGCTCAGCCAGTCTAACCTAGCACCCAGCCCTAGCCAGTCAACCAGACCATGGCACTAAGTGCCCCAGACAGGTTTGGCTTCAACACCTCCAGGCACAGCGACTCCACCACCTCCCTGGGCAGCCCATTCCAATGCCAATCACTCTCTCTGCCAACAACTTCCTAACAACATTCAGCCTAGACCTCCCCTGGCACAACTTGAGACTGTGTCCCCTTGTTCTGTTGCTGGTTGCCTGGCAGAAGAGCCCAACCCCAACTGGCTACAGCCTTCCTTCAGGCAGCTGCAGACAGCAATGAGCTCTGCCCTGAGCCTCCTCTGCTGCAGGCTGCACACCCCCAGCTCCCTCAGCCTCTCCTCACAGGGCTGTGCTCCAGGCCCCTCCCCAGCCTTGCTGCCCTTCTCCAAACACCTTCCAGCACCTCAACATCTCTCTGCAATTCAGGAGCCCAGAACTGGACACAGCACTGCAGGTGTGGCCTGAGCAGTGCTGAGCACAGGGGCAGAATAACCTCTCTTGTCCTCCTGGCCACTCTGCAAAGAAATTTGTCTTAATATCCAATCTGAATCTCCCCTGGCACAACTTAAGGTTGTTT
This sequence comes from Pogoniulus pusillus, assembly GCF_015220805.1. Taxonomy (NCBI): domain Eukaryota; kingdom Metazoa; phylum Chordata; class Aves; order Piciformes; family Lybiidae; genus Pogoniulus; species Pogoniulus pusillus. Next base: position 14,080,755 of record NC_087294.1, read on the forward strand.
CCTCTTGCCCTGTCACTTGCATGCAAGAAAGACCAACCCACACCTTGTCCCAACTTCATTCCAGGTAGTAGTAAAGGATGATGAGGTCTCCCCTCAACCTCCTCTTCTGAAGGCTAAGCACATCAAATTTTCTCATCCATTCCTTGTAAGACTTCTGTTTGAGGTCCTTCATCAGCTTGGTTGTTTTTCTAGAGCACCAGGATGATTGGAGAACTTGAGCATCTCCCCTGCAAAGAGAGCCTGAGAGCCCTGGGGCTGATGAGTCTGGAGCAGAGAAGGCTGAGAGGGGATCTGAGCAATGTGTGCAAACAGCTGAGGGGTGGGGGTCAAGGGGAGGGGGCCAAGCTCTGTTGGGTGCTGCACAGCAAGAAGCCAAGGAGCAATGGATGCAAAGTGGATCAGAGAAGGTTTCAGCTCAGGAGGAGGAGAAACTTGTTTGGAGTGAGGGTGGCAGAGCCCTGGAGCAGGCTGCCCAGAGAGGTTATGGGCAAACTGTCCTCTGCAGACTTTCAAATCCCACTTGGATGCATTCCTGAGCAGACTACCCTGAGTGATGCTGCTTTTGGCAGGGAGGTTGGACTGGATGATCCCTGGAGGTCCCTTCCATTCCCTAAGGTTCTATGATGCTGTGATTCATCTTTCAGCCACTGGGTTTTGGTTCTGCAAGGACCAGCAGTGTCTTACTGCATCATGGAAAAGGTTTTGTTCACCACCACACACTAATCAATCACTTTCCAGCCTTCTTTCATGACTAAGCTTCTTGAAAGCCCTCTCAAAAGCTTTTCTCTCTTATTTTGGGGTACTTTTTCTAACTCTGCTTTACAGCTTCTAATTTTTCATCCTTGTCTTTGCAACCATTTCTGCCCCATGACCCTGATGCCTGTGTCCAGCTGCTTGCTATCCTTACATCCTCAAATCCTTTGCAGAGTCCCACCTTTACAACTCTCTCTCTTTCTGGTGGATGCAAGCTTCATTCCCTGTTCCTGAACTAGAGGTTGGCCTGGATGATCTCTGGGGGTCCCTTCCAACCTCTAAGGTTCTGTGATTCTAAATTACATTGTGAGCTCTGTCACACCACAGGGAAGCATCTATGCTTGTGCCTGTTGATTTTAAGGTGTAGTGGGAAGGCAAGGTTTAGTTTTGACTTCTAGAAGGCAGATTTCTTGCTGTTGCAAAGCATATTGGAGTCTGAGATCAAACATGCCCTAAGGTCTTCTGAGATGCCCTGTTGGACAACAGTGATCTGAATGATGGATGAAAAGGAAAATACACCTGGCCTGGCAGTATCAACAAATCCTCCTTCGTTTGCCTTTGCCTCTGCTGCCACAGGCTGGAAACTCCTTGAGCAGGACTGGAGAGTTTTTGCTCAGGAGAGAAGTGGAAAGGAACAAGAGGAATGCAAATGCAGTGTGAATCAGAAAACACACTCAGAATGATAAAAAGTCTCTGCTTTAGAGGAGTCAGAACAGAAGCCTGCAAGCTTGAGCAGTAGGAACTAGGAAATAGAGAAAGGAAATTAAATTTTGAAGCCCCTGTATGTTTTGGTGGTGTTAGCTGCAAGACAACAACCAGCAAAGAGCCAGGAAATTCCAAATTAAATCCAACACTCTTCTTATTTCCTGATTTTCTCTTGTTAAACATAAAAAGCACAGCCAGGAGCAGGTCAACATGATATTTCCTGCCATGTGACTCTATTGGCATCATTCTTCTTGCTGTGGCTATGTAGACTGACCTGCTAGGAAGTTAAGAAATGCCACTGTGAACTGCCCTGACACAGAGAGAGACAGAAGTGAGCCAAGAATTTCAGAGCTGGAGTTCACAGGAGGTGTAAGAATCCCCACTGCTGGTCATGGAGTCATAGAATGGTTTAGGTTGGAAGGGACCTGTGGTTTAGTTAATGAGAATGGTTCAGTTAATGAGAAGGGTTAGGTGATAGGTTGGACTTGATGATCCTAGAGGTCTTTCCAACCTGATTAATTCTGTGACTCTGGAGTGGGGTGAAGAGCCCAAGGAGGGAGGGCACCAATGGCCTGCTGCAGCAAAGCTCAGCTCTCAAAGCAGCACATGGAAGGAAAGAGGGTGTGAGTTAGTGGTAATCCAGGCAAAGGGGATTCTAAAGCCACTTGTAGGGAATGCAGCCCCTCAGCTGGCCAGACCCTGAGTCACTGTCCCTGGAGGTGTCCAAGCAAAGCCTGGATGAGGCACTTAGTGCCATGGTCTGGTTGACTGGCCAGGGCTGGGTGCTATGTTGGACCTGAAGATCTTGGAGGTCTCTTCCAACCTGGTTGATTCTATGATTCTATGACTCTGATCAAAGTGGTCTTGGAACAGGCACCAAAATGTGTTCAGACACAAGCTAGCAGTAGCCCTGCTCTCCTCTTCTCTTCTGCAGCTGGAGTTTTCTCAGCCACAGAGGCTCAGCACAACCTTCCAATAGCTTCTTCAGTAGTGGGAAATAGCTTGGACTCAAGATTTATTAAGAAGAAGTTTTCACCTCCACGAGTTCTGGAATCTCAGGGGAAAGCTCTAGGGCTTGCTTTCTTCGAGTCCCATCGTTTGGGATTGAGTGAAGTCCATCACTGGGCCCAAAGGCAGCAGCCAGGTGGTGTTGCAGACCCCCACAGGAGTGTTAGCTGCTGCCTGGTTCCTGCCGGCTGTGCTCTGCTCCTTCCATCAACGCCCACGCTCTGCCAGCAGCCAGAGGCATGCAGGGTCTCAAAACACAGCCCAGGAGCTCAGGTTTTCAAAGGAAAGAGTTAGACTTTGATTATTACTTTGAGATGATTGTAACTGAGCAGTTTTAGTCATCATGACCTCACTTTTCACTGCTATCAATGGGAGCTGACCCAAACTTCTGAGACGATTGTGTGCTTTCAAAAACCTGGGATCCTCAGAACAGAGGATGATGTGGCAGGACATTGTGCTGGGATGCCAATTTGGGTTTCAAATGCTGCCTCTTTTTACCCAAAGTCAATGCTTTTTGAAAGGAGGGAGGGACAGGAGAGTGCAGGAGTGGCAGAACAGGGGAAAGAAGGGAAAAGAAGGGAGTAGGAGAGGGAAGGGGAAAGAGACAAAGGAAGGAAGATGAAAAGAAAGAAAGAAAGAAAGAAAGAAAGAAAGAAAGAAAGAAAGAAAGAAAGAAAGAAAGAAAGAAAGAAAGAAAGAAAGAAAGAAAGAGTAGAAAATTGGCTCATTACAAATATCCAGGGATCTTAATTAGCAATTTGCCATTATTCCAGGCCTAGTAAGTCATGCATACATAACACATAGCCTTGTCCCCAAAATAGTAACTGCTTCATCTGCACAACTTCATGCTGCTGTATACTTCCTAGCTAGTGCTAGCATCTGATACCCTCAGTAAGGATCAGGACCTTGTGTTATATAGCTTTGGAGGCACATAGACTGCTGGGCTGGAGCTGCTCTCCCATGAGGACAGGCTGAGAGAGTTGGGGTTGTTCATTCTGGAGAAGAGAAGGTTCCCAGGAGACCTCATTGTGGCCTTCCAGTATCTGAAGGGAGTTGCAAGAAAGCTGGAGAAGGACTTTTCAGGCTGTCAGGTAGTGATAGGATGGGAGGAATGGAGCAAAACTAGAAGTGGGTAGATTGAGATTGGATGTTAGAAGGAAGTTCTTCAGCATGAGGGTGGGGAGAGACTGACACAGGTTTGCCCAGGGAGGTGGTGGAAGCCTCATCCCTGGAGGTTTTTAAGACCAGGTTGGATGTGGCTCTGAGCAACCTGCTCTAGTGTGAGGTGTCCCTGCCCATGGCAGGGGCTTGGAAATGAATGATCTTTGAACTCCCTTCCAGGTCTGACAATTCTATGATCCATAGAATCAGATTCTATGGAAGCCTTCTATAATAAAACATTATTATTTTATTAATCATAGAATCAAGCAGGTTGGAAGAGAGCTCCAAGCTCACCCAGCCCAACCTAGCACCCAGCCCTATCCAATCAACCAGACCATGGCACTAAGTGCCTCATCCAGACCTTTCTTGAGCACCTCCAGGTGATCCTGAGGGGCTTTTCCAGCCTGGATGTTTCTGTGACTCTATGCTCTCTTTGGGAAAAGGCTTAGAGTCCAAAATGAAGATGTAATTGTCACAACTCTTCTCCCTTTTGCCCAGTTTGCTTTCTGGTGACAAGAACCTGAAGAGAGATAGCAAACCACATGTAGGTTAAATCATTTTGGATAATCAATTATCTGTAGGCAGCCCTGCTGGATTTGAGGTTTAATTGCTTCAGTCATGCAAATTTTTCCTCCAGTTATCTTCTCCCAGCCCCCAGACACCATTTCCTGCTGAAATTCACTGGAATGATTTGCTTTTTGGTCCAGGCTGAGCACTCCCACCCAGTTCTAAGTCAGAAGTTTTCCTATGCAGCTAAGTAAAAAAAGTGAACAACATCAGCCTAATAAAATCAGATTGTCATAATGAAGTAGATGCTCAGCTTCTGCTCGTGCTCAGCCACGGAAAAATCCATCTCTACACTTCACAGACAAACAATTGGAGACCACAGAGCTCTGTTTCTAAACCCCACATTAAATGCTGCACATTTGATTTACCTTTAGTTGTAGCTTGCACAAAATCATCCATTAGATTATTTACTTGCTTTCTCCCTGTGACAGCTGCACAATCTCACCAGTCACAGAGCAGTAGATCCATTCTTTACCAGCACCTTTCCTCTCCTCCCCTCTCCCTTCCTTTCCTTTCTTTTCCTTTCCCTTCCTTTCCTCAAATCTCCTCTCCTTGAATCTCCTCCCCTCTTTTCCTCTTTCGCTTCTCTTCTCTTCTCTTCTCTTCTCTTCTCTTCTCTTCTCTTCTCTTCTCTTCTCTTCTCTTCTCTTCTCTTCTCTTCTCTTCTCTTCTCTTCTCTTCTCTTCTTCTCTTCTCTTCTCTTCTCTTCTCTTTGAATCTCTTTGAATCTCTTTGAATCTCTTTGAATCTCTTTGAATCTCTTTGAATCTCTTTGAATCTCTTCTCTTCTCTTTGAATCTCTTTGAATCTCTTTGAATCTCTTCTCCTCGAATCTCCTCTCCTTTCCTTTCCTTTCCTTTCCTTTCCTTTCCTTTCCTTTCCTTTCCTTTCCTTTCCTTTCCTTTCCTTTCCTTTCCTTTCCTTTCCTTTCCTTTCCTTTCCTCTCCTTTCCTCTCCTTTCCTCTCCTTTCCTCTCCTTTCCTCTCCTTTCCTCTCCTTTCCTCTCCTTTCCTCTCCTTTCCTCTCCTTGAATCTCCTCTCCTTGAATCTCCTCTCCTCTCCTTCCCTTGCCCTACTGGCCACACTGTTCCTGATGCAGTCCAGGAAGCCATTGGCCCTCTTGCCCACCTGGGCACACTGCTGGCTCATGTTCAGCTACTCCCTACCTTTCCTTTTCTTCACAACAAAAGGGGGCAGAAAAGCCCCTGTGGTGGAATTTAGTGCAGAGAATCTTTGACTATGATGTTTTGCTTGCAAAAAAAAAAGTAGGAGTAAATGACCACTTCACCAAGCAGCAAACAAAAGGCTGTGTCTCTGCAAAGCATGATGATGCTTATTTAGGGGTGTGCAGATGGTGCAGTTAGAACATCTGCACCAGCAGAGGATCTGAGGAGAAGGGGAACTCTTTGACAAGGATGAGTTACTGCCTCCAGCCTATTTATTCTGCAACTGCTTTGCAATATTCTTTGCTGAGAAGCATTCCCTGCCATGGAGTGCTCAATATCTGCCTTCTTTTCACAGCTTTTGCTGCACTCCTGAGAAAAATCTTAGTCATAAAATCTATCCAGCATTTTAATCAGTCTGCAGGCCACTTTTCCACCTGCCAGCAGCTCTGGGTTTTTTGGGGTGTTTCTTTCTTTGCATCAGACAATGTTTATTTACACAGAGATAAAGTACCTTCATCAACAAGGTAGTCACAGAATGGGGGAAGGTTAAAGGTGGACAGCAAGGATGCAGAGAGCTATGCTATGATTCCAGAATGAAGAATCACTGAGAAATCTTGCACTCTTCACCCAGAAGGAAAAGAAGCAGGGAATGTATATTCCATATGGAATCATAGAATCAGTCAGCATTGGAAGGGACCACAAGGATCAGCCAGTTCCAACCACTCTGCCATGCCCAGGGACACCTCACACTAGATCAGGCTGTCCACAGCCTCATCCAGCCTGGCCTTAAACACCTCCAGGGATGAGGCTTCCAACACCTTCCTGAGCAACCTGTGCCAGACTCTATCTCATGCTGAAAAACTTCTTCCTAACATCTAGTCTGAATCTACCCAGACTTTGCTCCATTCCCCCCAGTTCTGTCACTATCTGACAGCCTAAAAAGTCCTTCTCCAGCTTTCTTATATATAGCCCACTGCAGATACTGGAAGGCCACAATAAGATCACCTGGGAACCTCCTCTTCTCCAGACTGCACAGCCCCAACTCCCTCAGTCTCTCCTCGCAGCAGAGCAGCTCCAGCCCTCTGAGCATCCTCCTGGCCCTTCTCTGGATGCCTTTAAGTATCTCCACATCCCTCTTATAATAGAGGCTGCAGAACTGGATGCATTACTCCAGGTGGGGTCTCACAAGTTTGGAGTAAAGGGACAGGATCACCTCCCTCACCCTGCTGCCCACACTGCTCCTGCTGCAGCCCAGGCTCTGGTTGCTCTCTGGGCTGCAAGTGCACACTGCTGGCTCATGCTGAGCTTCTCATCCACCAGCAGCCCCAAATCCCTCTCCTCAGGGCTGCTCTCAAGCCATTTCCTGCCCAGCCTGGATTTGTGCTTGGGATTGCTCTGACCCTGATGCAGGACCTTGTATCAATGACCTGAATGAGGGCACAGAGTGCACTGTCAGCAGGATTGCTGATGGCACAGAGCTGGGTGGAGTGGCTGACACACAGCAGAGGGTCGTGCTGCCATTCAGCCAGACTGAGACTGGCTGAGAACTGGGCAGGGAGACATTGAATGAAATTCAACAAGGGCCATGGAGGTGTTCAAGCAAAGCCTGGATAAGGCACTTAGTGCCATGCTCTAATTGATTGGATAGGGCTGGGTGACAGGTTGGGCTGGATGAGGCACTTAGTGCCATGGTCTGGTTGGTTGGACAGGGCTGGGTGCTAGGTTGGGCTGGATGAGCTTGGAGCTCTCTTCCAACCTGCTTGATTCTGTGATTCCCTGAACATCATCCACCTGATTTTTGACAGTGAATGAAAGAAAGGGCTGAAAACTAACCCCAGCCACCTTATTCTGAAATGGAATTGACCTTTTCTGCTCAGCCACAGCCAAGCAAACCTGTGACCTACCAAATCACCTCCTGAGATCCCTTTGGCTTTGCCAATTTCACTCCAGACAACTCTAATTTCTCTTTCAGTTTCACCCAGTTTCTAAAAGCATTTTGTTGCTAACTGCCATGCAAAATTTATATTCACACTGGTAGGAATTCTGTGTAGCAGAGTGACTGCAGGAAAACCATTTCTATTTCTATTGCACTTCTACTTCTATATAAGGTCCTGTGCCAATACCATCACTGCAGTATCTAAGCAACTCTTCCATCATTAACTTGAGTTTTGCTCTCCTGCATTGAAGAATTTTCAATCTGATAGTCTTAAACCAGTCCATCTACAGGATTCTCTTGGCCTTGCTGCAAGACACAGGGCTGGTACAGAACATGAGCCAGCAGTGTGCCCAGGTGGCCAGGAGAGCCAATGGCATCCTGGGCTGGCTCAGAAGCAGTGTGGGCAGCAGGACAAGGGAAGTCCTTCTGCCCCTGTGCTCAGCACTGCTTAGGCCACACCTGGAGTGCTGTGTCCAGTTCTGGACTCCTCAAGTCAAGAGAGATGTTGAGGTGCTGGAAGGTGTTGAGAGAAGGGCAGCAAGGCTGGGGAGGGGCCTGGAGCAGAGCCCTGTGAGGAGAGGCTGAGGGAGCTGGGGGTGTGCAGCCTGCAGCAGAGGAGGCTCAGGGCAGAGCTCATTGCTGCCTGAAGGGAGGCTGTAGCCAGGTGGGGTTGGGCTCTGCTGCCAGGCAGCCAGGGACAGAAGAAGGGGACACAGCCTCAAGCTGTGCCAGGGGAGGTCTAGGCTGGATGTTAGGAGGAAGTTGTTGGCAGAGAGAGTGATTGGCATTGGAATGGGCTGCCCAGGGAGGTGCTGGAGTCACCACCCCAGGAGGTGTTGAAGCCAAGCCTGGCTGGGGCACTTAGTGCCATGGTTTAGATGGTGTTAGGTGCTAGGTTGGGCTGGATGATCCTAGAGGTCTTTTCCAACCTGCTTAGTTCTGTGATGCTGTTAAAGGTGAGCTGGCTGAGAGCAGTCAATCTGAGTACAAGGGGGAGGGCCATACAGTGTAGAGCTATCTACTTTGAGCTTGAGGCACTTCACTTGAGGCTGGGTTGTGTCTGTTTAGAATTCCACACAGTTGTAGGGCTCAGAGGTTAATGAAAATTCTCTTTGTTATGAAACTTTGTTGATGTCTTGTTCTCCTCGTGGCAAAGATGTGAATTTGGAGCTCTAAGGATACATCTGTTTACAAGCAGTAACAGGAGCCTGCTGAAGAGAAAAGCAAGTTTCATGTTATTCACAGCTTATCTACTGGAGTTTTCCTCCCAGGCAATGAATCCTTCCAACAGTCAAGAACCAGAATTGCCCAAGAGACAACCTGATAATACAGAGGGGATGCCTTCCAAATAAACACACGTGCTTAAAATGCAAGCAGCAAGCAGAAAGAGAAGCAGATTCCCACAGAGGTGCTTCACAATAGCAAAGACTGATTCAACCTTAAGCCCCTGTCCGAGCTGCTGAAGTCCAGGCAACAGCTCCAGTTAGGCAGTGAGAATGTTGGCACAGTCAGAATGTGTCCTGAAAGGCATTTAGAAGGGCATGGAACTGTTGGAGGGAGTGGAATTGGCATGGGCTGCCCAGGGAGGTGGTGGAGTAGCTGTTCCTGGAGGTGTTCAAGCAAAGCTTGCATGAGGCACTTAGTGCCATGGTCTGGTTGATTGGACAGGGCTGGGTGCTAGGTTGGACTGGATGAGCTTGGAGGTCTCTTCCAACCTCCATGATTCTATGATTCTATGCTGTGTTGACATCTGGGCCCCCCAGTTCAAGAGGGACATAGAACTGCTTGGAGAGTCCAGCACAGAGCCACAAAGATGATGAAGGGAATGGAACAGCTCTGTTATGAAGAGATGTTGTATTGGCCCTTCTTAACAGGTACCAAGTAGTTTCTTTTCCCTCTTTTTAATACAGAGCCACAAAGATGCTGAAGGCAGTGGAAGATCTTCCTCAGGAGGAGAGCCTGGAGGAGCTGGGGCTGTGCTGCTTGGACAGGAGGAGCCTGAGGGGGGACCTCATGGATGGTTATCAATATATAAAGGTGAGTGGCAGGAGGCTGGAGCCAGGCTCTGCTGGGTGATGCCAATGCCAGGACAAGGGGCACTGGGTGGAGGTTGAGGCAGAGGAAGTTCCTTGGAAACATGAGGAGGAATTTTTTCCCTGTGAGGGTGACAGAAGCCTGGAAGAGGCTGCCCAGGTGGCTTGTGGAGCCTCCCTCTCTGGAGATCTTCAAGAGCTGCCTGGCTGTGTTCCTGTGTGATCTGCTTTGGGTGCTGCTGCTGTGGCAGGAGGGTTGGACTGGCTGAGCTTTTGCAGTCCCCTGCAGCCCCTGACACTCTGTGCTTCTGCACAGATATGTGAGCTGACTACACAATTGTGTCTTTTCCCTCCCAAGGCAGCTGTGGCACTGAAGTCATCAGGAAGGGAACAGAAGAGAGATGTAGTCTAGCAAGGCCCCAGAGACAGAGAAACACTCTTTGCCTCCACGTTCTCCACAGATAGGCCACTAGACCTGCACCTCCACTCCCCCTCCTGCTCATGAGGAGCATGGAGCTCATAGCGCAGCTGAGATCTCAGTAGGCTAACACCTTTCACGCAGCATCCTAATGAGCATCATTCCCTGCTCTTGCATTCCTCCTTTGCAGAGTCCTCTTCTTCTCACAGGACTATTATTAGCAAAGATGAATAAACTACCACCTTGCAGCTCCCAAGCCTTCACAAGACACCAACCGGTGCCACAGGCAGGAGTGTAGAACCACAGCCTTCAGTGTCGCAGGAGAGTGGCTTAGTAAGTGACAGCTATTAAAAGACTGAATTTTCCTTGCAGAGATCCCAGGAATTTGTGATGAAGAGAGAAAACTTCATTTCCCCCCCCCTTCCCTTGTGTTATTTCTCTTTCTGTAAAGGACAAAGAGAACCCACAGGTCAGAATGGTCCTGAAAGCAAAAGGGAGAGGCAGATACAAAGAGGTCTGCACCTTGGTGAGCTGCCTGGATGTGTCCCTGTGTGATCTGCTCTAGGTGATGCTGCTTTGGCAGGGGGGGTTGGACTGGATGAGCTTTCAAGGTCCATTCAAGCCCCTGACACTCTGTGATTGCCCCTTTACCTCTTTGCTGGTGTATTGTGTCCTTAAGGCACCGAGAAGGGAAGGATGGGGAAGGGAGGCTGCTGGTAGCCCCTTCTGGATTTGTCCAGAGGGCTGGGGGACAACTGAAGGGAGCAAATGGGTGTAAATACACCCCATCCCTCAGCCCCGTGTTGCAGCTGCCTCTGGCCCACTCAAAGAGCTGTTTCAGCACAGACCTTCCCTATAGCTACCTGAAAAGAGGTTGTGGAAAGGTTGGTGCTGCTCTTCCTCATGTTGAGGTGGAACTCCCTATGTTGTAGTTTCCATCCACTGTGTGCAACTGAGCAGAGTTTGTCCCCTCCCTCTTGACCCTCATCTCTCAGATATTTATAAACATTGCTTAGACCCCCTCTAAGTCTTCTTTTCAGCAAAGCAAACAGCCTCAGGCCCCTCAGCCTCTCCTCACAGGGCAGCACTGCAGCCCCTTCGTCATCTTTGTAGCCCTCCCTTGGACTCCTTCAAGCACACATGGAACTCCTACAGGCATCAATTCAAAATCAGCTCACACTAAGTTGTGCCACATGGCCAATACTCACAGACAAAACTCCTGTGAGGTTTCACCTGCCCTTTTGCAAGACGTCTTCCCTTCCTTCCACCTCCTACACCTCACAATCTGAAGCAGAAAAGTCTCACACTACATATTTTCAAGTAGTAGCTTTGGGGGACAGGCGTGCAGACGGTGTTGCTGAATCTCACCACTGCTGTTCATGTGTAAAGCATCAGAGTGCTAGGAAGAAGAGGAAGAATGAGACAAAAGCAAACTTGTTTGCCCCTTACCAGCTGCACTGTTCATTTTTAGCTCTGTTGGTGACTTAGAATCATAGAATGTTAGGGGTTGGAAGGGACCTCCAGAGACCATCAAGTCCAAGCCTCCCCCTACCAAAGCAGGATCATCTAGGACAGACCTCACAGGAGTGCATCCAGATGGGTTTGGAGGGCTCCAGAGGAGACTTCACAACCTGTCTGGGCAGCCTGTTCCAGTGCTCTGCCACCCTCAAAGTAGAGAAGTGTTTCCTCGTATTGAGGGGAAGCCTCAAGCTCTTCTAGTTCAACTTATTACCCAGCCCTGTCCAATCAACCAGACCATGGCACTAAGTGCCCCAGCCAGGCTTGGCTTCAACACCTCCAGTGACAGCGACTCCACCACCTCTCTGGGCAGCCCATTCCAATGCCAATCACTCTCTCTGACAACAACTTCCTCCTAACATCCAGCCTGAGCCTGCCCTGGCACAACTTGAGACTCTGTCCCCTTGTTCTGTTGCTGGATGCCTGGCAGAAGAGACCAACCTCAGTTGGCTACAGTTTCCCTTCAGGTAGTTGCAGACAGCAATGAGGTCACCCCTGAGGTGGAAGCAAGGCAGGGAATGAATAGATAGGCATGAACCAGTAGGTCTCCTGAGAGCTGTCAGAGCAGAGCAAAGAAGTGCTGAGCTCTCTCTGCTGGGAAGTGCTATCTGCATGCAGACAGCAGCCCAGGAATTGGGGGGGCCCTCTAATGAAGCTCAGCAAGTTGTGTCTCTGCTGCTGATTGCTGCTGTGCCCGCAGAAGCCACTTGTGATTTGGAGATGTTTCCAGCAGGCAAGGAAATAGTAGCTGCTATTTAAAACCTGCCCCAGCTAATTGCAGGAGGTAGCATGTTCCTGTTGCCATCAGAGGTGAGGCACTGCAGTAGCTGGAGGAGCCTTGGGCAGTGTCTGCAGCTAAAGACTGCGCTTTGCGGTGGGAGCTGCAATGGAGCAGGCACAGCAGCTCGGGAATGGCAGGTTTAGCTGTGGAGCCCTGGAGTGCAGGAGTCGCTGTCCCATGCAGAAGTCTGAGCAGACTTTGGTGCTGCTACAAAGAGGCAGAAGACACTGACAGCAAATCATCCCCTCCTTGCCTGCTGCCGTGGCAGTGTGGGAAGCAGAACACTTCCCACCTCGGCTTCTCCTGTTAAATTCCCCAAGCACTAGGGCATGGCAATGCTTCCTCTTCAACCCGAGCCTCTCCTCACACAACAACTGTGCTCACAGCCACGCTGCACCCAGCAGGAGTGGCACACACTGAGGGAGGGGCAGGCACACTCACTCTGCTAAAGGACACCACTTCCCAGCCATGGAAACGAAAGGATTCCACTTGGCACTGTGCTCTGGGGGATGAGCAGCTCAGCCACATGGACACCGTGGCCAGGTACACTCTGCAGACAAGAGATAGGAGAGGCTGCCAGTTCCTTCTCAGCCCAGAGTTAGTAGCTCCTAACCAGCCTGATCCTCCACTGTGCCAATGTCAGGGAGCTACACAGCATCCACGGACCTTAGAGCAACAGAGAAATCCCCAACGTGGGAAGGGAACTGCATCTGGAGCTGCAGCAACAAGTGCAGCCACTTCTGTCCTGCAGCTTCAGGAGGTTCCAGCATCTGGTGAGGTGTTGGCTGGGGCTACAAGGGCCCAGTTCAGCACTCAGAACAGGCAAATGCCAGCCTGCTCTCCTGGCAGAGCTGCACTTGCCCACCAGAGCCCTGACTCTGCCCAAGCTGTTTGTGCTCATCTCTCGTTGCTTTCTTTGCACAGAGCCAGAGGGCTGGAAGAGCTCTGCGAAGAGCAGAGGAACCTGCAGCCCCTCTGCTGTGCTCTTGCTCCCAAGCAGTGCTGCAGACATTGCTATGGCAACAGTTCTTGCCCACGGGGAGCAGGAGGCCACTCTGTGCAGGGCAGCAGAAGCAGAGGCTCTCTCCTGCACCAGCGCTGCCCTTGCCCGCTGCGGCTGTGCTGAGCCTCTGGCAGAGCTGCTGCCGCTGAGCCTGCGCCGAGCTGTGCCCTGCACAAGCGTTCCCTGGCCCAAGCACGGAGAACAAAGACATTCTGCCGAGCAGCAGAGTCCTGCCGCAGAAAATGCTCTGCCAGGAGCTGCTCCTTTCCAAGAGCATCACAACTCCCTCGCCCCGTGAGCAACCTCTGCCTCAGTGGCTGAATCAGAGCCAGGGCTGCTCTGGCTCACCCCAAGTGCTGTCTGTGCCACTCAGCTGCACACTCTTCAGCCTTGCACAGCACAGTTGTTAGCTCAGGACACAGCACAACTCCTCCTCTGGCCCTGTTCCCACAGACATTGAGTTTGGGCTAAAGCACACACCTGAGGAGCTGTGCTGATGCTGCTGCTGGCTCTGGTCATTAGCAGCTGGACTCACCAAGTCACAAAGAAGTCATTCTGCACTTTGTGGCTGAATTGAAAGGCCACATCCCACGGAGCCTGAAGGCAGAGTTGAGAGCTGTGTGTTTGTAACCCTGAGGAAGCTCTGCCTCTCTGCTGCTCCTAGCTCTGTCCCTCAGCCTTCATGGACAGGCACTGTCAAGGAGTGCTGTGGCTCTGTCCACCAGTGCCAGCCCTGGCAGCGCAGTGGGACTGGCTGTGAGTCCAGGCAGGCTGCTCTCCCTCTGGCTGGCTGAGCAGAAGAACCGTGGGGGAGATGGTGCCCAGGCAGGAGAGCAAAGGAGAAGGCTTCCAAATAGAGCCCCCCACTGCACAAGCACTCTGGGGCTGCCCTGAGCCTGGGCACAAGAGCAAGCAGCTGCAAGCTCTTTCCAAGCTGTTGGCTTGCCAGGCTTGTCTCTGGGCAGCCTGTGCTACAGCCAGCTGTGAGAGCAGCTCAAGTGGCTGCAACACCTCTGCCCACCTAGGAGCTCACTGCAGCTCCACACGGGCACTTCACAGCACAGACCACTCAGATCCTGCCCACAGCTGCTGTGCCCTGCTGTTAGAAACACAGGGAAAGGAGAAGGGGCAGAGAGAGAGGTTTTGGGCAGCAGGCAGGCTCCAGGAAAGGAACCAAGTCTAACAACAGGAAGGTGAAGTCCAAGGAAGGAAGGGCAAAGCATTGCCAGCAGCTAACAGTGCTGAGATGCCACACAAAATCCCACCAGCTGCCCACTGGCTCCCCACCTGACATGCTGAGTTCCTGCTCTCTCTGCAGGAATGGTAAGGATCTGTGTCCCCTGTGGAAGTTTGTGTCCCTGCTGTTCCTGGAAATTCCCCATCTGTCCTTCAGTGCTCTCTCTGGCATCCCATCACACACAGCCAGCGTGGCACAGGTGACATCTGCATCTCTCTCTGGGGACAGTTTGCAGTGCACACAGCCAGAGAGGAAAGCAGATAGAATATGCCTTGGTGAAAGGAAAGCTAAAACATGCCCCTCATTTGACCTGTTTTGCCACTCTTCCCTAGGGACAGCTGGGTTGGATTCAGTGGTGACTCCTTTACCAGCTGTAGATGACTTTGGGTGCTGAAGGCACCAAAACAGGGTCTGTTCCTAAGGATTTAACTTTGCTTTTGACCAGAGCAGCTTTGACAGCTCCATGAACTTTGTGGACTAAATGCTGGTTCCTTACCCATCGAGTGGTGATTTCCCACTTCTCCAGGTTCCTCTGGCTTCTGCTCCTGAGCACATCCCAGCTATTTTATACAAGTAATAATCTCTCTCCTAGCCTTAGGGTGGTAGTGCACATGTGAGAGGAGGTGTCCTGAGGAGAAAATGATTAAGGACATGATAGAGAAGTCAAAAAGAGAAGAGACATGGACAGGCTCCAGTGCAGGGCAAGCTCTGCTCATTTTCAGCTCTGCTCATTTTCAGCTCTCACAGAGCAAGTTTCACAGATCTCAGGTCAAGCTCTGCACTCACTGCAAAGCCTCATCTGCTGTGTTCCTTTATTCTGGGCAAGCAAACTTGCTGATGGAAGGCATCCTCCCTGAGGGGGAAGCTTTAGTGTGGGACATCTGCAGAGACTTTCTGAGCATCAAACGAGACACTGCAACGCGGATCCTGTGGTGAACGTAGGAGCATCCCTGCCAAAGCCTGGCTTTGGGGAGTGGAGGTGCTTTTGGCAGCAGGCTGGGTTGCAGGAGGCCAGGTTTGGTGGAGAGGAGCAGGTCTTTGCAGGGCTGCGTGGAGCCGTGCTGGCTGAGCAAGGCTTCGGCACTGCCAGGCTGGAACAGTCTCTCCTGGGTGTCATCTGCAGGCAGTGGGAAGGTGTCAGAGTCTATTCGGTGCTTTATTAAGCTGTACAACACCACGGAGGCCCTCCTGAAGGGGGAGGCTGGAAGAGATGGGGAAGGCTCCAAGCTGCTCAGCACTCTCACAGCCCGAAGTGTGGGCTCCGAGGAGTCGGATGCGGTGAGAACTGCCTCCGGCTGTCGTCGGGCACCGACCCGCACAGCTTCGCTGCCGACCTGCAGTCAACTGCTGAGACAATTGCCCGGGGGAAGATTTCCATCCTGGGCAACCTCCTCCCCTTAGCTGCCCCTTGTGGTGTCACTCTCGGGGTGAAGCAGTGCTGCTTCCTCATCCTCTCTGCACTCTGAACCCATGAGAACTAAACCCACAGCACTTGGAGCACCAAAACCACAGCACTTGCAACACCAAAGCCACAGCACTCGGGAAGCAGGAGACATCAGGCTCAGCAGTGAGCGAGTTCCCCTTGGATTCACAACCACGACTCTGCTGTGCTCTCTGCCGACATTTTAGCAGGACCTCTGTGGGATTTGCAGTGCATCCAAATTATCTGCACATATGCCGTGCTGTGGCTTGCAATTCAAATGGTGCCCAGTGGCAAAGAGTTCTGCTGTACATGGGTTTTACAAGGCTCCTAAGATGTAGGAAGGAGGACAGGCTGCCTTTGCTGTGCTGGTGCTAATTGCAGCCCCCTGACAGCAATGCAAATGCAGTTCCTCAGCACATTCTTGTCTCAGCATGTGTGGGATTTACATAGAGAGCTCCTGTTCATGCTAATGGAAGCTGTGCATGGAATTCCTCTTACACAGGGCAGGCACTGTGTTTGGATCTGCTCCTGGTGCAGCTGCAACCAGGCACCTTATGCAGTCATGCACCTGGAGCCAGAAGCCTCCTGAAAGGTCATCATGGTCAAGATGGTCACCAATAAGTAGGAGACATTTGCATTCACTGCTTGGCAGAGTCCCTCAGCCATATCTTAGGAATAGCTCAAGTTTTCTGCTCTTCTTGTCTCAGAGGTTCTCCTTCTTCATCCTTTTCCCTTGTTAAAGCCTATGTCTGTAGAGGCAGCTGCAGTGGGTGTAGCACTAGGGACGTGCTTTAGTGATGGCCTTGTCAGTGCCAGCCTTATGGCTGGACTCGATGCTCTTCAAGGTCTCTTCCAACCTAAACCAGCCTCTGATCACAACCTGCTGTAGCTACACTCAGCCTGCCACCTCACAACTGCCTCACAGAGATGCCTGCATCCAGGGTAGAGCTTTGTGGCCTCCCATAAGCTGAGAGGAAGTGTCAGAAAACTCCAGAGCTGAGAATCTGCAGCACCTGAAGCTGTCCTGGCCCTAACCTCCCACTCGTTTTGCCTTGTTCACAGTTCTTGTCTGCAAGCAAACAAGCACAACTCACCTTGTGCCAAGTTGGAAGTAGGCATTTTACACAAGACTGTGGCCTGGCTCCTGAAGTTCTCTTTCTCCACTTCTGCTCTGTGACCTGGCAGCTGTTGACATCAATGCTGTTGATACAACTGCCCCATTAATTTAGCAGAAGCTAAGGGAAGCATGAGAGGATGCCCATGGTGGGGATCTTCTTCTGCTGAAGTTGCTGTTTGTAAGTCTCACTGAAGATAAGAGTGTGAGGCAACAGGGGCTGCTTTAGAGGTCACCTCTGTTTCCACAGGGGTTTAATCTTACCCTTGCTTCCCTTTTGTTCTGGCTAAGAGTGGATCTTTTACCTTGCAGCCAGAGAGCCAAGGTGCTGTGTCAGTACTGCTGTGTATGAACTGGAAGAGTGCTCTGACAAACACAGCTTCCATGCTGAAAAAAACCTCAAAATCACAGAGACAGCAGCAGAGGAAGGACTTAGTGGCTCACTGATAACACTGGGGCAAGGCTCTGGTGTGAGTGGATCTGTGTGGGGAAGGCAGTGAGCTGCTGTAGTGCAAATACCTGGCAGGGGAGGCACAAAGGGCTCCTAGCTGTGTATCACTGACCACAAGAGAAATGGATCTGTTTCTCTCAGGCTGAGGAATGTAAAGGGTTGGGCAGTGTGTGAGAAATGGAAATGTTACTGCGAGATTTAGCAGCACAAAGTGATACAGAAACTTGCAGTGCTGCACAGAAATTACTTTCTGCAGACATAGAGCTTGAGTATAGAAGTCTGAGACACACTGAGAGCAAACTTTGCACTGGTGATCATTTCTTACCAGCAAAGAAGTGATCTGATCAGCAGGAGTGGCAGGATAGACTTGGGAAGCCATCAGGGAGCTTTTCTCTTTGCATGCAGAAGAAGTAAAAAAGCCTATTCCTTATTTCCTGAAGAATTCCCAAAGGGTCTCCATTAATGCTCCAAGGAGCATTCACAGCATCTCAGCATCCTTATCAACAGATGTGCAAGGTGGATGCTGTTGGGGATAAAGGACACCATCCAGATTTGAATCCCAGGTGGAGAAGAGAACTTCTGGCATTCTGTGGAAGCCTTTTCTGTAACCCCAGAGTAGCACTGAACATGGCAGGAAGCCAAGCAGAGTCATGACACCCCCAGCCCCTACTCCAACACTCTACCTGCCTGACTCACCTTGCTGCTGGCTGCCTAAGGCTCACCTTGCAGTGTGATGGGCAAAAGGTAGTGTGGGGAGGCACAGCTTGGCCAGACAGGCCAAGGGCATGGCCGGGCTGGATATTGGGCAGTGAAACTTTTCCTTCCCTCTTGCAAGGAAGAGCTGCAATTTGCACCGAGCTCAGACCCTGCACTTGCCAGGGCATTCAGCAGGCTGCTCTGACAGCACTGCCTGCGGCACCACAGAAGTGCCTCTTCTCCTCTCAAAGAGTCATCTCCTGCGTGCAACACAAAGGCTTTGCACTGCATCGTGGCACCAGCTTTGCACCCACCTCTGCCTTTTTGTTCTGGCCCCGTTAGTGAAAGCAACAACTCTGGCAAATGCCAGACCTCAGCTGCAGGTGGTGAAGATTCCACGCAGCCAGGTCCCCATCAGCTGGGCACTGCCACCTCTGCCGCTCTAGCGGAGCTGCAGCTCTCAGCTCCGTGCCCAGGTCTGCATGTCCATGGGAGTGGAGTTGGGAGTGTGCAGGTGCTTGTGTGGAGGAGCAAAGCAGATGTAGGAAGCAGCTGTGTGGCAGTGTGAGGGATCCTGAGTCTCCCTGAACAAACCCCTAGTGGGACACATTGTCACTTGCTCTGGGAGCAAAGGAAGCACACAGCAACCACAGCAGCAGCAGCCAAACCCTACCCCAAAGTGCTGAGCGCAGCGACTTAGCACTTGCACTGTGCTCCTCCTCCTCCTCCTCCTCCTCCTTCACCTCTCTTTGGTTTCAATTGCCAATAACTGTAATTAAGCAACACAATCAGGCTGATTGTCATTAGGGGGTTAGGTCAGATCTGCTGCTTTATTAATTCCACAGCCTGCAAGCTCCTCTTTGGAACCAGTTCCCTGCCTCTGTTGGCACATGGAGCTGCCTTCCCCACAGCAACAATTTGCACTGCTTGTGAACATCTGTGAGGTGTTCAGAAGAGGAAAGATCTTCTGATGCTTCTCACAGATGTCTGCCCCCACATACAATATTGCCAAAATTCTGCTTGCCTGCAGTAGCCTCTTCTGCATTCCACATTTTGCAGACGAGTTGTAAATTGTGGCAGGGAGAGGAGAGATCATTCTGGAGCAGGCAGGGGGAGAGGGGAAATGAGATGAGCCTTAAGAAGGCATCTCTGCCTTTGGGGTGATGAGAGGAGCTGCTCAGCCCTGCTGGCTGCATTGCTTTGGAAGCAGTCTTGAATCAGAAACGTCATCAGTCCTACTCTGAACGAATTCAGCTCCTCACAAGACCACAGGAAAGAGGCAGAGGCAGAGAGGGGAGGATTTTCCCCCTTCCATCTGACGCTTTCTGGGGGATGCCTTTTTTCTCTTGCCACTCACTCCCTCCTCATCTTCAACAACAGGACTTCCTTGACCTCCTATTTCACATCCTGATGCCTTGAGGAGGTTGGCTTTGTGCTCCTACATGCTTGACTCTTTCTCTTCCTTCCCTGTTTAATTCCAAACCTGCTTCTGTGTTCTGCATAGCACTGCTCTCTCTGTACCCCCATGCTCTTAACAACCTCACTTGCTCTGTTGCACACATCTTCTGCAGACTAAGAAACTGCTCCATATGTCCCATCCCTCTAGCAGATGTCTCAAATGTTCTGTGTCTTCAGGGACTCTCACTACATTTTGTCTCTGCTTTATCTTTAGCCCCTTGGAGTGAATGTGATGGGGTGGGCTAAGATGTTGGTGGGCTGGCAGCCAGGTGCCCCTCAAGCTGCTCTACCCCTCCCTCCTTCAGCAGGACAGGGGTGGGAGAAAATGAGAGCCAAAGAAGTCATTGTTTGAGGTAAAGGCAGTTTAATAAAGAACAAAGACTGTGCTTTAAAGAAATGGGATGAGGTCTTCTGGACCTCACTCCTTGGTGCTCATGGGAGACTTCAATCACCCTGATGTTTGCTGGGAAGCTCACACAGCCAGGCACAGACAGTCCAAAAGGCTCTTGCAGTGTGTCAAGTGAGCTCTGCTCACTGTTTCCTGGGACAGGACAAGCAGCAATGGGTGTAAGTTGCAGCAAAAGAGGTTCTGCCTCAACACAAAGGGGAACTTCTTTACTCTGAGGGTCCCAGAGCCCTGGCACAGGCTGCCCAGAGAGGTTGTGGAGTCTCCTTCTGTGGAGCCTTTCCAGCCCTGTCTGGATGTGTTCCTCTGTGCTCTTTGTTAGATAGGATTGTCCTGCTCTGGGAGGGGGTTGGACTGGATGATCTCCTCGGGTCCCTTCCAACCCCTAATATCCTGTAACCTCTGAACATGGTTATTCCCTGCTATTTTGTCAGCAAGTGATACCCTGCCATTTCCTGGCAAGTAGAGCTTGAGCATGGCCAGCAGCCACTTATCCATGCCCCTGCCCTCCCATCTCCTAACTTTAATTTCTGAGCATTATGCAGCATGGACTAGACCCTTGCTAAGTTGATTCAAGGGAAACATCTTTGTTCTCTCTTAGTGTCATGGATGTGGAATTAAGTGATTGCATTCCACCCTCCATCCCACCCTTTGCCACCATATCTACCTCCTTCCCATCCCACTCCTCCCAGTGATTCACTCACTAGGGAAGGTTGCAGGCACTCCTTTGGTTACTTTGCAGTGAGAAAGCCATGGAAATGGGAGTGGAAGTGCCTCTGTGAGACACACACAGTGAGCACAAGAGCTGCTCAGCTCACACAGGCTGAGAGTAATGTGGCCTTGTGCTTTTTATGCCGTGCTCAATCTTCCTGAGATTACATGTCACCAGGGGTGTTACAGGCAGGGCTTTGTGAGCTGTGGTAATGACTGCCATGAAATGCAGGCCAGTAAAAGAGACAAAGGAAAAGACAGAATGGCACTGGAGAGGTTCCTTCAGCTAGGCATGAGGAGTTTCTTTATCCTTTTTTTAACACCCAGGCTAAAATAAGGAGGTTTCTCTATTGCCTACTTACCTTTTACTGCAGCCCAGTCACTCAACAAAGCCTATTTTGCCTCTCCAACACATGTGGCACCAGCAGCATGCCTTCTGTGCTTGAGTCTCCTTTCCACTTCAGTGCTGAGGGAGGGAAGCAAGCTCTACTTGAAAACAGGTTGTGGAGAGGCTGCTGCTGGTCTCGTCTCACAGCTGGGAAAATGGATCTGGGATGGGGTCACTGGTAGCTGCAGAGCTGAGCAGAACACCTTTGTGCCCTTGCACTCTGCTCTGGGGAGGCCACACCTCGAGTATTGTGTTCAGCTTTGGGCACCTGATTGCAGGAGGGATGTGGAGGTGCTGGAGCCAGTGCAGAGGAGGGCAAGGAAGCTGGGAAAGGGACTAGAGAGTAAATCTGATGAGGAGAGACTGAGTGAGCTGGGGCTGGTTAGTGTGGAACAGAGGAGGCTGAGGGCAGAGCTCATGGCTGTCTGCAGCTACCTGCAAGGAGGTTGTGGAGAGGTTGGTGCTGGGCTCTGCTCACAGGGAGTTAGGGATAGAACAAGAGGGAATGGCCTCAAGCTGCCACTGGGTAGGTTTAGACTGGACATTAGGAAACATTTTTTCATGGCAAGAGTGGTCAGGCACTGGAATGAGCTGCAGCAGCCTCTCCAAAAGGAGGAGGGGTTGGAACTAGATGATCCTTGTGGTCCCTTCCAACTCTGACTGGTTCTATGATTCCATGATTCTATGGTCTGGATGCCCTCCTGTGAAGCCTGCCCTGCTGATCCTTCTGTGGCAGGAGGGGTTGAACAAGATGATCTCTGGAGGTCCCTTCCAAGCCCTAACATGCTGTGATTTTTCTGCTGGCCTGCATTTCATGGCAGTCATTACCACAGCTCACAAAGCCCTGCCTGTAACACCCCTGGTGACATGTAATCTCAGGAAGATTGAGCACGGCATAAAAAGCACAAGGCCACATTACTCTCAGCCTGTGTGAGCTGAGCAGCTCTTGTGCTCACTGTGTGTGTCTCACAGAGGCACTTCCAGGCCCCATTTCCTTGGCTGCAAAGTAACCAAAGGAGTGCCTGCAACCTTCCCTAGTGAGTGAATCACTGGGAAGAGTTTGTGCTGCCCAGCCATGCCCCAGGGCTCTCAGCCTCTCCTCACCAGGCAGTGCTCCAGTCCCCTCATCATCCTTGTAGCCCTCCCTTGGTCTCTCTCCAGCAGATCCCTGTCCCTTCTGAGCTGGGGAGCCCAATACTGAACACAGCTTTGGATGACCTTTGGAGGTCCCTTCCAGCCCAGACCTTTCTCTGATTCTCAGCTTTTACTGAGGACAAAGAACAGGAAGGTAACTCATTACAAACGTGTGAACTGAAGGAAAATCCCTGCACAACCTCCACAGATGCAAAGAGACAGAGAAATGTTGACTCTGCCTCTGAGGGTTTCAATGGGAAGATCCTCCTTTAACAATGACACATTCAAAACAAGTGCTGCAACTGCTTCTTTGCCAGAGTGTGTGTACATAGTCCCTTGGACTGACATAGCTTGTGGGGAGGCAGCAATAATATGTTTAGACCCAGTAAACACTGAAGGTTTTGCCATTTTTCCAGAAGCATTTTTGTTTACTAATAGGCATGGAAAGAGGAGACTGAAGCCCTTCTTGTGGTAGAGAAATCAATAGGAAATGGGTTAGAAGATTGTGTTTATGCTGCATCTGCCTTCCTTAAATGTGTGTTATAGCACCCAGTGGATTTCACACTGAATCAGAGAATGGCAGGGGCTGGAAGGGATCTCCAAAGCTCATCCAGTACAATCCTCCTGCCACAGCACCATCACCCAGAGCAGATCACACAGGAGCACAGCCAGGCAGCTCTGGAGTATCTCCAGAGAGGGAGACTTCACAACCTCCCTGGGCAGCCTTGTCCAGGCTTCTGTCACCCTCACAGGGAAAAAATTCCTCCTCATATTTCCATAGAACTTCCTCTGCCTCAACTCCCACCCAGTGCCCCTTGTCCTGGCACTGGGCATCACCCAGCAGAGCCTGGCTCCAGCCTCGTGGCACTCACACTTCACCATTTTTATCTTTATAACTTATCTTTATAACCATTACCTATATACCCTAAGTAATACATTTTCATTCCAAAGCAACTGCAGTGCATGCTGAGAGCCTGCTTCCCAGAGAGCAGCTGGGCATCACATGCCTATGGGAAGCAGAGAATAACTTTGTTTGCCTCTTCCCATTCCTCCTAAGCACAGGCTTTGCTTTTCATTATTAAACTGCCTTTACCTCAAACAATGACTTCTTTGGCTCTCATTTTTTCCCACCCCTGTCCTGCTGAAGGAGGGAGGGGTAGAGCAGCTTGAGGGGCACCTGGCTGCCAGCCCACCAACATCTTAGCCCACCCCATCACATTCACTCCAAGGGGCTAAAGATAAAGCAGAGACAAAATGTAGTGAGAGTCCCTGAAGACACAGAACATTTGAGACATCTGCTAGAGGGATGGGACATATGGAGCAGTTTCTTAGTCTCCAGAAGATGTGTGCAACAGAGCAAGTGAGGTTGTTAAGAGCATGGGGGTACAGAGAGAGCAGTGCTATGCAGCACACAGAAGCAGGTTTGGAATTAAACAGGGAAGGAAGAGAAAGAGTCAAGCATGTAGGAGCACAAAGCCAACCTCCTCAAGGCATCAGGATGTGAAGTAGGAGGTCAAGGAAGTCCTGTTGTTGAAGATGAGGAGGGAGTGAGTGGCAAGAGAAAAAAGGCATCCCCCAGAAAGCGTCAGATGGAAGGGGGAAAATCCTCCCCTCTCTGCCTCTGCCTCTTTCCTGTGGTCTTGTGAGGAGCTGAATTCGTTCAGAGTAGGACTGATGACGTTTCTGATTCAAGACTGCTTCCAAAGCAATGCAGCCAGCAGGGCTGAGCAGCTCCTCTCATCACCCCAAAGGCAGAGATGCCTTCTTAAGGCTCATCTCATTTCCCCTCTCCCCCTGCCTGCTCCAGAATGATCTCTCCTCTCCCTGCCACAATTTACAACTCGTCTGCAAAATGTGGAATGCAGAAGAGGCTACTGCAGGCAAGCAGAATTTTGGCAATATTGTATGTGGGGGCAGACATCTGTGAGAAGCATCAGAAGATCTTTCCTCTTCTGAACACCTCACAGATGTTCACAAGCAGTGCAAATTGTTGCTGTGGGGAAGGCAGCTCCATGTGCCAACAGAGGCAGGGAACTGGTTCCAAAGAGGAGCTTGCAGGCTGTGGAATTAATAAAGCAGCAGATCTGACCTAACCCCCTAATGACAATCAGCCTGATTGTGTGGCTTAATTACAGTTATTGGCAATTGAAACCAAAGAGAGGTGAAGGAGGAGGAGGAGGAGGAGGAGGAGGAGGAGCACAGTGCAAGTGCTAAGTCGCTGCGCTCAGCACTTTGGGGTAGGGTTTGGCTGCTGCTGCTGTGGTTGCTGTGTGCTTCCTTTGCTCCCAGAGCAAGTGACAATGTGTCCCACTAGGGGTTTGTTCAGGGAGACCCAGGATCCCTCACACTGCCCCACAGCTGCTTCCTACATCTGCTTTGCTCCTCCACACAAGCACCTGCACACTCCCAACTCCACTCCCATGGACATGCAGACCTGGGCACGGAGCTGAGAGCACACTCAATGTCTGTGGGAACAGGGCCAGAGGAGGAGTTGTGCTGTGTCCTGAGCTAACAACTGTGCCTGTGCAAGGCTGAAGAGTGTGCAGCTGAGTGGCACAGACAGCACTTGGGGTGAGCCAGAGCAGCCCTGGCTCTGATTCAGCCACTGAGGCAGAGGTTGCTCACGGGGTGAGGGAGTTGTGATGCTCTTGGAAAGGAGCAGCTCCTGGCAGAGCATTTTCTGCGGCAGGACTCTGCTGCTCGGCAGAATGTCTTTGTTCTCCGTGCTTGGGCCAGGGAACGCCTGTGCAGGGCACAGCTCGGCACAGGCTCAGCGGCAGCAGCTCTGCCAGAGGCTCAGCACAGCCGCAGCGGGCAAGGGCAGCGCTGGTGCAGGAGAGAGCCTCTGCTTCTGCTGCCCTGCACAGAGTGGCCTCCTGCTCCCCGTGGGCAAGAACTGTTGCCATAGCAATGTCTGCAGCACTGCTTGGGAGCAAGAGCACAGCAGAGGGGCTGCAGGTTCCTCTGCTCTTCGCAGAGCTCTTCCAGCCCTCTGGCTCTGTGCAAAGAAAGCAACGAGAGATGAGCACAAACAGCTTGGGCAGAGTCAGGGCTCTGGTGGGCAAGTGCAGCTCTGCCAGGAGAGCAGGCTGGCATTTGCCTGTTCTGAGTGCTGAACTGGGCCCTTGTAGCCCCAGCCAACACCTCACCAGATGCTGGAACCTCCTGAAGCTGCAGGACAGAAGTGGCTGCATTTGTTGCTGCAGCTCCAGATGCAGTTCCCTTCCCACGTTGGGGATTTCTCTGTTGCTCTAAGGTCCATGGATGCTGTGTAGCTCCCTGACATTGGCACAGTGGAGGATCAGGCTGGTTAGGAGCTACTAACTCTGGGCTGAGAAGGAATTGGCAGCCTCTCCTATCTCTTGTCTGCAGAGTGTACCTGGCCACGGTGTCCATGTGGCTGAGCTGCTCATCCCCCAGAGCACAGTGCCAAGTGGAATCCTTTCGTTTCCATGGCTGGGAAGTGGTGTCCTTTAGCAGAGTGAGTGTGCCTGCCCCTCCCTCAGTGTGTGCCACTCCTGCTGGGTGCAGCGTGGCTGTGAGCACAGTTGTTGTGTGAGGAGAGGCTCGGGTTGAAGAGGAAGCATTGCCATGCCCTAGTGCTTGGGGAATTTAACAGGAGAAGCCGAGGTGGGAAGTGTTCTGCTTCCCACACTGCCACGGCAGCAGGCAAGGAGGGGATGATTTGCTGTCAGTGTCTTCTGCCTCTTTGTAGCAGCACCAAAGTCTGCTCAGACTTCTGCATGGGACAGCGACTCCTGCACTCCAGGGCTCCACAGCTAAACCTGCCATTCCCGAGCTGCTGTGCCTGCTCCCATTGCAGCTCCCACCTCAAAGCGCAGTCTTTAGCTGCAGACACTGCCCAAGGCTCCTCCAGCTACTGCAGTGCCTCACCTCTGATGGCAACAGGAACATGCTACCTCCTGCAATTAGCTGGGGCAGGTTTTAAATAGCAGCTACTATTTCCTTGCCTGCTGGAAACATCTCCAAATCACAAGTGGCTTCTGCGGGCACAGCAGCAATCAGCAGCAGAGACACAACTTGCTGAGCTTCATTAGAGGCCCCCCCCAATTCCTGGGCTGCTGTCTGCATGCAGATAGCACTTCCCAGCAGAGAGAGCTCAGCACTTCTTCTTTGCTCTGCTCTCACAGCTCTCAGGAGATCTGAACAAGGGGAAATGGCCTCAAGCTGAGACTGGGGAGGTTTGGACTCTGCATTAGTTTTTTCATGGAGAGAGTGATTGGCATTGGAATGGGCTGCCCAGGGAGGTGGTGGAGTCACCCAGCCTGGATGTGGTTTGGATGTGGTGCTTAGGGATATAAGTTAAGGTGATTCTTGTTGAGTAGGGTTCTGGGTTGGACTCAGTGATCCTGAGGGGCTTTGCCAACCTGCAAACCTCTGTGTTTCATACATACTTCATAGAGTGATTGGCATTGGAATGGGCTGCCCAGGGAGGTGGTGGAGTCACTGTCCCTGGAGGTGTTCAAGCAAAGCCTGAATGAGGCACTTAGTGCCATGGTCTGGTAGGTTGGCCTAGCACCTGGCTGGGTGCTAGGTTGGACTGGATGAGCTTGGAGGTGCCTTCCAAACTGGTTGATTCTATGATTTATTCACTCCCTGCCTTACTTCCACCAAAAGTGTAGGAGCTTTCCTTTGTCTTCTCCAGACTCTGCTTCCTTGATGGCAGCAAGGTCCTCCTGCCTACAGCTACATGGGTGGCCTTCAGAAAGGAAGACAAGAGGAGAATGGAGCAGGACAGAAGATCCATGCTTGGAGTTTGCCTTGAAATAGATTCAGGATGCATCTAGGTGCTGGAAAATACTCCTGTGGCTTGTGTGGAAGTGTCTTTGTGTCCTTGGTGAAGAGCCAGACAGGGAAATTCAGCTGTGATTTCCATCCATGTACAACAGCACACTGAGATGATTTGCTTTAGCCCCTCTTATTTCAGAGGTGCATGTCCCTTCCTGGCACCCAGCCTTGTGAAACCTTTAATGCCAGAACTACCAGAGGAGCTGGATGTATTCTCTAGCTTTCTGATAGATTCTCATCCATTTTCCTTTCACTTTTTACCCTGAACAGACTTTAGTAAGAGAGGTTAGAGGTACAGCAGCTTCGTGTGAGGAGACAGAGCTGGAGGACCGGGGGAAGCACTGCTGGAACAGCACAAAGCAGAAGTCACATTTTGTTCCCATTCTTACAGCCCTTTTTAGTCAGAATGGTTGTTCACACACAAACAGAGACTGAATACAAATTGCAGGAGTTAAAAGCCTTCTCACTTGACGGATAATGGCATAATCTTAACAACATCATGGGATCAAGACTCAAGCCCTGAACACCAGCAGTGCTGAGAGGCTGTGATTTCTCCTTCCTGTTTCTGGCTTGCGTGCAGCAGCTGTGGAAATAAAGTATGCACCACAGTCACAGCATCACAGAATTAACCAGGCTGGAAAAGACCTTCCAGATCACTGAGTCCAACCTATCACCTAACACCTTCTAATCAACCAAACGATGGCACCAAGTGCCTCACCCAGTCTCCTTTTAAAGACCTCCAGGGATGATGACCTCTCCACCTCTCTGGGCAGCCCATTCCTTGGAATCATAGAATCAACAAACACGCCTTAGAATCATAGAATTCCAATGCCAATCACTCTTGCTGTCAAGAACTTCTTCCTAACATCCAGCATGAACCTGCCCTGGAATCACAGAGCTAACTGGGTTGGAAAAGACCTCTGAGGTCATCGAGTCCAATCTATAACCTAACACCTTCTAATTAACTACACCATGGCACTAAGTGCCTCATCCAGCCTCCTCTTAAACACCTCCAGGGATGGGGACTCATCCACCTCTCTGGGCAGTCCATTCCAATGCCAATCACGCTTGCTGTGAGGAACTTCTTCCTAACATTCAGCCTGAACTTGCCCTGGCACAGCTTGAGGCTGTGTCCCCTTGCTCTGTTGCTGGGTGCCTGGCAGCAGAGCCCAACCCCACCTGGCTACAGCCTCCCTTCAGGCAGCTGCAGGCAGCAATGAGCTCTGCCCTGAGCCTCCTCTGCTGCAGGCTGCACCCCCCCAGCTCCCTCAGCCTCTCCTCACAGGGCTGTGCTCCAGGCTCCTCCCCAGCCTTGCTGCCCTTCTCTGGACACCTTCCAGCACCTCAGCATCTTCCTTAAATAGGTTATGTTTGGACAATAAGGGCATGGCTCTCCAAAATGCCTGAGCACCTGCAGCTCACATTCCACTCAGCTGGAGCTGTAAATGCCAAGCAGCTCTGAAAAAGGTAGGGCTGCAACTGTCCCACTGGGGAAGATTTATTCCAACAGCATTGATCAATAACTAAATCTCACTAAGAAAAGTCTGGATGGGGCACTTAGTGCCATGGTCTGGTTGATTGGATAGGGCTGGGTACTAGGTTGGACTGGATGAGCTTGGAGGTCTCCTCCAACCTGGTTGATTCTATGATTCCCTGATTCCATTTCCAACCTACTGTGTTTACGTAGAGGCTTAGATCCTGTGTAGAACATCCAGAGCTTATTTTCTTCCTTGAGCTAAAAGAATGCAGTGAAAGCAAAGAGAGGCAATGATGTGCTGCCTCGTCCTGCAGTAACATAAAGATAAGTAAATACCCTTCCAGTTAATTATCCCTCACTCAAAACAGAGACTTCTACTTAACCTAATAACTGGTTAATTAGATTGTCCATTTCACTTGATCAAATCTGCTGTAACCAAATCATCTGCATTTCCATTTGTGCTTTGGGTTTTTTTTGGGGGGATGATTTTCTACTGTTAAAAAGGTCACTCTCAGGTCAGCTTAGGGCTGCATTTGTTGTTTAGTAGGAGAGGATTTCACATTGTATGCCCTAGTCTGGGGCTCAGGCTTTTTGAGGTATGCAAGCGTGGAAGGAACTACAACCTAAGCTTCAGAAAGGAATTATGTAGCAACACAGAATTCATAGCATCAGTCAGGGTTGGAAGGGACCACAAGGATCGACCAGTTCCAACCTCCCTGCCATGCCCAGGGATACCCTACCCTAGAGCAGGCTGCCCACAGCCTCAGCCAGCCTGGCCTGAAACACCTCCAGGGATGAGGCTTCCACCACCTCCCTGGGCAACCCATTCCAGCCTCTCACCACCCTCATGCTCAACAACTTCTTCCTAACATCCAGGCTGAATCCACCCATTTCCAGCTTTGTTCCATTCCCCCAAGTCCTGTCACTCCCTGAGAGCCTAAAAGGTCCCTCCCCTGCTTTCTTGTAGGCCCCTTCAGATCCTGGAAGGCCACAATAAAGTCACAGTGAGGTTGTGGCATCTTCTCTGGAGCCTTTCCAGTCCTGTCTCAATGTATTCCTGTGTGACCTGAGCTGGATTCTCTGGTCCTGCTCTGACAGGGATTTGGACTTGGTGATCAGTGGAGATCCCTTCCCATCCCCAACATGGGGAGAGGGCTCTGGCCAGCCTGACCCAGGGTAGGGTGTCCCTGCCCATGGCAGGGGGGGTGGAACTAGATGATCCTTGTGGTCCCTTCCAACCCTGACTGATTCTATGCTTCTACAACCTCTCTGGGCAGCCTGTGCCAGGGCTCTGGGACCCTTACACTCAAGAAGTTCTTGCTCATGCTGAGGTGGAACTTCCTGTGCTGTGGTTTACATCCATTACCCCTTGTCCTATCACAGAGCACAAGTGAGCAGAGTTTGTCCCTTCCCTCTTGACCCCCAGCCCTCAGATACTTATAAACATTGAGTAGATCTCCTCTTAGTCTTCTCTTCTCCAGACCAAGATGTAGTTTTTCTCCCAGCTGACAAAAGTGAAGTGGTGCCCAGGCTAAAGCTGGCCTACCAGGCTGTTCTTGGGCCTTTGAGAAGAACCAGGAGGAAGATCCTCTTTCTTTTAACAAAGATCAGGGGCTGCAGATGAGAGGATTATGATGCCTTGGTCCCATACTGGCATTAGCCTAGTGCAGAGAGGACAGCCTCAAGCTATTCAAGCTGGGATGGCTGATAAGCAACCAGACCAGAACTGGGTTGTTCAGAGGACCTGAAAACAAGAATAGAAGCAGCTCCCTAAATTTTCCCATGTAAATGTGAGGACAGTGACATTCACTGCCTCTCTCTAAAGTGCTGCTCAAGACCAGGCTAAGTGCATGAGGGAAATTTCCTTATCTTGGATTTGTGGGAACTGGTGTTGGAGATAAGAGCAGGGATGGGATAATAAAAAGTGCTAATCTCATCGTAGCAATCCTGCTCTGTGTATTGCTCAGGGCCACCTCTAGGTATAGGCAAAATAGGCAGTTGCCTATGGCAACAGATTGCTGGTGAAACCAGACTGAGTTCAGGCTCCTACAGCCACCTTTGTCACTGCAAGAGCCTGGTGGCTGCTGCTAGGGGAATCACAACAACAGCCAAGACCTAAGGACTTCCCTGCAGCTGTTGTCATCTACTTCTTGCTCCCCGGACACTTCTGCCGTAGGAGTGATCCAAAGCATTACTCTCCAGGGCCATTCCTTGGCTCTGCTGCTGCTCTTCTGCAGCAAAGCTGAATGATGCCAGCACTTTGGAGTTTTCTGGAGCTGGCCTGCAGCCAGCCTGCACCCTGACAGTCCTGTGAGCTTACAGTTGCCTGGGGCAGCCTGGGGCTGTATCATTGTCAGGTCCTTAGAGCAATGGAAACAGCAGCAGCGACAGAAGGAAGTCAGCAAGGTGATGTGCTGCAGCAGGGGAAACAAGCCAAGCCCTGAAGAACTCTGCAGGCAAGGGGCACAGGCTCACAGGATGTTAGGGAAGGAAACCAGAGAGCTCATCCAGTCCAACCCCCCTGCCAGAGCAGGACCATACAATCTAACACAGAGCACAGAGGAACACATCCAGACAGAGATAGAAAGGCTCCAGAGAAGGAGACTCCACAGCCTCTCTGGGCTTCCATCCATTGCTGCTTGTCCTACCCCAGGGAGCAGTGAACAGAGCCTGTCCCCCCCTTCCTGACCCCCAGCCCTCAGACAGTTATAAACATTTATCAAACCCCCTCTCAGTCTTCTCTTCTCCAAACTAAGCAGCCCCAGGTCCCTCAGCCTCTCCTCATCAGGCACTGCTCCAGTCCTCTCATCATCCTTGTAGCCCTCCCTTGGACTCTCTCCAGCAGATCCCTGTCCCTCTTAAACTGGGGAGCCCAAAACACAGCACTCATTTTTCCATGAAATCATTCCAGAGAACTTGGGATGTTTCTGTGCCAGACATGGGAAATGAAGAATTGTTGCTGGGTCATTCTAGGAGCTCAAAGCCAACATCCACCACATGTTGCACCTTTGACCCAAGAAGAGTCCAAACATCATTTGTTTGGGAAGTCATGGCTGTGACTTCCAGTGTTCTTACACTACAATGCTGAAATGCTGGCAGGTGAGTCCATCCCTGGGGATCACAGAATCACACAAACATTCAGGTTGGAAAAGCCTCTCAGGAGCACCAAATCCAACCTAGAACCCTACTCTACAAGATTCACCTTAAACCACAGCCTCAAGCACCACATCCAAGCCACCTTTAAACCCAGCCAGGGTTGGTGACTCCACCACCTCCCTGGGCAGCTCATTCCAGTGCCTGACCCCTTGTGCCTGGCTGCCAGCTGCATTTAACTCCATTGCTCACCACCCTTTGAGCCCTTTGCTCCAGCAGTGCTTTCCCCAGCAGAGCTGTGCTCATCCAAGCCAGTTTGGCCACAGGAATTCTATGGGGGAAAGTGTCAAAGGCTTCTCAAAAGTCTATCTAGACAGGTCTGGGGAAGCACCTGAACAAGTGCAAAGGAATTTTATTGCAAGGCTTATATGTCTGCACTCTTGTTTACAGAGCCCTGAGCTGTATTTGCTTTGTTACTTCATTACCAGGAACATTATCTGCTTGCAAAAAGAATCCAGGCTTGGGAAGGGATTTGGTGGAAGGCTGAGGTAGCTCAACGTTTATTTTTTGCTCTTGTTGCCAGCTACTGCTGATGCCTGCTGCT
This sequence comes from Pogoniulus pusillus, assembly GCF_015220805.1. Lineage (NCBI taxonomy): Eukaryota > Metazoa > Chordata > Aves > Piciformes > Lybiidae > Pogoniulus > Pogoniulus pusillus. The sequence goes on from NC_087294.1 coordinate 14,112,805, forward strand.
TTAGTAAGTAGGCTGGTTGGAAAAAAGGCAGCTCCTTTTATATCCATGTCCACAAACCATCCACAGCCTTTTGGCAGTGATCTGTGGAGGTGTAGCAAGGGCATAAAGTTAACAGCTGGGCACGTACTAACTCCCACCTCTGTGCCACAGGGAATCTCCTTCTGGGCTCAGACAAAAGCAAAGGTTCAGCTCCACCTCCAAGACCTGCTGCTGGGTATCTGGGCAAATTGCATATTCCCTGCCTCACTTAGCAAGCTGCCCCTAGCTGTTCAGCCTGGGATTCCTAATCCTTGCCTTGTCTGCACTACACCTGCAAATCACATCCTGCTCTCTGTTTTTCCTTTCCTGACTTCTAGCTGCAGCTTATTTTGAGTTACAGTGTGGAGAAAAAAACAGCCAGCAGAATCATACAATAGTAAAATCAGCCAGGTTGGAAGAGAGCTCCAAGCTCAGCCAGTCCAACCTAGCACCCAGCCCTGGACAATCAACCAGACCATGGCACTAAGTGCCCCAGCCAGGCTTGGCTTCAACACCTCCAGCCACGGCCACTCCACCACCTCCCTGGGCAGCCCATTCCAATGCCAATCACTCTCTCTGACAACAACTTCCTCCTAACATCCAGCCTAGACCTGCCCTGGCACAACTTGAGACTGTGTCCCCTTGTTCTGTTGCTGCTTGCCTGGCAGTAGAGCCCAACCCCACCTGGCTACAGCCTCCCTGCAGGCAGCTGCAGGCAGCAATGAGCTCTGCCCTGAGCCTCCTCTGCTGCAGGCTGCACACCCCCAGCTCCCTCAGCCTCTCCTCACAGGGCTGTGCTCCAGGCCCCTCCCCAGCCTTGCTGCCCTTCTCTGGACACCTTCCAGTATCTCAACATCTCTCTTGAATTGAGGAGCCCAGAACTGGACACAGCACTGCAGGTGTGGCCTGACCACATATAAATATATATGAATGTAATTTCAAAAGACATCTCTTGCTCCAGAGAACTTGGAGACTGTGAAGTATATTGGAGCCTTAATGTCAAATAGAATATATTCAAGACAAGCCTGGATGAGGCACTTAGTGCCATCATGTAGATGTGGCCAGGGCTGGATGCTAGGTTGGACTGGATGAGCTTGGAGGTCTCTTCCAACCTGCTTGATTCTATGATTGGATGGGGCTGGGTGCTAGGTTGGACTGGGTGAGCTTGGAGGTCAACCTGGTTGATGCTATGATTCTCTGATGATGGAGTTGGCTTCAGGCTGCTTGGCCAAGTGAGGGGGAAAATGAAGCAAAGCAGTGGCCTGAAGCAGTTTGGCAAAGAAGGAACAAAACATGGAAAGCAAACCTGAGTTTTGCACAAATGTCATGGGGGGGCAAGAGGAAGGATCCAGGGAGCAAAGCTGCCCCTTAGCATGGGGGGGGGGGGAGAATGGATAAATCAAAATAAATGAATAGAAAGTGGAGAAGAAATATAAAATAATAATAAACAGTGAAAAATTCAATCAGGTCCTTGAGGATTAAAGGAGGGAGTGGGGGGAGGGGGGAAGGAAATAGCCTTGAGGAGAGCTGAACTCTCTGATCTTTTTTGTTTTCCTCAGCTCTGGATGCCTGTGTTCTCTTGGCAAGATGATAAATAATCAACACAAAGAGCAGGCTTAAAGGATTTTCAAAATGCTGAATGCAATCAGCTCCCACATAACACAAAATATTAATGTTCCCTGCTGTATGTATTTATTAATCTGATTAAAAAGAAAGCATGGGGCAAAATGTAACACAATTATGGCCCTGAATGCGCAGCTGAAGGTGATTTAAGGGCTTATTTCATCCTGGTTTTGTCTTCTGGAATGTCACCTGAGTTTTCTGAACAATACTTTTTCCTTCAGGAGGGGCTTCAGTACTGGCTGGGATGCTCACAAGTTCTCCTCTCCTCTCCTCTCCTCTCCTCTCCTCTCCTCTCCTCTCCTCTCCTCTCCTCTCCTCTCCTCTCCTCTCCTCTCCTCTCCTCTCCTCTCCTCTCCTCGCCTCTCCTCTCCTCTCCTCTCCTCTCCTCTCCTCTCCTCTCCTCTCCTCTCCTCTCCTCTCCTTGAATCTCCTCTCCTCTCCTCTCCTTGAATCTCCTCTCCTCTCCTCTCCTCTCCTCTCCTCTCCTTGAATCTCCTCTCCTCTCCTTGAATCTCCTCTCCTCTCCTCTCCTTGAATCTCCTCTCCTTGAATCTCCTCTCCTCTCCTTGAATCTCCTCTCCTCTCCTTGAATCTCCTCTCCTCTCCTCTCCTTGAATCTCCTCTCCTCTCCTTGAATCTCCTCTCCTCTCCTCTCCTTGAATCTCCTCTCCTCTCCTTGAATCTCCTCTCCTTGAATCTCCTCTCCTTGAATCTCCTCACCTCTCCTTGAATCTCCTCTCCTCTCCTTGAATCTCCTCTCCTTGAATCTCCTCACCTCTCCTTGAATCTGCTCTCCTCTCCTTGAATCTCCTCTCCTTGAATCTCCTCTCCCCAAATCTCCTCTACTCAAATCTCCTCTCCCCTTAAAATTAAATGAAGAGTTACAACATGAAAACTGTCTGGGGCTTATTCTTCATTGGCACTACACTTAGAGCTCTTAGCTGAACCCTGCTTGTTTGCTTCCTGCATGACTCTGAGAAGAGAATCAAAGCTGGAGGTCAGCCTGGACGTGAGGAGGAAGTTGTTGAGCAGGAGAGTGGTGAGAGGCTGGAATGGGTTGCCCAGAGAGGTGGTTGAGGCCCCATGGCTGGAGGTGTTTGAGGCCAGGCTGGCTGAGGCTGTGTGCAGCCTGCTCTAGGGTAGGGTGTCCCTGGGCATGGCACAGGGGGGTTGGAACTGGCTGCTCCTTGTGCTCCCTTCCAACCCTGACTGATTCTATGATTCAATGACTCTATGATTCTATGCATAAGGCCACTTCTTTCCCTAGAATCATAGAATCAAGCAGGTTGGAAGAGACCTCCAAGCTCATCCAGTCCAACCTAGCACCCAGCTCTGTCCAACCAACCAGACTATGGCACTAAGTGCCCCAGCCAGGCTTTTAATGCACTCAGCTCTGCCCAGCCTGTGCCTTCTCTTTCTTTTACTTTGCTGGAAGTCAAAAACAGTAATATCAGGAGCAAAACCTGCTAGCAAAGAGCCCTCCAAATCCTGCAGCAAGTACAACATCATCATCAAACAGCAGGTTACCCTTTAAATCATACCACAGATGCTTCTGCATCTGTGTTTCTACCATACAGCCCCAAATCCAAAAGAAGCTGCCATCCCAGAGTGACACCACCAGCTGCTGCCATCATATAGATTCACAAATATCAGTGTTCTGCTTAAACCTGCCTTGAAAGAGAGAGCAGCTTCCCAATTTAATTTCATTTAGACCCATTGGAGAAAAAAGCAGCTTGTGGTAAAGGGTTGGACTTGATGATCTATGCGGTCTCTTCCAACCTTGGTGATACTGTGATACTGTGATACTGTGATACTGTGATACTGTGAAATCCAGGAAACTGAAGATCCAGTTTTGTCCAGCCACAAAATCATAGAATCATCATAGAATCATGGAGTCAACCAGGATGGAAGAGACCTCAAGCTCGGCCAGCCCAACCTAGCACCCAGCCCTGCCCAATCAACCAGACCATGGCACTAAGTGCCCCAGCCAGGCTTGGCTTCAACACCTCCAGCCACAGCCACTCCCCCACCTCCCTGGGCAGCCCATTCCAATGCAAATCATTCTCTCTGCCAACAACTTCCTCCTAACATCCAGCCCTGGTACAACTTGAGGCTGTGTCCCTTTGCTCTGTTGCTGGCTGCCTGGCAGAAGAGCCCAACCCCACCTGGCTACAATCTCCCTGCAGGCAGCTGCAGACAGCAATGAGCTCTGCCCTGAGCCTCCTCTGCTGCAGGCTGCACACCCCCAGCTCCCTCAGCCTCTCCTCACAGGGCTCTGCTCCAGGCCCCTCAGCAGCTTTGTCGCCCTCCTGTGGACACGTTCGGTACTGCAACATCTCCCTTGAATTGAGGAGCCCAGAACTGGACACAGCACTCAAGGTGTGGTCTGAGCAGTGCTGAGCACAGGGGCAGAAGAACCTCTCTTGTCCTGCTGCCCACACTGCTCCTGAGCCAGGCCAGGATGCCATTGTAAAAATCTTTGATAGCAGAAAGTAGTTGGTGAAGAAGAATAACTTGGCATTTGTATATACCCATCAGAGAAGGGGATTGGCTTAGTTAGTGTGGAAAACTGGCCAGAGGACAGAGATGTAGCTAGCAGCATCCCAACTGGAGAGATGCAGAGCAGGTTTTATTGTTTGTTGTCCTTTTCAGAGCAATAGCCTTTGTGCCTTTGTGCTTGTGCATAGAAGGCTGGGCAAGGATATCGCCTTGGAATGTTTTAATCAGCTCAAGGAGCTTAACTTAATACCAGCAAATGCATCCAAGCAAACGTCAAGGATGTTGCCCTGCCAGCCAGCAAGCAGCTGAGGAGCTGAAGGCCAGCAGGTGACAGCCATCAGGCAGCAAGTGCCAGAGCTAACAAATGCCAAGGTAGGGGCTGCAGGGAGCCCGGGGGCTAACAACTCGCTGAAGGTAAGGAGCAGCTGAGCACCTCTCTATGCTATGTGTCCTGCCCACGATGCTGATGTGCTCAGAGAGCAGCTAAGCCAGCTCATGGGCCAGCATCCAACGACTGAGCTGCACTCACACATGACTAAAGGGAACCTTAGTGCTGAGGATGTGACATGTGTAGCTTAAATGGATGATGGCTCATCTGCTACGTGAGCGGGATCTTGAACGGGGTCCAGCAGCTCTTCCGTCAGCTGCATCCATATGCTGTGCATGTGTTCCCTGCTAAGCACATCTCTTAAATTTAGTCTCTGTGGGTGCATGTTCTACACTTTCTCCAGGTTTGTGGCTTTCTTTTTTTTTTTTGCCCTGTCCCTTAGAAAAACACCCCTGTTCATTTCAAAGGGCCTTGTGAGCTCCTTAGATGCTCCCCAGGCGTTTGGCAGTGACCTCGGCAAGATGCTCTGCAAGAGAGCAGAGTCCTGCACCTGGGAAGGGAAGGAACAGTAAACTGCACCAGTACAGGCTGGGAGGTGGTCTGCTGGAGAGCAGCCCTGTGGAGAGGGACCAGGGAGTGCTGGTGGAACCTATTTGAGGTTCACCAAGGGTGAACCAGCAACAGAACAAGGGGACACAGTCCCAAGTTGTGCCGGGGGAGGTCTAGGCTGGATGTGAGGAGGAAGTTGTTGGCAGAGAGAGTGATTGGCATTGGAATGGGCTGCCCAGGGAGGTGGTGGAGTCACTGTCCCTGGAGGTGTTGAAGCAAGGCCTGGCTGGGGCACTTAGTGCTATGGTCTGGTTGGTTGGGCAGGGCTGGGTGCTAGGTTGGGCTGGCTGAGCTTGGAGGTCCCTTCCAACCTGCTTGATTCTGTGATTCTCTGTTCAGAGATTGAATTGCAAGCCACCATTTGAAAAGCCAGTAGTGGGAAAGCTGAAAAAGCAGAAGGATTAAGGAATCTGCTGGAGCTCACATGGTAACCCATGCCAGGAAATAAAAAAAGAGAGTAACTCCAGCCTTTGGATGTCTTCTGCTTTTAATGACACCCAGCTTCCTCTTCCCACAGCTCCCCTCCTGATGCGCCCGTCTTGCAAGGAGAGAGGGAGTTAGAAAATAGCAGCTATTCAAATATTTAGCTCATGCCCACAGAGGAATCAATGTTACTTAACTTCAGCAGCCCCAAAGTTGGAAATGAGACTCATCTGCCCAAATTTAGATCCCTACAGTTGCACACACGTCAACAGCCCCAGCGAGTCAGGCTGACTCCTTCAGAGGCAAGGGAGAGGAGCAGGCGCTTCTGATGCGTAAGCACATCTCAGCTAGAGGAAAAGAGTGGCTAAGAGGGAGCCAGCAAGGCACCTGGGGAAATGATCATCGACTCCATCAAACCCACAGAGAGGGCAGGCTCTTGGTGTTGTCACAGAGTGGTACAGCTTGGAAGGGAAGCCCAGAGATTGCCCAGCGACACTGCTGGAGAGCCCCCTGCTATCGGGGAACCTGCTCACATCAGCTCTGAAGCAGGACCTCTGATGCTCTGTGCTCACATCAGAGGCTGGAAAAGCTGGACCTAATCTAGAGATTGGAAGAGAACTCCAGAGATCATCCAGCAACGCTGCTGGAGAGCCCCCTGCTTTGGGGGACTGCTGCTCACATCTGCTCTGAAGCAGGTCCTCTGGTGCTCTGTGCTCACATCAGAGGTTTATTCCAGCCTGGAGTAGGAACAGTGTGGCCAGTAGGACAAGGGAAGGAAGCTGTTGGCAGAGAGAGTGATTGGCACTGGGATGGGCTGCCCAGGGAGATGGTGGAGTTGCTGTCCCTGGAGGTGTTGAAGCCAAGCCTGGCTGGGGCACTTAGTGCCATGGTCTGGTTGCTAGGTTGGACTGGATGAGCTTGGAGGTCTCATTTTCTTCCTTTCCCCCTATTTTCTTCTTATCATCTCTATCCTTTTCTTCTCCATCTCACTCCTTTCAGCACCACTGTATCTTTTCTACCCTATCTGTCCCTTTTCCACCCCACACTGCATTTTTTTTTCCCCCCCCCTTTTATTCCCCAAACCCAGAGCACCTGAGTGCTGTTGGAGTCTCCTCCCACCCCAGGTGTGACCAATTTGCCCTCCCTGCCCTCTCCCCTTTATAATCAGCCCCAGGGAAGGCAGTAGCCTCAAGCTTGCCCATTTGGGCAGAGGGATCCTCCTCCCATCGTGACTGGTGAGTCCCTGTGGTGTGCACTGGGTGTATGGTGGAGGTTCTCAAAGGCCGGGGGGCCTGGTTGGCCCCCCGGTTACACAGCAGTAGGTCAGGTCCAATGCTTGCTCTGACATCACCCATGGGTGCTGGCTGCATTTCATTACCTAGCCTGAGCTCCTCTCTGTTTAGCTGCTGCTTTCTGCTCACTTGCAAAACCACCAGGAACTAATCTGTGAAAGCTTTTGAGAAGCCTTGACTGAGCCTGGAGGAATGATAGAGCCTGGAGGAATGATAGACCCACAGAACTGCCAGGGCTGGAAGAGACCTCAAGCATCGTCCAGCTCCGACCATAGGCAGGGACACCTCACACCAGACCAGGCTGTCCAGAGCCACATCCAGCCAGGCCTTAAAGGTCTCCAGGGGTGGGACCTCTGCCACCTCCCTGGGCAACCTGTTCCAGTGTTTCACCATCCTTATGCTGAAGAACCTCCTCCCAACATCCAATCTGGATCTACCCATTTCTAGTTTCGTTTCATTTCCTCCACTCCTGTCCCTGCCTGACAGCCTAAAAAGTCCCTCCCCAGCTTTCTTGTAGCCCCCTTCAGATACTGGAAGGCCACAAGAAGGTCTCCTGGGAGCCTTCTCTTCTCCAAACTGAACAACCCCAACTCTCTCATAGGAGAGGTGCTCCAAGCCATAACCCCCCTAGCCCTGCTGGCCACCCTTTTCCTGCTGCAGCCCAGGATGCCCTGGGCCACAAGTGCACACTGCTGTTGTGACACAGGCTTTCAAAGGTCAACAAGACAGATCCCTCCCAGGGTCTGAACTGGTCACTCTCCTTCCCTCCTGCTGACAGTGAGACACAGCCACTTCCAGAGGTCTTGAGCATCTTGGTTATCTCCCTCAGCTGCAAATGCCTAAGGCAGCTGGTGTGAGCTGCCTTCCAGAGGTATTTGCTGCTGGGGAGTGGAAGCCTCTGGGATTGCTGAGGAGTGTGAGCTGAGAGGAATTGCAGTTATTTGAGGCATTCCTCCTTCCCACTTGTCTGTTTCTGTGGTTGAAACTGTTGGGTTTGCAGATACGGAAGGTTCAGGAGGACAGTGCCAGAGGAGGAGGAAAAGGCTCCGAGGGCAGGTGAAGGCCATGTGTGTCACTTTTGTTTGCATGTTAAGCCACTGTCTTCCCTGAAGTTTTCTTCTGTTGGTAGCTGCCACTGTTGGCACCAAGAGGAAAGGGCATTTTTTTGCTTTGGAGATGCCATGTTGTGCCCACAAGGCCTGGGGAGCTGTCCCAAAGCCAGCTTGCCATCACAGAACCACTGAGGCTGGAAAAGACCTCTGAGATCATCAAATCCAGCCTATGACCTAACACCACCACATCAGCTAAACCAGGCCAACATGTGCCACATCCAAGCTTTTCTTACCTCCAGGGATGATGACTCCACCTCCCTGGGCAGTCCAACCCAGTCTCTAATGACCCTTTCCATCAGGAAGTGCTTCCTGACATCCAACCTAACCCTTTGTGGTGCAGCTTTAGGCTGTGCCTTCTCCTCTTGGCTCAAGTTGCCTGGGAGTAGATCCTGACTCCCATCTCACTGCCACTTCCCTTTGGGTAGCTGTAGAGAGTGCTAAGGTCTCTCCTGAGTCTCCTCTTCTGCAGGCTAACCCAGCCCAGTGCCCTCCATCTCCTCTGGACCTGCTCCAGCCACTCTACCTCTCTCTTGAGTGAGTGCTGAAGGTGAGGCTTCCCCAGTCCCTTCCCCAAAGACAGATTGCTGCCTGCCTGCTTGGCAGCTCTTCCTCTACTGGAGAGAAAATACAAAGGTCAAAAAGAAAAGGCAGCAAGGAGGCATAGGAAGGTGCAGTGGTGAGTGGGATATTAAGGACAATGAAATCACAGGCTCACAGGATGTCAGGGGCTGGAAGGGACCCAAGGAGATCATCCAGTCCAACCCCCCTGCCAGAGCAGGACAATCCTATCTAACACAGATCTCAGAGGGACACATCCAGACAGGCCTGGAAAGGCTCCAGAGAAGGCAGAGAAGGAGACTCCACAGCCTCTCTGGGCAGCCTGTGCCAGGGCTCTGGGACCCTCACAGTAAAGAAGTTCCCTCTTGTGTTGAGGCAGAACCTCTTTTGCTGCAACTTACACCCATTGCTGCTTGTCCTATCCCAGGCAGCAGTGAGCAGAGCCTGTCCCCCCCTCCTGGCAGCCCTCAGATACTTATAAACATTTATCACATCCCATCTCAGTCTTCTCTTCTCCAGACTAAGCAGCCCCAGGTCCCTCAGCCTCTCCTCATCAGCCATGCCCTCCAGTCCCCTCAGCATCCTCCTAGCCCTCCACTGGACCCTCTCCAGCAGATCCCTGTCCCTCTTCAACTGGGGAGCCCCAAACTGAGCACAGTATTCCAGATGAGGTCTCAGCAGGGCAGAGTGGGAGGAGAACCTGCCTTGCTCTGCTGGACACACTGCTCCTAATACACCCCAGGAGAAAATGGGAAATGGCTTCTCTTTTCCCCTCTAGTTGTCCTGGAGAGTGAGCTAATCCCTCAATTCAGTTATTTCATCCCCCCCTCTGACTCCCACAGCTATCCCTGGAGTATGCAAATGGAGGGCTGCAGGTTTTCTCTGGTGCCTGTGCTGCCCTTCCCCACCCCGTGCCAAGCGAGGCGTGAGGGCTCCTGCAGGGCTTGGCATGGGGCTCTCTGATGCAGCTGCACACCTGCCCATCCACACACACAGGTCACCAGCTTGGAGGAGGTGCAGTGCTGGCAGCACTTGGCAAAAAGAGATGCCTTTTGTCTTTGTTTTCCACCCACCCCCCCCTCCAGAAAGCCCCAGTCAGAATCACTTCTTCCTCTTTAAGCTTCCTTTAATTACCTGCTACATGTGAAGTAAGCCCTCATTAAATAGAATTTATCCTAAAACATTCCTGATTAAGCAGCAGCAATTATTGCTCTCTGCCATTAGGCTTAGTCAGTCCCCAGGGAAGCTTTCTGAGAGCAGGAAGAAGAAAGGGATCTTTGCTCTCCAGCGCAGGAGGTTTCACCTCGGCATGAGCAAGAACTTCTTTGCTGTAAGGGTCCCAGAGCCCTGGCACAGGCTGCCCAGAGAGGCTGTGGAGTCTCCTTCTGTGGAGCCTTTCCAGCCCTGTCTGGATGTGTTCCTGTGTGCCCTGTGCTGGATTCTCTGCTCCTGCTCTGGCAGGCAGATTGGACTGGAAGATCTGCAGAGGTCCCTTCCAACCCCTAACCTCCTGTGCTCCTGTGAACTCTGTTTTGGCTCTGTGTGCACAACTCTGAGCCTGGGAGTGCTACGTTTTGGGGGTACAAACAGGCAGGGTTGGGTTTTTTTTTTTTTTTTCTGTGCTCCAGCAGCAGCTCTTTGGGATCCCCCTCTGAGCCCAGAAGGAGGAATCATAGAATCAACCAGGTTGGAAGAGACCTCCAAGCTCATCCAGTCTGTCCTATCACCTAGCCCTATCCAAGCAACCAGATCATGGCAGTAAGTGCCCCAGCCAGGCTTGGCTTCAACACCTCCAGGGATGGGGACTCCACCACCTCCCTGGGCAGCCCATTCCAATGCCAATCACTCTCTCTGGCAACAACGTCCTCCTAACATCCAGCCTAGACCTCCCCTGGCACAACTTGAGGCTCTGTCCCCTTGTTCTGTTGCTGGCTGCCTGGCAGAAGAGCCCAACCCCACCTGGCTACAGCCTTCCTGCAGGGAGCTGTAGACTACCTGAGCAGGTAGGAGGTGAGGCTTGAAGCCATACTGGACACAGGCACATCTTTGAACCCTTCAGTGGCTATTAAATGCATTGGCCAGGCTACCTTACCTCAACACTGGCCAGGCAGCCAGCAGTGGAGCTTGTAAGCCACGGGGGAGCCTCACTCCTCTGTGTCCCTCTGCTGCCTTTGCATGCAAGCCACAGCAGCACTGCACTCTGGATCATTCCATGCTCCTGGGCCACTCTGTTCTCAGAGCTAGGCACTTCCCCTCCTTCTCCCCAGCTCCTGTAGGCATTGCTGTCTGGGCAGCAGCAGCTGTAAGGCTTGCTGAGGGGAGGGGATTGCTTCTTTTATTTCTCCAGCTCCTTCTAGGCTATCTCCATTTGTGGCACACTCACCAGGGCCAAATTGTACCTCTGCTTTTTGTGCAGGAGCTGTGTTCTCTGCCAGATGGCTGAGGAGGCAAGGATGAGGGTCTAGAGAATATGTAGCGACCACCCAGGACCAAAGTTAGGTTCAAAGTCACCACACAGGTTGGAATTAGCAGAGGAAGGTAGATACTCAGCAGAGTAGAGAAGGATCTCAGGATCCTTATTTTTCCCAAGCTCTCTTCCAGGCAGGAAGGTAACTTCTGGCAATCTCTTTATTTTGGTGGTTTGCAGCAAGAAGCCAAGGGGCAATGGATGCAAACTGGAACAGAGAAGGTTTCAGCTCAACTTCTTTCGAGTGAGGATGACAGAGCCCTGGAGCAGGCTGCCCAGAGAGGTTGTGGAGTCTCCTTCTCTGCAGACTTTCCAAGCCCACCTGGATTCATTCCTGTGTGGACTACCCTGAGTGATGCTGCCTTGGCAGGGAGGTTGGCCTGGATGAGCTCTGGAGGTGCCTTCCACCCTTTAAGGTTCTGTGGCTCTCTCAGACTCGGTTCCTCAGCTAGTCCTGCCAGAGGCCAGTTTCTCATCAGTGCCACATGCAGGCTGAAGGTGGCAGTGTGGGAGGAGGTGGCCCTGGATTAGGTCCAGCTTTGCCAGCCTCTGATGTGAGCACGGAGCATTAAAGCATCTGCTTCAAAGCAGATGTGAGCTGCAGCCCCCAAAATACTGGAGGGGTCTCCATCACTCCATTAGCATCACTGTTTTCTCTGCCACGCTCCTGGAATGAAGTCTGGGGCTCAGCCTGCAGAAGATCTGTCGGGAATAGAAAGCAGTGCACAAACACAGAGCTCTCCCCACGGACAGAGGCTGCCAGGCTCCAGGAAACTGCTTCATCAGCTCCCGCAGCAGACTGCACCTGCACCCTTGCGTTTAACACCCACCGAAGGGACTGATGTTTCTGACTACTCCCAGTCTGGCTGCAAGCTGAGTGATGCATTTGGCCCCCACCGCTGCCTGTGGCAAGGATTTCCCTCGTCAGTGGTGTGCTGGGCAAGAAAACACAAGTGCATAGAGGCTGCTGGGTGTGCTGCCTGCTTGCTTCTGGGGAAAAGGCAGCCCTGTGCTACGGGAGGCACTGAACAAGGACTCCCTGCCCCCCGTGCACCTCTGCTGATCTAGGTGTGACTTTCCCCTGGTTGGAACAGAACCAGCTCCCTGGCATCCCAAGGCTTTCCTGCTTCTGCAAGGCTGCCTTCTGCAGATGCAAAAGTCAGAGGGCCCCAGCTGAAGCTCCAACCTTGGTGTTGCGCTGCCTCCATCTCTGCCCACTCCAGATGCCAGGGCAGCTGCTGTGTCTGCAGAAAGAGCATCTCCTTTCCCCAGGCCCTCTCATTGCTGTCCTGCCTGACTTTTCAAAGCCAGTATCCATAGGTTACAAAGCTGGCTGCTGGCTCGTTCTGCTCCTCTGCTTGCAGGACACCTAATAATAGCACTTACCTGGAACATTGAGTTCTCCAGAAGCTGCACAAGCCCTGATCACCACTGCGGGCTTGGGAAGGAGCTGAAAACCCAGTGCCAACCCATCAGAGGGACTGGGAAGGCTGACAGCTCCCCCTTCTGCCCTGCCCCCCAGCTCCTGCGTTATGTTCCCACCTGAGGAGATGAACTCAATGCCCTGCTCCTTCCCTCCATACTTGTGTGTGCTAGTTTGAAGCAGGCTAGAATGTTTTGGTGAGAGAAAGTAGATAACTGGCTATGAAAGGAAAACAGGGTTGTGTCTCTTCTCTCACAGTCCTGCTGGGAAGTATGGGAACAAGAAGTAAACATTAGATAACATTCTCCATTTTGTTCTCACTCTGCTTTTGGTTTTAGACTGAGCAACATCTCATCAACCTCACTGCCACTAACCTTCCTTCTTAACCTCTTGGCTGCACCTCTGTTCTTTCTCAGGATTGGGGCAAGGTTGAGAGGGGCAGGGGGAGGTGCTGGGGTGGTTGAGAGCCCCTCCTGGGGACTCAGGTTTCTGGGAGGGGAGTTGTGCTTCTGTGTTACTTTTCCTTTGTATATTTCTGTAAATAGCTGCTTGTATATTGTGCTAGCTGTAAATAAATAGCTTCAGTTATATTCCCAGAGCCCGTCTGAGTTAGCTGGGGCATCTTAAAAGCGGGGGGGTGGGGGTGGGATAGAAGCCAAACCACCACATTGTGACACTGTGTGTGTCACCTAGGAGCAAGGACACACTCCTGCCCTGCTCCTTCATACTTGTGGCACTGTGTGTGTCACCCAGGAGCAAGGACACACTCCTGCCCTGCTCCTTCATACTTGTGGCACTGTGTGTGTTGCCCAGGGGCAAGGACACACTCCTGCCCTGCTCCTTCATACTTGTGGCACTGTGTGTGTTGCCCAGGAGCAAGGACACACTCCTGCCCTGCTCCTTCCCTCCACACTTGTGGCACTGTGTGTGTCACCCAGGAGCAGAGACACTCATGCTCTGCTCCTTCACTCCATACTTCGGGCCCACCCAGGAGTTGTTTTGGTCATCTAATCACAGCCTCCACTCCAAATTTCATTGTGCTTAGCCCCGCACCACAGCAGTGATGCTCAAAATGTTGTAAAGAGTAATTTAAAGGACAAATAAAAGGAAAGCTTGGTGATTGGGTAATGGCCATGAAGGGTCCAAGACTGGGCTAAGAGCTGTCCTCAGGACTTCCAGTGCTTTTCTACATGATGTGTATCCCTCTGGGACAGGATGCAGGCACATCAAAAGAACCTGTAGGTGCTGGTCCATCCTGGGACAAGGAGTCACACAGGGCATCACAGTAAGGTGCATCCAAAGCAGCATTGCCACAGAGCCAGAGAGGGGATTCTGACACTTTGCTCTGCTGAGACCTCACCTGCAGTGCTGCATCCAGCTCTGGAGCCCTCAGTTTAAGAAGGACATGGAGCTGATGGAGCAGGGCCAGGAAAATGCTCAGGGGGTTGGAGCAGCTCTGCTACAAGGTCTGAGCAAGCTGGGGGTGTGCAGCCTGGAGAAGAGCAGGCTCTGGGCAGACCTCATAGCAGCCTGCCAGTGACTGAAGGGGTTACAAGAAGGCTGCAGAGAGACTGTTTGCAAAGGGCTGCAGGGACAGGATGAGGGCAATGGCTTCAAACTAGAGCAGATTGAGGTTGGAGGTTGGGAACAGGTTCTGCACCATGAGGGTGGTGGAACATTGGCACAGGTTATCTGGAGAGGTGTTTGAGGCCCTACTCCTGGAGATATTCAAGGTGAGGCTGGATGTGGCTGTGGACAGCCTGCTCTAGGTGAGGATGTCCCTGCTGAGTGCAGGGGGAGTTGGACTGGATGAGCTTTGGAGGTCTCTTCCAACCCACACTGCTCTGTGATCTTACCCAAATATCTCCACACAGGCAAATTCCTTCTCCTTCCCTTCCTAGCTCACCCATCCTGCCTCACACCTCAGCCTTAGCAAGTGGAATTAGTGCAATCTGGAAACAGGTTGGGGAGTGGAAAATAAATAAAACTCTGCTGTGTGTCAGCAATGTTTCCTATTATTCCCAGAAGGTAGGTACAAAGCACTCCATAATACTGCTGGCATCAATAATTCCTGCCTTCTCCTCCACTCTGTCAGTGCCATGAGCCTTGCTAAGCCTCACACACACCAAAAAAAAGAGCTGAAGGTGATGGACTGTTGCTGAGTTTGCCCAGAATCCTTAATATTCAGCTGAAAATAAACTAGAGCCCTGATGCCAAATCGTCAGCGCTGATGAGTTTGCCTCCATCTCAAGCAAAGGAGGGGGGTAAGGGGGGGGGCAGGTTTCTCTTTTTCTGCTGGAAGTGGGTCCTGGAATTCTGTACTCAGCAGACTTCTGGCCTGCCATTTGCAAATCAGAATAGACGTTCAGGAGGGAAAGTGTAACAGCTGAGTGCTCATTGCTCATCCACCACAATCACCACGAACATCTCCTGGCACCTGGGAGCAGAGCTGCCAGCTCAGATGGATGTGCAGAAGTGCCTTCACATTGCTTCTTCTGAACCTGGTTAAGGTCTCCCAGCTACTGCAGCTGCTAGCAGGCTACCAGCCTGTGGCTAGAGCTGCCCCTTGCCTCCCCCATCACACACATCCAACAATACCTGAAGGGGCATTGTAGCCAGGTGGGGGTGGCCTCTTCTCCCAGGCAATCAGCAATAGAACAAGGCAGCCCTCAGATACTGATAAACATTGATCAAATCCCCTCTCAGGCTTCTCTCCTCCAGACTAAGCAGCCCCAGGTCCCTCAGCCTCTCCTCATCAGCCATGTCCTCCAGTCCCCTCATCATCCTCCTAGCCCTCTACTGGACCCTCTCCAGCAGATCCCTGTCCCACTTCAACTGGGGAGCCCCAAACTGAAGGCATTATTCCAGATGAGGTCTCAGCAGGGCAGAGTAGAGGGGAGAAAAGAGTTGGGTTTTGGGTTTTTTTGGAGAGAGAGAGAGAGAGAGGTTTCTCTGGGCTCCAGAAAGTACAAACACCTTCATTTTTAAGTGTCAGCCCTGCCACACACAGCTGGTTTTAAACCTCAGTGACAAATAAAACTGCTCTGCTGTGTATAATTCTGCCGTTTGTTTGTTGTAATTGAATTAAAATGATGTCCTGCATGGTCAGGCTGTGATAGGTAATTAACTTTATTGATCATGCCACAGCTCAGTGTGTCAGATGTACAGCACAGCCTGCCCTCCAATTGCTGTTAGATATATATATATAGTGGGCAGAGCTGAGCTCAGATGGTTCAAACCAGCTTAAGGCTGATCCTGCAGCAGCAGCTTTCAGCAGTCTGGGGGGCTTTGTGCTGCTGCTGAAGCTGTGTAAGAGGTTGATAGGCAAAACAGACAAGCACCAGTGTGTGTAAAATGATGTTTGTCTATCTCAGCAGCCAAGGCCTGGAACACAAACCCTGAGAGGAGAGGCTGAGGGAGCTGGGGGTGTGCAGCCTGCAGCAGAGGAGGCTCAGGGCAGAGCTCATTGCTGTCTGCAGCTGCCTACAGGGAAGCTGTAGCCAGGTGGGGTTGGGCTCTGCTGCCAGGCAAGCAGCAACTGAACAAGGGGACACAACCTCAAGCTGTGCCAGGGCAGGTCTAGGCTGGATGTTGTTAGGAAGTTGTTGTCAGAGAGAGTGATTGGCATTGGAATGGGCTGCCCAGGGAGGTGGTGGAGTGGCTGTGCCTGGAAGTGTTGAAGCCAAGGCTGTCTGGGGCACTTAGTGCCATGGTCTGGTTGCTTGGCCAGGGCTGGGTGCTAGGTTGGACTGGCTGAGCTTGGAGCTCTCTTCCAACCTGATTGATCCTATGATTCTAAATCAATTGTGTTTAAAACCAAGCCCCTGACCACAGAATCTGGAGCTTGCCATTATTTTCTAAGGCTGATTTGTCTGGAAGAAGTACAGGCTCAGTCTCCCAATTCTCTCTGCAGGTTGTTTGGGTTGGGTTTTTGTTTAATGCAATTCATTTAAATGAATTTCTTGGAGGAAAAAACAAGTAACATCTGCTACCATTCCATGCAGTTTGATCTATTGCCCTCTCTTAAAGGGAGACTTCATGCCCTTTGTATTTACAGATAATAGTGTTAATGTGGGAATCAAGTTAAGCTTGGATATAAAGTGTACAGCAGTTTCAGGAAGGTAAACAGGTCAGAAAGATCACAGAATCACAGAAACATCCAGCTGTGGCCAGCAGGAGGAGGGAGGGGATTCTCCCCCTCTGTTGTGCTCTGCTATGACTCCACCTGCAGTGCTGCATCCAGTTCTGGAGCCCCTGGGACAAGAGGGCTGTGGAGATGCTGGAGAGTGTCCAGAGCAGGGCCAGGAGGATGCTCAGAGGCTGCAGCAGCTCTGCTGTGAGCACAGACTGAAAGAGTTGGGGCTGTGCAGGCTGGAGCAGAGGAGGCTCCCAGGTGACCTTCTTGTGGCCTTCCAGGATCTGAAGTGGGCTACAAAAAAACTGGGGAGGGACTTTTTAGGCTGTGAGGGAGTGCCAGGTTTGGGAGGAATGGAGCAAAGCTGGAGGTGGGGAGAGTCAGGCTGGAGGTGAGGAGGAAGTTGTTGAGCAGGAGAGTGGTGAGAGGCTGGAATGGGTTGCCCAGGGAGGTGGTTGAGGCCCCATGGCTGGAGGTGTTTGAGGCCAGGCTGGAGGAGGCTGTGGTCAGCCTGCTCTAGGGTAGGGTGTCCCTGGGCATGGCACAGGGGGGTTGGAACTGGCTGCTCGTTGTGGTCCCTTCCAGCCCTGACTGGTTCTATGACTCTGTGATTCTGTGATGCTGTGATCCTATGAGCACTGAGTTCTGGCTGCTGCTTCTCTTTTCCATCTTTCATACAGCACAGAGAGCTTCACACTGAACCACAGCAAGTGTTTAGCCTGGAAACTAAAACAAACACCACAGCTTGTTAACATAACAGACATAACAGCTTTAATATCTTGTTATTGGAATAGCAAACCAAGCAGGAGTCAAACCTCCAGGTATACCTGCTCCTGGAAATAAAAAGGAAGTGTTGTTCCCACATATTGGCTGGCTGCTCAGAAAACACTCAGGCACACACACACACAGCATCCATTGGAGGGAAATAATAACTCCCAGGGCAAGATATTTCACAGCAGATTGGAAGCAGCCAGCCTGCCTTGCTGCTGCAAAGGAGCAAAGATGATCTTCTCCCCTGACCTGCTGCCTCAATCACACAGAATCACAGGATGTTAGAGGTTGGAAGGGACCTTCAGAGACCATCCAGGCCAAACCCCTGCCAAAGCAGCATCACCCAGGGTAGTCTGCACAGGAATGCATCCAGGAGGGTTTGGAAAGTCTGCAGAGAAGGAGACTCCACAACCTCTCTGGGCAGCCTGCTCCAGGGCTCTGCCACCCTCACTCTAAGGAAGCTTCTCCTCCTGTGGAGCTGAAACCTTCTCTGCTCCACTTTGCATCCATTGCTCCTTGGCTTCTTGCTGCTACTGTGCAGTTTTCCAGCAGCAGTTTTGCTGCCTGCCTCTCATTTTGCTGCCTGCCTCTCTCTCGAGGAGAAGATATCTCATGTCCCTGCCTGCTCCTTAGCTTCTTGCTGCTACTATGCAGGTTTCCAGCAGCAGTTTTGCTGCCTGCCTCTCTCTCGAGGAGAAGATATCTCATGTCCCTGCCTGCTCCTTGGCTTATTGTTGTGCACCACCCAAAAGAGCTTTGCCCCAGTATTAGAGAGAGGTTAAAGCCCTTTCTACCTAGAGTCTCCCAAAGGACAAAACCAAAAAGAGCATCATTTGCATGTGCAAGTTATCATTTTCCAGGAGTGGAAAGGCATCCTTGGGACACCTTTCTCTTTTCCCTCCTCCAGGTGGGAACAAGCAATTGCCAATTCATCAGCCAGCATCAGTTTTCCAGGGAGTGAAGCCCTCTGAAGAAGAGCACCGAGAGAATAGTGGTGATTAGGGACATCCTAGCTCTGAGAATTCAGGCTCCTGGAATGAACAGATGCAGAAAACGTTGAATATCCATTTTTGTAATCTTCCAGGTACAGGC
Organism: Pogoniulus pusillus; assembly: GCF_015220805.1. Classification (NCBI taxonomy): domain Eukaryota; kingdom Metazoa; phylum Chordata; class Aves; order Piciformes; family Lybiidae; genus Pogoniulus; species Pogoniulus pusillus. The sequence continues at coordinate 14,131,155 of NC_087294.1, forward strand.
ATCTCATTTTCTCTCCTGAATTCACTCTCATCATGCTTGCCTCTGAGGCCAAGGCCATTCTGGGATGGGTTAGAAGGGCTGCAGGTAGTAGGGTGAGAGAGGTTCTCCTCCCTCTCTACTATGCCCTGCTGAGGCTGCATATGGAATATTGTGTCCAGTTCTGGGACACTCAGTTCAAGGAGGACCTCAGGGAACTGCTTGAGAGAGTCCAGTGCAGAGCCACAAAAATGATGCAGGCAATAGGAGGGCTGGGGAGTGACTATTGACAAGGTCTTATAATGACAGGATGAGGAGGAATGGGTTTAAAGTGGCAGAGGAGAGACTTAAAATGGATGTTAGGCAGAAGTTGTTTGCAGTGGGTGGTGAGACACTGGCACAGGTTGGCCAGGAAGGTTGTGGAGCACAGAGAGTGAGGATGGTGAGACACTGGCACAGGTTGTCCAGGGAGGTTGTGGAGCACAGAAGCACAGAATGGGATCAAAGATCCCATTCTGTGCTTCTGTGCTCCACAACCTCCCTGGAAGTGTTCAAGGTCAGGTTGGATGAGTCCTTGAGCAACCTGTCCTAGTGGGAGGTGTCCTGGCTGAACTTTGAGGTCCCTTCCAACCTAACCCATCCTGTGATTCTGTGATCTGGGTTGCAGGTACAGAGCCCAGCTGAGCACCATGGTGTGCTCTGTGCAGACCCTGATGCAGCATTGCACTTGCTGGTACTGTCCAGGGGAAGGCAGAGCTGGCAGCACTCCCAACCCCACACAGACCTCCAACCTGTGCAGTTCAGACTCACCAGCTTGGGCACAGCTGGAAGCTTTGACTGCTTCTCTTTCTCCTGCCTGATCTCTTTGGTGCACAAAAGGCCAGAGCATCCCTTTCTCTGCTCACCAAGATCATCTCTCCTTACCACCACTACAGTGGGAGGAAAAGAGCTCTCCAAAGCAATTTTTAGTTATTACTTTGGCAATCTTTGGCCACGTTTGTCTTGGGGCAGAAACATGTGAGCTGTCCTAGGCTCCCTTCCCAGTTATACTCTCCCCAGCAATGTGCATGGATTTTAATGTGCTCCTGCCAGTTTACAACGCTGGATGCTCTTGGATGCTCTTAAATCCTGCTCTTAAATCCTGCCTGTGTGGGGCTCTTTATGTTTGTTTGTCCATTAAGAGCCTAAACTACCTTTATGGCATATATTAGGCCACAGGGATACTTTATAAATGAGACAATAAAGGCTACTGAACAGGTAGTAAATTGGCTTCTTTCTTTCTCATTCCTTCCCTGGTCAGCACTTGCTCTGTTGTGCCAATCAAATGGGAGGAGAGGGCACTTGGAGACTAGGTCTGGCCATAGCCCTGAGCAGCATCTGGCATTCAGAGGTAACTGGAAGGATCTGCAAAAGACAGGATTTGTGCCTTCTGGTGCTGTTTTTTTATGTGTCCTGTGGACCTAAAATGTTTGCTTTGCTTTGCTTTGCTTTGCTTTGCTTTGCTTTGCTTTGCTTTGCTTTGCTTTGCTTTGCTTTGGCAGCTACTGTTCATTTTTAACATAGACATAGCAGGAATGCTGAGCCTCACCTTCTAGTACCTCTGAACCAGTTCTCTTCACTCTCTACTCTGCCCTGCTGAGGCTGCATCTGGAATATTGTGTCCAGTTTTGGGACACTCAGGTCAAGAAGGACCTCAGGGAACTGCTTGAAAGAGTCCAGCACAGAGCCACAAAGATGCTGAAGGCAGTGGAAGCTCTTCCTTAGGAGCAGAGCCTGAGGGAGCTGGGGCTGTGCTGCTGGCAGAGGAGAAGCCTGAGGGGGAACCTCATGGATGGTTATAAAGATGTGCAGGTGAGTGGCAGGAGGCTGGAGCCAGGCTCTGCTGGGTGATGCCAGTGCCAGCACAAGGGGCACTGGGTGGGAGCTGAGGCAGAGGAAGCTCCATGAAAACATGAGGAAAATGTTTTCCCTGTGAGGGTGACAGAAGCCTGGCAGAGGCTGCCCAGGGAGGCTGTGAAGAATCCCTCTCTGGGGGTCAAGGAGGGGATAAACTCTGCTCACTTGCACCCCGGGGATAGCACAAGGGACAATGGATAGAAACTGCAGCAGAGGAAGTTCCACCTCAACATGAGCAAGAACTTCTTGAGTGTAAAGGTCCCAGAGCCCTGGCACAGGCTGCCCAGAGAGGCTGTGGAGTCTCCTTCTGTGGAGCCTTTCCAGCCCTGTCTGGATGTGTTCCTGTGCAACTGGTGCTTAATTGTATGGTCTTGCTCTGGCAGGGGGGTTGGACTGGAAGATCTATGGAGATCCCTTCCAGCATCCCGTGAGCCTGTGACAATAGAGAAGCAAAACATATGAGAGTTGCTAGATTTGATGGTCTCAGAGAAAAATCATGGTTGGTCGAAGATATTCTGACCCTGCACTACATGACTGGTGCAGAGCACATGGTGAAATTAGGGTGTTGAGAAGTAGCAAAGGCCAAGCTGGATCTTGGCTATGCCTTGAGTGCTGTGTCCAGTTCTGGACTCCTCAAGTCAAGAGAGATGTTGAGGTGCTGGAAGGTGTCCAGAGAAGGGCAGCAAGGCTGGGGAGGGGCCTGGAGCACAGCCCTGTGAGGAGAGGCTGAGGGAGCTGGGGGTGTGCAGCCTGCAGCAGAGGAGGCTCAGGGCAGAGCTCATTGCTGCCTGCAGCTGCCTGAAGAGAGGCTGTAGCCAGGTGGGGTTGGGCTCTGCTGCCAGGCAGCCAGCAACAGAAGAAGGGGACACAGCCTGGAGCTGTGCCAGGGCAGGTCTAGGCTGGATGTTAGGAGGAAGTTGTTGTCAGAGAGAGTGATTGGCATTGGAATGGGCTGCCCAGGGAGGTGGTGGAGTGGCTGTGCCTGGAGGTGTTGAAGCCAAGCCTGGCTGGGGCACTTAGTGCCATGGTCTGGTTGCTTGGCCAGGGCTGGGTGCTAGGTTGGACTGGCTGATCTTGGAGCTCTCTTCCAACCTGATTGATTTCATGATTCTCTCTGCTAGCAACTGCTAGGCAAAACAAGGCAGAAACATCACTAAGAGACAGCAGCATATCCTTATGGCCAAGGCAATCCTTGATGGAAAACTTCAACTAGAAACTGGGTCACAAGAGAAGCTCCACTTGCAGCACTACGCCTCCGGTGTGGCCGAGGACACCGCTGCTAATAATCTGCTGTGCTGTTTCCTCCTCTTTAGTTTCATGGGGCTCTCAGCAACACAGTTTTGCAGAGCAGATCTCCCTTTATTTAGGCTCAGACTCCAAAACCAAACCTTTCCTTGCCTCCTCCTTTTAAATCCCACCACAGCAAGGCTAACCCCTTCGGCAGCCTCTGACACCGGGAAGCCGACGCTTGCAAATGTGGCAGAGCAGCTCTCCCAGGGCAGTGACGTTGCCATCCAGCACTGTGTGGGCATTTTCATGCCAGAAGAAGAGCCTCTACCCTGAGACTCCTTCCAGAATATCTATCTTGGTAAATTTCCAACTGTAGGCAAGCCCTAAGCTTTTCAGTCACGACTGGAATGAATCATTCATTGCTTTAGGAGAATGCAACAATCCTGCACGCAGAAAGTGCCTCAATATTTTTTGGCTCTTTCAAAAGAAGAAAAAGCTGCACAGTCCAGAGCTGAAAGGCAAGCAATTGCTGCAAATTATAGGTAAACTCTTTTGCACTCGAGTGGGTCTCACTTTTGCTCAAGTTAAGGCTCCAAGGCTTAAGTGCATCTTACCCAGGGGTAATGGAGACCAGAGAACTAATTGCATCAGGGAGCAGCAGGCAGGGACATGAGATATCTGCTCCTCAGGAGAGAGGCAGGCAGCAAAACTGCTGCTGGAGAACTGCACAGTAGCAGCAAGAAGCCAAGGAGCAATGGATACAAACTGGAGCAGAGAAGGTTTCAGCTCCACAGGAGGAGAAACTTCTTTAAAGTGAGGGGACAGAGCTCTGGAACAGGCTGCCCAGGAGGGTTGTGGAGTCTCCTTCTCTGGAGATATTCCAGAGCTGCCTGGCTGTGTTCCTGTGTGATCTGCTCTAGGTGAAGCTGCTGTGACAGAGGGGTTGCACTGGATGAGCTGTGGAGGTCCCTTCCAGCCCCTGACATGCTCTGAATCTGTGATTCTGTGATTCTCTTTAGCCTTGAGGACAACTAAGCAAGAGCTCTTCTGTCTCTTCCCTCACTTTGCCATTGCTGCTCTCCCTGCTCTGCATCAGGTAGTTTTCAGTACTTCTTTGGAAATCTGCCCACACCTGCCTGTCTTCTTTGCCAGCCTTTTGACCTCTCCTCTACTTGCTGCTACACCATTTCCAAAGCAGGATGACCACATGTGTGTGTGTGTGTATATGTATACATGCAGCATCTGAAGCCTGAGTGTGCCATTTTACCTAGAATCATAGAATCAGGCAGGGTTGGAAGGGACCACAAGGAGCAGCCAGTCCCAACCCCACTGCCATGCCCAGGGACACCCTACCCTAGAGCAGGCTGCACACAGCCTCAGCCAGCCTGGCCTCAAACACCTCCAGCCATGGGGCCTCAACCACCTCCCTGGGCAACCCATTCCAGCCTCTCACCACTCTCATGCTCAACAGCTTCCTCCTCACCTCCAGCCTGACTCTCCCCACCTCCAGCTTTGCTCCATTCCTCCCAATCCTGTCATTCCCTGACAGCCTAAAAAGTCCCTCCCCAGCTTTTTTGCAGGTCCTCTTCAGATCCTGGCAGGCCACAATGAGGTCACAATAAGGCCACAATACTTATCTCATCCTCATTACCATTGCTGGGTAACGCTTCCCATTTACACTTCAGCATCTCGCCAACCACTTCTTTGGCTCACCACTGAGGTGCCACTTTCATTTCACTTCCCTTGATGGCACTGATGTATCCTTTCCTTGGAGTGACTGCAGCCAATTATTCCCTCTATTCTGCATTGCCTCCTGGAGCTTTTGCACTCCATCTCATTTGCCATGACGTTGAGCTGTTATCTCGCTGTGTCAAGACCCTTCTGATGCCTCCTCCCAATTCCCTCTGCTTTGGACGTGCTGCAGCAATTGTAGTTTGCAATATGGCACTTCCCACTATTCTCTTACACTGTATCACAACATGATCAGGCCTGGGTGCAAGGAAGACCTAAAAAAAAGGAGGAAGAAGCACCTGCAGTGCAAAGCTGTAAGCCCTTTTGATATGAGGCTCCTAAGGGCTTTTTGTTTGGAAGGAGAGGGGGAGAAGCTAGGAATTATCTGCTGAGGTCCACGTTGTAGTGCCTCATGTTATCAGCACTGAGTTCCTTCTTCCTCAGTGGGTGTCCTTTCACATCACTTCTGATCTAATCATCAGAGGTTTTGTCTGAGAGCCTTTGCTGCTTTTATCTCGTTGCTATAATTAAATTGCTTATCTTTTTACAGAAGCTGCTGATTTAGAGCATCCTGTTTTAGGGGAGGGGGGGGAGGGAACCAAAACCCTAAAGGATCCTAAACAGAAGCTTACTCAAAGCAGCTTGTGGGCATTTTTTCATCTGCACAGAATCATACAATCACCTAGGTTGGAAGAGAGCTCCAAGCTCAGCCAGCCCAGCCTAGCACCCAGCCCTGGCCAACCAACCAGACCATGGCACTAAGTGCCCCAGCCAGGCTTGGCTTCAACACCTCCAGGCACGGTGACTCCTCCACCTCCCTGGGCAGCACATTCCAATGCCAATCACTCTCTCTGACAACAACTTCCTCCTAACAGCCAGCCTGAACCTCCCCTGCCACAGCTTGGGACTGGGTCCCCTCCTTCTGTCACTGCATCCCTGGCAGCAGAGCCCAACTCCACCTGGCTACAGCCTCCCTGCAGGCAGCTGCAGGCAGCAATGAGCTCTGCCCTGAGCCTCCTCTGCTGCAGGCTGCACCCCCCCAGCTCCCTCAGCCTCTCCTCACAGGGCTGTGCTTCAGGCCCCTCCCCAGCCTTGCTGCCCTTCTCTCAACACCTTCCAGCACCTTAACACCTCTCTTGAATTGAGGAGCCCAGAACTGGACACAGCACTCACGGTGTGGCCTGAGCAGTGCTGAGCACAGGGGCAGAAGAACCTCCCTTGTCCTGCTGGCCACACTGCTCCTGATACATGTTTAGATGGATATCTGAATAAATAACAACCTTCCCATCCTTCCTTAATCTCAAATTGCCTTATGAAGAGCTCAGGTTCACAAAGAAGAAGATCCTATTAAGCTACATCTACAGCCGAGCAGTAATGTTTGCTTTTAAAGATATCTCTCTCTCCTACACACTCCCAAATCACTTAAGAGGCCTTTATTAAATTTCAGAGCTAGGTAGCTTTCCTTTGCAGACAGCCCAGGAGTAGGAAATACTGCCTAGTTAAGAGCCAGGGAAACCAGGCAGGATTGAATTGGGAAACAAAATGAAAAGAAAGAAAAAAAACCACTTCAAAGCGTTAGAAAAATTCTATCAGGAGCAGTATGGACCTGGGAAGCAGGACCAGGGAAGTTCTTCTGCCCCTGTACACACAGCACTCTGTCCAGTTCTGGGTCCCTTGATATAAGAAAGGTGTTGAGATGCTGAATGTGTCCAGAGCAGGGCAGCAAGGCTGGGGAGGGGCCTGGAGCACAGCCCTGTGAGGAGAGGCTGAGGGAGCTGGGGGGGTGCAGCCTGCAGCAGAGGAGGCTCAGGGCAGAGCTCATTGCTGTCTGCAGCTGCCTGCAGGGAGGCTGTGGCCAGGTGGGGTTGGGCTCTGCTGCCAGGCAAGCAGCAACAGAACAAGGGGACAGAGCCTCAAGCCATGCCAGGGCAGGTTTAGAATCAGAGAATGTCAGGGGCTGGAAGTGACCTCAAAATCTCATTCAGCCCAAGCCCCCTGCCACAGCAGCAGCACCCAGAGCAGATCACACAGGAACACATTCAGGCAGCTCTTGAATAGCTCCAGAGAGTGAGACTCCACAACTCCCCCGGGCAGTCTCTTCCACTGTTCTGTCACCCTCACAGGGGAAAAATTCCTCCTCATGCTCAGCTCCCACCCAGTGCCCCTTGTCCTGGCATTGGGCATCATCCATCCAAACCTGGCTCCAACCTCTTGGCACTCACATTTACATCTTTATAACCATCCATGAGGTCCCCCCTCAGGGTCCTCCTCTGCCAGCAGCACAGCCTCAGCTCCTTCAGGCTCTCCTCCTAAGGAAGATCTTCCACTGCCTCCAGCGTTTTTGTGCCTCTGTCCTGGACTCTCTCAAGCAGTTCTATGTCCTTGAACTGGGGTGCCCAGAACTGGACCTGGTACTCCAGTTGCAGCCTCACCAGGGCAGAGATAAGAGGATGGATGTTAGAAAAACACTCTTTGCAGCAAGAGTGCTTGGCACTGGAATGGGCTGCCCGGGGAGGTGGTGGAGTGGCTGTCCCTGGAAGTGTTTAAAAGAGGCTGGATGAGGCACTTGGTGCCATGGGTTAGTTGATTAGATGCTGTTGGGTAGGACTTGGTGGTCTTGAGGGTCTTTTCCAAGCTGCTTGATTCTGTGAAAGACACAGCAGAGCCCTGCCTCCTGAGGCAGCTGTCAGCACATCTCCACGAGATACAGGCTCCCTGTTTCCCCGGTCGCTGGTGGAAGGCAGCAGCAGGTGAAAGAGCCCAAGCCAACAGCACACCACCGAGCAGCGCTACATGGAGTCAGCTGGCGTTAATCACCCAGAGATTGATGGTGACACAGCTGAGAGGACCCGGCCGTGGGAGCCATCCTGCTGCTCCACTGCTGGGTGTTTAGCAAGCAGAGATGGGCAGGGTTTTGCTTGCTCTTATTCTGAGCCTAATACATGCTCATCAGATCCGTTTGGGTTTTAGGCTTCTGTTATTGTTCTTCTTGGAGTCCAAAAGACAAAGACTCTGCTTTATTACACGGGAGTGAAGCCCCAGTAACTCCATCAACCTTTTTAATGCATGGGTGGGCTCAATTAATTTGTTCCATTATTTTCCTCATTAACAGCTTATTAAGGCAGGCTACAAGAGCAAATGGCAGCATATGGATTTCTCCCTGCCAGGCATCGCCTCCCACGCAGCGAGGTTGAAGCAGCAGCCACCGAGCTGCCCGGGCTGCTCTCCTAGGGACTTTGTATAGCATCCTCATTTCCTTACTGATTCAGATGGAGCAGGGCTGCAAAATAAGTCCCAGAGGAACCTGCTCCAACGTATCTTGTGGTGTATGAAGCATTGCAGCAAGGCAGATGATGTAATATCGATTGTTCCTTAGTGAGAGAGGAGGAGAATGTCAGCCAAAGGAATTATGCCTGTGAATAGCAGATGAGGAGGAAATAATGAGCGAACTGGTGGGGTAAATGAAGACATAAAAGGATGTAATACAAAGAAAGGAGCATTTGTTGTAACCCCCTCCCTGACCTGCTGTGGTATTAGTGTAGGGTTTTAGTAGTGTAATGATCATTAAGGCACTGATCTCTGTTTCCAGGAGCGTGGAGGCTTCTCTCCCTCGCACAAGACCATGCACTTCAGTCTGGTATTAATAAGAACTGCTTGCAGATATCCTTGCACTTCCCCAGCTTAATCATCCTTGAGTGTGTTTTTGTGTTCAGCTGTTGCCATTTTGGGCAGAGCAGTGAGCCTGGGTGCAGTCTCTTTCAGCACACACAAGTGAGAGATGAGGAGTGAGGCTCAGGGCTTGGACACAAGCCTGTGACGGTTTGCATTGGTGAGATGTTGTGGAGGGGTTTTTTTTCCCTCCCTGCTTGAGAGAGTCCAGCACAGAGCCGTGAAACTGATGGAGGGAGTGGAAGATCTTACATCTTACATTCATTGTCTTCAACTCTTACATTAAAGCTTTTCTTAGAGCAAAAGCATTGCTGTATTAGCCACAATTAACAGGGACCAAGTCGTTTCTTTTCCCTCTTTTAAATACAGAGCTACAAAGATGCTGAAGGCAGTGGAAGATCTTCCTTAGGAGGAGAGCCTGAGGGAGCTGGGGCTGTGCTGCTGGCAGAGGAGGAGCCTGAGGGGGGACCTCATGGATGGTTATTAAAGATGTGCAGGTGAGTGGCAGGAGGCTGGAGCCAGGCTCTGCTGGGTGATGCCAGTGCCAGGACAAGGGGCACTGGGTGGAAACTGAGGCATAGGAAATTCCATGGAAGCAGGAGGCTTTCCCTGTGAGGGTGACAGAAGCCTGGGAGAGGCTGCCCAGGGGGGCTGTGGAGTCTCCCTCTCTGGAGATACTCCAGAGCTGCCTGGATGTGTTCTGTGTGATCTGCTGTGGGTGCTGCTGCTGTGGCAGAGGGGTTGGACTGGCTGAGCTTTGGAGGTCCCTTCCAGCCCCTGACACTCTGTGACTCTATGAATTACATATCCCTTTGATTGTTTTGGTTCAGCAGCAGCCCTGCAAGTGACTGTGTACCAGGAAAACATGCAGAGAAAGGCCAGGGAGGCATTCTCCAGAAAAACAGACTTTTACCCCCAAATTGTGAGACAAATAAAACCCAGACCAGGCAGTGGGAGCAGGTCAGGTAGCAGCACAGTTGGTTCCTTGCCAGCTAGAGGTGATGCCATAAGGACAATCCCTCCTGGCCTCAGCTGTGCTCAGCTCTACCATGGGAACCTTAAGAGCCATGGGAGCTCCAGCACAGGCAGTGGCTTGCTGGGACTTGAGGCTGCTCAGCTTGTGGCTGGGGGGACCCTCAGGAGGCAGGGACAGCTGTTCCTCTGCTCTGCACTGGAGGGGAAAGAAATAACAAATAAACAATAGCAATGGTTTAAACATGCTTTTTATTTTCCAAGCAATTCTTTTTTTCCCCCTTTCCCCCCCTTTCCCCCCCTTTTTTCCTCCCTTTTCCCCCCTTTTCCACCTTTTCCCCCCATTTCCCCCCTTTTCCCCCATTTTCCCTCCCTTTTCCCCCTTTCCCCCCCTTTTTACCCCTTTTCCCCCCCTTTTTCCCCCCTTTCTCCCCTTTTCCCCCCCCTTTCTCCCCTTTTCCCCCCTTTCTCCCACTTTTTCACCTCTTTTTCACCCCTTTACCCCCCTTTTCCCCCTTTTCCCCCCCTTTTCCTCCCCTTTCCACCCTTTTTCCCCCTTTCCCCACCCTTTTCCCCCCCTTTTCCCCTCCCCACAGATTTTAGGTTGTGCTAGGTCAGACTGGATGATCCTGGAGGTCTCTCCCAGCCTGGCTGATTCAATGCTTCTCTGATTTTTCCTTTCTGGGCTGGGGGAGATGACTCAGGTTGTGTTTTTTTTTCCTGCTGAGCCAAACTTTTACAAATGTCAGGATTTCTTGGGGAAGAGAAGTCCTGCATTTCAAACAGCTCTTGGCAGAGACATTTCAAAGCAAGGCATCTGCAGCCTGTTTAGTTTCCTTAGTTACATGCCATGTGCACCCAGGTAGAAAGGGCAAGGGTCTGACACAGCTAATAGAGCTTCTTAAAGTGTCTGAGTCCTTCCTTGGCTTTTAGGGAAGTGAGGAGTCTGTGTTTACAGCCAGGAAGGCAGCAAGGAGGAGACATTTGACCTTGCCTCTCCTCCACTCACCTTATCTTATCAACATGCTTCCAGTTTCCCCATTGTTGGGCAGGAAAATAAAGCAACCCAAGGTGCAAGGAAGGGTTGTTTGCTCCACCAATTCAGGCTGCACACACACACACAAAAGCATATATCCTTTCTTTACCTAGATGTGAATGAATGGGGGGGGGGGGGCTGCCTGACATGGACTTCCTCGCTCTGAACAGTCAGCCTGAGCTGCTTAAACCAGAAGTGTGCCCCCCCACACACACAACCCCCTCCTCTTCCAGGTCAGCAAAGCCCTGGGCAGTGGTTCAAATGGAATGCAGAGTCCTGGACTGCCATCTCTTCTCTTTCTCCTTCTTTGCCTTGCAAGGTTTGGGAGTAGATGACTGAAGAGTGAGTTTGACTTCTCTGGAGAGTGGCTGCACACTTCCCTCAAAACCAGTAGGAACAGGAATGTATAAAACCATGGGATGAAGCCACATCAGCTCTAGCTGGGCTTGGAGCATGCCAGTGCTCTGTTGTGGATGCTGCTTTGCTCCTAGAGGCTACTATTTCCCAGGTACCTCCATCCTATATAAAAGCAGCTATGGAATCATAGAACCATGGAATGTCAGGGGCTGGAAGGGACCTTGAAAGATCATTTAGTCCAACCCTCCTGCCAGAGCAGGGGTAAATCCATGAAGCATGGGCTGTGCTGGTTTGAGGCTAATTTAATGAGATAAGTATTTCCCAGGTACCTCCATCCCATATAAAAGCAGCTATAGAATCATAAAACCATAGAACATATGGAGCTGGGAGGAACATCACAAGACACCTTCCAGCACTTTAACATCTCTCTTGAACTGAGGAGCCCAGAACTGGACACAGCACTCAAGATGTGGCCTGAACAGTACTGAATACAGGGTCAGAATAACTTCCCTTGTCTTGTTTGCCACACTGCTCCTGAGCCAGCCCAGGATGCCATTGGCTCTGCTGCCCACCTGGGCACACTGCTGCCTCCTCTGCAGCTGCTCTCTACCAGCACCCCCAGGTACACATTCCAGTTTCTCAACATCTCTCTTAAATTGAGGAGCCCAGAACTGGACCAGCAACAGGAGGAGGAGAGCAAAGGTTAAACCAGCCTGGCAGGATTTATGCCCTACCAGGACAATGACTGGATAGAAGCAGATGCTGGATGAGACAAAGAGTGGAGAATGAACCAGGAGAAATAATTGTGCATGCAATATGTCCACGAAGTGCACCTTAAAAAGAGTTCTTTGGGACAGGCTGTACTGATGCTGGATTATGACCAGGGCTGGATCATTTTATAAGCAATATAATGCTCCTGTAGCATGTTAATACATCTCAGGCTTCAGCAAAGAAGGTGCTCAGCTTACAAAAACCAAGTCTCCCACTTGTCTCATGTGATTATACAACTTGCTGGATCAATTACAACCCATATTTGTTTGGGTTTTAATTTTGCCTTTCCTCAGGCCTTGGGAACCCACTCAGCACCAGCAGCTGAATGTGAACTATGAAGAGGGCAGTGGTGAGCAGCCTAATGGAAAAGATCACATTACCAAGCAAAAAACAAAACCCCAAAGACAACCAAAAACCCAAGCCAGCAGCATCGATTTGTTGTGTGTTCATCGATTCAGCCTCTTCCCTGACAGAAGTGAGGCTTGCTGTGATCCCACTGCCTGTCTTTTGCCTGTCCATCAATCCTTGCCCCAGCCTCCCAGCTGTCACACAACGTGGCAGCCACGAGAGCTGCAAGGGGCCACCTCTTTCCTAAGGGTTGGTATCAGGAGCAGTGTGGGCAGCAGGACCAGGGAGGTTCTTCTGCCCCTGTGCTCAGCACTGCTCAGGCCACACCTGCAGTGCTGTGTCCAGTTCTGGGCTCCTCAATTCAAGAGAGCTGTTGAGGTGCTGGAAGGTGTTTGGAGAAGGGCAGCAAGGCTGGGGAGGAGCCTGGAGCAGAGCCCTGTGAGGAGAGGCTGAGGGAGCTGGGGGTGTGCAGCCTGCAGCAGAGGAGGCTCAGGGCAGAGCTCATTGCTCTCTACAACTCCCTGCAGGGAGGCTGTAGCCAGGTGGGATTGGGCTCTTCTTGCAGGCAAGCAGCAACAGAACAAGGGGACACAGCCTCAGGCTGTGCCAGAGAAGGTCTAGGCTGGCTGTTAGGAGGAAGTTGTTGTCAGAGAGAGTGATTGGCATTGGAATGGGCTGCCCAGGGAGGTGGTGGAGTCACTGTGCCTGGAGGTGTCAAAGCCAAGGCTGGCTGGGGCACTTAGTGCCATGGTCTGGTTGCTTGGCCAGGGCTGGGTGCTAGGTTGGGCTGGCTGAGCTTGGAGCTCTCTTCCAACCTGCTTGATTCTATGACTCTATGACTATTAGTCAGTCACACTGCCCTCTGCTTCTCTGCTGCAGTGACCAAGGAATTTGGTCTGTCCAGCAGCACTGAAAGGGGCTGCAAAGGAGGGAGGGGTCCTGTGGCAGAGGCAAAGAAAAGATGGGGAAGGGCTCTGGGTACTATGACGAAGTTTGAAGCCATGAGCAGAAAGGGATACTTGGCTGGGAGAGACTTGGAGAACGCTAACATGGGTGTAGAGAAGCAGAAGATACAAATGGAGGGGGAATATTTATCGAGGTATATATTGAGGAGCTCTGTTCCAGGGCTCTGCCACCCTCACTCCAAAGAAGTTTTTCCTCATGGTGAGCTGAAACCTTCTCTCTTCCAGTTTGTATCCATTGCTCCTTGGCTTATTGCTGCTGACCACCAAAAGAGCTTGCTCCCCTCCACTTGACAACTGCAGTGTTCATCTCTGAAGGGTGTCTTGTTCAGCCTGTCCTCAACACACAGCCCAAACCACTTCTGACCAGCGCTGGTTGCACTTGCAGCTGCATTTTTCCTTGGTTCTATGAATCTTGGGGACATCTTAGTGTGACATCACAGCAGTAAGCACCTCGTGTCTGCTCATTTCCCCAGGCAGGCACTCTGGAGTGCTCCCCAGCAGCAGCAGCAGCCACACAGAAAGAACAGCTGCTTGCACAAAGACTTTTAATGAAGGAGAGCAAAGAGCACAGCAGAGAAACGTGCTTCAGATTCCGGGCAGCAGGAGTCTGGTCCAAAGCCCTCTGAGCTTACAGAGTTTTTCTGTCAAGTACAGTGAGTTTTATTTTCACTTGAGTTCCAACTGCAATTTGTCTTCTTTTTTTGCCTTGGTTGGTGCTGCTCTTGTTCTTGTTCTTGTTCTTGTTCTTGTTTTTTTTTTCTTTCTCTTTCTCCTTCTCCTCTTTCTCTTTCTCTTTCTCTTTCTCTTTCTCTTTCTCTTTCTCTTTTTCTTTTTCTTTCTCTTTTTCTTGCCTTTCCCTCTCCCTTTCCCTTTCCCATTTCCTTTCCTTTCCCTTTCTCTTTTCCTTTTCTTTTCACTTTTCCTTTTCCTTTCTCTTTTCCTTCCCTTTTCCTTTCACTTTTCCTTTTCCTGTCTCTTTTCCTTCCCTTTTCCTTTCACTTTTCCTTTCCCTTTATCTTTTCCTTTCCATTTCCTTTCACTTTCACATTTTCTTTTCCTTTCTCTTTTCCATTTCCCTTTCCTTTTCTCTTTCCCTTTCTCTTTTCCTTTTCCTTTCTGTTTCTCTTTTTCTCTTTCATTTTTCTTCTTCCTTTTCCTCTTTTTCTTTCCCTTTCCCTTTTCCTCTCTCTTTTCCTTTTTCTTTTCCTTTTCTTTTTTTCTTTTCCTTTCTCTTTTCATTTTTCTTTTCCTTTTCCTTTTTTTCTTTTCCTTTCCCTTTTCCTTTCTCTTTTCCTTTTTCTTTTCCTTTTCCTTTTTTTCTTTTCCTTTCTCTTTTCATTTTTCTTTTCCTTTTTTTTCTTTTCCTTTCCCTTTTCCTTTCTCTTTTCCTTTTTCTTTTTTTTTTCTTTTTTCCCCTTTTCATTTTCCTTTTCCTTTAAACACTATGTAAAGCCACATCAGCTCTAATGGATTACTTCTCCTCCCTCTGCTTTCAGGAGCCAGAAAGAGACTCACTGAGCCATATTCTCCTGCTCCTCTGCAGACAGCAAAAGGCTCTCCTTGGATATCAATCACTGGGGTAAAAGCTAAGAAATGTTACCAAGGAAACCTTGCCAGGCCCATTGGCAGTCTCCTTTGTTTCCTAAGTTTACCCACCAGCAGTGTTTTATTGTTTTGAACTGAAGAAATGCTCAAAGAAAATAAACAGGCCACCTGTGAGGGGCTGCCCTGCCAAGGCACCCTCCTCACTGTGCCCAAAGCTCTGCTCCCATCCATCAAGCCGCTAATGCGTTCCTCGCTTTCAGGCTGAGGATCTCAACTGGCCCTCTGAATAAAGATCAACTCCATTTATCATGATGTGTTCTTTCTCCAAGCAGGTAAACATGGAAGATACTTCTGATCCAAAGGAAGAAAAGTGAAGGGCTGCAAGGTGCCACACCAGCGGTTATCCAGCCGTGGAGCGCGAATGACAGCGGCGAGGATGCGAACCGCAGCATGGGTGAGATGCTGCTTTTGCATCGTGTGGGTGAGTTTGGTACTCAGGAAAGCAGGGGACTGAGGAGCATTGGTTTCAGCCAGACCTTGCAAAGCAGGTGCTACACCACGCTTCCATCACCCAGCCCTCCAGCCTCCACCAGTTCTGCCTTGCCTGCCCCAGCCCAGTTCTCCCCGATGCTGCGCTACCCACCGCTCAGCACCTCCCAGGAGGTGGGAAGTGCCCCCGGTTACGAGTGACTTCAGTGCTGGCTGAGGGCACCTCGAGCCTCGTAGGAGGAATTCATGCCTTGGCAAAAAAAATTGCTATTTAAATAGGAGGCTGTGCTGTGTGTTTCGTGAGGCATGCAAATAGCAGCTCTGCTGTCACCATCAGCTCCTTCAGCACACCTAAAGCCGTCTGGATGCCAGCCTGTGCGACCTCAGCCACCTGGGGCTGTTTGGTCTGGTGAAGAGAAGTCTGAGAGGGGAATCTAATCAATGTCTATAAATATCTGAGGGCATGGGGGTCAAGAGGGAGGATACAAACTCTGCTCAGTTGCACCCCAGGATAGGACAAGGGGCAATAGGTGGAAACTGCAGCACAGGAAGTTCCATCTCAACATGAGCAAGAACTTGAGTGTAAGGGTCCCAGAGCCCTGGCACAGGCTGCCCAGAGAGGCTGTGGAGTCTCCTTCTGTGGAGCCTTTCCAGCCCTGTCTGGATGTGTTCCTGTGCAACCTGCGCTAGATTCTCTGGTGCTGCTCTGGCAGAGGGGTTGGACTCGATGACCCATGGAGGTCCCTTCCAACCCCTAACATCCTCTGATTCTGTGATCTATGGAGGTCCCTTCCATCAACATCCTACAGTCCTGTGATCTCAGACTTCAGGGGTGGAGCACTAGTCCCACGTGGCAATGTAGAAACAGAGGTAGGCAGGGACACTGCCCAGCTCACATGAGCCATTAAGGGAGCAAGTGAAGCCCCTCAGCCTTCCCACAGCTCACCTAGAATCACACCCATCTCTGGGGCCCTTTGGAGAGCCCTTTTCCTGAAGCCACATTCTGTATCCTTGCATTGCTCACAAAATGGGAGTGAGAGGCTGCCATAGTGTCCTAGCCTAGTGTCTTCATTCTAAATAAGGATAAGTGTTTCCAGACAGTTCCAGGCCAAAGGATAAAGAGTTCTGGGGACTGGACATAGAATAATGCAGGACAGGTTTATCTAATTCCATTGGCCTGTTGAATAGCTTCTGGTTTGCAGTACAAGCTTGCTCTCTCTCTCCCTCTCTGGCTACCTTCTGCTTGGCTTCTGGCTGCTCTCTCTCTCTGCTCCCAACCTTGTGTTGCCTGGCTCACTCTCTTCTGTTTTGGCTTTGCAAAAGGTACAGAGCAGGGAGGTAGAGATAGCAAAGTGGATGTATTGCATCTCTCTGGACCTCTTTGTGTCCAGAGGTGGAGAGGAGAGAGCTGAAAATTTGTACAAGGGGGGACTGTGTTGTTATTGAACTGCAGATAATGTGTAAACAGAATCACAGAACCTTAAAGGTTGGAAGGGACCTCCAGAGATCATCCAGGCCAACCCCCCTGCCAAAGCAGCATCACCCAGGGCAGTTCACACAGGGATGCAGCCAGGAGGGGTTGGAAAGTCTGCAGAGAAGGAGACTCCACAACCTCTCTGGGCAGCCTGCTCCAGGCCTCTGGCACCTTCACTAGAAAGAATTTTCTCCTTGTGTTGAGGATCCAGTTTGGATCCATTGCTCCTTGGCTTATTGCCACTCTATGATTCTATATCTGTCTGGATGCATTTCAGTGTGATCTGCTCTGGGTGATGCTGCTCTGGCAGCATCTGGACCAGATGATCTTTCAAGGTCCCTTCTAGCCCCTGGCATTCCATGATTCTATGCATGTGCACAATGAAAGCAAGTCAGTGGCTCCCACATTATCAACCTGGGGATTCTCAGAGATGCTAAAGAGTGCTCCCAGTGCTGCTGCTGCTGCTGCATTCAGAACAAATGCTTATCTGAATTAGTTCCAAATACTATCATCTGTCTTAGAGCTGTTCCTCCCTTTCCTGTCCCAACTCCAGCATTGTAGAAATGAAGCATCCTCAGAGTGAGCTTCTTGTTTATTTGTACTGACAGTTGGTAAGAGGAGATAAAACATGTCTCAAGACACTTGTCACAGTCAGGTAGTCTCTCCTATTCTCTGTTGCTCTGCAGCCTTACCCTGATGGGTGACTCCAAGCAGCTCTCTTGCAATATTTGAGGTTGAGGTCTTGCTTTCCTGCAGGGAAGAATGGTGAGCAAGAAGCAAAACTGAGATAGGAACTTTATAAATGTTTTCTTAATCACATTAAGCAAGCAGAGGGAAAGGAGCCTATGCAATGCAGCAAGGGTTATAGATCAGGCAGGGACAAACCAGATGGGGAATGAAAGTGTACAGATTCCAGAGAGTGCTGAGATAAAGTATTTCTGGCTCCCGAATGCTGCTGAAATGCCCCTCCTGGTTTTAGCTGGCTTGAGAGCCAGCTGCTGTCAAGCCAGCTGTCCTCAGCCCCTGTGGATGGAGGCAGCAGCCTGGAAGAGGCTTTTCCTACAGGGAAGGAAAGTGTCAAGCAGAGAAGTTGAGCAGAGTTGTGCCTGGGTACCCACAGTCACAGAATCAGGCAGGGTTAGAAGGGACCACAAGGATCAGCCAGTTCCAACCCCCCTGCCATGACCAGGGACACCCTACCCTAGAGCAGGCTGCACACAGCCTCAGCCAGCCTGGCCTCAAACACCTCCAGCCATGGGGCCTCAACCACCTCCCTGGGCAACCCATTCCAGCCTCTCATCACTCTCATGCTGAACAACTTCTTCCTAACATCCAGGCTGAATCTCCCCATTTCCAGCTTTGCTCCATTCCCCCAGTCCTATCACTCCCTGAGAGCCTAAAAAGTCCCTCCCCAGCTCTTTCTTGTAGCCCCCTTCAGATCCTGGAAGGTCACAGTAAAGTCACCTCAGAGCCTCCTCTTCTGCAGACTGCACATCCCCAACTCCTTCAGCCTCTCTTCGTAGCAGAGCAGCTCTTGATCCCTTCTGGAAGCTCAGTGGCCCTTCTCTGGACACCTTCCAGCTCTTGTAATAGGGATTTTTACCACCTCTGAACTGCACTCCTCAGCACTTGATCGTTTGGGCTTGCGTTTGTCAAGGGGAGCTTGGCACATAACTGCTCTGCTGCGGTGCAGCGGCTCTGCCTCGCCGGCTCCCCCCTGCACGCCCCGGGACAGCCCAGGTCACCACCCGCGCCTGTTTCTGCTTCTGGTTCCCTCGGATGCTCCTCTTTCATGTCTCTAAGTGTTCAGACGCCACCCAGTGGCTCCCGAGGCACCGGCTGCTGGCTGAGCTTGGAGGTCTCTTCTAACCTGGTTGATTCTGTGATTCTATGACCTTTTAACACATCCAGGGTTGGTGACTCAACCACCTCCCTCTCCCAGTTCACCTCCTCTTTATTTTCTATCAGAAAATGTCCCCTCCTCCTCCTGCCCCTTGCCTCATCTCCATCCCTCAGGGATAAGACCTAGACCAAAATGAGACTGGGGTGAGACCTCAGTTTCACCTGAGCTGACATTAATTCCCTTCTTTTGTGTGGACTTCTTTCTTTCTTCATTATTTTCCTGTAACACAAAGCCTGAACACTCATTACCTACTCCTTCAGAAGCCAGCAGCAACTGCCAAGAGCTCTCCAGCAAGATTTCCATACCGTGCCATCCCACATGGCAATAAATCTCCTGGCTGCCACTCTGCTGCTTGCATTCACCAGCCCCTGACAGCTGCATGCTTTAAGAGCAGGCTCTTTGATTTGCCATGCAGTTATTGGGCATCACACATTCATCTCCCTCACTTCCCTGTCCTCTGAGGGCATCTTCATCACCATTTGTTGCCATAATGCTGGAGGGCAAGAAGTAATTTTTTCTTGTTTAGCCTCTGCTCTATTATTTTGCCCTGCTGTTTGCTGTCAGGTGCCAGAGATGAGATGCCCCTTTGGGCAAGGCAGGCAAACCCAGCCACATTTGCAAAGCAAACTGCTTTCTTAATCACCCTGAGCGAGGCAGCAGCAGTGGCAGTGCCTCAGTGATAGGCCAAGGATGGATACTTACATGCACAGATCCCCCCCTTTGGAGGGAAGGATCATAGAGGTCCAGAAAGCCCAAAGCATGGAGCTGGTTGTTAAAATGTTGTCCCAGCTGTGTCCCAGCCTATTTGCATGGCCAGGCAAGAGAGGTTTAGTTAATGAGAAGGTGTTAGGTGACAGGTTGGACTCGATGATCTCAAAGGTCTTTTCCAACCTGGTTTATTCTGTGTTTCTGCAGGAGAAATCTTTCCCTGTATGAGCTCAGGAGGAGCAGTGTTTCCCAGGACAGCTTTTTACTGGTTAGCAAACCTGAGTAAGGACTTGAACAAGCATGGCAAGCTCAGCAGCAGCTCCTCTCTCCAGCTGTTGGGGGTGCCTTGCCCCACTGGGGTCTGTCAGGGAAGAGAGGGAGATAACAAGCAGGAGAATAACTTTCTGGCTGCTGGAAGAAAGCATATGAGGGCAAGCAGCTGCCCTCCAACATGCCCTTTTTCAGAGACCAGACCAGCCAAGCATAACACTTCACTTTTATTGCCCCAAACCAGACAACATCACAACTCCATAACACTTGACCAACACTGACCCTGCGTGGATTAGACACAGATGAGCAACTCGTGCTCTAGTGGGGCTTGTTCCGGCTGCAGCCACCTGCTCACCTCCTGGGGGGCAGCCTTGCTGTGGGGCAGAAAGAGCTTTCCATGGGCTTTAACCTTGCATTGCCAGTGTAGAGTCACAGAATGGGCAGGGACTGAAGGGACCTCGAGGATCACAGGAGCACAGAATTAGCCAGGTTGGAAGAGACCTCTAAGATCATCAACTAACACCTTCTAATTAACCAGACCATGGCACTAAATGCCTCATGCAGCCTCCTCTTAAACACCTCCAGGGATGGGGACTCCACCACCTCCCTGGGCAGTCCATTCCAATGCCAATCACTCTTGCTGTGAGGAACTTCTTCCTAACAGCCAGCCTGAACTTGCCCTGGTGCAGCTTGAGGCTATGTCCCCTTGTTCTGTCCCTGGCTGCCTGGCAGAAGAGCCCAACCCCACCTGGCTACAGCCTCCCTGCAGGCAGCTGCAGACAGCAATGAGCTCTGCCCTGAGCCTCCTCTTCTGCAGGCTGCACACCCCCAGCTCCCTCAGCCTCTCCTCACAGGGCTGTGCTCCAGGCCCCTCCCCAGCCTTGCTGCCCTTCTCTCAACACCTTCCAGCACCTCAACATCTTTCTTAAATTGAAGGGCTGAGAACTGGACACAGCACTGAAGATGTGACTTAACCAGTACTGAGTATAGGGACAGAATCCCCCTGCTGTGGGGGGTAACTCTGTGTGGCACACCTGAAATGCAAGGTGGGTGAGAGGACAACTCCCATCTAAAGATCAGCATCTGGGCAGGGCTTCCTGTGAAATCCAGGCCCATGTCACCCAAAGCCCAACCTTTTGCATAGGTACCACCCACCTGCAATCCTGGGTACAGTTCTGGAGCCCCCAGCACAAGAAGGACATGGAAGTGTTGGAGCCAGTCCAGAGCAGGCCACCAAGATGCTCAGAGGGCTGCAGCAGCTTTGTTATGAGGACAGGCAGAGAGAGTTGGGGCTCTGCAAGCTGGAGAAGAGAAGGCTTTGAGGGGACCTTGGAGTGGCCTTTCAGTGTCTAGCACAGGTTGAGGGTGGCTATCCCAGGGAGCAGTGAGCAGAGCCTGCCCCCCCATCCTGGCAGCCCTCAGATACTTATAAACATCCAAGCTCTATCCAAGCCTGCCTATAATTAAATATATTGACTGATGAATTGAGTGCAGTTATACCTCTCCATCTGCTCTCAGCACAGAACCACTGACATTTTGTTCCTGCACCCTCATTTATTTCCTCCCCCCCCTCTCTCTCAGAATGAGATTTGCATCACAGCTTTTCTAATGAGCTAATAGTTAAAACAGCCCCCTATAATTACACTAGAATAATCCAGCATTCTTTCAGCTTAATTATAGGGGGCTATCTTAACTATACATCATTTGCAGCTCTGGGTCACTCTAAAGCACAGATGTCTGAAGAAATGACACAGAGCACCAGCAGCAAGTTATAAAATCCTCTGGAGTGGTGCTCATTGCCTCTGTGGAAAATGATCACATCTATTTTTCCCTACCTCTGCCGTGCAGTCTCCTGGCTCAGATTATTTCCTGCCAGCCAAGAGATAATATTTAAAGCAATGGGAATAAAATCCTTCACTATCTCCTGTCGCGCACCGATGCTGTCGACTCTTTCATTTGCCTATCTCCCTTGGTCCCCTCATCAATCTTTGCATCAACATAGAGCAGTTCATTTCTCCAAGCCTTCAGCAGCTCTGGGAGGAAAACCCAATCCCTAAACCTCCTGCCTTTGTGGCTGTGGCCAGGCTCTGGGGCTGCCTTTCATTTTGCTGTGGGATTTGTCCACTTGCAGTCAGTGACCTGGAAGAATTGCCCCCGGGAGCACACAGCGTTGCTCTGCACGGTTAGGCTCTGCTCACCTCAGAGACCTCACATCCCAGTGAGGCAGGACTGGTGGGAACACAAGCTCAGCCCATTCTGTTCAGACATGTCTCCATCACAGCACTCACCTCTGGTCAGACACATCTGCATCACAGCACTCAGCTCTGGTCAGAAACGTCTCCATCACAGCACTCAGCTCTATTCAGACACGTCTCCATCACAGCACTCACCTCTGGTCAGACATCTGCATCACAGCACTCAGCTCTGGTCAGACACATCTGCATCACAGCACTCAGCTCTGGTCAGACACATCTGCATCGCAGCACTCAGCTCTGGTCAGACACATCTGCATCACAGCACTCA
The DNA here is from genome assembly GCF_015220805.1 of Pogoniulus pusillus. Classification (NCBI taxonomy): domain Eukaryota; kingdom Metazoa; phylum Chordata; class Aves; order Piciformes; family Lybiidae; genus Pogoniulus; species Pogoniulus pusillus. The sequence goes on from NC_087294.1 coordinate 14,153,018, forward strand.
GCTCTGGTCAGACACATCTGCATCGCAGCACTCAGCTCTGGTCAGACACGTCTGCATCGCAGCACTCAGCTCTGTTCAGACATGTCTCCATCACAGCACTCACCTCTGGTCAGACACATCTCCATCACAGCACTCACCTCTGTTCAGACACGTCTCCATCACAGCACTCAGCTCTGGTCAGACACATCTCCATCACAGCACTCAGCTCTGTTCAGACACATCTCCATCACAGCACTCACCTCTGTTCAGACACATCTCCATCACAGCACTCAGCTCTGTGCAGACACATCTCCATCACAGCACTCAGCTCTGGTCAGACACATCTCCATCACAGCACTCACCTCTGGTCAGACACGTCTCCATCACAGCACTCAGCTCTGTTCAGACACGTCTCCATCACAGCACTCAGCTCTGTTCAGAAACGTCTCCATCACAGCACTCAGCTCTGGTCAGACACATCTCCATCACAGCACTCACCTCTGGTCAGACACATCTCCATCACAGCACTCACCTCTGGTCAGACACGTCTCCATCACAGCACTCAGCTCTGGTCAGACACATCTCCATCACAGCACTCACCTCTGGTCAGACACGTCTCCATCACAGCACTCACCTCTGGTCAGACACGTCTCCATCACAGCACTCAGCTCTGCTCAGACATGTCTCCATCACAACACTCACCTCTGGTCAGACACATCTGCATCACAGGACTCACCTCTGGTCAGACACATCTGCATCACAGCACTCATCTCTGGTCAGACACATCTGCATCACAGCACTCAGCTCTGGTCAGACACGTCTCCATCACAGCACTCAGCTCTGGTCAGACACGTCTCCATCACGTCACTCAGCTCTGGTCAGACACATCTGCATCACAGCACTCAGCTCTGGTCAGACATATCTCCATCACGTCACTCAGCTCTGGTCAGACACATCTGCATCACAGCACTCATCTCTGGTCAGACACGTCTCCATCACAGCACTCAGCTCTGGTCAGAAACGTCTCCATCACAGCACTCAGCTCTGGTCAGACACATCTGCATCACAGCACTCAGCTCTGGTCAGACATGTCTCCATCACAGCACTCAGCTCTGGTCAGACCCATCTCCATCACAGCACTCAGCTGTGTGCAGACACATCTCCGTCACAGCACTCCACTTTTGGATCCTCCCAGGCAACTCATCATGAGAAGTTACACCAGGGGAGGTTTAGGTTAGATGTTAGGAAGCACTTCCTAATGGAAAAGGGTCTGGAACACAGCCCTGTGAGGAGAGGCTGAGGGAGCTGGGGTGTGCAGCCTGCAGAAGAGGAGGCTTGGGGCAGACCTCCCCTGGCACAACTTGAGACTGTGTCCGCTTGTTCTGTTGCTGGCTGCCTGGCAGCAGAGCCCAACCCCACCTGGCTACAGCCTCCCTGCAGGCAGCTGCAGACAGCAATGAGCTCTGCCCTGAGCCTCCTCTGCTGCAGGCTGCACACCCCCAGCACATCAACATCTTTCTGAAACTGAGGGGCCCAGAACTGGACACAGCACTCAAGATGTGGCCTGACCAGCACTGAGCACATGGGCAGAAAGACTTCCCTGGTCCTGCTGGCCACACTATTCCTCATCCAGGCCAGGATGCCATTGGCCTTCTTGGCCACCTGGGCACACTGCTGGCTCGTGTTCATTCACTTGTAAACCAGCTCCCCCAGGTCCCTCTCTGCCTGGCTGCTCTCCAGCCACTCTGTCCCCAGCCTGTAGAGCTGCATGTGCTTGTTGTGGCTAAAACACAGCACCTTGCAGCGAGGGTTAGGGTTAGGGTTAGTTGTGCAGACTGCCAGGCTGGACATTGCTGCTGCCACCAGCGAGGTGCTGAGCACCAGGAGACGACTGGCAGCTCCAAGGGAGGCGAGAGCAGGGCTGCATTTCTGTGCTGTCTGTGAGCCAAGTGCTATTTTTAGCTTTCCTTCTCTCTTCTAACAGCCATGGATCAGTCTAACAGGCAGAGAGATAGAGAGGAATAAATGTCACAACCTCCTTGGGAAATCTCTCATGGCTTTTAAACTAATCCCTTGATACTTCGAGGGGACTGCTGGGTGACACTGATTAAACCTCAGGGCTTGGTCATGCTGAGCTAACAGTGCTTGTCGGATGTTGTTCCCTTACCAGGCTGGTCTCTGCCTCTAATCCTCCATGCAAAAGGGGCTGCAGAGTCCCTTGAGACTGTGGTCCTGATGTTGACCCTCTGAGCATGCAGCAGAGATGCTCCTCATTGAGGCACTATCTCACCTTCCCTCCCAAGTGGCAATGTATGTTAAAGGAACATTGTCTTTATCCTACTGCTTTTACAACCCCAACAGCATCCCCTTACTCTGCAGAGGTCTTGGTTTCTTCAAGGTGCCATCTGTCCTTATTTTGCTCTCTCTTGTGATGTGCTGGTGTGTAGAGCCATAGGATTGTCAGGGTTGGAAGAGACCTCAAGGATCAGTCGTCTCAGTCCTTACAGTGCTGTTGCTCCCTTGGCTTTGATCATCGATCTGAAGAGCTTCTTCCCTTGGAGATGAACAAAGGAATTCTGCCTGCTGAAATGGCCATTTTGGTTAGGTTTTTCTTTTCCCCTTCCCTTCTCATATTGCTTTGTGTTTCTGCTTCACAGAACAGAAGGGCAGTAAAAATTAATTTCGTGATGTAATAAAAGCTTTGCCTCAGAGGTTTGCAGAAGCTCAGGCAGTGGTGGTTTATTTGCATGCTGAAATTCATTAGGTATCTAGAAGTGTGAAGGTCTGGTGGGGTCAGTAAACCTTAGGATCTCCTAAGCTTAGAACAATGCAATCAAGCCAATTAAAGAGCATTTCAAGCCCAACAAGGTTATGGACATTGTCATATAAAATGGTGGCAAATAAATGAGCTGTTCCTTTCCAACCCATAATTGGTTTAATCTTCGTGAAGTGGGAGGATAAAAGCAGCACTAAGCAGCCCCAAAGGCCTCAGGATTGGGTTCCTAATTTGGAAGGTTAGCCTTTCCTGAGGTTGCCAGATGTTCAGTCATAGCTTTGTGTCTTTATAGGCTGTCTTTGCCTGCCAGGGTTTTGTTTCCCTTTCTGCCAATCCCTCTATGCTCAGTCAAAACCCCATCTTGTGCAAAGTGTGACCAGCAGGGTGAGGGAGGTGATTCTCCCCCTCTGCTATGCTCTACTCAGACCCCTCCTGGAGCACTGCATCCAGTTCTGGAGCCACTATTACAAGAGGGCTGTGGAGATGCTGGAGAGTGTCCAGAGCAGGGCCAGGAGGATGCTCAGAGGCTGCAGCAGCTCTGCTGTGAGCACAGACTGAAAGAGTTGGGGCTGTGCAGGCTGGAGAGGAGAAGGATCCCAGGAGACCTTCTTGTGGCCTTCCAGGATCTGAAGGGGGCTATGAGAAAGCTGGGGAGGGACTTTTTAGACTCTCAGGGAGTGACAGGACTGGAGGGAATGAAGCAAAGCTGGAGATGGGTAAACTCAGACTGGATGTTAGGAAGAAGTTCTTCAGCATGAGGGTGGTGAGAACGTGGCAGGGGTTGCCCATGGAGGTGGTGGAAGCCTCATCCCTGGAGGTGTTTAAGGCCAGGCTGGATGAGGCTGTGGCCAGCCTGATCTAGTGTGAGGTGTCCCTGCCCATGACAGTGGGGTTGGAAGTGGCTGATCCTTGTGGTCCCTTCCAACTCTGACTATGGTTCAAAGATTGTTGAATAGCTGCAGACTTCCAATTTAATTTGTCCTGAGTTCTGGAACAGAGAACAAAGAAACTGATCTCAGAGTGGAGTCTGACATCACTGCAGGGATGTTGCTGCTTGTGATCTCAGGTGGCTGGGTAGTCTATGAGGTCATTTTCTGTCCTGTGACCACACATCCCTAATTCTGCTCCTGAAGATCAACATAAATCATAGCATCAGTCAGGGATGGGCAGTGTGGAACAGAGGAGGCTGAGGGCAGAGCTCATGGCTGTTTGCAGCTACCTTAAGGCACACTGTGGAGAGGCTTCTGCTGGTCTCTTCTCACAGGTAACTGGAGACAGAACAAGGGTGAATGGCCTCAAGCTGAGACTGGGGAGGTTTAGATTGGACATTAAGGGGAAGGTTTTTCATGGAGAGAGTGGTTAGGGACTGGAATGAGCTGCCCAGATGGTGGTGGAGTCACCCAGCCTGGATGTGTTTAAGGGTAGTTTGGATGTGGTGCTTAGGGATGTGACTTAAGGTGAATCTTGTAGAGTAGGGTTCTAGGTGAGACTTAGTGATCCTGAGGGGCTTTGCCAACCTGGATGGTGCTGTGATTCTGTGAGCTCTGTTGCTGCTCCACACAGAGTCCCACAAGCAGATGTAGCAGCAGACCTCAGGACTCAGTGATCTCTCATTGGCTAGGAATAAATAACACCAATCCAGCCACTGGAAAACATATACCAGCTTAAAGCTCTTCCACTTCCCATTGCATCCATGCCAAAAAGCATTTCCTTAGTTTTCTGAACTTCCAGAAAGCAGAAGAGGAGCTTACAGAAACTCTCCTTTCATGGGCAGGATACAGCTTGCTAGTTTGGAGGCAGTGAATGAAGATGATTAATTGTCACTCACATTCTCACTCCATCAGGTTAACAAGAGGCATGGCTGTCATGTCAACAGCCTCCCTACTCGACCTCATACATAGACAGCTGGAATCACACAGTCATAGACCCAACCAAGTTGGAAGAGAGCTCCAAGCTCAGCCAGCCCAACCTAGCACCCAGCCCTGCCCAAACAACCAGACCATGGCACTAAGTGCCCCAGCCAGGCTTGGCTGCAACACCTCCAGGCACAGCCACTCCACCACCTCCCTGGGCAGCCCATTCCAATGCCAATCACTCTCTCTGACAACTTCCTCCTAAAATCCAGCCTAGACCTGCCCTGGCACAGCTTGAGGCTGTGTCCCCTTGTTCTGTTGCTGGTTGCCTGGCAGCAGAGCCCAACCCCACCTGGCTACAGCCTCCCTGCAGGGAGTTATAGAGAGCAATGAGCTCTGCCCTGAGCCTCCTCTTCTGCAGGCTGCACACCCCCAGCTCCCTCAGCCTCTCCTCACAGGGTTTGTGTTGCAGGCCTCTCACCAGCTTCGTGATTCAGTCTCACACAGCACCTTCTGAAGGGAAGACACAGAGCCATGAGTCAGTAGGACCCAGCTCCAAGTGTCTTTAATGCAGTGGTGTCAGCCTTATGGAGCAGAGCTGAAATCTTTATCAGACACACACACAGAAGCAATTGTGCCTTCCTAATTTGGCAGTGTTTATCTTAAGAGTTAGAAGGCACAGCATAGAGCAGCTTAATTAAAATGTTTCATTTTGGAAGCTAATGATCCTCATCTGGCTCCAAGGAACCCCCCTCACCCACCCAAAATAACCCAACAGCAGAGACAAAGGAATGAGCTGTGGCATTATCATGAACTGTGGGGCACGTTAACAAGTGTGACTTCCCTTTTGTGATGCTCACCTCACCTTTGAGCATGCTAACCAGCCAGGAATCACCCAGCAGACAAACCAGATGATGATTATGCCAAGGAAATCTGGGACCCTTGGCTGGGCTAATGGCCCAGGAAGCCTTAAAGCCCCATTAGGAGCTAGAATGGGAGTGAGTAATGACTGCAATAAATAACACACACTTGGTCTTTAGAGAAGATGTATTGTATTTCCCATTGTGTGTGCCAGTAGTTAAGAGTATTTATAAGCTCCTGTCACAAATGACTGGCTGGTGTTAAATGCAGCTTGGAGGAGGCAGATGAAATTTCCCTGCAAGTCTCTGGGCCAAATTCTGTGGCAACAACGTTGGAGATGCTTTCAGCAGCACTGTTGTTCCCTCACCTGCAGGAGCAATCTGCACTCCAGTGCTGGACTACCTGCGGGAAATGAAGCTGGGGAAGGGTCTGCAGAATAAATCTGATGAGGAGAGACTGAAGGAGCTGGGGATAGTTAGTGTGAAACAGAGGAGGCTGAGGGCAGAGCTCATGGCTGTCTGCAGCTGCCTGAAAGGAGGTTGTGGAGAGGTTGGTGCTGGGCTTTTCTCACAGGGAATTAGTGATAGAACAAGAGGGAATGGCCTCAAGATGAGATTGGCACAGTGGGCAGCCCAGCAGAGCAGGGGAAGGCACAGTGGGCAGCAGAGCAGGGGAAGGAAGGCAGAGTGGGCAGCCCAGCAGAGCAGGGGAAGGCAGGCAGAGTGGGCAGCAGAGCAGGGGAAGGCAGGCAGAGTGGGCAGCCCAGCAGAGCAGGGGAAGGCAGGCAGAGTGGGCAGCCCAGCAGAGCAGGGGAAGGCAGGCAGAGTGGGCAGCAGAGCAGGGGAAGGCAGGCAGAGTGGGCAGCCGAGCAGGGGAAGGCAGGCAGAGTGGGCAGCAGAGCAGGGGAAGGCAGGCAGAGTGGGCAGCAGAGCAGGGGAAGGCAGGCAGAGTGGGCAGCCCAGCAGAGCAGGGGAAGGCAGGCAGAGTGGGCAGCCCAGCAGAGCAGGGGAAGGCAGGCAGAGTGGGCAGCAGAGCAGGGGAAGGCAGGCAGAGTGGGCAGCAGAGCAGGGGAAGGCAGGCAGAGTGGGCAGCCCAGCAGAGCAGGGGAAGGCAGGCAGAGTGGGCAGCAGAGCAGGGGAAGGCAGGCAGAGTGGGCAGCCCAGCAGAGCAGGGGAAGGCAGGCAGAGTGGGCAGCCCAGCAGAGCAGGGGAAGGCAGGCAGAGTGGGCAGCCCAGCAGAGCAGGGGAAGGCAGGCAGAGTGGGCAGCAGAGCAGGGGAAGGCAGGCAGAGTGGGCAGCAGAGCAGGGGAAGGCAGGCAGAGTGGGCAGCCCAGCAGAGCAGGGGAAGGCAGGCAGAGTGGGCAGCCCAGCAGAGCAGGGGAAGGCAGGCAGAGTGGGCAGCAGAGCAGGGGAAGGCAGGCAGAGTGGGCAGCCCAGCAGAGCAGGGGAAGGCAGGCAGAGTGGGCAGCAGAGCAGGGGAAGGCAGGCAGAGTGGGCAGCCCAGCAGAGCAGGGGAAGGCAGGCAGAGTGGGCAGCAGAGCAGGGGAAGGCAGGCAGAGTGGGCAGCCCAGCAGAGCAGGGGAAGGCAGGCAGAGTGGGCAGCAGAGCAGGGGAAGGCAGGCAGAGTGGGCAGCCCAGCAGAGCAGGGGAAGGCAGGCAGAGTGGGCAGCAGAGCAGGGGAAGGCAGGCAGAGTGGGCAGCCCAGCAGAGCAGGGGAAGGCAGGCAGAGTGGGCAGCCGAGCAGGGGAAGGCAGGCAGAGTGGGCAGCAGAGCAGGGGAAGGCAGGCAGAGTGGGCAGCAGAGCAGGGGAAGGCAGGCAGAGTGGGCAGCAGAGCAGGGGAAGGCAGGCAGAGTGGGCAGCAGAGCAGGGGAAGGCAGGCAGAGTGGGCAGCCCAGCAGAGCAGGGGAAGGCAGGCAGAGTGGGCAGCAGAGCAGGGGAAGGAAGGCAGAGTGGGCAGCAGAGCAGGGGAAGGCAGGCAGAGTGGGCAGCAGAGCAGGGGAAGGCAGGCACAGTGGGCAGCCCAGCAGGGGAAGGCAGGCAGAGTGGGCAGCAGAGCAGGGGAAGGCAGGCAGAGTGGGCAGCCCAGCGGAGCCCGGGCGGTGCGGAGCGGTGCAGTGCGGAGCAGGCTCACAAGCCGGGGCGAGCGCAGCAGCAGCCTGCAGGCACGCCCCACGCACACAGCCCTAGTGGGGTTGTCACTCAGCCCACGGCATGACTGGCAGAGCCTTTAAAAAGCAGGCAGACAGGCACAAATATTTGATGTGCCTGCCTTATACATCAGGCACGGGCCAAGCAAGCTGCCCACGCAGCTCTGAAGCGTAGCCTTTGAGTCCCTTCGGTGCCAAGGAAATGGTGACAGGGAGAATTGCACAACCCAGTTCCATGCATAAGAAAAGAGAAAGACCCACCCAAGCACCAAAAAAAACCCCACTCCAGCAGGCTGAGCATAAATGCCTATTTGAAGGGATACAGATGAATCAGTCATGGTATTAGAGTGATTAGCCAACTGCGCTAATTGATATGTACAAAACCATATGTGCTTATGAGCTTGCAAATGCTAACTCACGCTCCTCACCATCTGCACAGGAGAGCCACAGCAAACTCCCTTCTCCTAAAGGCAGGTTTGTCATTTCCAAAGAGACAGGCTGGGGAGAGGAGTGAGAGGCTGTGCCACGGAGCCTTCACCACCCCTGGCCCGCGGCTCTCGCTCTGGACAGGTTACTAGAGACAGTAATGGAGCTGGGTTGCTGGCCAGGTCGTGCAAAGATGTGGTGGCCAGGCTGGAGAGGTGAGCCCAGGCGACCTCATGACATACAACAAGGCCAAGTGTAAGGTCCTGCACCTGGGTCGGCACAATCCCAGGCACAGCTCCAGGCTGGGTGGGGAATGGCTGAGAGCAGCCCTGAGGAACAGGCCCTGGGGGTCTGGGCTGATGAAAAGCTCCACAGGAGCCTGCAGTGTGAGTGCAGCCCAGACACAACCCTGTGCTGGGTGCAGCAAGAGCAGTGTGGGCAGCAGGGCAAGGGAGGGGATTCTGCCCCTTAGCTCTGCTCTCCTCAGACCCCACCTGCACTCCTGGGGGCAGTTCTGCAGCCCCCAGCACAAGCAGGACATGGAAGTGTTGGAGCCAGTGCAGAGGAGGCCACCAAGATGCTGAGAGGGCTGCAGCAGCTCTGCTCTGAGCACAGGCTGAGAGAGTTGAGGCTCTTCATGTTCTGTCGCTGCATTCCTGGCAGAAGAGCCTCCCTTGTCCTGCTGCCCACACTGCTCCTGAGCCAGCCCAGGATGCCTTTGGCTCGCTTGGCCACCTGGGCACACTGCTGGCTCATGTTCAACCTGAACTTGTTTGGTTCTTCTGATTCAGCAGAGTGAGTTTTGCATCACCTGTTGGGTTTGTCAAGCAGCAGGTGCCCTGGAATGTTACGAGACAGATCCATGAAGATATTTAGAGCTTAATTTCTGCTTAAAACCAGGAGATAAAGGTGGGGGGAAATGCTCATACATCCCTGTGAGCTGATGGCTTGAGGAGCACAGCTGTGACCTGGTGGCTTAAGGAGCACAGCTGTTTAGTTTGAAGAAGAGGAGGCTGAATGCAGACCTCCTGGCTGTCTACGGCTACCTGAAAGGAGGCTGTGGAGAGGCTGCTGCTGGTCTCTTCTCACAGGTAAATAGTGACAGAACAAGAGGCAATGGTCTCAAGCTTAGACTGGACATCAGGAAACATTTTTTCCCAGCAAGAGAAGTCAGGGAGTGGAATGAGCTGCTCAGGGAGGTGATGGAGTCAGCAACCCTGGGTGCATTTAAAGGTGGTTTGGATGCGGTGCTTGGGGATGAGTTCTCTCCTGGCTGTCTCCACAGACAGATCCATCAGGCTCTCCTGTGGTGCAGCCTGCCATTTCTGATTTGGTTTTCATGGCAGAGGACTGTTAAGAGAGAGAAATTGATAAGGATTGTCTTGGCACGTCTGAACCACAGAGGATGTGTGTGTGTGTGACAGGGCCAGGTGAGCTACTCTCCTTTTAAACACCCTGACAGCACTGTGCACGGAGAGTGCCATAAATATTGCATCTCTGCTGCAAAGGAAGCTGAGAAACTGTTATAATTCAGTTGTCAGAGTGGTGCTGGCACCGTGTTGTGTCTGGGTGGCCTGCAGGCTCAGAATAATAACCAGGGTGATTCATCAGACCCCCACCAGTGACAAAGTGGAGAAGGAGTATGTGATGGGTAAAGGCTTTGATCACTTTAGACAATACCAGCTGAAGGGAGGGCTGGAGAGGAAGGTGCAGTGTGGAAAGTACAGGGTTTAGACAGGTCCCAGCAGTTCTCAAATGACAGGGAATCCCTGGGCAATAAATGTCAGCCTCCACCAGCTTAACAGGCACACCTGAAACAACTCATTCCTAGGGAGATGGTAAAGGTGGCTGAGGAGCAGATAGGTGCAAAACTTATCCATGGGCTCCCCAAACTCCTCCATCCCACCCAACCATTGAATCACAGAATGTCAGGGGCTGGAAGGGACCTCCAAAGCTCAGCCAGTCCAACATTCCTGCCAGAGCTGCAGCACCCAGAGCAGATCACACAGGAACACATCCAGGCAGCTCTGGAATAGCTCCAGAGAGAGAGACTCCACAGCCCCCCTGGGCAGCCTCTTCCAGTGCTCTGTCACCATCACTGTGAAAAAATTCCTCCTCACGTTTCCATGGAACTTCCTAAACCTCAACTTTCACCCAGTGCCCCTTGTCCTGGCATTGGACATCACCCAGCAGAGCCTGGCTCCATCCTCCTGGCACGCAGCTTGACTGTGAGCAGACTATGCCACATGAACAGAAATGCCAGGCTGTGCTTGATGAGCATCAGCACCTTGTGCATGGCACCAAAGCAGCACAGCTTCACTGCTTACTGAGCCAGGTGTTCCTACAGCAAATGAGTCTTTTGGGAACCAGCTGCTCTAGAAAGCCCAAGAAGCCATCTCAGATCTGAAACCCTCTGGATGTTCTCTTCAGGTGGAGTATCCCACTTCCCCCATCTCCCTGTGCCTGGCTGCCTCCACTAACAGAAACCTGCATTTAGGAGTTCATAAGCCCCAGGCTGATGTAGGAGGTGCAAGTCAGACGCAATTGCTACTTGGAGAAAGAAGCACACTCAGAGGTGCCAGGGAGGAAGGAGCTTGGCCTCTGTCTCATGGGCAGCACTAACCATGCAGCACTAACTCCTATCTAATGTATTTAAATGTATGCAAGAAAAGTGTGGCTCCAGTGCAGTTAAAGTGCCATTTCTCTCCATTTTAAATGTCAGTGTAATTAAAGTTCCTGGATAATAATATACCCAGGCCTGGAGGATTTCCTATGGATTTGGGTTTTTTTCAGGCTTCCCATGTCATATTTCTGGAGGTTTCCATACATCAAAACTTCAGCTTCCTTGGTCACTGGGATTTACTTAGGTGTAGTGCTTCCCTGACCTGAGTTTTGCCTCTGCTGGGCATCCTTTGCAAGCTGATATGTGGCCTGTCCTGTTAGACCTCTACTTTGCTCATCATAGAATCAATCAGTGTTGGAAGGGACCACTAGGATCAATTTTATCCCAAATCTCTTTCCATCTTGCAGTCCTTTCATCTGCAGACAACTTCATTGAGCTGGAGAGGCACTGCATCCACACACACCTTGGAAATGGATTCACAAGCTTGAGGAAGAGTTGGCTGCTCTTGCAGTGGTCTCCCTCTGCTTTTGCACCCGTGGCAGGCAGTGTGCAGCCTGATGTTCAGTGTGCCAGGCACTTCTGGGGGCACTTTCTGGCTGCCTTTGCATGCTTCCCCCAGCCTGGCTACAGCAGAGCCAGCCTCTCACCATGGCTTCTGCCTGAAGAACATGGGAGTGCACTGAGCACAGGAGGTTAGGGGTTGGAAGGGACATCCACAGATCTTCCAGCCCAGCCCCCTGCCAGAGCAGGAGCAGAGAATCCAGCACAGGTCACACAGGAACACATCCAGACAGGGCTGGAAAGGCTCCAGAGAAGGAGACTCCACAGCCTCTCTGGGCAGCCTGTGCCAGGGCTCTGGGACCCTCACAGTAAAGCACTTCCCCCTTGTGCTGAGCTGGAACCTCTTCTGCTGCAACTTACACCCATTGCTGCTTGTCCTATCCCAGGGAGCAGTGAGCAGAGCCTGTCCCCTCCTCCTGGCAGCCCTCAGATATTTGCAAACATTTATCCAATCCCCTCTCAGTCTTCTCTTCTCCAGACTAAGTAGCCCCAGGTGCCTCAGCCTCTCCTCATCAGGCAGTGCCCTCCAATCCCCTCAGCATCCTCCTAGCCCTCCTCTGGACCCTCTCCAGCAGATCCCTGTCCCTCTTCAACTGGGGAGCCCAAAACTGAAGGCAGTATTCCAGATGAGGTCTCAGCAGGGCAGAGTAGAGGGGCAGGAGAACCTCCCTTGATCTGCTGGACACACTCTGCCTAATACACCCCAGGATCCCATTGGCCTTCTTGGCCACCAGGGCACATTGCTGTGCCATGGGTATCTGTTAGCCACCAGCACCCCCAGGTCCCTCTGCACAGGGCTGCTCTCCAGCAGATCACCTCCCAGCCTGTACCTCCTTAAACTGAAATTTCTCCTTTGCTGAACTTGCATCCAGCCTTTGCTACCTCCATCTCTCTGATCTTGGCTTAGGATGATTGTTAATTCAGATCTGTCCAAAAGGAGATAGCTCTGCAATTGCTTATGCAAAGAAAACCTTATCTGTTTCAAGCAAAAAGTCTGATGGAAGAGAAAATTTACAGCTAGAGAAGGCAAAATCCATCTCTTTTTGGTCCTTATTTAAGCTGGTTTAAGCTTTGGGGAAGGAAACACAGGGAGGTTGCTTTCTGGTTTGCTTTTCTCTGGGAATGGAACTCTTAAAGCAACCATCTCAGAGAAATTAAAGAGAAGAAGCAAATAGGATTGGGTGGGGGGGAGTTGGGGAGAGGGGGAAAGAGTATTATTCATGGCCACATTAACCCAAAATTTGCTTTTCTTAAACAAAAATAAATGAGAAGAATTAGAAAAGGGAGATCTTGTTTTAGTTATTGGAGCTATGAAATGTAAACAGCTCAGGGATCTGTAGAACTCATGGGCAAGGAAGGGCACTGCATGTGGCCAGGTCAGGCAATCTGCCCACTCCCTGGGGAAGTAATGTGGCCAGAAAGTGGAATCTGTGCAGTGGGAAATGTCTGTGCCACAGCACTGCAGTGGTGCTGGAGCCTCCATCACAAGAGGGCTATGGATGTGCTGGAAGGTGCCCAGAGAAGGGCCACGAGGATGAGCAGAGGGCTGGAGCTGCTCTGCTGTGAGGAGACACTGAGGGAGTTGGGGCTGTGCAGTGTGGAGAGGAGAAGGCTCCATAGTGACCTTCTTGTGATCTTTCTGTATCTGAAGGGGGCTACAAGAAAGCTGGGGAGGGACTGTTTAGGCTGTCAGGGAGTGATAGGACTGGGGGGAATGGAACAGAGCTGGAAATAGGGAGATTCAGCCTGGATGTTAGGAAGAAGTTGTTCAGCATGAGGGTGGTGAGAGCCTGGCAGGGGTTGCCCAGAAAGGTGGTGAAAGTCTCGTCCCTGGAGGTGTTTAAGGCCAGGCTGGATGAGGCTGTGGCCAGCCTGATCTAGTGTGAGGTGTCCCTGCCCATGGCAGTGGGGTTGGAACTGGCTGATCCTTGTGGTCCCTTCCAACCCCTAAAATCCTGTGATCCTGTGTGTTCCAGCCCCTTCATCATATTCCTAGCCCTCCCTTGGACTGTCTCCAGCAGATCCCTGTCCCTCTTGAACTGGGAAGCTCAAAACTGGATGCAATATTCCAGGTGAGTTCTCACCAGGGCAGAGTAGATGGAGAGGAAAACCTCCCTGGTTCTGCTCGACACACTCCTCTTAATGTCCCCCAGGACCCCACTGGCCTTTTTGGCCACCAGGACTCCACAACCTCTCTGGGCAGCCTGTTCCAGTGAGCCTTTATTTTAGCAAGCATGAGGAGGAGTATGGGATGGTCCACTCCAGCAGCTTCTTTTCCAGTGCAGCTTGCTCTGGTGTCATGTCCCTGGTTTGCTGTCAATCTGTGCTTCTGCTGCCTTGAGGAGGGCTCTGGTTTGCATCAGCAAGAGATTAGAATCAGGTCTTCAGTAGTCACTGGCAAACATCAGGACCAGAGAGGGAGGGGGGAGGATAATTTTCATCCTTAATCAAGGCTAGAGAATAGCAGGCAAGTGGGTAGGGGATAGTCTCATCTGGAGTCTAAAGGTACTTGACTTGCAAATGGTGTTTGTTCTGCTCTCCTTCCCTCGGCGTGCACACACATCTGTGCCCGGGAGCAGAGGAGGGAACCAGAGGCCTTATCAAAGCTGACTGCATCCAGCCTTCATTTTCAAACATTAACACTTCAGATGGCTTCCCAGGGGTGGCTTTTATGCGAGGAGATTACAGTGTCACTGAATCTTCCCTTTGTATATCTATCTATCTATCTATCTATCTATCCATCCTTGCCTGACTTCCAGTGAGGAAAAGCATCCTGACAGCAACAGCTCTTCTGCAAGCATTGCAGCCCTGCCTCTGACTGCTTGCCAAAGCTTCCCATTAAGCACAGGCTATGTGGAGGGAAAAATAACTGTGGCCAGGCCAATACACACCCAGGGAAGCTTCATTACCCATCTTGGCTTTTATTGCCCTCTTTGGCCAAAACCAAGCAGCATTACCTCTCCTTATCAGAAGATTGAACTTGCATGCAAGCCTGCTTTGGATTGTTTTTTATTGCCAGTCCTTTTATGAATGCCTGAGTGTGCTAGTTTGAAGCTAGCTAGGGTGCTTTGGTGAGAAGAATTAGATTGCAGGCTGTGAGAAGAAAACCCAAACCATCACACTGCATAAAGTGTTGAGGCAGTTGTAGGCATGAACAACAGCAGGAGGACCAGTGGGGTGTGAAGGCTGCCTTGTGTAGAATCACAGAATCCTAGACTCAGGCAGGGCTGGAAGGGACCACAAGGAGCAGCCAGTTCCAACCCCCCTGCCATGCCCAGGGACACCCTACCCTAGAGCAGGCTGCACACAGCCTCAGCCAGCCTGGCCTCAAACACCTCCAGCCATGGGGCCTCAACCACCTCCCTGGGCAACCCATTCCAGCCTCTCACCACTCTCCTGCTCAACAACTTCCTCCTCACCTCCAGCCTCACTCTCCCCACCTCCAGCTTTGCTCCATCCCCCCCACTCCTGCCACTCCCTCACAGCCTCAAAAGTCCCTCCCCAGCTTTTTTGTAGCCCACTCCAGATGCTGGAAGGCCACAAGAAGGTCCCTTGGGAGCCTCCTCTGCTGGAGCCTGCACAGTGCCACGGGCACGGCAAGGGTTGGAACTGGCTGACCCTTGTGGTCCCTCCCAGCCCTGACAGCTCTGTGAGGCTGTGATTCCAAAGCTTGTGCTCGGGTTCCTGAAAGGGAACCTCCGAATCCCTTTGAAAGGTGCCACCGCTGCTGCCCCTTGCTGTGCCCAGCTGCACTGCCTAGGGAAGCGGTGCCAGCTTGAGCGGGCAGCGATCAGCCCTGCCGACGCCGGCCGCTGGCTGCTGCAGCCTCCTCCGGGCAGCCACAAGGGGGCGACAGCTTCTACCGGCTGAGATGTCCCTTCCGGCGCAGGGCAGGCAGGGGCAGCCCTCAGCCCGTCCAGATGCTGGGCAGGCAGTGCAGGACACCTGCATCCCGCTGCCTGCAGCCGGGGAGGTGCCGCACTGCCCCAGGGGCATGCCTGCTCCCGCAGCCCCCTGAGCTGGGCACAGCCTCACCTGCTGCCCTAGCTCTGAATGGGGCACAGTGAGGAGGGGACTGAAGACCCCCACTTCTGTTCCCGCAGCCCCCTGAGCTGGGCACAGCCTCACCTGCTGCCCTATCTCTGAATGGGACACAGTGAGGAGGGGACTGAAGCCCCTCACTTCTGTTCCCGGAGCCCCCTGAGCTGGGCACAGCCTCACCGGCTGCCCTAGCTCTCAGTCTCCTGAGCTGGGCACAGCCTCACCGGCTGCCCTAGCTCTCAGTCTCCTGAGCTGGGCACAGCCTCACCTGCTGCCCTAGCTCTGAATGGGACACAGTGAGGAAGGGACCAAAGCCTCCACTTCTGGCACGGATGGCTCAGTGAGAGCCACTCACCCACCTTGCTCTGTGGGAAGCAACCAGTTCCACCACGGCTTGCAGGAGACAAGATGTTCACAGGCTCACAGGACGTTAGGGGTCTGACTCCATATAAAGCCCGAGGAAGGAAATTCACTGTAACCTTGTGAAGGACTTTGGGAGCCTGAAGAAATGTCATGGTGCTGCTTCCTTTAGGTGTTTGTCTTCTTCAGACTCTTTCATATCCCATCTTAGCTGTCTCTTCCTCCCCTAGCAGCTGCTCAAGAGGGATATGTCTGCCTTCCTTCAGACTCTTTGCTGGCATTAAAAGAAAACTATTACAGGCTCACAGGATGTTAGGGGTTGGAAGAGATCCAAAGTGATCATCCAGTGCAACCCCCCCTGCCAGAGCAGGAGCAGAGAATCCAGCTCAGGGCACACAGGAACACATCCAGACAGGGCTGGAAGGGCTCCAGAGAAGGAGACTCCTCGGCCTCTCTGGGCAGCCTGTGCCAGGGCTCTGGGACCCTTACACTCAAGAAGTTCCCCCTTGTGTTGAGCTGGAACCTCCTGTGCTGCAGCTTCCATCCATTGCTGCTTGTCCTATCCCAGGGAGCAGTGAGCAGAGCCTGTCCCCCCTCCTGACCCCCAGCCCTCAGATCTTTATAAACATTGATTCAATCCCCTCTCAGTCTTCTCTTCTCCAGACTAAGCAGCCCCAGGTCCCTCAGCCTCTCCTCATCAGGCAGTGCTCCAGTCCCCTCATCATCCTCACAGGCCTCCATCCCTAACCATCCTCATTACCCTCATGGACCCTCTTCAGTCGATCCTTGTCCCTCTTAAACTGGGGAGCCCAAAACTGAGCGTGGTACTCAAGAAGGGATCTCACCAGGGCAGAGCTGAGGCAGAGGAGAAATGTTCTGTCTCTGCACCCTTCAGCAGCCCTGCAGAATGAAAAATGCTGTGGATGCACTACAGCAATTGTGTCCTTTTGCCCAGATGAGAAGCCAAAGTGGTGCAGTTTCACTGTGTACAAACCCCAGAGGGAACCTGTTAAGTGTTGCCCCTTGTGAAAGTAAAGCACTGAGTGGGGTCCAGCAATGAGCTGCAGCAGAACAAGGAAGGAGCCTGCTGTTTGCATAGAACATCACTGCATTTTACTTCTCTAACACCTCCAAACACTTTCATTCATGGTTAAAGAGACAAGCAGAGGGAAGGCTGGGCATTTACAGGCTGAATAAACACAGTGTGCCTTGAAAACAGCAAAAAGGGACAACACCAGCCCCATACCACTGTTGAATCCAGGTCAGCTCTGTGTGAGCAATCCTTCTAATAGGCCTCATTACCAAAGGCAAAATGAGTGCCTGCTTGCTGGAATTGTTACAAACCAGGGCTGTTAGCAGCTGAGTTCATTACTGGGAGGCTAGGCTGTGTTGGAAAATGTTGTTAAAGATTCTCCACTTACCTAATAATTTGTGTTAGGAAGCACTTAGAAGATCAGCTGTGAAAACGTGGTGATTTCTGCCTGATGCAAGCAAGGCTGAGTCCTCAGCAGGCAAAGTTAGTGAGGTTTTGTGTTTAAGGCTTCTGTGAAGCAGGTTAGAGATGGTAGTGAGCTCCACATCAGGACTGACTTATTAACAGAGCTCTACCTCACCCATAAGCTTTGAAAATTCACCCCTAAAAGCCTGTGGGGTGAACATTAGCAGAGAATGGTTTAGGCTGGAAGGGAGCTCAAAGCTCAGCCAGTTCCAACCCCCTGCCACAGGCAGGGACACCTCCCGCTTAGAACAGGCTGCTCAAGGGCTCATCCAACCTGGCCTTGAACACCTCCAGAGAGGTTGTGGAGCACAGAGGCACAGAATGGGGTCTGGATGAGGCTCTGGACAGCCTGATCTAGTGTGGGATGTCCCTGGGTATGGCAGGGGGCTTGGAAGTGGATTATCCTTGTGGTCCCTCCCAACCCTGGCTGATTCTATGACTCCATGACTCTGTGATTCTGTTGGGTGCTGATGTGAGTGTGCTGCCCGTGAATTACAAGCAGCACACTTGCACACCTAACAGGATTTATATCCTGACCTTACCATCCCCATTAACATTCTAAAGCAACCCACACAAAGAGTTTAGAGCTTAGGTTAAGCTTCCCTCCTACCTCCTGCTGTCTTACAAGGCCACATCAGAAGGCTTCCAACACCGACCCAGGCTGGGCTCGCTCAGCAGCAACCCGGCAGGACACCCTGGCATCGCCCCTGGCATCACCCCTGGGCACGCTTCTGGCCTCCTTTGGGACAGAACTGCGGGGGCAGAGGCTGGCCAGGCTGGTGCAGCGTGAGGTGTCCCAGCGCCGAAGGGACACCAGCCCCACGGCCGTGAGCCCAGCAGCAGGGCTGGCGCTCGGCACCGGCGGCCGCGTCCCCGGTGTAAGGGATACGGCAGGGACAGCTGAGGAGGATTTTGTTCCTTCAGCTGGATGAAGGGAGGTCAAGACAGGCCACTGACCTCCCCAACTGATCTCACGGGGGAGAGCCCCTGCAGCACAGCCTGGCAGACTCCAAACTCCCCTTTCCATCTGCCCGGAGCGAACGGGAGAGATTTTGCTCCGTTTCCCTCCAGGGCTACCACGTCTCCTCGGGAGTAAATTGCCGTGACAATTAGGGAGAGCGACGGGACCGTGTGACATGTGTGTCTTTCACTCCAGCATTGCCTGGAACTAACAGGTACCAGGCAGCTTCTTCCCTGCCTCTGGAATTCCAAAGCATCAGCAAGGCAGAAATAACTACACTTGCACAGGTTAAGTTAAACACAGTGAAAGGGGGTGCAGGGTTTGCTTCATAGTAACCCTTGCTTGCAGGGCTTCTGTATGGTTGGGACAAACAGACATTGAGAAACCTCTTTGGAGGCTAATCAAAGCCTCTAACACAGCAATAAAATCTTCCCACAGCTGGAGCCAGAGAGCAGCATTAATATTCACCAGCCAGTGAGTGTAGCTACACAAAGGAGGGGGTTCTAAGAGTATCTTCAGTAGGCAATTAAGGCACACACATAAAACACATCTCCTTGTTATGCCTGTGCTGATATCTCTGCTAATGGCTAATCACAGCATCAGAGAATAGCCCCGTGTGGAAGTGACAACTTAAATCAATCTTTCCAGCGTGGCTTTGCCCCAGACTCGTGCCAGTCTCTGGGTTAAAAGCCCATTTAGAGCATAGAATGGTCTGGCTTGGAAAGGACCATCAAAGGTCATCCAGTCCAACCCCCTCTGCAGTCAGCAGGGACATCCTCAACTAGGTCAGGTCACCCAGAGCTCTGTCCAGCCTCACCTTGAGTATCTCCAGGGATGGGTCCCAGCCACCTCCCTGGGAAACCTGTTGCAGTGTTCCAGCCCCCTCGTGGCGCAGAACCTGTTCCTAACATCCAATCTCAATCTGTTCTGAATCCCATTCTGTGCTTCTGTGCTCCACAACCTCCCTGGAGGTGTTCAAGGCCAGGTTGGATGAGGCCTGGAGCGACCTGTTCTAGCAGGAGGTGTCCCTGCCTATGGGGGGAAGTTGGAACTGGCTGAGCCCATCAGAAGATGCTGTCATGTTGGTGTGCTGCAGACCCCCAGGCAGACCCCAGCCCATCAGAAGGCAGTGGCATGTTGGTGTGCTGCAGACCCCAGCCCATCAGAAGGCAGTGGCATGTTGGTGTGCTGCAGACCCCCAGGCAGACCCCAGCCCACCAGAAGGCAGTGGCATGTTGGAGTGCTGCAGACCCCCAGGCAGACCCCAGCCCATCAGAAGGCATTGGCATGTTGGTGTTTGTCTCCTCAGAGCAGGGATGGGGATTTGAATTTGGGGCTAAGAAACATTGGTAAGGCTTTGGAAAGGATTCAGAGGTCTGGCTGAAGGACAAATAACTGAGCAGTCCCACCAAGTGAAGAGAAAATAAGTCAAGACTGAGGCCAGCTTTTATTTTGTCCTACCTTTCTTTCCAGCATGAGTAGACATTCCCCACGAGCCACATTTTCCAGCAAGAAGTCACAGAGAAGGAAAAAACCCAACAAACAAATGGAAAATGGTAGAGCCATAAAGCAAGTTCTAAAGAAAGCAGTGATAGAATTTTAGGCAGAGAGACAGAAAGTAAAGTTAATAAAATTGATCTACTTCTTGGGTGAAAAGAAAGAATGTGAAAAGGATCCTCCAGAGCAAACAGAAGCCAGGAATAAAATCCTGGTCCCCTCTGCACCACTCAGCACTTGGCAGAATATTTTCCATAGGACTCAGAGAATCACAGGAACATTCTGGCTGGAAAAGCACCTCAGGATCAGCAAGTCCAAGCCAGAACGCTGCAAGGTGCACTTTAAACAACATCCCCTAAGCACCACATCCAAACTGCTTTTAAACACATCCAGGGTTGGTGACTCCACCACTTCCCTGGGCAGCTCATTCCCATGTCTGACCACTCTTGTCATGAAAACATTTTTCCTCATGTCCAGTCTAAACCTACTTAGTTGCAGTTTGAGGCCATTACCTCTTGTTCTATTACTACTGACCTGTGAGCAGAGCCCAGCACCAACCTCTCCATAACCTCTATTCAGGTAGCTGCAGACAGCCATGAGCTCTGCCCTCAGCCTCCTCTGTTTCACACTAACCAGCCCCAGCATCAGGGTGGTGAGACACTGGCACAGGTTGCCCAGGGAAATTGTGATGCTCCCTCCCTGGAGGTGTTCAAGGCCAGGTCTTGAGTGACCTGTTCTAGTGGGAGGTGTCCCTGTCTATGGCAGGGTGTTGGAACTGGATGAGCTTTGAGGTCCCTTCCCACCAAAACCATTCTCTATTTTGGGATGAGATTAACAAGGCCAAGTGCAGGGTTCTGCACTTTGGCCACAGCAACCCCAAGCAGCACTGCAGGCTGGGGCCAGAGTGGCTGAGAGCAGCCAGGCAGAGAGGGAGCTGGGGGTGCTGGGAGAGAGGAGCTTAAGCTGAGGCAGCAGTGCCCAGGTGGGCAGCAGAGCCAATGGCATCCTGGGCTGGCTCAGGAGCAGTGTGGGCAGCAGGACAAGGGAGGTTCTTCTGCCCCTGTGCTCAGCACTGCTCAGGCCACCCCTTGAGTGCTGTGTCCAGTTCTGGGCTCCTCCATTGAAGAAAGATGTTGAAGTGCTGGAAGGTGACCACAGGAGGGCGACAAAGCTGCTGAGGGGCCTGGAGCACAGCCCTGTGAGGAGAGGTGGAAGGAAGGAAGGAAGGAAGGAAGGAAGGAAGGAAGGAAGGAAGGAAGGAAGGAAGGAAGGAAGGAAGGAAGGAAGGAAGGAAGGAAGGAAGGAAGGAAGGAAGGAAGGAAGGAAGGAAGGAAGGAAGGAAGGAAGGAAGGAAGGAAAGAAAGAAAGAAAGAAAGAAAGAAAGAAAGAAAGAAAGAAAGAAAGAAAGAAAGAAAGAAAGAAAGAAAGAAAGAAAGAAAGAAAGAGAGGAAGGAAGGAAGGAAGGAAGGAAGGAAGGAAGGAAGGAAGGAAGGAAGGAAGGAAGGAAGGAAGGAAGGAAGGAAGGAAGGAAGGAAGGAAGGAATGAAGGAAGGAAGGAAGGAAGGAAGGAAAGAAAGAAAGAAAGAAAGAAAGAAAGAAAGAAAGAAAGAAAGAAAGAAAGAAAGAAAGAAAGAAAGAAAGAAAGAAAGAAAGAAAGAAAGAAAGAAAGAAAGAAAGAAAGAAAGAAAGAAAGAAGAGAGGAAGGAAGGAAGGAAGGAAGGAAGGAAGGAAGGAAGGAAGGAAGGAAGGAAGGAAGGAAGGAAGGAAGGAAGGAAGGAAGGAAGGAAGGAAGGAAGGAAGGAAGGAAGGAAGGAAGGAAGGAAGGAAGGAAGGAAGGAAGGAAGGAAGGAAGGAAGGAAGGGAGGGAGGATCCTTTCCCTTCTGCAGCCTGAAGGCTTTGTGTTCAGTTTTGCAGGCTCTGGGGCTGAAGCAGTGCCCCATCCTTTTTAAAGGAATATATGAGCTGCCACTTGATAAAAAGAAGAAGTTTGCTCTCTAGTGGCTGCATTTCAGTAGCTTTAAAAATCCAACAAGAAAAACCCAACCAAGAAGGGCAGAGTTTCACCTCAAAGCTGCTCAGTGTCTAATCTCTGTGCCCACTGAGTGTTTGCTGCCTGCCAATATTTGCTGCTGAGTTACCTGTGAGCTGTGTGATTGTATTAAGGAAAACCAAACTCTGTGATCTTAAGATCTGCTCTTATGGAGTTTCTGTTTGGAAAAGGAAACTGCTTCTCTCTCTACATGCTTCATGGTGAGGGAAGGGGCTAGGATGGGGTCTTATGGATCAACTGAGATGGGAGAGCATGTTGCACAACCCAGGTATCACTGGCCATAGGTGGCTGTGGCAAGGGGTGACTCCTGCTAGTGGCAGGAGGCCTTTAGCCACATCAGTCCAAACCTGCACTGCTGCACTTCCATCCATCAGGGTGCTTCTGAGCTGGGACTGGCTTGTGAGGATGTGAGGGGATGGAGAGTGCAGACCTGAAGCTGTCCACAGGATGTTAGGGGTTGGAAGGGATATCCATGGATCATTGAGTCTAACCCCCTGCCAGAGCAGGAGCAGAGAATGCAGCTCAGGGCACACAGGAACACTTCAGATGCTGGAAGGCCACAAGAAGGTCCCCTGGGAGCCTCCTCTGCTCCAGCCTGCACAGCCCCAACTCTTCAGGAGAAGGACCACAGGCAGTGCTCAGGCTCCATTTGTTCCCAAACCCAGGGCAGCTTACAAAGCTGTTCAGTCAGAGTCAGGATACAGAAGAGGCTTCCACACTTGTGCACATTTGCATTTCTGCCTTGGGTCTTCAGCCTGAAGGATTTCAGAGTGAGGTCAGACTGTTCCCCACACCTAATCCCTACCCTCCTGCTCACCAGGGTGGAAGCTTCCATTGCAATGCTACCAACCACATCTAGACCCCAGCACCTGGGCACTGAGAAAGTGCTTCTGAGAGGTACTTTCTGCAGGGCAGCACAACTTGCTTTAGGAGAAGGTGGTCAGCAGCAGGCTGGCTGTGTGCCACCACTCTCATTGCCCTGCTTACAGCACTGTCCGGCAGGAGGAGCCAGGTGCCACACACAGCCTGATGGCATTAGCCCAGCAGTGGTAACCAATCAGACATTTCCCATTAACAGCTGAGAGGGAAAAAAAACCAACCCAAAACCCAACAACAAAGGAGCAAACCAAAGCTGCAGCCTCAGTGAAGGCCAATCCCATCCACTTCTTCTTTTTGACAGTGCTATTATTTCGTGGTGTAGCCTGTGAGACCTCCTGCTTTGATGGGCAGATGGAGAAGGGGAAGAGGCAGATGAAAGCCACAGCCAGGTCTCAAAGTCCTGTCCCCCCCCCCACGTGTGGGGCCCATTCCCTGGCACAGTAATTGTCAATCAGAAGCAAACTACCTTCTAATTAAAGCATTGTATGGGCAAGGAGATGTCTGAGGCTTCTGCTTAATTGCTAGCTGTGGCAGGGAGGCACAGAAGGATGGAGAGAGAGGCTCAGGCAATGCTTGCTGAAATCAGGGAAGGTTTTTTATTCAGGGAGCTAATGCAGGTCAGCAGCAGGCAGCCAAGGACACAACAAGATGACACAGTCTCAAACTGCACCAGGGCAGGATCAGGCTGGACATTAGGAAGAAATTCTTCATGGAAAAAGTGATTGCCTATTGGAATGGGCTGCCTGGGGAGGTGGTGGAGTCCCCATCCCTGTGGGTGTTTAAAAGGAGGCTGCATGAGGCACTTGGTGCTGTGGGTTAGTTAATTAGAAGGAGTTAGGTGATAGGTTGGGCTTGAAGAATCAGGATCAGAATTAAAGAGGTTGGAAAAGACTTTAAAGGCCTTCTGAGATCTGAAGGGGGCTACAAGAATGCTGGGGAGGGACTTTTTAGGCTCTCAGGGAGTGACAGGATGAGGGGGAATGGAGCAAAGCTGGAGGTGGGGAGAGTCAGGCTGGAGGTGAGGAGGAAGTTGTTGAGCAGGAGAGTGGTGAGAGGCTGGAATGGGTTGCCCAGGGAGGTGGTTGAGGCCCCATGGCTGGAGGTGTTTGAGGCCAGGCTGGATGAGGCTGTGACCAGGCTGCTCTAGGGTAGGGTGTCCCTGGGCATGGCAATGGGGTTGGAACCTTAAAGGACTTTTCCAACCTGTTTGATTCTGATTCTGAAATGGTTTCAAGCTGCACCAGGGGAGGGTTAGGCTGGCTGTTAGGAAGTATTTCTTCAGATCCTGGAAGGCCACTCCAAGGTCTCCTCGAAGCCCTCTCTTCTCCAGCTTGCAGAACCCCAACTCTCATAGCCTGTCCTGATAGCAGAGCTGCTGCAGCCTGTGATTCTGTCACTCTGTGCTCCTGTGATGCTGAGCAGAGCCAGGGCAGGCACAGAGGCACAGGAGATCCTCCAGCCAAGCCCTGCTCTGTCTCAGCCCAGCAGAACATCTGCACCACCTCCTCCTTCCACGCACCTGGGGCAGGCAAGGGCATGGCCAAGCCCTTAGGGACCCTATTCCCAAAAGAGGAGCCCCACACACTTTGTCACCATGGAGCATGCAAGTCTAGGCCATGCCTCACTGCTTCTGCTGCTTTTGCTCCTGGCCCAGTGCCCGGCGCTGAACTGAGGAGCCCTGTGCAGAATGTGGGTCCTGGATACTCCTCTGCCAAGGAGCCCTTCCTTTCTTTTCCCCCCATCATTCATCCTCAGAAAATGGGTCAGTGAATCACAGAACTTTGGAGGTTGGAAGGGACCTCCAGAGATCAAAGGCTCAGAGGATGTTAGGGGTTGTAAGGGACCCAAAGAGATCATCGAGTCCAAACCCCTGCCAGAGCAGGAGCAGAGAATCCAGCTTAGGTCACACAGGAACACATCCAGACAGGGCTGGAAAGGCTCCAGAGAAGGAGACTCCACAGCCTCTCTGGGCAGCCTGTGCCAGGGCTCTGCCACCCTCATTCTAAAGAAGTTTCTCCTCCTGTTGAGTTGAAAACTTCTCTGTTCCAGTTCGTACCCATTGCTGCTTGTCTTATTGCTGCTGCCCACCAAAAAGAGCTTGGCCCCCTCCACTTGACACCCACCCCTCAGATGTTCATACACAAGGTGTCAAGGTGTACAGCAACAACACCAGACTACAGAGAGAGTGATTGGCATTGGAATGGGCTGCCCAGGGAGGTGGTGGAGTCTCTGTCCCTGGAGGAGTTCAAGCCAAGGCTGGCTGGGGCACTTAGTGCCATGCTCTGGTTGATTGGCCATGGCTGGGTGCTAGGTTGGGCTGGGCGACCTTGGAGGTCTCTTCCAGCCTGGTTGATTCTCTGATTCTGTGATTCCTCTCAGCTGCCCTGCTCTTTGTGCTCAGGGAATCCTCTCTGACAGCTCAGAGCTTTCTGGCTGTGCTTATCCAATCTGGTCTCCATAAGCTGTTCCATTTGGTCTCACAGGACCAAGCCCTTCTTGAGAAATTACTTTTGTGTAAGAAGAAGAGGAAGGTGATAAGGAAAAGCCCATCCCTGAAATCAAGTCCTAGGCGTGGGAGAAGCTCACTCTGCAGAGCAGGAATCCTGTTAGTGCATAGGGTTGTGGGATTTTGGTCTTGGAAGACATAATGCATGCTCATTTGGAGAACAAAGCCATCCACACCTCAGCCACATTTCAACACTGTGGCATTGCAGCATTTGGGAATTTTAATTCCTGTTGGTTTTTTTATTTCAGTTTGAGGTTAGCAATGCTGTAGGTGGGAAATGCAGAACCAGCTTTAGAAAGCACTGCTGAGCTTAATCAGCCCCCTGGATATGAGGAAGTGACTGTGTTCATGTCTAGGGCTGGCTTTGCCTGCAGCATCATTTCCTATTGTGAGCTAATGCGGAGTGGTGAAGCAGCAGTGGGAACCAGACCTAGGTTTTGAGGCTCTTTGAAACCCCCTGACCTCCCCAGTAACGCTCACAGAATCAGCAGGGCTGGAAGGGACCTCAAGGAGCAGCCAGTTCCAACCCCTCTGCCATGGGCAGGGACACCTCACACTAGAGCAGGTTGCCCACAGCCACAGCCAGTCTGGCCTTAAACACCTCCAGGGCTTCCACCTCCCTGAGCAACCTGTGCCAGTGTCTCACCACCCTCATGCTGAAGAGCTTCTTCCTAATGCCTAACCTAAAACTCCCCTCTTCTAGCTTTGTTCCATTCTCCACTGTGCTACGGGAATGGGAGTAACAGCAACTTGCAGTCAGAATGGTCCTTGGGGCTCTCTATGAATTTATGCCAGCAGGCCTCACAGAATCACAGAATCATAGAATCAAGCAGGTTGGAAGAGAGCTCCAAGCTCATACAGCCCAACCTAGCACCCAGCCCTGGCCAATCACCCAGACCATGGCACTAAGTGCCTCATCCAGGCTTTGCTTGAACGCCTCCAGGGATGGTGACTCCACCACCTCTCTGGGCAGCCCATTCCAATGCCAATCACTCTTTCTGACAACAACTTCCTCCTAACATCCAGCCTAGACCTGCCCTGGTACAACTTGAGGCTGTGTCCCCTTGTTCTGTTGCTGGTTGCCTGGCAGCAGAGCCCAACCCCACCTGGCTACAGCCTCCCTGCAGGTAGTTGCAGAAAGCTCTGCCCTGAGCCTCCTGAACCTGAATCATCCTAGCTTCATCCTTACTCTTTTCCTTATCTTAAATGTCTTATCTCAAGGGTTGAGCCTGATAACAGGACTTCTTGTGTTATGTATCTTAACCCAAGTCTTGATCCTGGCTTCCTGGCACTACTCAGGCCACACCTTGAGTGCTGTGTCCAGTTCTGGGCTCCTCAATTCAAGAGAGATGTTGAGGTGCTGGAAGGTGTCCAGAGCAGGGCAGCAAGACTGGAGAGGGGCCTGGAGCACAGCCCTGTGAGGAGAGGCTGATGGAGCTGGGGGTGTGCAGCCTGCAGAAGAGGAGGCTTTCTTGGCCACCTGGGCACACTGCTGGCTCCTAGTCAGCTGCTTGTCCATTACAGCCCCCAGGTCCTTTTCTGCCATGCAGCTGGGACAATCCCCTCCCTGCCCCTGCTGGCCACAGCATTTTTAATGCAAGCCAGGATGCTTCAACCAGACCCAGCTTGTGAGTGAGCATAACATCCAGAAGAGCTTCTCTTGGAGTTGGCTCATCCACCATTTGAGGTATGGCCTGGTGATGTCCTTTCTGCCCCACAGCTAGATTAGAGTTTGCTTCCAGACAACCCAACCCAGGCTTCAGCAGGACCTAGAGCTCTCTGGAAAGGAGATGCTGGAGGTCTGTTAGTGTCAGTCACACTTTAGCAGCGCTGGATGTTCCGTAAAGCAGCTGTGTTTTTTTCCTTGGCCAGACCTGAATTTGAATGAACTCCTCTTTTGACTCAGCTTTCCTTCTCTTCAGACTCAGACCTTTACATCCCTTAGTTGTTTTTCTCTCTTAAAGGGACTCAGTTCCCATTTTACTGGGAGTGAAATCAGGGCTGATTAATCCTATTGAGCTGGGCGCTGCGCTGGGAACAGGAGATGTCTTTTAATGGAGCTCAGGCTTCTCTTAAAGGTCTTTCTACAGAATAAAAGTGAATGATGAGGTCCTACTGATGGATTCTTAATGTCACCAGGGAAACCATTTCCTGCCTGTATTTAGCCCAATTCATCTCTTGGGTTTTTTGTTGTTGGTTGTGGGTTGGATGTTTTTTATCAGACAGGGGAGGTAAAACCTTCCAAAACAAACAGGCAATGCTCTGGAATGAAGGTGGCTCCTAATAATGAAATGGGCTACCCCCCAAATCCACAGCATGGCATCTGCTACTTTGCCAGTGGAGGTCACTGGGTGAAATACATCCCAAATTTAGAGCCTGCAGAGAATCACAGAACCTTAGAGGTTGGAAAGGACCTCCAGAGATCATCCAGTCCAACCTCCCCACTGAGGCAGGAGCCTCTAGCTGACCAAACAGCTCTTGGATGTGGCACTTGTGTGTAATCACAGAACCTTAGAGGCTGGAAGGGATCTTCAGAGATCATCCAGTCCAACCCCCTGCCAAGGCAGCATCACCCAGGGTAGGCCACACAGGAATGCAGCCAGGAGGGTTTGGAAAGTCTGCAGAGAAGGAGACTCCACAACCCCTCTGGGCAGCCTACTCCAGGGCTCTGCCACCCTCACTCTACAGAAGTTTCACCTCCTGTTGAGGTGAAATATTTTGTGTTCCAGGGGGGGAATAGAAAAGGTCTTGGGGCAGGGGGAAATTAATAAATGGGCAGTGTGTATTGCTGATGGTCTGTGTCTAATCCATCCCTCCTGTGAGGACAGGCTATGAGAGTTGGGGCTCTTCAGCCTGAAGAGAAGGACATGGACCTGTTGGAGCAAGTCCAGAGGAGGCCACAAAGATGCTCAGAGGGCTATGAGGACAGGCTGAGGGACCTGGGGCTCTGTAGCCTAGAGAAGAGAAGGCTTCCAGGGGTCCTTGGAGTGGCCTTGCAGTGTCTGAAGGGGGCTCCAGGAGGGCTGAGGAGGGACTTGTAATGCCAGGACGAGGAGGAATGGGTTTGAAGTGGCAGAGGGGAGATTGAAAGTGGCTGTTAGGAAGAAGTTGTTTGCAGTGAGGGTGGTGAGACACTGGCACAGGTTGCCCAGGGAGGTTGTGGAGCACAGAATCACCCAATGGGATCTTTGATCTTTGATCACATTGGGTGATTCTGTGCTCCACAACCTCCCTGTGGAGGTGTTCAAGGTCAGGTTGGATGAAGCCTTGAGCAACCTGCTGGAACTGGATAATCCTTGAAGCCTCTTCCAACCTAAACCATTCTATGATACTTCGATGGTGATAAAGGACTTAAATGAGCACCTTTTAAACCAGCCTAAACCAAATAGGCAAAACAGCTTCATGGAGACACGAGTTAAAATCACAATGTCACCACACCCCTGCATTTGAGGTAGCCCTAAAAGAGAGCTTAGCACATATTTAAACCCAAAACAAAAGCAAAAGCTGCTCTGAATGTTGGGCATGGAAGATGTGCCAAGGTTGGAGAGTGAGACTCCCTTCCCATGCCCTGGGGTGGTGATGGGCACACCTGGGGCATCAGCCTGGGGCTCAGCACCAGGAATGAGCTGCCAGGGGGAGGAGTGGCAGGGGAGTTTCAGGTCCTGGCTTCCTCTGAAAGGGAACACAGCAGGCAGGGTGCTGCACCCTGTGCATCGCCTTGAGCGTGGTGAGTGTGTAAGGGAAGAAGTGGGGAGGCAACACATGGAAGCAGATCTGTTGGATTCAGGTCAGAAAATGCAGCTGCCTGTATAGCTGTGCTGGCTCAGGGTGAGAGAAAATATCATGTTCCCAACCCGTGGAGCTTCCCGGGGCAAACCAGAGTGAGGACACAGTGACTTCATCAGCAGTGACCTTTTGGCCACTTCCTTTCAAGGACATCATTGTTGAGAGCTGCACCACAGGCACCGTTCTAGAATAACGGAATTCTCAGGGCTGGAAGGGACCTCAAGGATCTGCAACCATCCCAAAGCCTCCTGCATCTTTTTCACAGAACCATCGAATCAGTCAGAGCTGGAAGGGACCACAAGGATCACACAGGATCACAGGTTGGAAGGGACCTCTGGAGATCTTCCAGTCCAACCCCCTGCCGTGTCCAGGGACACCTCACACTAGATCAGGTTGCCCACAGCCTCATCCAGCCTGGCCTAAAACACCTCCAGGGATGAGGCTTCCACCACCTCCTCAGGCAACCTGTGCCAGGCTCTCACCACCCTCATGCTCAACAACTTCTTCCTAACATCCAGTCTGAATCTCCCCATTTCCAGCTTTGCTCCATTCCCCCCAGTCCTATCAGAGGAGGCTGAGGGCAGAGCTCATTGCTGGCTGCAGCTCCCTGAAGGGACATTGTGGAGAGGCTGCTGCTGGACTCTGCTCACAGGGAAGTGGAGACAGAACAAGGGGGAATGGCCTCAAGCTGAGCCTGGGGAGGGTTAGATTGGACATTAGGAAAAGGTTTTTCACAGAGAGAGTGGTCAGGCACTGGAACGAGCTGCCCAGGGAGGTGGTGGAGTCACCAACCCTGGATGTGTTAAAGGGTGGTTTGGATGTGGGGCTGTGGTTTAAGGTGAACCTTGTAGAGCAGAGTTCTGGGTTGGGCTTGGTGCTCCTGAGGGGCTCTGCCAGCCTGGATGTTTGTGTGATTCTGTGTCTGATGAGAGACAGGTGACTATTTGGAGAGCATCAGAGGTTTAACACAAGATGTAAGAAACAAAAACAATTAAGAAACACACAAACCATTTTAATAAGTTTGTGTTGCTTCAGCATCCCAAATTTGAAGTTGTCTGTGAATAAAACCAAACCAAAACAACAACCAAACCTTTTAGAGTCCTCATTTTCCAGGCTTTGCATAATATTAACACACATCAGAGGCAGTAATTGTTGTTTGCAGAGCAGAGCCACACAAACTATGTGCCAGCCACAGAGTCTCAGGGGATGCTATTATCCCTTGCCCTCAGCCTTCACCACAGGCCCTGCTCCAAAGCCCTTTTCACCAATGCCCAGAACACTTCTGCTCTGTGCTTCAAGTCAGGAAAGAGTATTTCTAGGCTCATACTCCAGCCCAGTTGTCCTCAGGTTAACACCTGCCTTTGTGGAGTTGAGAGCTCAGCTCTCAGCAGGGCTCAGCACTTCTGACTTTGTTTCCCATTGACCTGCTCTGCCAGCCCTACACATCCCAACTCTCCAGTCTCAGCCTGGAAAGCTTCAAGTGTGAGTAAAACTGTGCAGTAAGGAGGTGCTTGCACACAAGTGAGGCAATAGGAAAGACAAACACCACTGGCAAGCTGGGCCATGACTGCATCCTAGCAAGAATCACAGAATTAACCAGGTTGGGAGAGACTTCTAAGATCATTGAGTCCAACCTAGCACCTAACACCTTCTGATCAACTAACCCATGGCACCAAGTGCCTCATCCAGCCTCATCCACCAAGTGTCTCATCCAGACACCTCCAGGCATGGCCACTCCACCACCTCCCTGGGCAGCCCATCCCAATGCCAATCACTCTCTCTGCCAACAACTTCCTCCTAACATCCAGCCTGAATCTGCCCTGGCACAGCTTGAGGGTCTGTCCCCTTGTTCTGTTGCTGGGTGCCTGGCAGCAGAGCCCAACCCCACCTGGCTACAGTCTCCCTTCAGGCAGCTGCAGACAGCAATGAGCTCTGCCCTGAGCCTCCTCTGCTGCAGGCTGCACCCCCCCAGCTCCCTCAGCCTCTCCTCACAGGGCTGTGCTCCAGGCCCCTCCCCAGCCTTGCTGCCCTTCTCTGGACACCTTCCAGCACCTCCACATCTTTCTGAAACTGAGGAGCCCAGAACTGGACACAGCACTCAGGGGGTGCCCTGAGCAGTGCTGAGCACAGGGGCAAAAGGACTGCCCTGGCCCTGCTGCCCACACTGCTCCTGAGCCAGGCCAGGAACACTGAAGAGTTGGACTTTCTGACCTTACTGTGTGCTTTCTAACTTAAATAATGACTCTCAGATTCTAAAATGGGAGTGTTTGCAGCACAGACTGCATCACTCATTCCTGACAGAGTTATGCAGCTGCTCCTTAAGTCAGTCCTTGTCATGCCACAGCTCCCTGATAGTATCAGGAACTAGAGGGACATTTGTCAAAACAGGAGGACATCTAAAGATAGCATTGAACCTAAGGGAAAGGAATTTGAAGGAAAACAAATCACCATGGTTACAGTCTAGGGTGATAAAAGTGTTCCCTGTGTGGGGAAACCTCACTGGGGTGACCTTTGCTGCTATGGATTCTTGAGACAGCAGTAAGCTGCACAGAACCAGGCAGAGGAAAACCGAGTCCAAGCAACAAGCAAAGACAGTTTAATATTCAAGGCTGCACAACACAGCTGCTGGAAGTCAGACACCCCTGGGGAGCCCAAGGGCTTTGCCTGGGGCATGCTCAGTGATTTGTAGCCACAGCAGCTGGAGCCCAACAGGCTTTGAAGACCAACATGCCAAAACCTCCACCACTTCTACCAACCCATCCAACCCCATCCACAAACAAGCCACAGCTCAGAGCTGTGCATCACTGAAAGTGCCTGGAGGTCTGGGGTGATGAAAAGCTCCTCAGGAGCCTGCAGTGTGAGTGCAGCCCAGACACAACCCTGTGCTGGGTGCAGCAAGAGCAGTGTGGGCAGCAGGGCAAGGGAGGGGATTCTGCCCCTGTGCTCAGCACTGCTTAGGCTACTCCTTGAGTGCTGTGTCCAGTTCTGGGCTCCTCAAGTCAAGAGAGATGTTGAGGTGCTGGAAGGTGTTGAGAGAAGGGCAGCAAGGCTGGGGAGGGGCCTGGAGCACAGCCCTGTGAGGAGAGGCTGAGGGAGCTGGGGGTGTGCAGCCTGCAGCAGAGGAGGCTCAGGGCAGAGCTCATTGCTCTCTGCAGCTGCCTGCAGGGAGGCTGTAGCCAGGTGGGGTTGGGCTCTGCTGCCAGGCACCCAGGGACAGAAGAAGGTGACACAGCCTCAAGCTGTGGCAGGGCAGGTCTAGGCTGGATGTTAGGAGGAAGCTGTTGGCAGAGAGAGTGATTGGCATTGGAATGGGCTGCCCAGGGAGGTGGTGGAGTGGCTGTGCCTGGAGGTGTTGAAGCCAAGCCTGGCTGGGGCACTTAGTGCCATGGTCTGGTTGATTGGCCAGGGCTGGGTGCTAGGTTGGGCTGGGTGAGCTTGCAGGTGTCTTCCAACCTGGTTGATTCTGTGATTCTTCAGAGCAGTGTGGTCAAGAAAGTTCTGCTTTGGTGACTTCAAAGTCCACCTAAATCCCCTAGTTCCCGATTTCTTCATTTGCCAGTGTCAGGTGGTGTGGCCTGCAGCAGGCTACATCTGGGTGGGGTTTCCAAGAGCGTTTGCAATGCTCCAGAAGGGACACTTTTGCATGCATGCATCACCCCCATGCCGAGCTCAGAACTGTGTCACAGAACCAGGCTGTTATGAGCAGAGGAAAGTTTGTCCTGATGATGTAAGCCCAGCTAGGTTAGGTAACACTGAAGGGTGGCATTGCCATGGATGCATAGATTGTGCAATCCTCTCTTTTCTAGCTTACTCAAGCACTTTATGTTAAAGGAAGCTGAGATCATCCTTTTCTTTCCAGTAAAGTCCTTCTCTGTGCTTCTGACTTGTGCTTATAACTGCTCCTTATGCTCCAGCCAGCAGTAGGGTTCTCCACAGTGCAAAGGAAGACAGAAAACCTTCACTCTAAAACCACCCTCTCAAAACTACCTCTGCTAAGAGCAGCCAGCCAGTGATGTGCCTGCCCCAGTATCCCACAGCCCAGAGCAGCATTTCAGCTAGGTAAACAGTCAGGAAAATACATATGAGGTCAAAACACATGAGAGAAAAATGCTTCTTCTGTGAGGGTGACAGAAGCCTGGAAGAGGCTGCCCAGGGGGGCTGTGGAGTCTCCCTCTCTGGAGCTATTCCAGAGCTGCCTGGATGTGTTCTGTGTGATCTGCTCTGGGTGCTGCTGCTGCTCTGGCAGGGGGGTTGGACTGGCTGAGCTTTGGAGACCCCTGTGGTTCTGTCGAAAACACAGAATGAGCTACCCCAGAATATCCTCACCCATTGCAAGTCAGGCAGCCAGGGAGAAGCCATGGGAAAGGACAAGCTCTGCTATGGTTTTAATCTTCTGCACACCTTCGAGACATGAGTCAAAGCTCCCAATGCTTACACTGTGTAGGAGAACCACTGAGTCTCTTTCCCTTCCTTCCTTCCTTCCTTCCTTCCTTCCTTCCTTCCTTCCTTCCTTCCTTCCTTCCTTCCTTCCTTCCTTCCTTCCCTCCCTCCCTCACTTGCTCCCTTCCTTCCTCCCTCACTCTCTCCCTCTCTCTTTCCCTTCTTTCCTTCCTCCCTTCTTCCCTTCCTCTCTTTCTCCCTCTTTCTCCCTCTCTCTCCCCCTTCCTTCCTTCCTTCCTTCCTTCCTTCCTTCCTTCCTTCCTTCCTTCCTTCCTTCCTTCCTT
This sequence comes from Pogoniulus pusillus, assembly GCF_015220805.1. Lineage (NCBI taxonomy): Eukaryota > Metazoa > Chordata > Aves > Piciformes > Lybiidae > Pogoniulus > Pogoniulus pusillus. The sequence continues at coordinate 14,186,547 of NC_087294.1, forward strand.
CCTTCCTTCCTTCCTTCCTTCCTTCCTTCCTTCCTTCCTTCCTTCCTCACTTCTTTCTTTCTCTTTATGTCTTTCTCTCTCTTTCTCATTCTCTTTCTTTCTCATTCTCTCTCTCTCCCTCTCTCTCTCTCTCTCTCTTTTTTTCCCCATTATGTTCCTTCCCAGAGCTCTGTTGCAACACAGCTTCCAGCAGAGAAACGTATCAAGTATTTACAGTCGGTGGAAAGTTCAAAGGGGCAAGGTAGGAATTCAGACGGAGCTGGAAACCTAAACAAATGCAAAGGAAAACGAGGATCAGGTTCCAACGAAAAAAAAATCTTGCAGTCTAGCTGGCAGGCCTAACAAATGTTCCTGATTTGTGGTGGCTGTTAAAGAAGTGTAAATTCCAGGATAAATTGATGCAGCTCCTGGGATGAATAAAATCAATAAGGTAGTAACATCGAGTTAAAGCCAAGCTGACGTTGATTGAGAAGGAGGGCGCAGAAGTGGAGGTCTCTTTCCATGCCCAAGAAGAGATTAGTAAATCAGAGCCAGATTGCCAATTAGACCTTGTTATTTCAGGGCAGGCCAGGATAAAGTCATGTATGATGAAGAGAGCAAGGCTGAGGGCAAAGCTATTGGGGTGGAAACTGAGTGCTCACCGAGCCTACATTTCCTGGAGGGGAGCATATGAAATCAGCCCTCAGAAGGCTTGCAGAGCCCTGATGCGTTTGTGATGTCTTTTGTATTAGGGGTTAGAATAGAAACAAAGGAAAACCCCCAACAACCCCAAGCCTTTGCTTTAAGGAGTGGTTCACAAATTAGCCTTTGCAATTTGTCTCTGGTTTAGACATTTTATTGCATTGCCTCAGCATGTGGTGAAAGCAGCTGCTGGGCAGGCGTGCTCTGGCTCCTACCTGATCTGTTCCCTGAGCATGTTCAGTGGCCTTGCTGCTTGCACTGCAAAGTCAACACTGAGTGACCTCTGCTCCACTCTGGGTACTGTACTGAGACCAACTGAGGGCTAAGGGGGGGAGGGAATTTTTGTTAACTTTAAATTACACTTCAAGTGGGGCTGCTTAGTTTGACAAACTACATTTGCTATTACTATACCCAACGGTGGCTGAGGGATGTCTACAAGTGCCTGGAGGGACACTGTGGAGAGGCTGCTGCTGGGCTCTTCTCACAGGGAACCTGAGACAGAACAAGCCTCTCCTCGCAGGGCTGAGCTGCAGCCCCCTCACTAGTCTTAGTGCCACCTCTGGACACCTTCCAGCACCTCAATATCTTTCTTAAATTGAGGGGCCTGGAACTGGACACAGCACTCAAGGTGCAGCCTGAACAGTGCTGAGTACAGGGGCAAAAGGACTGCCCTGGTCCTGCTGGCCACACTGCTCCTGAGCCAGGCCAGGATGCCACTGGCCTTCTGGGCCACCTGGGCACACTGCTGGCTCATGTTCAGTCACCTGTACGTGATGAGTAATTCTTCATTCAAACTCTTCAGACTGACTCCTACTCACATACACTCCAAGATGCATTGGACTGGAGGATTTCATAGGATGTGACCCTGCTCCCTTTGATCCCCTGCAGGTCACTAGCCTCAGCAGAAAGGGGAGATGAAGCCTTCAAGCTCTTCAAGGTCTCCTGTCAGATACCAGTGTCTTCTAACAGCAATTCACTGCTGAGCACTAACCATAGAAGCTGCTGTGTGATGAGGAAGGAAAGATGTCAGAGACAACAGCCCTTGAAAGAAGCTTTTCTGAGCATACCACACCAGGATCAAGAGAAGCACATTATCCTCAGGTTGGTGTGAATGAAGTGGGGCTGTTTGGCAGCTCTGTAACTCATTCAGGTCTTTTTCTTCCCCCCCTTCATCTGAAACACCAAACTCATTCATTATAGTCAGCTTCAGGGCTCTTGGGAGCCACCCCTGAAAGCTCTCCATCTTCAACACAGACAGCTAATCTGGACCAATCATTCCAAACAGGTTAAACAGCAGTTTGACCCTGCAGGTAAAATAACCAAAGGTTAAAAGGGACATCTTGGTGTGCCTCTGCAGAGAATATAAATGGAGCTGCTTATTCCTTCCCTCTGGAGCCCGTGCAAGGTTCCAATTCAGTGTATCAGCTTATCAGAGAAATTCACTTTCTGGAGTACCTTAAACATAAACTCCCACTCAGTCCAATCAAAGCCTTTCCTGCATGAAGCAGCTGAGCTACAACCAGTTCCCTTGTTCAGTCAGCCAAGCCAATGTTCCTCACCAGTATCAAGACATTACAAGTCAAATGGTGGGGTTTAATAAAATGGGTTGGATTGGCTTCCCAAGAGGTTGCAAAGCTCTGTGCAAAGAAAGGTTCCTTCTTGCTTCTGGGAAATGCATGAGTCCTGGGAAATGCAGGACTCCAAGAGGACCTTGTGGCTCGCTGGTGACTGACCTCCAACCTGCATCCTGATCTCTAGCATGTCAAGCACCCATATTTTCCCAACCAAAGGCTGCAGCAGCCACTTTGGCAGGAAGGGGAAAGCCACACCCCACCTCCAGAAAACAGAGGGGGTGCAACAGACAACCCTTAACACACAAAAAAAAGAGCCCTGTGCAGCCCCTAATGGCTGCAAGGCACAGCAAGGCATTTTCTGTCCTTCAATTAGTGATCCTGCAAATGACTCACCAGTGAGCATTGCATCAAGGGACCTGCAATCTGCCAGGGCCATATCGAAGCATCCATTGACAGGACTGGCAGCACCACTTCCTTTTGCTATTGTTGATGTTGTTGAAGGTTGCCCAGCTTCTCTTTTTAAGGGTTCATTTTCAGTTTGCTTACAGCTCTGCCGGCACTACATCAGTTCCAGCTAACCTGTTTAAGGCTTATTGCCTGCCTATAGATCATTGCCTGCTTGGTTGAATTTGGGACAGAGATCCTACTTTCTGGTGAAGCAGTTCAGCTGTTCCCAGGAGAGATTTAGCCAAACAACAACAACAAAATTTGTGTCTTTCTTCCTATAATTGCTCCCTGTGGCAGGGAACTGAATTGTTTTTTTCAGGCTGATGGTCCTTGGGTCATGAATCTGCAGTCAAAGTCCACTTCAAATGGACTCTTGGTCTGCTCAGACCTCACCTGCAGTGCTGCTCAATATAAGAAGGACATGGAAGCAGGGAAGGAGGAGGGCCATGAAAATGCTCATGGGATTGGAGCAGCTCTGCTACAAAGACAGGCTGAGGGAGCTGAGGGTGTGCAGTCTGGAGAAGAAGAGGGTCTAGGGAGACCTCTTAGCAGTCTGCCAGTGCCTGAAGGCTGCAGAGAGACTGTTTGCAAAGGGCTGCAGGATGAGGGCAATGGCTGCAAACTAGAGCAGAGCAGATTGAGATTGGATGTTAGGAACAGGTTCTGCACTAGCAGGGTGGTGGAACACTGCAACAGGTTGCCTGAGGAAATGGTTGTGGCCCCACTGCTGGAGATATTCAAGGTGAAGCTGGACAGGGCTGTGGGCAACCTGATCTAGTTGAGGATGTCCCTGATGACTGCAGAGGGGTTGGGCTAGATGACCTTTGGAGGTTCCTTTCAGCCTGGACCATTCTACGATACTGTTTATTTGTGCAGCACTATGACAATATTAACATGAACAGCACTTGACCATCTCAGGAAAGCAGCCCTGAACTGCACAGGGCACAGGTATGAGGAAGAATGACTGAAGGAAAGAACAGTTTGTGGCACTCAGCAATCAACTCATTCCCTGTGATCACAAAATCAGAGAATCACAGAATCAAGCAGGTTGGAAGAGAGCTCCAAGCTCAGCCAGCCCAACCTAGCACCCAGCCCTGCCCAACCAACCAGACCATGGCACTAAGTGCCCCAGCCAGGCTTGGCTTCAACACCTCCAGCCACAGAGACTCCACCACCTCCCTGGGCAGCCCATTCCAATGCCAATCACTCTCTCTGACAACAACTTCCTCCTAACATCCAGCCTGGACCTGCCCTGGCACAGCTTGAGACTGTGTCCCCTTGTTCTGTTGCTGCTTGCCTGGCAGCAGAGCCCAACCCCACCTGGCTACAGCCTCCCTTCAGGCAGCTGCAGACAACAACGAGCTCTGCCCTGAGCCTCCTCTGCTGCAGGCTGCACACCCCCAGCTCCCTCAGCCTCTCCTCACAGGGCTCTGCTCCAGGCCCCTCCCCAGCCTTGCTGCCCTTCTCCAAACACCTTCCAGCACCTCCACATCTCTCTTGACTTGAGGAGCCCAGAACTGGACACAGTACTCAAGGTGTGGCCTGAGCAGTGCTGAGTACAAGTACCTTGCAGCCCTTTCTACTATCTCCTACAGCCTCCCCCAGCCTATTGCCAAAGACACCATCTGTACTCTCCCAGTGTCTGTCACTGAAGCCATCAGCCTCAGCCATTCCTCTGCCCTCTGTTATCAACCTCAGTGGTAAGAAGGCCCAGAGGTGCTCCCTGTGCCATAAATCCCTGCACTGATAGGATCACTTGAACACTGGAAAAATCAGGCTTCCTTTTTTCCCCTCTGTGTCCTTGGCTCTGAAATTAGATTTCCTTAGATCTAGGGTAATTAATATGAGTCCTCTCCTCAGGAAAAAAAAGGCACAGCAGCCAGGCTACAGACCTAACTCTTCAGCTGCATAACAGACAACTGGCACAGCTTTCCCACGCAGCCTCCTCTAACCATAGTCTCAGGGACTTAATGGACTGTTGAAGATAAGCAGCTGTGGCCAAAGCAGAATTCCAGCAGGGGAAATCCTTGAGGGGAGACAAAAATACCCTACCTGGCATGATGATTTATGGATGTGTTCAGAGCAAGACTTTCAACTGCTCCCCAGCTGCACAGCCATCTTCCTTTGACCCTATCTATTAGATCCTCTGAGTCTCCCATGTAGCTTCCTTCTCACTGAAATTTCAGTCAGGGCACTTTATTTTTAGCCTTGGGTTTTATCACAATAACTGCTCAGAGCAATAGAGCTTGGCAAAGATCTTTGAAGAGCCTTTCAGCTGAATCAAGTTGCTTTAGCTCTGGCAGCCCCTCGTTTAAACTCACCTTCTCACTGCTCTGCTTGAGTTTCCCTGCAAGCTAAGCCACCAAATGCCAAATGATGTGGTCTGCCAATCATGGTGGGGATTGGAAGCACCTTGGTTTGGAAGGAAAATCAAGGAAAATATCTGGATGTGGCTGAATAGGAGTAAATAAGTAAGTCTTGTTCAATAGCTTCACCAGTGCCATGGACACTGGCATTGGGGCACCCTCAGCAAGTTTGCTGATGACACCAAGCAGTGTGGTGCTGCTGACACATTGCAGGGATGGGATCCAACACAGAGGGACCTGGACAGGCTGCAGAGGTGGGCACAAGCCAACCTCAGGAGGTTCAACAAGACCAAGTGCAAGGTCCTGCACCCGGGTTGGAGCAACCCCCAGCACCAACACAGGATGGGCAGTGAGTGGCTGGAGAGCATCCCTGAGGAGAGGGACTTGGGGGTGCTACTGGAGGAGAAGCTCAACAGGAGCCAGCAGTGTGCACTTGCAGCCCAGAGAGCAACCAGAGCCTGGGCTGCAGCAAGAGAAGTGTGGGCAGCAGGGCCAGGGAGGGGATTCTGCCCCTCTGCTCCACTCTGGTGAGACCCCACCTGGAGTACTGCATCCAGTGCTGGAGCCTCTGTTACAAAAAGGATATGGACATGTTGCATGGTGTCCAGAGAAGGGCCAGGAGGATGAGCAGAGGGCTGGAGCTGCTCTGCTATGAGGAGAGACTGAGGGAGTTGGGACTGTTCAGTATGGAGAAGAGAAGGCTCTCAGGAGACCTCATTGTGGCCTTCCAGTATCTGAATGGGCCTACAGGAAAGCTGCTAAGGGACTTCTTAGGGTGTCAGGTAGTGACAGGACTAGGGGGAATGGAATAAAACTAGAAGTGGGTAGACTGAGATTGGATGTTAGGAAGTTTTTCAGCATGAGGGTGGTGAGAGCCTGGCACAGGTTGCCCAGGGAGGTGGTGGGAGCCTCATCCCTGGAAGTTGTTTAAGGCCAGGCTGGCTGTAAATATGGACAACCTGCTCTAGTGTGAGGTGTCCCTGCCCATGGCAGGGGATTCGGAGCTGGATGATCCTTGAGGTCCCTTCCAGCCCTGCCAATTCTATGACTCTATGATTCTAAGTACTAGCAAAACTGTGATGTGTCATCTAAATAATCTTCCTCTTCATGAACACACTGAAACCCCTCGCCAGGTTCTGCTAAGAAGTCACTCAGCAGTGCTGGAAGGAGAAAGCATCCTGGGTTTTCCCAAGCAGCAAGCCAGGGCACGCGAGCGAACGCTGTGTGCACAACGCTCCTCACCTCTGTGTTCTCATCCAGAACTGTATTTACCCTTGATAAACAATGAACTATGTCCTACAGCTCTGCTACACATTTCAGACTCACAAAGGCAGGGGTAAGGTCGTAGCGATTCGAGAGCTCTGCCTATTGAGGCAAACAGGCTCAGGCTGGGGAATGTGCTCTGGATTTCATGCAGCCTGGCCTTAGGCTGCTTCCTGAATCTCTGGACTGCACAGGGAGGTGGTGGAGTCACCATCCCTGGAGGTGTGTAAGAAAAGGTTGGATGTGGCACTTAGAATGGAATCATAGAATCGTAGAATGGTTTGGGTTGGAAAGGAGCTCAAAGCTCAGCCAGTTCCAAGTGGACTGGATTTATGGATGTGTTCAGAGCAAGACTTTCAACTGCTCCCCAGCTAGCTGCACAGCCATCTTCCTTTGACCCTATACATTAGATCCTCTAAGTCAGTTTGGGGCTTGGAATCACAGAATGGTTTAGGTTGGAAGGGAGCTCAAAGCTCAGCCAGTTCCAACCTCCTGCCATAGGCAGGGACACCTCCCACTAGAACAGGTTGCTCAAAGCCTCATTCAACCTTGAACATCTCCAGGGAGGTTGTGGAGCACAGAAGCACAGAATGGGATCTTTGATCCCATTCTGTGCTTCTGTGCTCCACAACCTCCCTGGGCAACCTGTGTCAGTGTCTCACCATTCTCAACCTGTGCCAGTGTCTCACCACCCTCCCTGTAAAGAACTTCCTAACACCCACTTTCAATCTCCCCTCTGCCAGTTTCAACCCATTGCTCCTTGTCCTGTCATTACAATGTTAGATGAATCCCAAAGTGGTGTTCAGCTCCTGTGCATTGCTGGCAGCAGCAGAGAAAACTGCTAGATGAGGGCTGGAAATGTTGCATGAGAGTTCAAGGATCCCTTTTCTTTTGAGCAGGAACTGGAAGTTCACTCAGACTCTTGGACATGTCTCTGGCTTGTGTTCACTTTCAGGCATTCAGACGCTGTTGAGAGCAGTGGAAGAGAACAGAAATAGCTGCTTTCACTTCTCTCCTTGATGTATGGGTCCTGCAGAGAAACAGGAACCCAAGTAAGGTTAAGCAGGGTTTAAAGGAACAAGATAATGCTTGGTAGAGGAAGGACAAAACACATAAGCTGGCCAGATCTTTAACTTGAGAGCTGCCATATCCTCAGGAAGACAGAACCACAGAATCACTGTGGCTGAAAAAGACCTCTGAGATCACCAAGTCCAGCCTATGACTTAACTCCACAACATCAGGTAAACTATGCCACCAAGTGATATTTTTCTCCCCCTTTACTCAGCTCTGGAGTCCTGTGTGCAGTTCTGGAACCCCAACACAAGAAGGACACGGAACTGTTGGAGCCAGTCCAGAGGACTTCACCAAGACGCTGGGAGGGCTGCAGCAGCTCTGCTAGGAGGACAGGCTGAGGACATTCTGTGATCCTATGCTCCACAACCTCCCTTGAGGTGTTCAAGGCCAGGTTGGATGAGGCCTTGAGCAACCTGTTTCTAGTGGGAGGTGTCCCTGCCTATGGTACAGGAGGGTTGGAGCTGGATGATCCTTCAGGTCCCTTCCAAGTTAAACCATTCTGATTCTATGACTGTTAGGTAGTTCCTCCAGTGACAGCAGGTCTCTGTTGCTCTCTGCATGGTTTTGTTCTCAGGAAGTTAATTCAGTTCAACAAGGGCCATAACTCCAGAAGTCTAAAGATGATAGAGCTAAAATAAGAGGGAGGTTACAACTCCCTCCCTCTTAAAGGTGCCTGAAAAAACATGCCCCAAAGCTGCCCTTAAGCTCTATGAGCAGTGTAACTGCTGACTCCTGGCTTCCTATTGATTTCTGTTTACAGCTGAATTCTCTGGTGCTGAATAATGTTCAGATGCCAATTACAGCTCCTTCTGCACTTTACTCCCACGTAAAGCATCTGGTGTCAGCCACAAGTTCTGCCTGGGCCTTTGCTGCAGTGAGGGCACGTGGAGAGTATGTCTCATCTGGAGAAGCTAAATACTTCCCTGACTGGAATTGGCCTGTGAATTCCAAGATCTAGGTGGGATGGCAAGAATGCAGAGTAAGTCTTCCAGCAAATTCAATAAGCCCTTTAAAAACAAAACCACCACACCCCCCCAAACCATTTATCCTGTGAAGAAGTGAATTAAGAATGGAAATAGTTTGTATTCTGCCCAACTGGCCAGCAGGGGCAGGGAGGGGATTGTCCCCTTGGACTTGGCTTTGGTGAGACTTCAACTATTGTGTTCAGTTTTGGGTACTTCAATACAAAAGAGATGTGGAGGTGCTGGAGCCAATGCAGAGGAGGGCAAGGAAGCTGGGGAAGGGCCTGGAGAGTAAATGTGATGAAGAGAGACTGAAGGAGTTGGGGCTGGTTAGTGTGAAACAGAGGAGGCTGAGGGCAGAGCTCATGGCTGTCTGCAGCTACCTGAAAGGAGGTTATGGAGAGGCTGCTGCTGGGCTCTTAGAATCGTAGAATCAAGCAGGTTGGAAGAGAGCTCCAAGCTCAGCCAGTCCAACCTAGCACCCAGCCCTGCCCAATCAACCAGACCATGGCACTAAGTGCCCCAGCCAGGTTTTTTTTGAACACCTCCAGGGATGGTGACTCCACCACCTCCCTGGGCAGCCCATTCCAATGCCAATCACTCTCTCTGCCAACAACTTCCTCCTAACATCCAGCCTAGACCTCTCCTGGCACAACTTGAGGCTGTGCCCCTTGTTCTGTTGCTGCTTACCTGGCAGCAGAGCCCAACCCCACCTGGCTACAGCCTCCCTTCAGGTAGCTGTAGAGAGCAATGAGCTCTGCCCTGAGCCTTCTCTTCTCCAGGCTGCACATCCCCAGCTTCCACAGTAGAAATAAAGCAATTTATCCTAGCAGAGCTTTCTGGTCTGTAAGGACCTCTGTAGTGTGAAGAGCAATGGCAGTGGCTTGGGGAGAGAGTTTGGCAAGAGGCAGACTTGGCAGTGCAGTGCAATTATTATAGTCAAGAACTTCCTCCTAACAACCAGCCTATACCTCCCCTGGCAGCAAGAGACCAGTTGGCTTTGCTGTTCTTTAGATAGAGGGCACCTTAAAGTATGCTCAGAAGTGCTGACTTGTGTGGAGATGGCTTCCTAATGGAAAATTTTACCTCCCTTAGTGGAGAGGGAAAAAAAGAAGAAGAAAGGAGGAGGCACATGGCAAGATAAAGAGCAATTTGATCCTTTGAAAGCTCACATCATAAAACTGAATATGCAATAATTGCCAGAAATGAGGCAACTAGTTCCTACATCCTCTGCAACCTGGATGACATCCTTCTGTGTCATCAAAATGCAAGTTATCTGCAGAAAACACATTACCTACTACCTTATCACAGACACCTGAGCTCACACCTTCCAGGGGAGAAGACCCAAGTCTCCTAAACCCATCATCTCCCTCTGCAAAGAAACAAATTACAATGATTTTAACTATTTCCTTCTCACAAGCTACTGGCAGTGGGACAGGCATGTGATTTTATCCCTAAACAGGGTGTTCCTTAGGCTCTTTGCCAGTTTAATTGGCTTATTCATATCCTTCCCTTCCAGATTACCTCAGGGTGATTTACATGTTGGAGGCCTGTAAACACTGGTGATTCATTGCATGAAAACCAAAACCACTCTTCAGCCTCTGAACGGGGTCCTCACTGGCTTTTGCCCCCTGATTAATTGGTCTTATTGGGATAATCTAACATATAATCAACTTCTGACATCATCTTCATGTTAGACAGATGAAAGAGCTTCTAAAGTACAATGGGACTAATGCAGTGTGGCTTTTGCTGGTGTTTCCAGGTACTCTGCAGGAGCAAGCAACAGGCAAACTTTTCAAATGGGAAGATAGACATGTCCCCAGCCCAGCTTCTAAGACCTCCTGCCCACTTTGAAGGCTGCCTTCTTCACAGAATCACAGAGACAGTCCTACTGGAAGAGCCCCTCAGTATCACCAAATCCAACCCAGAACCTTAAACAACATCCCCAAGCACCACATCCAAAAGACCTCAGGAAGAAGCCCCTCAGGATCACCAGGTCCAACCTGTAACCCTACTATACAAGATTCACCTTAAACCATAAAGATCCCATTCTGTGCTTCTGTGCCCCACAGCCTCCCTGGGCAACCTGTGCCAGTGTCTCACCACCCTCACTTGCAATGAATTTCTTCCTAACATCTAGTCTAAATCTGCCCTCCTCATGCTTCAGTGTATTCCCTCTCATCCTATCACTATAAGCCCTTGTACAAAGTCCCTTCCCAGCTTTATTCTAGGCCCCCTTCAGGTACTGGAAGGTCGCTATGAGGTCTCCACAGAGTCTTCTTTTCTCCAGGCTGAACAGCCCCAACTCTGGCAGACAACAGATTTTATTTTCTCCTTTGTTATATCACAGAACTGTCAGGGTTGGAAGGGACCTCAAGGATCCTCATTAGGAGTTCCAACTCCCCTGCCCTGGGCAGGAACAGCTCACATTAGATTAGGCTGGCCAGAGACATATCCAGGATGGCTTTAGAAAGCTCCATGGATGAGGCTTCCACCACCTCCCTGAGCAACCTGTTCCAGGGTCTCACCACCCTTATTACAGAATCATAGAATGGTTTAGGTTGGAATGGATCTCAAGGATCATCCAGTTCCAACCCCTCTGTGCAATAGGCAGGGACATCTCCCACTAGAACAGGTCACTTGAGGCCTCATCAAACCTAGCCTTGAACATCTCCAGGGAGGGAGCATCCACAACCTCCCTGAGCAACCTGTGCCAGTGTTTTACCACCCTCACTGTAAAGATGAACTTCCTATGGTGAAAAACTTCCTATGTCAAATCTAAATCTCCTCTCCTCTAGCTGGGATCCATTCCCCCTGGTCCTATCACTACCTGACACCCTAAAAAGTCCCTCCCCATCTTTCCAGTAGCCCACTTCAGACACTGGAAGTCCACAAGAAGGTCTCCTGGGAACCTTTTCTCCTCCAAACTGATCAATCCCAACTCTCTCAGCCTGTCCTCATAGCAGAGGTTCGTTCTGCACTTTTTGTTGACTGAAGTCTTGGACTTGCATGGATCTCTTTGTGGCATAAACAGTTCTGATAAGATGCCTCACAGGAGAGGTGTTCCAGCCCTCCCCTGCAGTGCCTCTCCTAAGCAAGCTCCCTGCTTCTAGCCCAAACCTCTTGCTGGCTGCACAACCATGCACACAATTCCAGCACGTTCTTAGAATCATAGAATCAAGCAGGTTGGAAGAGAGCTCCAAGATCATCCAGTCCAACCTAGCACCCAGCCCTAGCCAATCAACCAGACCATGGCACTAAGTGCCTCATCCAGGCTTTTCTTGAACACCTCCAGGGATGGTGACTCCACCACCTCCCTGGGCAGCCCATTCCAGTGGCTCTCTACAATGGAACCCCCTGTTTAGGGATAAAATCACAACCTACGTTTCCAGCAGGTTCCCATTTTCCTTTCCATAAAGACATTCTCTGTGCTTAACACTCACCTCCCTACCACCATCCACCAGCACTTTGTCATCCATATTTCCACAATGCCTTTAAAAGCCACAGGCTGCTTCATGAGGCAGTCCTCACCATTCTGGTGCTGTTTTCACAAGGGCTTTGGCAGAGCAGCTGCTAATAAAGTTTCTATTCTGTAATAATAAAGTTTAGGCAGTTAAGTACCTGCTGGAGGATGAGCACATCCCCACCATTACAGATGAAGTATTACCAAGCCCAGCACTATTAAATCAGCACAAATGCCTTAAAACTAAGTTTCCTTGTCTGCACTGACAGTTGTGGTTACAGGTGTTAGAAGCTCTGCTTAGAGATTAAAACCCTGCACACAAATTCACTCAGATTTGCATTCACCAACTGGGTTTATCTGAGCAAAATCTGTGCTGTTCATGCCCATACTTACTCTGTGCAACATGTTCATACAGAAGTTTCCAAGCTACATCACAGGATTATTGCAGTCCACATATGTAAATGCAAGTGAGCCACTGGATGAAGCTTTTCATGTGTAACACAGAGAACAAGCATGTAATGAAATGGTGGGAAGAGTGAGGGGTGAACTCCCTTCCAGCTAAGGCATATATGCAGATAATTGTTATTAACAGTAAGAATCTTCCACTCCTACTGAATATGGTAACAACATTTGTACCATGCACGAAGCAATAAGGCTCAGATCTCACAAGAAGGCCATTTTAGGATCTGATCATTTAGAGTACTAAAGAGGCATTGCCTAACTGGGAGAGTCACAAGCACATTCAGGTTGAAACAGCCCCTCAGGATCATCAGGTCCAACCTATAACCCTACTCTACAAGATTCACCTTAAACCATAAGCATCACATCCAAGTGACCCTTAAACACATCCAGGGTTGAGGACTCTATCACCTCCCTGGGCAGCTCATTCCATTCCCTGATCACTCTCTCTGTGAAAAACTTCATCCTACTGTCCAGTGTAAACCTACTCAGTTGCAGCTTGAAGTCATTCCCCCTTGTTCTGTGTCCAAGTCCCTGCGAGAGGTCTGGTTGATTGGCTAGGGCTGGGTGCTAGGTTGGACTGGATGAGCTTGGAGATCTCTTCCAACCTGCTTGATTCTATGATCTGGTTGATTGGCCAGGGCTGGGTACTAGGTTGGAGTGGATGAGCTTGGAGGTCTCTTCCAACCTGGTTGATTCTATGATCTGGTTGATTGGCCAGGGCTGGGTACTAGGTTGGACTGGTTGAGCTTGGAGGTCTCTTCCAACCTGGTTGATTCTATGGTCTGGTTGATTGGCCAGGGCTGGGTACTAGGTTGGAGTGGATGAGCTTGGAGGTCTCTTCCAACCTGGTTGATTCTATGATTCTAAGAGACCAGCAGCAGCCTCCCCACAACCTCCTTTCAGGTAGCTGCAGACAACCATGAGCTCTGCCCTCAGCCTCCTCTGTTTCACACTAACCACCCCCAAAAAAATCACAGAATCACAGAATGTTAGGGGCTGTTATGATTCTACTTTTACTTGACTCAGTTCTACTCTGCAGTTAATATGTAACACCATGCTGCTACCACAGCCTCCTGAAAAATTAATTGCTCCAGAAAGACAGAGAAGAACACTTGGAGAAAAGAAAATCTTAGTATAACAAGTGTAGTTTTCCTTTCTACAAAAGCCCTGAGGCAGTTCTTTTAAGACCATAAGCAAAGCAAAGCTTAGTTAGGTGCAGGGCTTCTCCAAACCCCAGACGCAGAACATGGTGTGTGAAAGTTCAGGTTTTCAGTTCTTTACAGTCAGAGAATCAGAGCATGTTAAGGACTGGAAGGGACCTCCAAAGCTCATCCAGTCCAATCCCCCTGCCACAGCAGCATCTCCTAGAGCAGATCACACAGGAACACATCCAGGCAGCTCTTGAACATCTCCAAAGAGGAGACTCCACACCCCCCTGGGCAGCCTCTTCTGGGGTTGTTTAGCCTGGAGAAGAGGAGGCTCAGGGCAGAGCTCATTGCTGAATACAACTACCTGAAGGGAGGCTGTAGCCAGGTGGGGTTGAGCTCTGCTGCCAGGCAAGCAGCAACAGAACAAGGGGACACAGCCTCAAGTTGTGCCAGGACAGGTTCAGGCTGGATGTTAGGAGGAAGTTGTTGCAACAGAGAGTGATTGGCATTGGAATGGGCTGCCCAGGGAGGTGGTGGAATTGCTGTCCCTGGAGGTGTTGAAGCCAAGCCTGGCTGGGGCACTTAGTGCCATGGTCTGGTTGATTGGCCAGGGCTGGGTGCTAGGTTGGACTGGCTGAGCTTGGAGCTCTCTTTTAACCTTCTCGATTCTATGATTCTCTGATTCCAGCCTTCTGTCAGCCTAACTATGAAGAAAATATTCCTCACTTTCCCATGCAACTTCCTATGTCCCAACTTCCACCCACTGCCCCAATTCCCCCATTTTGATCCACAGTGGAAGAGAGTGAGGGTGTGTGAACTCAGCCTGTCTGGTTTTCACTTTGTTCATGGCAAAGGTCCTGCTGATTCAGGTCTCCAGTCCCAGCCTGGGGACTTTTTGTTCTTCTCCCCACACATCAAATGCCTGCTTTTGAAAAAGTTATCAAGACTTTTCTCCCCCTGAATTCGATCAACCCCAGGAACAGAAGCTCCTTTGTTGCTTCTCACCAAAGCATTTTAGGCACTTTGTATCCTGTCTCCTTCTGTAATTGTTTCTAAAGGAGACCGTTTTGGCCTTCAGCTCTTTGTTTGCTTTCAAATCCTTATTGAAGGAGCTGTGCTCCTCTGCCTTCACTTCAAGGACACCACGTTTGGGGCTTTTTGGTCATGATAACTCTGAACTAACTCAGACTTCAAATCAAACACAAACCCAAAACTATCTATTCAGTGTATTCTTAAGAGCTCCCTGCTGTCTGAGGGTTTCAGATAACCCTTCAAGAGGAGATGCAGAAAATAATGCTGAATCCTTCTTGTGGTAGCTCAGCTCAGACAAGCCACAGCTGCATTTTCTTTAGGGATGTTCAAGGATTGGCTCTGTATTTACAGCTTATGTGGCAATGGGGACTGACAGCTGCAGTGGGTCTGGTCCTTTCAAGCAGCCCTATGGAAAAGGACTTGGGGGTGCTGATGGATGAGAAGCTGGACACAAGCAGGCACTGTGAGCTTGCAGCACAGAAGGCAAATTGCAGCCTGGGCTGCAGCCAAAGCAGCACTGCTAGCTGAGAGAAAGAGGGGATTTGGACACTTTGCTCTGCTCTGCTCAGACCTCACCTGCAGTGCTGCATCCAGCTCTGGAGCCCTCAGCACAGGAAGGACATGGAGCTGATGGAGCAGAGCCAGAGGAGGGCCACAGAAATGCTCAGGGGCTTGGAGCAGCTCTGCTACAAGGGAGCTAGGGGTGTTCAGTATGAAGAAAAGGAGGCTCCAGGGAGACCTAACAGCAGCCTGCCAGTGCCTGAAGTGGGTTACAAGAAGGCTGCAGAGAGACTGTTTGCAAAGGGCTGCAGGGACAGGAGGAGGGCAATGGCTTCAAACTAGAGCAGAGCAGATTGAGATTGGATGTTAGGAACAGGTCCTGCACCAGGAGGGTGCTGGAACACTGCAACAGGTAGCCCAGGGAGGTGATTGTGGCCCCATCTCTGGCAATCACAGAATCACAGAAACATCCAGGTTGGAAAAGCCCCTCAGGATCACCAGGTCATAGAATCATAGAATGGTATAGGTTGGAAGTGACCTCAAAGATCATCTAGTTCCAAACCCCTGCCATGGGCCAACCTATAACCCTACTCTACAAGATTCACCTTAAACCTTATCCCTAAGCACCACACTCAAAAGACCCTTAACCACTCAACCAGCTCCCTGGGCAGATCATTCCAGTGCCTGACCACTGTCTCCTGAAGATATCCAAGGAGAGGCAGGACAGGGCTGTGGGCAACCTGATCTAGTTGAGGATGTCCTTGCTGACTGCAGAGGGGGTTGAACTGGTTGAGCTTTGGAGGTCCCTTCTAAGCCAGATCATTCTGTGACCCTATGATCTGCTCTGGGCCCACATTTCCAGTGCCTTTGCTAAAGCACTAAAGGTAACCATGTGTGGAGTGAGCGTGGGTGTTGCATAGAAACCCTGCCTCTACTTCCAGCCAAGGCTAGGGATCAGAGCTTTCCTTTCTTTACTCTTATTTTCATGTCAAGCAGCATTTTTATGTGGTGGTTTCTTAAATAATAATCATAACACAATAATGCCCAGAGGCTCCAATTAAGACTGGCAAGTCACTGCAGTGGGATTGTGCAAAGAGGGAGGAAGGGATGGGGGACTGGGAATTGGATGGCTCCCCCCAACCCTGCAAGCGAGGACCATGGGCTGGAAGCTGGCTCCTCTTGGCAGGCATAGGGAAGGGCTGCTCCCAGTGCTCCCCACCACCAGGAGCAGCAGCTAAGCCTTTTGTTGGTGTGGGAGTTTGATGTTACTTTGGTTTTGAGGGGTTAGGGTTTGGGGTTTTTTTAATGTCAAGATATAGAAAAAGCAGGAAGACATACAAAGAGGTTTTCTTCAAAGGAGCTGAGCCCACAAAGCGGGGGGGGGGAGGGGGAAATAAATGTGTATGTAGATGTATATGCTAATTCTTATTAATTAAACCCAGAGCGCTGTGCTGGAGCTGTGTACAGGCTTTTATTAGCTAATACAATATTAAAACACAGGGCAGATTTGCCATGCTCACAAATTTCACTTTGGCAATGCTCTGCTTGCTGCAACAGAGTTAATCCTCTCTTCACCCTGGCGTGGGCAGCAGGATCAGGCCAGGAGCCCTCAGGAAGGGCTAGAAAGTCGATAATAAAACAAAAGGACAAACAGGAGGCACATGGGGAGGACAAGCCTAAAGAGCAGGCTGAGAAGAAGCATGTTGCTCTTGGCAGAAGGCAACTGGCAAAAATAATTAATTGTGTGGTCATTCTCTTGCTTAGCTTTTTTGTTTTGTCATGAAACAGGATTTGTTTTTATAACAGAGGGGTGGGATATATTCCAGCAGAGGAATCTGAGCTGGATAGGCTTTTATGGCAGAAGCACATTTCAGGGCCAGATTTGAATGAAGGCAGAATGGATTTGGTTCACAAGATGGGTACAGTTCCAGGCTTAGACAAAAAGGGCAGCATGAATGAAAGCCCTTGGAAGAAAACAGGAGGAGGGAAGGAAGTGATTAGAGGAAAACTGGGCTGGACCAGAACGTGTGGGAGCGATGACACCAGTCCCAAATTAATGCAGCAGCAGAACAATGCTGGGCCTAGAAGATAAGACCTGAAACCAAAGGGATGAATAACCCAAGAAAGGCCAAGAAAGGGCACAACAGTCATGAGATGCTGCTACTCAGCAAGGAAAAAAAGGGGAGGAGAGTAGTGAAAACTTTATCTCCTGGAATGAGGAACAGAGAAACCTTGAACCGAGGGGAAAGGACAAGGTAAAAATTCCCTGGGAAAAGCTTCTAGAAAGCTGGTAATTTAGGAGCAATTTCAGGTTACAGGTGACCTAAATCTGGGGAAGAATTCTGGAAACAAGGTCTGATGTGGGGAAACAGGCCACGGGAAACACTTGGCACAACAAGCATGGCCTCAACCTAGTCTTCATATGGGAAAGGAAACAGAGCAAATGAGCTCAGAGGATGAGAGAATTACCCATGGTGGGGAAAGGAAGGGATTTGCCAGCAGGAGATGGAATGGACTGCCCAGGGAGGTGGTGGAGTCACTGTCCCTGGAGGTGTTCAAGAAAAGCCTGGATGAGGCATTTAGTGCTGTGGTCTAGATGACTGGTTAGGGCTGGGTGCTAGGTTGGACTGGATGATCTTGGAGGTCTCTTTCAACAGGCTTGATTCTATGATGTGATGTGGTTGTCATTTTCTGTTTCATGAATGGAAAATGTATGCTAAGTGAGAGGTACTGCATGAGGTGGGCAGAGATGGGGAGGCAGAGAGGTGGATGGCTCAGAGGTGGAGAAGCAGGTTAAACAGCAGGTGTGGAAAGATGCTACGCTGCACATAGAAACCACCCACCCAAGAAAACAGGAGGCTTTAATGACAGCACAACTTCCAGCTGCCTTCCACGGAATTTCCATGTAAACTTCCCCAGGAAAAAGAAAAAATGAATGAAAAACACATGCTGATGGCTTCCATGGCTCTTAATTCACACAGTCACTATTACTCACAAATAAGTTTGTTCACTATTCCAGTTCCATGTATTTTTACTTGACTCAGTTCTACTCTGCAGTTAATATGTAACACCATGCTGCTACCACAGCCTCCTGAAAAATTAATTGCTCCAGAAAGACAGAGAAGAACACTTGGGGAAAAGAAAATCTTAGTATAACAAGTGTACTTTTCCTTTCTACAAAAGCCCTGAGGCAGTTCTTTTAAGACCATAAGCAAAGCAAAGCTTAGTTAGGTGCAGGGCTTCTCCAAACCCCAGATGCAGAACATGGTGTGTGAAAGTTCAGGTTTTCAGTTCTTTACAGTCAGAGAATCAGAGCATGTTAAGGGCTGGAAGAGACCTCCAAAGCTCATCCAGTCCAACCTCCCACAGCAGCAGTAAGTGTCAGCCTCCACCAGCTTAACAGGCACACCTGAAACAACTCATTCCTAGGGAGATGGTAAAGGCAGCCGAGGAGCAAATAAGTGCAAAACTTATCCATGGGCCCCCCAAACTCCTCCAATCCACCCAACCATGGAATCACAGAGTGTCAGGGGCTGGAAGGGACCTCCAAAGCTCATCCAGTCCAACCCCCCCTGCCACAGCAGCAGCACCCAGAGCAGATCACACAGGAGCACATCCAGGCAGCTCTTGAATATCTCCAGAGAGGGAGACTTCACAACACCTTACTTCCCACCCCATTCACAGCTGGACAAAGGTCAAAACATAGTCCTGCATCTGGACTTGTCTTTCTAACAGGTGTAATGCTTGCAGTCTAGCCTCAATAAAATCTAGCACACCACCAGCATAAAAGAAGCTCTCCCATTCCCAGCATTAATAAAACGTGTGGGTACCATTCATATTTAAACCATGCTTATCATATATAACTTTCAAGGCACTCCACGTAACACATAATGGGCTGCTGCAAATGGGTTATGTAATGAGTAAGTAGAATAAAGAACAATATAAACAGTGGCTTGCAGCCTTGACCCTGTGATGCTTCCTGCCACAATGAAAGTAAAAACACATGTTCCCTGACAACCATCAAGCACTTTGTCGCTGCTGTTGGACGTTTTGCTGCCTTAGGGCTTGTCTCTACATGCAAAGCTGCGCTGGTTTAGCTGTGTTTAATTTGCTGCAAAAGGGCCGTGTGAATTCTTATTTTGACTTAAATCAGACTTCCTTCAGCTCGGCTCAACGAATTAAAGGTCAGATAAAGCCTGAGTAACTCTGTTTATTAGGATAATAGTGATTCTAATCAATTGCTGACAATTACAGGGCTGCCTGCACTGGCAAAAGCTTGCTTTCTGGGAGCTTATCTTGATGAAGTTTTGTCTGATTCCTCAGACTGTTTTCACCAACTTAAATTGTGTCTGAATGGTCACAGACTCACAGGATTTCTTAGATTGGAAAAGACCTTCAAGACCATTGAGTGCAATCACTAGTTTCACACAAGTCCTTGACTAAACCAAATCCTTTAGCACAACATCTAAGCATTATGAATCTCTATGCTAGGAAAGGACCACCAGGATCAGCCAGACCAACCTTCATCCCAGCATCCTTCAGCACCATAGCCCCAAGCACCACATCCACTCTCCTCTTAACCACCTCTAGGGATGGTGACTCCACCACCTCCCTGGGCAGCCTGT
The DNA here is from genome assembly GCF_015220805.1 of Pogoniulus pusillus. Lineage (NCBI taxonomy): Eukaryota > Metazoa > Chordata > Aves > Piciformes > Lybiidae > Pogoniulus > Pogoniulus pusillus. Next base: position 14,206,145 of record NC_087294.1, read on the forward strand.
TCCAGTGCCTGACCACCTGCTCAGGAAAGAACTTCCTCCCAACATCCAACCTAAACCTCCCCTGATGCAACTTGAGGCCATTTCCTCTTGCCCTATCATCAGTAATTCAGGAGAGGAGACCAGTTCCAGCCTCACTACAGCCTTCTTTTAGGTAGTTGTATAGGTCCCCTCTCAGCCTCCTCTTCTCCAGACTACACAACCTCAGTTCCCTCAGCCGCTCCTCAAAGGCCATGTTTGCCAGACCTCTCCTCATCCTCACCACCCTTCTCTGCACCCACTCCAGCACCTCAATGTCTCTCCTGTACTGTGGTGACCAAAGCTGGACGCAGTACTCGAGGTGTGGTCTCACCAGTGCTGCGTACAGGGGCATGAGCACAGTATCACAGTATCATCAGGGTTGGAAGAGACCTCACAGATCATCAAGTCCAACCCTTTACCACAGAGCTCAAGGCCAGACCATGGCACCAAGTGCCACGTCCAATCCTGCCTTGAACAGCTCCAGGGACGGCGACTCCACCACCTCCCCGGGCAGCCCATTCCAGTGTCCAATGACTCTCTCAGTGAAGAACTTTCTGCGCACCTCCCTACTCCCGCTGGCCACACAATTTCTGACACAGGCCAGGATGCTGTTGGCCTTCTTGGCACACTGGTGGCTCATGTTCAGCCAGCTGGCCACCAGCCTGCTGGTCCTTAGGATCTGGTGTCACATGAGTTAGTGTAACCCAACTTTTTTTTCTTCTGCTGAATGCAAAATACATATTAAAAATATGAAGTCAGACAAATAGTAAATTCAGAGGGAAAGTGTTGGCCATTAGGGGACACAGTCTCAAGTCGTGCTGGGGAAAGTGTAAGCTGGATGTTAGGAGGAAGTTCTGCACAGAGAGAGTGATTGGCATTGGAATGGGCTGCCCAGGGAGGTGGTGGAGTCACCATCCCTGGAGGTGTTCAAGAAAAGACTGGATGAGGCACTTAGTGCCAGGGTCTAGTTGACTGGCTAGGGCTGGGGGATAGGTTGGACTGGATGAGCTTGGAGGTCTCTTCCAACCTGGTTGATTCTATGATTCTATGCTTTTTTAATACTACATGCAAACACAAGTGCTTCCCAGGACACAGATGAAGACTGAAGCAGCTGTTTGGGTTCTGTGTGGGCACAGAGGGCATTTCAAACTAAACCAGCATGTCGCAGGCATGCTGAGAGACACCCAGGGTTTCCTCAATTCAAAGCCTGCAAGAACAACTTTGTTTCAGTATTCCTGAACACTTAAAAGACTGCAGCCCTAACACAGGAAAAACCTATCTGCTTAGGGAAACGCCATGGAAATGAAGAATTAAGTGAATGGAAAACCAGCTATCATTAAAGGAAGAGTGTCCACAGAAGGAGTTATACCTGTATAGTAACAGTAGGACAATTATAGCACTTTTAATAACATCAGTACATTTCCTGAGCCTTGTCATGGAGGAACAGAACTTGTCTTGGTTTCAGAAAGGCTTGTTAGCATCCTTCTTACCAAAGAAATACTCCCAAGTACCTCTTCTACAGAGGAAAAGTTCACAGCTGCAGAACCATTTTGCTATTTTCTGTAATTAGTTTTAGGCCAAGGCAAGTCAGGCAAAACCAGGGTGAATCTCACCTAATTGCTCCAACATTGTCACAAGCTACCTGTCACAGAAAGCAAATTCTTAATTACTACTTCTATTTTGGTTGGGCAGAAAGGCTCTTCTAGGTCACCCCACGACCTGAGAGCTGAGTTACATTAAGAGCAGTACCACCATACTGTCAGCACATGCATCAGATCTGCCTTCAGAGTGCCTGGGTGCTGTGGTGGCTTAATGAATAGTATATGGCACACATCAGATAGGTAAATCTGCTTCCAACGAGGTTTGCTTCATTTGGGTTTTGAAAGCATGTCATTAGAGAAAGAGCAGTTTTCGTTTCACAAGACAATCAAACCCACCCATGCTGTAAGAGGGCACATTCCCCATTTTAACTTCCAGAGAGAACTTTCCCTTATGTTCATTGTTAACAGGATTAGATGCAGAAAAGCTGAAGGTTGCATCTATTTGGGGACTTTTGAATCGGTCTCTTCTGTTTTTCCCACTGGGGTGAACTGTGACACAGTTTGATGATTTCAAGTAGGAAGCTGGACAGGAAAGAGCTCAGCTCTTCCTGCAAGCAGCTATACTTCTTTGAAACTCTTCCCTCACCCACCCTTCTTAAGCAAGAAAGCTCTTTACACAACTGCAAAGAAATCACTTGCTTACACCGAGACCAAACCCTCGGCATCGCGAGGCCTTTCCTGCCATGCCCTTAGCTGTCGCCTCCACCCGCTTCGTACCTCTGACTCCTGCATGCACCCTGCTCTGCCCTCATCGTGGAGGCCACTAAACGAACTTTGCCCCTGTTTCACACACCGCCGCTGTCAGGCCTGCGGTAACAGGAGGCCCGCAAGCGCAGCCGGCCAGGCCGTGGGGCCTAGCGAGAGCGGCAGGACTCTCTCCCGCTTTGTGCCTCCAGGACCTGACAGGAACTCCCCGCCCCACTTCCTCAGGGCCGCGCCGCGCTTCGCCGCTCGCCTTGGGCGCTGAGAGCTGCCGGCAGTCGCCCGGAGCCCTGACCCTCCGCTCCCCGCGGGCACCAGTGCCCCATCCCCACAACCTCCTCCTTTAACCCACGCCCCACACCACGGGCTCCGAGGGGGGATTTAAACCAGAGCCCGGAAGCCGGGCCGGGGCACGGTGGGGTTTGTAGTCCCCCCGCTCCCCAGGGCGCCGAGCTGCCGAGCTGCGGGACCGGCGCGAAGGAACCACGACTCCCACGAGCCTCTGCGTGCGCCGCGGCCCCGGGAGCGCAGCCGCGGTGCGGGGGTTGGTTTTTGAATCCGCGGCGTTGTTATTGACGCCATATTGCTGGTGTGGGACTCGCAGAGGGAAGCGCTGCTGCCGCCGCCGACTGGGCCCCACCGCCATCGCTCGTCATCGGCCGCCCCGGATCGCTTAGCCGGGCCCGGCCCCGCTCCCCTCAGCCCAGCTCTTGCCCCTTCAACGGCCGTGGGCGGAATTGGCCCGGCCAAGGCAGGGCGAGCGGCGAGAGCGGGGATCCAGCCGGCCGAGCCGGAGCCGCTGGGGGGGGCCGGGGCCGCTCCCCAGAGAGAGGCCGACAGGGAGGCGACGGAGGCCCTGACGCAGCTGCCCCCTCCTTTCCCTGCCGCCCTCCCTTCCCTCCCCCCCAGCCCGCCCCAGACAGCAAGGAAGGCGCCTCTGGGCAGGGCCGGCTGCTGCCACCACCACCGGCGTCTCCACTGCCCCTCGCTTCGAGCCCCCTTCCTCCGTCCAGCTTCCGCCCCGCGCCATGGCTTGCGGCGCCACTTTGAAAAGGACTCTGGATTTCGACCCGCTGCTGAGCCCGGCGTCCCCGAAGCGGAGGCGATGTGCGCCATTGTCAGCCCCGGCCTCGGCCGCCGCCTCCTCCTCCTTCGCCGCCTCCTCTCCGCAGAAATACCTGCGCATGGAGCCCTCGCCTTTCGGAGAGGTGTCGTCCCGGCTCACCACAGGTGAGGGAGACAAGCCTGGCCGTGCTCTGTAGCCCCCCAGGACGGAGGCGGCCGGGGGGTGGGGGTGCGGGGCGGCGACGTGGGGGGGTGGGGGTCCTCGGTGGGGAGGGTGGCGGCGGGTGCGCAGGGCAGGGGACTGGTAGGGCTACTCGGGGAGTGGGGGAAGAATTGGGAAGGACTGGGTGGGTCTGGCGTCCCCCTCCAGCCATTTTCTGTCGGGCTTTATGGCTGGCAGAGGCGGGGGCCGGGGCGATCCCTGCTCGGCTTGGCACCGCCGCGACGGAGACACAATAGAAATGGCCGTTTGCAGCAGGAGAGGGGGAGGAGGGACGGGGAGGAAGGGGGGGGCGGGTTGAGCCGATGCGGGCGGGTGGCCATAGGAAAGGGGTCGGAGAGGGGGGGAAAGACTGGAGAAAGCTACCCGAGCGGAGGAAAGGGGGGGGCGTTGGCTGGGAAGACTCGATCCCGTGCCGAGGAAAGGGGGAGGTCGGCTTTCCTCGCTTCGGGGACGGGCACGGAGGATTTTTTCCTTCTCTTCCAAGGGTGCCTGAATGTGGCGAGGAGAGCCGCAGGGGCGAGCCAAGCTGCGGAAGCGCTAGGGGCGGCGGGGAGGGCCGGGGGGAGGGATGCGTGACCATGGTGCCTGCAGGAGCGGGGATGAGGTTTGGGGCTGGCTCCCAGCCTGCGCCAGGAACTCTTCTCAGTGTGCCGACCCCCGATCTCCCCCTCTCCAAGTTCCCCAATCGATCCTTTGCAGCCATTATCGGTGGGTCGAGCGTTGCCCGAGCCAAGGTGGCGGCACCTCCTCCGGTTGCTCAGACGTCGGGGGTAGGGGGAGGCGGGAGGGAGGGCGGGGAGCGCGGCCTGTCATCAATCACCCGCAAAACGCCAGTGGGAAAGGCAAAAGCAGATAAAACAAAGGGGTGATTCCGCTTCTAGTCTCTTAATACGTGCCGTCGTCCCCAATGACCCACTCTGTGGCATCCTTAAAGTCTCGTAGGAAAACCGAGCGATGAAAGAGATTGTATGCAAGGGTGAGAGTTGCCTTTAGGGCAGATTAAATGGAATCGGGCTGCCTTCATGTCTCGGAAACGGGCGAGAACCATACCCTTTTACATTCTTAGAAGCTGAAGGTTAACATGTATATGGGGGCTTACCTTAACGTGTGAGAGATGAGTCAACCGGTGGCCCTAAAAGCCCCAGATCTGCTTGTGTAATTGTCAAGTAAAAATATCAACCGAGTTCGTTTTACCAGGGAGTGGGAAAGAGAAGGAAAGAATCTTGGCTGGACATGCAGGATTGATTGGCCCTTGCTACGGTTCGTCTAGTGGGTAGCTTCCAGTAATGCACTTAAGAACGGTTAAGCTCGCAGCCCTGAGTGGCTGTAGCGCCGAGGTATGGATCTGTGTCCTTTGTGTGCGGGGAAAAAAGCCCTTTGCAGTTTCTGCGGCTGAATTCTCCCTGCTCTTGCGTTCGGTACTCGCTTTTGTACAGAAGTTGACCCTGGATCACTGCTATTACACTGAGCAATAAGTTCGAAGCTGTTTTCAAATTGCCATCTTCCCCACGTAGTGCCTTTTTGTTTTGACGTTCTTGGTTCTGAAAGCTGTACAATAGAAGATATTTTTTTTCTACAGGTTTTAATTAAAAAAATAATGTAAAAATTTGCTACGGAGGAAATCTGTAGAGGTCGTACAAAGTACTTAAAGTTGGCATTAGTGCCTTGTTATTTTTTTCGAACCTCTAGGAAAAGATCTGGAATGAGTCAGCGGTCTGGGATGAGGGTTGTGATGGATGGCAGTCCCTGGTACAGTGAGGCAGTGCATACACTTTGAGATAGACATTTACAATCAGAATCAATTTGATTCTTTTTGTAAGTCTTACTTCATTGCAACGATTTAGTTTGGCTTATTGCTTTGGGATTTGGAGGTCTTAGATTATGAATATTCAACACAGATAATATCTGAACGGTAAATACAGGAGACAAATCAATGTAAATTTCAGTAGAGATAACCTGCATCCGTATTTAAGGTAACACTTAAAATCCTATCTTAATGATTCTGAAGGCCTTAAACAAAAAAAATAATAATACAAACAAAAGAAAACCCTGCTGAAGTTGAGCAAATAGAAACCTCATCTTCCCCTGAGAAAATCAGAGGTGCAAGTGGTTATCATTTGAAATGCTGATTCTCTTATGAAAGTGCCATATTTTATGCATGCCATTTGTATAATATAAAGTGAAGGACAGTAAATCAAAATGTCTTTTGCAGCACTTGAATGCTCCTGAGCAAAACTTGAAGCATTTATAAACTCTGCACATTTACATGGATTTTGCTTAAAAGCTCCCTCTGTGGTTTCTGCCAGAAGAAAAGGAAACAAAAATCTTTATACGTCACCAGTGCAAATGTGACTTGAACAGCTTGCTTAGTTTTTGCTTGTGCTTGAGTTTAGGGGTACTGTGATGTGTGTGTTTCATTTTGACCTTCAGCAAACAAAACCAGAGCTTATCATTTTAAGGAGGCCACTTGACTGTATGGAGTTCATCTCATATGATTTTGTAAATGACCTAATAATTTGTGGTTTTCTTGATAGAAGAAGCAGATGGTTTGTTCTAGACCTCTGACTTAGGATGAGATGAAGTATGCTGTAGAAAGATGTAATTTTTTTTTGGTTGACTGGAAAATGAATTTACACAACCATTTATGGTGTAGATGTCTACATTTGGGCCAGAGAAATCTTCCTCTGTGTGATAAGAATTCCAGTCTGCTTTTAAACGTGTTCCAAACTCAGTCACTTACTCAGCTTTTCTATTGGGAAATTTAGTAACAATGACCAGAATTAAATTGATTTCACTTATGATTTTCTCAGCATGTTACTCTAATACTCAGCCTTCCAGCACTTTATAAAGTGTCTGTCTGAATTTTATTTAATGAATATTAATGGCCACATGAAATCAGAGCTCTGGATAAAAAAACCTAGTGCTGATACTTTAGTTCATGCTTAAGCATTTTTCTTGTCTCTGGCAGTGTTTAACTTCACCCAGCGGAGACTATAGCAACACAAGAACTTCTTAACCACACGGTTAATCATTTGAAAAACAAATTATCTGGAAGCAGAATACAGGTTGATTGGAGGGGTGCTGAGACTACAGAGTGATGGTCAGATGAGAAAACAGCTGTCCTTACAGAGTGATCACAGACAACTAAACGATATGTCTTTGAGAGAGGGTAGGTTTACTCATGATGAAATTTATCTCTCACAAGAGTGTTTTAATATTTTGTGGTTATTTGAGCAGCTGTTAAGTCACTTCCAGTTTCTCAATGAATTTGGCAGCCAATCTGTAATTGTGGCTTTACTGTCTATGCTTTCTGTGGCATTCTTCTTGCTGGCTTCAGCATAGTCTATGAATAGTGTTTGCTAATTTTTGGTTACCGTTGCTTGCATCTAGAATGATGCTTTAAAATCTGTGTTTACTGTAAGCAGTGCAGAACATATCTCCCTTGTTCAACTCTGGAAAAGTGGTTCCTCTGAGAAGTTTTCTTCTTGAATACTGCAGATGAGTTTTACTTTCATCTAAGTTCTAGCTATAAATGAGAATGTTCTGTATGATCTGAAAATGTACACTTGAAGTCTGTATGCCTCTGCTTAATGTATTCTACATGTTCAGTTTTCCCTGGGGTTCTAAGAGTGCTGTGAAATGAATTTGGGAGGGTGAAGGGAGGAAGCAATGCAAGTATTTTTTTCTCTCTGTTGGATATCTTAGAGCTGTTATTTACAGTTTTATCCTGATGAATTGTTGTATTCTGTGCAAAATTATCTAGCTGCTTTTTGAATTCAAAGTTCAGTGTTAGAAAGCCTGCACATCTGGGGAAGTTCAAAGACATGGATAGAGAATGTTGACCTTTGGGATTTATATCTTCAAATTCATGATACATAGTAACTGAGGAGATAAACTTCATACTCCTCATTGAAACCCAGAGAATAACTTGCAGCTGGAGCTTTGTAGACTCCAAAAAAATGTTGCATTTTTAACAGTTTGTGAAATAGCTTAAAAATCCACCAAGTTTTGCACTTGTGTGTGCAATTCTTTCTCTCATCTGAACCACTCATCTGCCGCAACTCTTCTCCAGCAAGTAAGTAGTGTTGCAAACCTAAAATTGCAGCAGGTGGAGTTACTGGTAACAGTCCTTCAACTCAGGTCACTGGTTGCAGTCCAAGCAGAGATAGTGTAAAAAAATTGATGGCATATGGAAACTGTTGAATTTATGCAATATTTGGTAATGGGTGTGCATAACTGATATTTGATGCTCTAATGGCAGTCATATGGCAAATGGAGTTGGTTTTAAGAGTCCCTCTCTCACAAGGGCCTCCTTACAAACCAAAGGTAGATATATTTGTCTTTTTCTGTCAGAACAATCTGGGGATGGTGTGGTGGTGGTGGGTTTATGGATCTGGTTAAGACAAATTTTCAATGTTAATGAAAGGAAATTAGTTTGACCTTTTTGACTAGAAAGAAGTATTACATCTCCCTGTTAAGCTGTCCTCCTATGACCTTTCAGTTACCATCTTGAGCAAGCTTCTGTCTGAAACTTGGTCCCACAGTGGCCAAGTACAGGTTTGGCTTTCAAATGAACAGATCAAGAAGGTTTGGAATGTGACATATTAGTAGTGCTGCATCACTTTCTGCTTAATTTCTGTTTTGTTAACATTTATTGGTATGTGTATTTACTGCTAAATTGTCTTGGCAAAATGCCGTGTCTCATTGTGCTCCAGCATTGCAGAAATCATGAGGATTTTAAAAACCAAAACATTCCCACCCCTTAAAAGAGAAAAAGAAAGCCACATGATGGTGGCATCTGGAGTTGATAGTTCAGTTTATGTGCAGAATTTCTATATAGATGCCTGTGGTGACTATAAATGTTAAACACCCTGGGTTGCAGATGTCATAAAACGGTGAAGCAGTTTTTTGTTTCAGTGGCAAGTCTCGTAAAGGCAGTGTGACTTCTTTTTTGCAAAGAGAAAAATCTAATTGCTGTATCTAATATATTTTGCTTTGCTTGATTTAGTTTTCATCCCTCAGTATCCAGATCAGGAGAACTGGGTTTTCCAGACTTCTTCTGGGGGGAACCAGGACTTTCATCAGCCTGAGACTTTGAGTAAATGAATCTCTCGAGGTGGCCAGCTCTGTGTCACAGAATCCATTACAAACTGCTTCTGTCAGTTCTTTAGCTATAACCACTGGTTGTGAAGTGTCTGTGTGTACAAATTATCAGTGTTCTCTCTCGCTTAGGGCAGGCTCCTCTGAAGTGAGTATGGTTTGCAAAAGTATGCATTCTATTACTGAAGTCTAACAGACCATGCCCAATCAAGAAATGTAACCAGAGTGATTGATGTTATGCCAGGGGAGGTTTAGATTAGATATTAGGAAGAAAAGTCCTTACTGGAAGAGTGGTCAGGCATTGGGACAGACTGCCCAGGGAACTGGTGGAATCACCATCCCTGGAGGCTTTCAGAAAATTTATTTAGTGGGCACAGTGGTGTTGAGCTGATGATTTTAGATGGCTCTTTCAGCCTTAGTGATTCTAAGATTCAATGTCTGTGACCAAAGCAAGATAGTAAGAGGAATATTTGGATTATTTTAATTTAATGTGCTTGTGGATTCCCTGCTTAAGTGGGTCGAAGTAATGAAGAAGAATACTGTTACCCATTGCTCTGCTGTGGTGCTGCTTTTGAGGCAAGCTGGCTTCCTAAGATTAACATTATATGTTGGTGGTCTGGTGGAGAGACCAAAACTAGGAATGTGACAGTATCAGCTTGATGTTGAATAAGGGTGATGGCCTAATGGGAACGTTTAACAGCAGCTGAAATCCCTGAGTGTGTACGCGTTTGGCATTAGGGTGGCATTTGGTTGGCGCACTTAGAAGAAATCTCAGCCGTGGTTCAGATTTGAATGCATATGTTGAATGGTGACATTGCAAACTGAAACTTGAGCTTTAAGTTCCATTTCAGGCCAGGAAAACTGCTATGCTGATTTCAGCCTCTTGAGTCACCTTCCTATGTGTTTTGCTAAAGTTTCTTTCGGCTAAATGAGAGAAGGCAGGAATGGAGATGAGAGATTGCTAGTTTACAAGCCCAAAACCCAAAATCCTTCAGGGGGAACAATCAGTGCCTTCATAGTTGATAAGCAGTTATTAAAATGGAGAAAATAATTGTTTGCCTTGTTACCTTTTCAGGCTGAACTGCTGTTTGCCTTGTACGTAATTTCTTGTTAATTACAGGTCAGGATGAAGTCATTAGATGACAGAACTTTGAAAAAGAATAACTTGTCTCTTTATCATGAATTAAAGGAAGCAAGAAGACATCACTCCTTGGAAATGAACAGCTTTGTAATCCATTAGTATGACAAATCATATTACAGCTGTCAAACCTGAATTCTGATGTGCTCCCTTCACATTTCATCCTCTCTTCACTGGGTGTGAAAGCAGCTGAAACTTCATCTTGGTTCTTCAAATCATGTCTCGGATCTTGAAAGAAGACTGATGTGAATGCTCTCCTTCATCTTAGTGCAGTATTTCATGAACCTGTCTACTCACTTCCTGTGCTTAGTACACAGAGCTATAGACTAAAAAAAAAAACAAGCAACAACAACAAAACTATTAATGAATTTCATTATATTCAGGTGTATTTGGCTGAATCTCCTCTGCCTTTAGTGGTCATGGTGAGGCTAGCAAACTTCTTTTGTCATTCTTTATCTGAGCCTTGAACCTGGAGGAGAAGGGGATGTGTAATATGTCTTGCATAACTGCCTGGGATTCGTAGTCACCTTAACTTTGAATTGTCATTGCTGGAGTACTAATTCATTTCAGCATGTTAGCTGTGTGCCTTTTTCTTGCTGTTAGATTTAACAAGTCTAATTCTGAGTTTCAGCTTCTTGGCATATTGTTTGCTGTTAGCTAGCTATCTGTCTTCAGAGGTACCTCTAACTAGTAGGGAACGCTGAGCACAGAGGACAAAGTGAAATGAAAAAGAAGCCGAGGATAGGTCGCAGTAATGCATATTTGGTCATATTAAATATATTTGGCTTGTCACCTCATAAATGAAAATATTGCCTGACACAGATGTCAGCTGAAGCATCCATAAGCTAAAGTCTGTGTTTGAAATACCCAGTGACTTCTAATACATACATATGATGCAAGTTCTCACTTCAGTTTTACAGTTTTATAACAGCTCACTTAGATTGAACTCATTAAGAAAATCTACTTTCAGATCCTAGATGTTTATATCTAATTTGTTCATTAAAGTGCATATCACTGTTGAAAAAGGTAATTTAGGCCTCCACATTGATGAACACACAAAATCTGTCCTGTGTTTGACACCAATTGAATGCACATTTTTATTCAGAGTCAGCTGCAGAGAGAATAGTGAGAGTTAATATGAAAATAAAGGAGGTTAAGAAACTGAACTTAAAAAGACAAGGTTTTCTGGAAGCAAAACTAGGTTGGAGAAGGAGTTCTGCTGAGGCTAAGCTTTGTTTAACTGGGCCAGATGTTAAAATGGCTTTACAGTTAGATGTCTGATGTATGTAACTGTGTGTGCATTCAAAAGCTGTCTGGTTTACACTGCTTTAATATTTCATGGACTCTTTCAAGTGCTGAGATGCTGTAAGAACTGTTTCAAACAGAATCTCTTTATTAAACTTATTTTTGTGGCTTTATAAAACTAAACTGTAAATGCTGGAAGTAACTTTGTGCTTTTAAACAACTTCTTACTCTCCTAGATTTTGTTTAAAAAAGATAAAATGGTTCAGTTTTACATTCAGGTTTTCAGTTAATTTAAATGAACTTTAAAGTTAACACAAATTCCCATTTTGATTCACAGTTTTAAGTCAAAGATTTAAGTCAAAGATTTTATGTCACCCTTTGTTAATGAAAATGTCTACTTGATCTTGGCTATTGCAAAAATCTCCTTAATTGGAAGCAGCCATTGGTGTGAAGAGTTACTGAACAGTTCAATGCTACTTCAGACTTGGGTTTCTTGACTATTAATCTCCATTTTACAAGTGGTAGAATGCAAGAGGAATGAGATGAGCTATTCTCAGTCATCTTGCCTTACTGAGTAGAGCTTGTGGTTCCAGTTCCCTGTGCTGAGTGGTAGTGCCTTAAATCTCTGAAGTCAGCCTAAATAGAGGAATACTTTCCTAAACACTGCTCAACAAGTGTTAGGTCAGGACTTGAGGTGTTTTCTATCTGTGACTGCTTGCAACATAAACACTGTATTGTAATGTTCAGATAGTTCATTCCACTTCACTTTGTTTTATACCTGTACCTGAAGTGACAGTGATGCAAACTGTCAGTGGTTTTCAGGACAAGGATCTCGCAATGTATCCATCAGTGGTATTCCTTGATTTTTGTATTTTCAGAGCAAGATAAGAAGACAGCAAGATAAAAAGTGTTGCAGGTTAGAAGCAGGTGAAATTATTATCAGTTGAGATGTCTGTGTCCATAATTCAGTGTAATTTGGAGTAGCACTATATATCCTGGAACCCAGAATTATGGAATAATGTTAGAGGCTGGAAGGGACCCCCCAGAGATCGAGTTCAAAAGCAGGATTACCCAGGGTAGTCCATACAGGAATGCATCCAGGAGGGATTTGAAAGTCTCCAGAGAAGGAGACTCCACAGCCCCCCTGAGCAGCCTGTTCTCTAGTGCTTTGTGACCATCACTGTAAAGAAGTTTCTCCTCATGTTGAGCTGGAACCTTCTCTGTCCCAGTTTGTATCCATTGTGCCTTGTTTTATTACTGTGCACCAATGAAAGAGATTGGCCCCTCCACTTGACACCCACCCCTCAGATATTTATAGACACTGATCAGATCCCCTCTCTTGAAGCACAGTCTTAATTTTTCTTTTATCCCAGGTGTTAGTTTCCTCAAATTCAGTACTTGATTTTTTTCCACCTCCCCTTGCTGTCTTCCTTGTCTGTCTGTCATCCTGTCATCTGTCCATCACTGTTGCATCCCCATCCCCTCCCACTTCATGGTGCTTTTTTAGAGTCATATAATCAGGCAGGTTGGAACAGACCTCCAAGCTCATCCAGTCCAACATAGCACCCAGCCCTGTCCAGTCAACCAGACCATGGCACTAAGTGCCTCCTCCAGTGTTTTTTTGAACACTTCCAGGGATGACAACTCCATCACCTCCCTGGGAGCCCATTCCAATGGCACATCTTTTTGCTTCTCTTCTGGCTGCTGTTCTAACATTTTCTGTGAACTACTCCTTATTCAGTTTGCAGAAGTCATGAGGGCTGAAGGAGAGCTTGCTCTTGCAGTTTTACGTACTGCCTAGAGTCTTGGGTTTGGTTTAGATTTTTAGGGCTGTTCTTTTTGATGGTTAATATAGTTTGAGAATACCTCTGCAAAAAGATACAGGAGAACTGTAGAGATTTTTTTTCATTAAAGCTATTTCACTTGACATATGGCTGATGTTTTTCCTATGGAATTTGGAAGGTGTGCTGAAGGCCAAGTAGTGGTAGGGAAGGATGCACGTGGCCTGTTACACTCCTAGTGAATGTAAATACAGTGTGGATGTTTGCAGTCACGTTGCTCACAGCGTAGGCATGCTTTGGGATAGTTGTTATCTTAAGAGCTGATTTGCTTAACACTCAAAATTATTCAGTATTGCTTTAGCTAGAGCAGCGTGATCCCAAGGAAGACCACTGTTTTGCCAGCCATAATGCTGTTGAGTGAAAATATTTGCCAGAGTCATTCTCTGACTGATGCACCTGACATATTCTACATGGGATTCTTTAATTTTGGAAGCCTGACTACATGGTTTAACCTCATTTATGTATTTCTGTACCGTGCTGGGGTGTAGATGTATCTTGTCCTGCAAAAACTATGAATCTTCTAGCCACTTTTCAGGCCTGTTCTCAAAATGACAGAAACATCCAGGTTGGACAAGACCCTCAGGATCACCAAATCCAACCTATAACCCTCCTCTACAAGATTCACCTCCTCATTTTCTTACTTCTCTTAATTTCTTTGAAGTGCTTCTTTATCATGTCTTGGATTTGCCATTTTGTGAACCAAGTTATCAATCTCCCTTTACAGAGGCTGAAAAGTGTAGAAGCACTCTAGGCAGGGGACTGAAAATGTATAAACTGCAAGGCTATAATCAATGGATAAAATCCAAGAAGCTCCTATGCTGAAAAAGATGTTTTTTTTTTCTGTTGACTGGAAATTATTTCCTCCCTTCTTACAAGCTGGAGGTCCCCAGACTGACCTATGGAGTTGAAGAACCAGCACAATAGTTAAAACCTCTGAACAAGGAATTGGCAGATGTTGGCTACTGCATGGTCTAAGATAGGCTTCAGTGATTGACTGAATAAGCTGGTGGCTGAAGTTCCTTGCTTCACATGGCTACTTAATAGACAGTGTTCAAATCTGAAACCGTAATAGCATGGTTTGCAAACCTGGACATTGGTTGAGAACTTTTCATGATACTATATTGAGACAGAATGCCAAACAGGAGTAGGAAGGTACCGAGTGAGGAGTCCTTTGCAACTCAGACACGATCACATGGGTTTGAACGTAACTTGTTTTGGAAAGTTGTCTTTGCCAAAAGTCTAGAAGTGTCAGTGAAAGCCAATCTTGTAGGGAGTGCTTTTGTAATGCATTTGAGTATTTGAAAGTAAGAGTTCTCATCAAGCATATTTGTAAGTCTTTCTGTGAAAGTCTCCTGTAAAAAAGAAAAATAACAAACAAAACCAACTTAAAAAAGCTCAACAACCTAGAAAATGGTTGCTGTCTACAACTACCTGAAAGGAGGCTGTAGCCAGGTGGGGTTGGGCTCTTCTGTCAGGCAACCAGCAACAGAACAAGGGGACACAGTCTCAAGCTGTGCCAGGGGAGGTCTAGGCTGGATGTTAGGAGGGAGTTTTTCACAGAGAGAGTGATTGGCATTGGAATGGGCTGCCCAGGGAGGTGGTGGAGTCACTGTCCCTGGAGGTGTTCAAGCAAAGCCTGGCTGGGGCACTTAGTGCCATGGTCTAGTTGATTGGATGGGGCTAGGTTGGACTGGATGAGCTTGAAGGTTTCTTCCAACGTGGTTGATTCTGTGAATGGCTTGTTTTGGTTTTTTTTTAATCCTTCATTATTGATGTACCAGAGAGATTTTTAGCACGTGGAGTTTGGGCAAGAAGGCACACAGGATCGATAATTCTATTGTAGAGATTACTTTTTCCCTTGTAATTCTGCAGTGGGGATGAGATTACTAAAAGCACTTGCTGTGGAATCAAATGCTGAACTACATATTGCCATCCTGCTTTAGGAGTGACTATTGATCTGTGTTTATGTAGAAAGATCAGAGGCTGTCAAAAGTGTCATGAAAGACACTTTTGTTGTATTTTATCTCTTGGGTTTCCAGTCCTTTGAGACTTTAAGCAGTAGTTGCTCCTTTTTACATCACATTTTCCTTTTCACTTTGCTGCCTGTGTGCCAGTAACTGTACAGAGTGGAATTTTACTTCATGTTTTATCCTGAAGTCTTTTGTTAACTTTAACGCATGAATGATAAGTGCTGTCTTATTGGATACCAGTAGAAGTGTTCTAACCTATTTTTTCTCTATGTATGTTGTGTAGTTCCTAAACTTTAACCTAATGCGGTTTAATTTTTGGTAGCAGTACTCTGGTGCTAATATATGACCTGAACTACCACCATTTTTGCTACTCTTCTTCTGGTGAAAACAGCCTGGAGTTAACCTTTCTTTTAGTTACTTTCATTGTGTCTTGGGTAAGAAAAGTTTCATTGTGTCTTTGCAGGACGTGTTTTAAGAGTCTAACTTTTATAATCTCTCAATTATCTACAGATTGCAGCGTTTGAGTGGAAGTAAGGTGGAAGTGAAATGCTAAACTGTAATTATTTGAGGCTTATTTTTGTAATTGCTTTTCTTTCAGAACAAATTCTGTACAACATAAAACAGGAGTACAAACGCATGCAGAAGAGGAGACACTTAGAAAACACCTTTCAACAGACAGATCCTTGTTGTTCTACTGATGCACAGCCACATGCATTTCTCCTTACTGGACCAGCTTTGCCAGGTACCCAGAAAATTCTGTGTAGCTCTGTAATGTGTTTTTTAGACTCTGTACCATTTTCCCCTAGTTATTTGGTGGTTTGTCACCTTCTTACCAGCTGCTCTTGCCTTTTTAACAATAAATTCTGTGTAATTCTGTTATGTTGTTAGGCTCTGTTTGAGTAACTTTTTTCCCCCCTCCCGTTATCTGTTTTTTTATGCATGCTCCCACCAGTTGCTCCTTTAGGCAATGTTAGCATTGGTTTGGAAGATGGCAGCTTCTCGTTTTAAGATTCAGTAGGACACAAAGCTTGCATTGTTTTCAGGAGACCATCCTGCATGCCCTGCCATTGATATTGTAATAGGCTTGTGCAAAGCAGCTGTCTTTGCACAAATGTACTGTAAGTTACATAAAATAGAAGCTTAAATTTGTAAATGGCATTCACAGTGTCTGTGTAACACTTGGTGTTTTGATACCCTTGCTAATTGTCCATTGTAGATATCTTCCTTTCCTCTGCCTTGATTTTACTTTACTGGGAATTAGAAGTGTTCAAATGGCAGAGAAAGACTTTGCCGAACGTCTTCTAAATTCCTTCCTATATTCTTTTAATGTAGAAGATGTGAAGAAAACTGATGATAAAAAAAATGATTCTGAGCTACTTGTTAATCTAAATCTGTGTGCTCAAACATTTTAATCTTAGGTACTTCATCTGCAGCATCATCCCCATTGAAAAAAGAACAGCCCCTGTTTACTCTCAGACAAGTTGGAATGATCTGTGAACGTTTGCTGAAAGAACGTGAAGAGAAAATCCGTGAAGAGTATGAAGAAATTTTGACCACAAAACTTGCAGGTGTGTTGTAGTTTAAAATGTGTTAGGATGAGTTTGAAAGCTTAATTCCCCCACTCCCCATTTTTGTGTTACCCTGGATTTCCCCCCACCAACACATAATCTGTGTAAAGAATGAGTTTGAACCTAGGACATAATATGTAGTGTGTTTGATAATGTGTGAGGTTTTTGTCTTTTCCCTTGTGCTGCCTTGGATTAGGAACTATGACTCCTGCATATTACTAATCAACAGAAGCAGTGATTTTATTTCAGATAGAACTTTCTCCTGCTATAACGTCCAAATTGATCATTTCCTCCTCATTTATTTTTTCTTTTTGCCCAGAAAGCCTTTCTATTCTACTTGCTTAAGAGCTCTTTGTGAAGGACATTTTTTTTCCTCCCTGCTTGGTGACTGACTTCCTTTTTCTGTAATTTGGCAAGATGACAGTACCTAAGATTTCCCTTTCTGTTCCCAGTGCTTTTACCATTACACTGCTGCCAGTGGTGGTTTCTGCGTGTCTGAGCATCAATAGTTCAGCTGCATTTCTAATGCTCTGCGTTGAATTGTTGTATTTCACACCATTCAGCTCATATCTTTGGTGCTTATCTTTCTGTAAAGATCATGTCAGTGTCAGCATTGTAAATATGACCTTGCTGTAGTTGTCAAGGTCCTCTACTTCTCAGCATCTTACTAGTATTTGAGCACCTAAATTTTGGTGCTTTCAGAGGTAGGTGCCTTCACAGTATGATTCAGTGTCTAGTATTAGTGTGATGATAATGAACATCTGAGTGCATTCTTTGACAGCAAACCTGCTTTTCAATAACCATGGCTGATCTGCATCCCACCTGAAAACACAAACAAAGCTTTCATATCTCTTCAGGTGTGGAAATAACACCTTTGTCAGATATGCCCGTGTAGAAGGTCAGAAGATCTGTGTTAGGCTTGTGGGTTGCCTTGACAATAGTGTCTCTACACCTGAGCCTCTCTTCCTATTCTGTGTTTCTCATTGCCATTGCTGTGCCAACGGCTGCCTGTACTTCAAAGACTCTCTTAAATCTACATCTGGTTAGAGCTATAATCAGATTCCTAAATCCTTCTGTTGCTTTGGGCCTAATGCTTCATTTCTGTGTTTTGCTTTTTTAATATGCTTCAGACTGATGGGTAGAGCTCTGTCAGACTCTTTTTTTTCCTTCTGATTGATGTGAATGGGAGATTTTCTTGCATTCTCTTAAGTGAATTTCAGTTAGCAGTGATCATAATCACCATTTAAACACCAGCTGTATTTCCATTTCTTCCAGACACTTTTGAGTGTAGTTCTTCACAATCAGGAACCACTCTGGCAGGTTCCTTTTATGTGCTTTGTCAGTGCTAAAGGGAACATTCTAAAATCTCTTTTGGGAATGGAGTGGATTGGTTTCTGTTTGAAGCATTGTGTGAGATGAGTTAGGTTTACTTCTTCTGAGGGTGGTCACCAGAAGAGCTATTGGAAGGCTCACGTTACTGCATCCCATGTATCAAGCCAATATATTTTCAGCATTATGTGGGAATTTAGAGAGACTGCCAAAAGAATTTGGAAATTCCTTAAACAGAAAGCCTGTTAGTCATTCTGTCAGCAGAGAAATTTATAGCCTTTAATAAACTTCTTAAAGTGTTCTGACAAACCAATGAAGTCAATGGCAGTGTCATGGAAATTCTGGCCATAAATCTCAACTGAAGAGTTCTGTCAAGTGACTTAATGTTTGTTTCTTAGATATTTTCCTTGGTCCTTTCTGAGCCATGGCGTTTCTTGTAGGTAGTTAGCCAGATACTGCCTTTTTCTTTTCCCACATCCTTTGAGGAGGTGTCTTTCATGCAAAAGATCCTTTGCAGATGGTAAAATCATGGAAAGAATCTAAGAGGTTAAGTGAAACTTCATCTTGAGAGGTTTTCTAGAAGCTGTTTGTGAAAAGCAGCTTTTTGTACTAAAGGTCAACTGGTATAGCAATCATGCTTACATTCATTTCATTTAGCTGCCTTTTGACTTAAAATAGATAGTTAGAACATGCATAATATGGGATGCCAGTGGTGTAAGTATCATTACAAGCATGCACTTATATTTTCAGAGTTCACTGTAGGTTGCTCTTAGTAACTGTGGATTCTTTTGAATTCCCAAAGTCGTAGTTTTACCAGAGACAATGATGCTAAAAAGCAGCTGTACATGTCAGCATCAACTTTTAAAGAAGAAAGCTTGCAAGCTGGTTTTCAGCCTTTAATACATACTTTTAAGAAAAGTTCTAGTTGCTGTTATTTTTGGAAATGGTTTCTGGGCAACAGCTCCTTCAATCTGCTCATTGTGTTGTGGTGTTGTTTGGCTAAGATCCTCGCACGACTGCTGAAAAGCTGTCAGTCAGCCCTGCAGTGAAACAGAGGTCCTGCTTGTGGGCAGAGGGGAACTGGCTGCTGTGACCCTGGGCCCCTTCAGTCAGGGTTGAATGTCCTTAGATCTTTGGGTCAGGTCCATACTTTGGGCTGCTGCTGCACTACTTGCTGATTACTGATACCCTGTTTACTTCAAAGGTGAAGCTCATCCCTGCAAGAGGATGGGGACTTTAATGGGGCAAACCTGTGGGACTAGGAACCACTACAAATCTAACTGCATTTTTGGTTGAAGATTGCCTTCTTTGACCTTGCCCTTTTCTCAGAACACCCCACATTGCTGCACATGTATTTTTCCACAAGGGAGGAAGGGGAATGGAGAGGAGCGGAATCTGGTAGATATTACTCTCCTTGTTCACTTTGCTAATTCTGAAAGGTGATATCCTGCTGATGAGTGCAGTATTGAAACTGAATAAAGTATTGCGAGTGTATCTGGATGGATGTGTGCATAGAAGGAACAATCTTTCTGGGAAATAACAATACTTAGCTGAAAGCCAGAGGAATAGGTTCAATATCTGAGTTTCATTTCAGATCACACACGGCTGTTTTCCCTGAGCTCACGGGCTCCTACTGGGGGGCTACTTCTGGAATTAGTCGAGCGTTTAGCCGCTTAACATTTCATCCTTTTAGTTTGGCGTTTGCTTTTGTTTCTCTGGTGGTCACCAACAAGGATTTCTAACACTATCCAATCCTTTTCCTTCGCTTCTCTTTCCATTTCATTAGATTAATTTTCTTACATCTGGTAGCGTTAGGAGCGGAGAGAGGTTACATTTCCCAACCCCAGCACTGACCTTAATGCCGGTTGCTTCACTAGTCTGCTTCCATTGTGGATCCGTTAAATGGGCACACTTGTTTGCTTCACCAGACAGTGTCTGATGCTTGGCAGGTGTTAGGCATGCCGAGGTCCTTGTGGAGCATAATTCTCGTTGAGCATGTTACTGTCTTTCCCATGACAGAAGCTTGTAAGGGAAAGCAGTTCAATTAAGGGGGCATGCGCTGCATTCTTGTTCCTGGGGGTGAAAAGGAAATGGCAACTGCGAACTGGGTAAAGTCAGTTAGAACTGCTGTTAGTGGATGTGTGTCTTAAACTTTTACATGATTTGTATGTATAATAAAAGTAGCCTTGAATATTGTTTGGCTCAAGTTAAAAGTTACCACACTCACCCTTGTAATGCTTGCTGCTTGCAGAACAATACGACGCGTTTGTGAAGTTCACGCATGATCAGATCATGCGACGATATGGAGAACAGCCTGCCAGTTGTGAGTATCTCTTTTCTTCTGGTGCCTGTGGCAGCATTAAGGTAACCTGCAGTCAGTCACTCAAATGGCCACTCTGTGTTCTCAGGCTTCAGCCAGGCCCCTGGTGAAAATAATTTAATGGGTGATACGGAAGACTTGAAGTTAGAACTACAGAAACCATAGAATCGTAGAATTGTCAGGGTTGGAATGGACCTCAAGGATCATCCAGTTCCAACCCCCCTGCTGTGGGCAGGGACACCTCATGCTAGATCAGGTTGCCCACAGCCCTGGCCAGCCTGGCTTTAAAACATCCAGGGATGAGGCTTCCACCTGGGCAATCTGTCCCAGTCTCCTCACCCCCATAGTGAAGAACGTTTTCCTGACATCCAGTCTCAATCTACCCACTTCCAATTTTGCTCCATTCCCCTGAGTCCTATCACTACCTGACACCTAAAACATCTCTCCCCAGCTTGCTTGTAGCCCCCTTCAGATACCGGAAGGCCACAAGAAAGGTCTTCTGAGAGCCTTCTCCAGACTAAACAGCCCAAACTCTCTCAGAGCAGCTGCAGCCCTCTGATCATCCTCGTGGCCCTTCTCTGGACACATTCCATCACCTTCAGATCTTTCTTGTAATAGTGGCTCCAGAACTGGACACAGTACTCCAGGTTGACTCTCACGAGAGTAGTGTAGAGGGTGAGAATCCCCTCCCTTGTCCTGCTGGCCACACTTCTCTTGCTGCAGCCCAGGATCAGGTTGGCTTTCTAGGCTGCAAGCGCACACTGCTGGCTCACGTTGAGCTTCTCATCCACCCTCATCCTTTTCTTCATGGCTACTCTCAGGCATGCTTGAAAGCCAGATGTGAGACAAAGCACAGCTTTTGCTAGGATCATCTAGAGATGCCTCCCATTATGTGCTGGGGTTTATTTTGGTATTGCCCTAGCAGGTGTGTGATAGAGCTGGCATTTGGTCATTAACTCTTGTTTTGTTTTGTTTGTTTTCTCTCTTTCCAGACGTTTCATGAATCACACTTTCTGCATATGTGGGCTGCCCTATACACCCTGTTTTATTGCTGCAAGCTGTCCCAGTAAAGACTTGCAGCAATGCCATATTTTTTTCCCCCCTGTGAACACAGGTTATTTCAAGCTTTTGTCAGTGGCAACCACTCTTATGCAGCAACTGGTTTTGGAGTGCTCCCTGATGTCAGTACCACCTGGATGTGGACCTTTGCTACCTGTAATAATACCAGTGGCCTCATTTGCTGTTATCATTACAATTTGGCTTCTTATGTTAATAAGTTTGGGGAAAAAGAAAACCCACCCAAACCAAGGATTAAAGCTGGTGTTCTAGAAGTTGCCCTTCACTGGTTGTGTAAATAAAAGATGTAGAATGACACTTCTGACTGAAGTTTAGTGTGGTTTTCCTAACTGTGCACTACAACCAAGCTGTAATCACAGTTCAGTTAGAATGTAATCCCAGGACAATTTTAAGCAAATAGCCCACAGTACTGCCTGTGAAATAGTGAAGGAGGGCATTTCTGTATTCCATGACTTATTTTTTTGGGGGGGAGGAGGGGGAGGATGTTAAGAATGGGTTTATATGATTTTTTTTTCTTTTTTTTCCCTTTTTTTTGTAGTTTTTATTTATTCTCTCAAGTCTTTAACAAATGTTTATTGCTGCAATTTTTCAGTGTATCATTGTTTTATTGCCCTTGTAGTACTGGAATTTAGTTGGAAGAATAAAACATTTACTTCTAATCTGTTTGTTTTTAATATGCAGGTGGAACCTTTTTTTTCTTTTTTTGCTGTGTATGAATAAACTTGAATCTGAGTGTTTAAATGAAACCTTTTTTATGAGCAGAAAGTCTCCTTCTCTGGAGGCTTTTCAAGGCCTGTCTGAATGTGTTCCTCTGTGATCTGTGTTAGATAGCATTGTCCTGCTCTGGCAGTGAGGTTGGACTTGATGATCTCCTTGGGTCCCTTCCAAACCCTAACATCCTGTGGGAGGATCAGAATTTTAGAAGGAGGTGGGTGAGAATCTCAGGTAATTTTCAGAGGTGAAGAAATCTTCCTTAGGTTGGCTGTATTGTTTCATGCTGTGGAAGCAGGTTTGGTGCAGAACTGACAAGAGATTGTTGCTGGAACTTGCCGCAGCTGACTGCAAGCAGCTGGGCCTTGTCTTCCTTCAGATTGCAATGACACATCAGAAGAATCCTGTTCATAAAGTAGAGCAGGAACTTGCCACCACAAGCTGGGACTGTAGGTAATGCAAGAGCTAAAGGTGTGCAGTCTTTGTGTTCAGGGTCTAGGAGTTTGTTGTTAGATACACTCAGCCCTTTCCAGACTGCTTTACCAGTGCTGGCTGCTGCTCTTTGTGCAATTCTGAGTCTTGGTGTGAATCACTGAAGTTGCTACATGGCAGCTCCAGATTGTGTGCCCTGGGTTAGAAATGCTGCTCACAAAATGACTTGCCTGCTTTGAGGACTTCAAAGTAACCCTTTGATTCTCAACTGTTGTCTTCTCTAACTTGCTATCGGCCTCTGGTTAAGTGGAAACCTGTAGTGTAACAGATCTTTGTACCTTTCCAAATCAGTGGAAGAGTTTTAGCTGGAATTTCATGGAGACTTCAGCTGGTAGTTAAGACACTTTAATTGGCTGACGCTTGTGGTACCAGAGAAGCCATAGGATGGATGAGCTTTAGTTCCTGGTAAGCTCCTAGTCAGTTGAGCTCTATTTCTTGGTAAACTCCTAGGCAGTTGTTAGTGAGGTTATAGGTTGAGACTGTAGTCACAATGTCAGAGTGTTTTCGGCTCACGTTCCTGCCATCCACCTAAATATTTGAATTCTTTTTAGTGTGTTTTCAAAATCTCAAAACTGGGAGATCTCTGCTAGACTCCCCTCTTGGATTTTGTTAGCAAAGGTAAAAAGAAAACTATGAAGAGCTGCAGTTTCTGCTGTCTGCCTCAGAGTTCTCAGTCCCTCTCCTTTCTGCTCATTTTTTTTTACTACTTTTTATTGTGAACTTGCCCAGGGTAGGAAATTGTTTCTAGGTGGACTGCTACCCAAATTCCAGGATCCTGACACATCATCTGTGTAACACCTGTGTTCTAGAAGATTCTTGTTCTGACTTGACAGAAATGTCTGTGTGCCTAGCTGATAATTTGAGATAGGAGTAGAATTAAGGTACCCACTGTTGTGCTAGTGTCTGTGCCTCAACTTATCCTTTGGGATATCAGGAGTTACTATAAATGAGAAATGATGTCATGTTAGCACCCAGCCACTCCTGTGCTGCTGCAAATGAATGCATAATGAGCAGTCTTCTGGCAGATGAATGCCACTGTGGTTGCTTGTGCATCACAGCTGTGGTATGCTTAATTTGTGCCTCTCTGGAAAATGAGGTCGCATTCTTTGATACCATTTTTTAACCTGCCTACTTGTTCCATCTCCAATTTTAAACTGGTTCTATCATCACTGTTGCCAATATCTGACTTGCTGAATTTCACTTCCTCTGACAGGTGGCTTATTCTGCAGCAAGAATGTGGTTGGCTGCTTGGTTACTGCTGGAAGAAGGCAAATTGAGGTACTGCAAGGAGCAAGCTGGTGCTTAGAAACAAACCTTCTTGGAGAGCTCTTTCAAAGGCTTTTAAGTCAAGTGGGAATGGGCAGTATTCAGTAACTAGCAAATTCTTGGCACCACATTTGGCCACTTGTAGATGGTTTCTGCAATTTGTATGTAACTGCTCTGTCCAAAAGCAAAACAAGCTGAGAACAGTCAGATGCAACTCAGCAGAGTGAAAGCAAAGATCTTGGTGAATCACAGAATGTTAGAGGTTGGAAGATACTTTCAGAGAGTCCAACCTCCCTGCCAAAAGCAGGATTTGCTGAAGGTAGTCTGTGTGGGAATGCATCTAGGTGGATTTTGAGAGTTTCCACTGGAGGAGACTCCACAACCTCTCTGGGCAGCCTGTTCCAGGGCTCTGTCACCCTCACTCGAAAGAAGTTTCTCATGTTGAGGTGAAACCTTCTCTGTCCCAGTTTGCATCCACTATTCTTGTCTTAACTGCTGTGCACCACTGAAAAGAGCTTGGCCCCCTCCACTTGACACCCACCCCTCAGATATTTGTAGACATTAACCTGGTTTTAAGGTAGTGATGTATAAAATATTTTCAAGCAGATGTCTCAGATACTGCATAGTGAAAGCAACATGTACATCCTGACTGTGGTTGTTGTGTCTGGATCTGAAAGCATATAACCATGTGGTAGGTTAGGAACTTTTCCTCCCCCTTTCCACTACTGGAATTTACCAGAGTAGCTCAGACAGCTTGGGAGTGAGCTGAAGCTCTATTTACAGCAAAGCTAAATTTACAGGCAGATACACACAATATATTTACAGTTAATTACCATTATAGACAAGGGAGAAGTAACAACAGAAAGCAAACTCCCTCCTGGACAAATAAAACTGCCCAGAAGGGCTCAAAGCTCCCACCTCTCCCTTTCTCCCTCTACCTTCCCAAACAGACAAACAAAACAACCCAGCAAAGCTTAACAGTGTGAGGTGTTAGCCAAGATGAATAAAAAGTAGAGTGAGGAGGAAGGGAATGGATCCAGCACTACAGACCAGAGTGGGACAAACTGTTGACATTTTGATTTTTCATCCCCCTCCACAAACTCTTGAATGCTAGAAACTTCATCAACAGTTTTCTTCTCACAACCAATGATGTAATTTCTCTCATCAAAATCTCCCCATTAGCCTCAAGCCAGCACAAACCTTATGATCATTCAGTATTTTTCAGGGTTGCAAAAGGAAGGAGATTCAAGCAGCCTTGAGGTCTGCCTAAGTACTCTTCTAACAGCACAGCCATGAACAGATTTTGGTTAGAAGCTGTTTTCTGAGCACTTCTGGAATGATTTAGCTCTGATTCCACAGCAGGGAAGGGAAAAAAAAATCCAAGAGTAGTGAAGTATTAATTCACACTCTTGTTGTGTGACTTTAGTATTGGAAATCATTCTCTGAGATGAAAAGTAGAGGAGGCTGAAGGGCTGGCTTTTAAAGGTACCTGGCTTAATACTCTATATTTTACTGCTGTTGCAGGCACCAAGATCACAGAACAATTACCAAGTCTGTGTTGGAAGGCAGTAGTGCAGCAAAGAGATGTCAAACCCCAGCCATCTTTAGAGAAAAAGGGGGAACTGTTCAAACAGCAACTGATGGACTTTCAGGTCTGACTTCTGGCAGTAGCTTTGAAAAGTCTGGCTGCAGAAGGTGGTGATAGTCATTCCCTCAGAGGTGAGGCTGCAACATTGTCAGTTTCAGAGGGGATTTTTTGGGGGGGGAGGTGGAGGTCCTGTTTGCTTCAGGCAGGAGGTTTCCTAGAGTATCTGCAGCACACATTATTCCTGTGCAGAGAGCTGTAGAAACTTTACATGCTAAGATGGTAATAGATTTGCACTTGGAATCCACCTGTGTATATCAGCTGAGGTATGGGAGGGTGGGTTTGGAGTGTTTAAAACAAAGAGTAGTAAAACAAACCAGGAGCCAAATGTAAAATCCATGCTATAGAGCCAGAGTTACCTGCACACACACAGCCTGAATGTTTTTAGACCCCGAGCACAAAGTACAGCACAGCTGTAGTGTCTCTGCTGTTAGTCATGTTGACCATGTTAATTGAGCTATGTTAAGTTCTTTCCAGACAGCTGAGACTCAGACTACAAAGTCCAGCCTGGGAAGAAGGCAAACTAAATGAAATTTACAACCAGCTTTGTTTACTTCAAGTGTCCAATCTTTGTTTCCTCCTTGCTGATGAGAAGTAAATTACACAACACTTCCTACATGATTTTAGTCAAGTATTTCCTCTTTAAACAGAAGTGTCAGGGCTGGAAGGGACCTCAAGGATCATCCAGTTCCAACCCTGCTGCCATGGGCAGGGACACCTCACACTAGATCAGGTAGTCCAGAGGCACATCCAGCCTGGCCCTAAAAACATCCAAATTTGAGGCTTCCACCTGGGCAACCTGCCAGTCCCTCACCACCCTCATGCTGAAGAACTTCTTCCTAACATCCAGTCTGAATCTACCCACTTCTAGCTTTGTTCCCCTCAGATCTATCACTACCAAACAGCCTAAGAAGTCCCTCCCCAGCTTTCTCCTAGCCTCCCTCAGACACCATAACGCCACAAGAAGGCCTCCTGGGAGCCTGCTCCAAACTGAACAACCCCAACTCTCTCAGCCTGTCCTCATAGGAGAGGTGCTTCATCCTTCTGATCATCCTTGTGGCCCTTCTCTGGACTTGTCTTGCAGTCTGAAGTGCCAGCTGCTGAAGGTTTGATCCTGAGGAACTGTATGTAACATAGCAGACACATGAAGTTCCACTAGCTACCAGTTCAAGGCAAGAAACAGCCCTTAGCTTCATTTCTCTGTTATAATGTCATGTGGCCAGCACCTTTGGGGATTAAAAGCCACACACTTGAGAGGCTCACTTCTCTTTTCACCTATTTTCCTCTCCAAAGATGTTAAAATTAGATGGTGTAGGCTTATCTTGCATTGGGTGTGGTTTAGGTTAGGCTTCAGGCAGGGGCAGAGGACAGCTGTGTGAAGCATTCATCCCCATGGAGCATTCATCTCTGTGTCCTCTCAGGTCAGGGAGGCAGCTGGCTGTTGGTTTGGCTGTTCCATTCCACTTGTCAAGTGCAGTGATAAGTTTCTCCTGACATTCCTTTACTTCCCTCTCTGCTGCTTGAAAGCCTTATCTGTAAAGAACACTGATACAGGTCCCCTAAATTGGAGTGAAAAAACTCTGGTGGAAGAGAGGAACTTCAGCAACTGCCCTACTGAGATGCTACAAGAACTCTTGCCCTATGTTTTTTCATCACTGCATCCCCCAAGGTGTGTGTTTAGGCAGGACAAAGGCTGATAAACTCTTCTCACACTCTTAATGTGCTTGGCAACGTTTAGAACGTCCTTTAAGGGCAGCAGGAAGTGTTCTGTGTGTCTGCAATTAGAGGAGTTGGAAACCACAGAATCATAGAATGGTTTAGGTTGGAAGGGAGCTCAAAGCTCAGCCAGTTCCAACCCCCTGCCATAGGCAGGGGCACCTCCCACTAGAACAGGTTGCTCAAGGCCTCATCCAAGCTGGTCTTGAACACATCCCTGGACAACCTGTGCCAGTGTCTCACCACTCTCACTGCAAAGAACCCTTTCCTGACATCTGGTTTGAATCTCTCACCTGCCAATTTAAACCTATTCCTCCTCATCCTGTCATTACAAGACCTTGTCATTAGTCTCTCCCCAGCCTTCCTCTAGCCCACTTCAGACCTTGGAAGGCCACTCCAAGGTTTCCTTGAAGCCTTCTCTTCTCCAGGCTGAAGAGCCCCAACTCTCATAGCCTGTTCTCATACCTGACTCCTACCCTCTCTGCAGATATTTAAGCCAAGCCTAGCCTATCTTGTGTACATTCCTGAGTAAACAGCCTGGTAAGGCACAGGTTTTTAATGCCACTTCCCCCTCACCCAGTACAGCTCTGCCTTCTGCAACAGATTCCATCTTCAGCCCTCCAGGCTATCATTTTCAGTTCTGAGTAGGCTGAAGTGCCAGGGGAACTAAGAGGGAGCCTCTGAATTCCTAGTGCTGGCTGAACATGTGCACTAAGAGCAGCACTTAAATGCCTCAGCTAGAAGCAAGGTCTCTAAGCCTCTCTCAATCAGCTGAGAAAGTCTGGGATAGACTTTTACAACAAATGAAGTAATCACCATTCGATTTTTTTTTAAGTGAGCTGAGAGGGACAAAGTCTAAACACTGCTCTGTAACTGCAGCCCTTTCCTAGGTGATAAGGCTGACCTGAAGTCTCCACCCATACTGCTGAAGTGCTTTAGTTATCAATGGATGGCAGACACAGCCAAGGGGAAAACCCCTTTGCCTTACAACGCTTTTATGTATGGCTGGAAAACATGGGAAAAACAGGAGAGACTGCTGCCAGCATAGCCACCCCCCCTTGCTCCTCAGCTGAGGCTGGGGCAAGGTGAAGCTTAATGCAGTAAGGGCAGCAGGATGGCTCTTGAGTGCCAAAACGAGTTTAAAAAAGCTGTTCTGGTTAGGACATACCTTCAGGGTACTCGCACCCACGTGCAGGACCTTGTACTTGGATCTCTTGAACCTCATGCTCCTCACACAGGCCCAATTTTCAAGCTTTCCAGGTCCCTCTGGATGGCATCTCCTCTCTCAGGTGTGCCAACTCAGCGTGCTGAGGGTGCATTCAATCCCACCCATTGATGGATTAGAATCATAGAATGGGTTAGCTTGGAAGGGACCTCAAAGCTCAGCCAGTTCCAACGCCCTGCCCCTTTGATCACATTGGGTGATTCTGTGCTTCACAACCTCCCTGGGCAATCTGTGTCAGTGTCTCACCTCCCTCACTGAAAAGAACCCTTTCCTAACATCCAGTTTCAGTCTCCCCTCTGCCAGTTTAAACCCACTACTTCTTGTCCTGTCTTTACAAGACCTTGTCAATAATCCCCCCTTCAGATACTGGAAGGCCACTCCAAGGTCTCCTCAAAGCCTTCTCTTCTCCAGGCTGCAGAGCCCCAGCTCTCATAGCCTGTCCTCATAGCAGAGCTGCTGCAGCCCTCTGAGCATCTTTGTGGCCCTCCTCTGGACTCCCTCCAACAGCAGCACCGATACCAGTTCAACGCTGATACCAGTACAGACCCCTGAGTGACACCAGCTGTAACCAATCTCCATCTAAACATCTGAACTTCCTTCTGTAGGTTGGATGAGGCCTCGGGCAACCTGTTCTAGTAGGAGGTGTCCCTGCCTGTGGCGAGAGGTTTGGAACTAGATGCTCTTTGAGGTCTCTTCCAACCTAAACCGTTCTATGATTCCATATGACCACCCACCAAGTTCCTTAGCCACCAAAGGGTCCATCCATCAAATTCCTTTCTCCAAGGGACTCTGTCAAAGGCTTTACACAAGTCCAGATAGATGACATCCATAGCTCTTCCCTTGCCTACTGATGCAGTCCATCACAGAAGGCCATTGGATACCTGGAATCAGGTCTAGGCTATTCTTAACAGCCTCAGCTTCCTTGGGCACCAGACCTTCAGCAGTGCACATGGTTTTTCCAGTGCTTGGGCCCAGCACTTCCTTTGTGGCTGTTATTACAGTGTCAGGCACTGATCTGTAGCTGAAGAGCAGCCTTTCAGTCTGTCCTGACCAAAGTCAAAAGCAGCTGTGAGCCTGCCTACCAAAGGCACAGCTTTGGTAACTTGCATGGAGGTGCAGTTACTGCTGGATCCTGGCAGAAGCTCATAGGATCATGGAATGGTCCAGTCCAAGCCCCACACCCTGGGCCTGCACACAGCCAAACGGTCTTTTAACTGAAGATCTCTTGGCTAAGCAGTGCTTTAATGCACTCAGCCAGTAGCTGCTTTCACACAGCTCTTTTCTTTGCTTGTGTACAGTACAAATCCTCATTTGCCTGTGTACAGTACAAATCCTCAGCAAAAAGCTGCTGTGGACTTTAGGTGTGGATTTTGCTACCTTCCTCCAGTGCACAAGGGCCATGTTCCCACTTAGTCTGTGCTGACCCAAGCCCCTCTGAATAACCACCATCAATAGAAGAAGTTTGCTCTCTCTTCAAAATGCCTGCCCCTTCCTCCTCCTCACAAAGGAGTTTTCAGGCAGTATGGTTTCAAGAACAGGCAGCAGAGGCTGAACTGGAACTCTTCTCCAGTGTCTTTTAAGCATACTTGGGGTTTATTTATTTTTAAAGCTGTAGTTCAAAGATCTGGAAGGCATTACATGACTCAAAACTCATCAACTGGTGATGAGCAAGTTAATAACACTGCTTCATCACTTCTGTAGCTTGCACAGGCAATGTTGTCTTTTGGGCTTGCTAGCATTAAATATCACACATCAGAGAAGATAAAAACTGGCACAACAACGCAGTATCTGGCACATGAGCATGAATGGAGCAGTACATTACAGAGGGAGGCTGACTACCATAAACCAACATTGCTATTCATGCCTATCCAAGCACTCAGAATGTATCTCACAACACTCACTCAGCGTTGACTTTGACTCAGTATGCAAAGTAAGCGCGGGCTGGCCCAGTGGGAACAGCCCTTGCACAAGGTGAAGAGGAAGAACAGGTTTCTGAAGATCTCAGGGGCACATCAGCAGCCTCCCCATGTCAGCCTTGCCACGTGGTCAGTCTTCTGCTTGCTGGGCTTTATGAAGCCTAAAAGCTCCAGCTCGGAGACAGCTCGGATGAAACGAGCACTGGGCATGGTGGTGAAGGAAATGCTAGGCTTTGAGACACGCTGATGCAGGCAGCACTCTCTGGAGGAGGGGAGGAAAGTGCTAAAGCATGGGAAGCAGATGACACCAGCTGCTGTGTGCACACTGGAATTGTTGGGAGCATGGGCAGAGCAGTGACAGGAAGAGAGCCTGTGGGAGGAACTATTTAGAAGGTGTTGTAATGACAGGACAAGGAGGAATGGGGTTAAACTGGCAGAGGGGAGGATTGAAACTGGAAGTTCTTTGCAGTGAGGGAGGCAAGACACTGGCACAGATTGTCCAGGGAGGTTGTGGAGCACAGAAGCACAGAATGTGATCTCTGATCAAAGATCACTTTGGGTGATTCTGCGCACCACAACCTCCCTGGAAGTGTTCAAGGCCAGGTTGGATGAGGCTGTGAGACACCTGTTCCTAGTGGGAGGTGTCCCTGCCTATGGCAGGGGGTTGGAACTGGATGATCCTTGAGGTCCCTTCCAACCTAAACCATTCAATGATTCAACAGAATAAAACTTAGGGACTTTTGGTTCCACTTCAGACCCAAACACCTCCTGAGGACAAAAGTTGCTCTCTCACCGCTCTGAGTTTGACTCTAATCTGAGGCATTTAAGGCTGTTTAAACTATTTGTCTTGTTCTTCTGGAGCTAGTTATCAGTGCAGTATTAAACAAATCCTACTTTGATAATCTTATAGATGTCTTGAGTGACAAAGATGAGAAATGGGAAAGGATACTGGATAACATCATCATCCTGGTCTGAGGATGCTCCATCTGCATTTGGTCCCTCAGCTGCCATCATTACGGTTGTGAAAGCCTAGAAAGGGAAAAGCAGCACAGAGTTAACACATTACATAGAGCTGCATTTAAAAGAATGAACTCTGAGCTGAGGACTATCATTCAGCAGGAATGAGAGCTTGGAATAGCAACTCCAAGAGAATGTCAGTTCAGCAGCAGTTGAAAGAGCAAGCAAGGTTACATATTACCATGGCAGGACTAGAGAATGGAAGACATCACTGTGAACTTGTGTGCCTTCATTTTCAATCCCAGTGCAGCTCTGGTGCATGACCCAGCCTCAAGAAAAAAAAGCAGAACTGAAAAACATTCTCAAAGTGAGGCTGCTGAAAGTGTTCTGGGAAAATGAAGGAGATAAGCAGGCTGTGAAGAAGTCTGTAAAAGTGAGGGACAGCAAGAGGCTTTGTAGCAGTCTTCTGTCCAATGGTATTCCCAATAGAGAAGATAGCAGCAAGCAAAACATAAGTAAAGGGCAGATCCTCTGCACTGCAGGAGGTAAAGCTGCCTGCGCAGAGAAGGGCCACGAGGATGATCAGAGGGCTGCAGCTGCTCTGCTATGAGGGCAGGCTGAGAGAGTTGGGGTTGTTCAGTCTGGAGAGGAGAAGGCTCCCAGGAAACCTTCTTGTGGCCTTCCAGTATCTGAAGGGGGCTACAAGAAAGCCGAGGAGGGACTTTTTAGGGTTATCAGGTAGTGATAGGATTGGGGAGAATGGATCCAAGCTAGAGGAGGGGAGATTTAGATTAGACATTAGGAGGAATTTCTTCAGCATGAGAGTGGTGAGAGACTGGCACAGGTTGCCCAGGGAGGTGGTAGAAGCTTCATCTTTGGAGGCTTTTAAGGCCAGGCTGGATGTGGCTCTAAGCTATAGTGTGAGGTGTCTCTGCCCATGGCAGGAGGGTTGGAAGTGGATGATCTTTGAGGTCCATTCCAACCCTGACAATGCAGAGGTTGCTAAGAAGTTGCACTGCAAATGTAACCTTTTAAGACAAGTAGGAGAAACCAATCAGTGTAGGGAACTTGA
The DNA here is from genome assembly GCF_015220805.1 of Pogoniulus pusillus. Taxonomy (NCBI): domain Eukaryota; kingdom Metazoa; phylum Chordata; class Aves; order Piciformes; family Lybiidae; genus Pogoniulus; species Pogoniulus pusillus. Next base: position 14,238,342 of record NC_087294.1, read on the forward strand.
GAGATAAATGAAGCATGATTGTTAGCTAGGCTGTAGCTAGAGAATGTATCTCATTAATATATGCTTTCCTCTTATATTCCCTCTGCCTTTGGTCACAGTATGAGACAGTGTATCAGGCTAGAAGGACATTTGTTATTCCTAGCACAAGAGCCAAGGAGCAGCATGTCCCTGCTTCCATAAAGGTGTCACAGCCTACTTAAAGGGGAAAAGAAAGGTAGTTCTGGAAAGTATAAAACCTGATCAGGGCCCAGCATTAAACAGCAGCAGGTGGAAAAGATTCTCCTCACAGGGTAACTATGTTGAAAATAAATGATTCACAGTAGTCAGAGGAAGGTTCTGTGGGCTGCTGCTGAGAGTTACTGTGTGTTCCTGCACAGGAAGGAGTGAGTGATGCCATGATTGAAGCAGGTAGAAGGGGCACTACTCTGCTCTGGTGAGACCTCACCTGCAGTGCTGCATCCAGCCCTGGAGCCCTCAGCACAGGAGGGACATGGAGCTGATGGAGCAGGGCCAGAGGAGGGACACCAAAATGCTCAGGGGCTTGGAGCAGCTCTGCTACAAGGACAGGCTGAGGGAGCTGGGGGTGTGCAGCCTGCAGAAGAGGAGGCTCTGGGCATCTGCAGCCTGCCAGTGCCTGAAGGGTCTGCAAGAAGGCTGCAGAGAGACTGTTTGCAAAGGGCTGCAGGGTCAGGACAAGGGCAATGGCTTCAAACTAGAGCAGAGCAGATTGAGATTGGATGTTAGGAACAGGTTCTGCACCATGAGGGTGGTGGAACACTGGAGGAGGTTGCTGAGGGAGGTGGTTGTGGCCCCATCCCTGGAGATGTTCAGAGTGTGGCTGGACAGGGCTGTGGGCAACCTGATCTAGTTTAGGATGTCCCTGCTGAGTGCAGAGGGGCTTGGACTTTCAGAGGTCCCTTCTATGATTCTCTCCAAGCAGCAGTGCAGGCAGAACACTGGCAGCAGCTGAAGGCACTGTTTGCATGCTCACATACCTCTAACCAGTCAACGAGATTGATTAATCTGCCACACTCCAGGTGCAGCCTGTACACTATGCAGATATCAGGGGCTTTATTAGAAATGCTTCCTCCATCAGTTTTCAGAGCTTGATTCTGAAGACACACAAAAAGAAAAAGGCAATAACTTGGATCAGTTTTTAATCTTGACCAATCTCTAGGGCTACATAGAAGAGTATTTCAAGAAATGCACCCAGCAGGCACTTTAACCAAATGTTTACCTTCTGTGTTTAATGGCAAGTTGATAATATAAAGATAAAACCCCCCACACCAAACACCCAAACCCAGGAAGAGAAGAACACACACCATTAAAAAACCCAAGGACTTCATCCTGTGGTCCTTCTAGAATTTTGTACACTTCATCACAGAATTACCAGGGTTGGAAGGGACCTCAAGGATCATTCACTTCCAACCCCCCTGAGGTAGGAGTTTATCTCCTATCTCGTTTTCTGATCAGCAGAGGAACATAAACTTCTGTCAGTTAGAGTCCATTATCTTTAGGATATTCAGAGCATGCTGGATGATGGCCAGAAAGATGCTGCTGAATGGCAAACATCCACCCATCAGTTGCCACATGTCACAGAGAATTATTTACCAGCACAAGAATGGTTTTATAGACCCCAGACATTGGCTGATGTCTCATGCTGTAGGTGATGCTTCCATGCAGAGAAGTCCTGTTTGCAGTCATGCACTGTTCTGCTTGCTGTTGTGGATGGGTTGGAAAGGGCCTCAAAGATTATCTAGTTCCAACCCTCCTGCCATGGGTAGGGACACCTCACACTAGATCAGATTGCTCAGAGCTACATCCAGCATGGCCTTAAAAACTTCCAGGAGTGAGGCTTCCACCACTTCATTGGCAACCTGGGCCAGGCTCTCACCACCTCATGCTGAAGAACTTCTTCCTAACATCCAGTCTGAATCTCCCCATTTTCAGCTTTGTTCCAGTCCCCCAAGGCCTGCCACTACCTGACAGCCTAAAAAAAGGCCCTCCCCAGCTTTCTTGTAGCCCTCTTCAGATACTGAAAGGCCACAATAAAGTCTCCTTGGAGCCTTCTCCAGACTCAACAACCCCAACTCTCTCAGAGCAGGGCAGCTGCAGCCCTCTGATCATTCTCGTGGCCCTTCTATGGATATGTTCCAGCATGTTCAGATCTTTCCTGTAACAGGGGCTCCAGAACTGGACACAGTACCCCAGGTGGGGTCTCAGCAGCAGTGTAGAGGGACAGAATCACCTTTCTCACCCTTCTGGCCACACTTCTCTTGCTGCAGCCCTGCTGGCTTTCTGGGCTGCAAGTGGCAAGGAATACAGAAGCTGCAGACATTAGGTTAGCATCTGTCAGTTCAGTCCAGATGGTGTCCATATGAAGTCAGTGCAACACAGTCAAACTCTCCAGATGTTACAATGCAGACAGAATGTACCAGACCATCATTCAGGAGAGTTCCAGAACAGTTCTGTGTTACCAGCTGGCACAGGTGAAGCTTTTGGTTGCCCTGGTGGCTCACCACTGCCCAGAGGAACAACCCTAGGCCTTTCTTTCCCCTTCCCCCACCTCTGCTGCTTCTAACACTGTGGCTTCCTCTGCTTTGCATTGATGTTCTAATCTAATCTAAGGCCAGAAGTTATCACAACCAAGAGCAGATGTGACATGGAGAGTTAACTGCACTCTCTTGAAACAGGCTCATCTGTCCAAATGAGTATCTAGCTGAGGCACAGACAAACGCTGGGGAGGATCCAGAGAAGACAGTACTGACTGGCACTGCAGGAGCTCTGCCAGCATCTGAAAGCCTCAGCCTGCCTTGTAATAAGTAGGCCAAGTCTTTACAGCCTAGCAGGAGGGAGCTGCAGCTGCATGTGGAGAAGCCTCAGCTTCCTGAGGCAGCAGCACATGCATTCTCCCCAGAGGAAACAGCTACCCTGCCGAGCAGGAAGCTGCCTGAGAACGAGCAGCCAGTTGTGAGACCACAAGCACAGCACAGAGGTGCTGCTTCAGGAGGAGCAACCCAGAACACTGCTGATGTGTTTCTCTGGCCTAGTCCTTCCCCACAGGCTTGACAGGAGGACACACTCCTCCTACTTTGCCCTGGAATCAACGTTTCAGAATCACAGAAACATCCAGATTGGAAAAACCCCTCAGGATCACCAAGTCCAAGATTCCCCTTAAACCATATTCCTAAGCACCACATCCAAACAACTCTTTCCCAAGGACTAAATGCTAATAGCCCAACCCTGATACATGAGCTCAACTGCAACTTGAGGATCTTTTGTTTCATGAAGATACTTCAGACTGGATGTGAGGAGGAATTTCATCAGCATGAGTGGTGAGAGGCTCGAATGGGCTGCCCAGGGAGATGGTTGAGGCTCCACGGCTGGAGGTGTGTAAAGCCAGGCTGGATGAAGCTGTGTGCAGCCTGCTCTAGGGTAGGGTGTCCCTGCCCATGGCAGGGGAGTTGAAACTAGATGATCCTTGTGGTCCCTTCCAACCCTGACTGATTCTATGACTGTACTTCCATTGCTGTGGCTAAGAGGGCTCATTTGTTGAGATCTATGTGAAGAACAAAACTTGCCATGACCATCTAAACCCCAGAAAGATCCAAGATCACATCTCCTGCTGATACAACATTAAGCAGTGCCTTGCTGGTATTCCAAATTACAACCTGCTGAATTCTCAGGTGATCAGTGAAAGCAAAACTGCACTTTTTTGGTGGGTTTGTGTGGTGGTGGTGGTCAGGGTTTTTTTGGGGGGGAGGCTGTGTGTACTGTTCTCCCTCTTGCTTCCTCTCCCTAGTTAAGTATCATACTCGGTTCACATTTTGCTGCATGTAAGAAATGCATCTCATTAATCATTTGCTGGTGCTCCACTGAAGCAGATCCTCTTTTTCAAATTGTAGCCTTCTGGAAGAAACAGCTCTAGAGAACTTTGCTCTGGTCATGGCCCAGGAAAGTACAAGCCATGCAGAAAGCCACAGATATAATTAAGAGAAAAGTATTTCTTTGACTCACAGGGATTAAAATGCTAAGCAAGGTACTCAGCCAATACTGCTGCTGTTAGAAACTATGCCAAAACCTTCACGGTCTGCTCAGAAAACAGGGGAAGTACTTTAAAGTATGTCAAAGAACAGTGCAGGGTGACAGAGGGCTTTGAATCCTGTCAGCTCAAAGAGAATCCTTAAACACACAGAGATAGGCTTTGCTGGCTCTTCTGTGTTTTCCAAGAATAGAAAGCAGCCAGGTTCAGCTCAGCTTCCTTTAAGGGTAGCTCACTTGCTAACTGCTCTTTTCCCCAAGAAGTGGGTTTAAAGTATCTCCTGCATACAGCCAAGATGACAACCCTCATGCAAATAGGGGCACAGTGCCAACAAACCCAGTACCAGTTGGGCTGTAGACTTTAAAGCCTGATCTGTATCAAGTATGACTCCTGATAAGGGTTGGCCTGGACCCAAGGAACAACTCAGACACAGCTGCAAGCAGTGTTCCTGGTTTCAAAACTGGAAGCACATTTTAAGGCAGACGTGGCAGGGGACAAGGGTGACTCCCAGCAGCATCTCTAATCAAAGACAAAACAAAGACATGTTGGTTCACTTCCTCTTCTGAATTCCACTCTCCTCCTTTCTTTCAAAACCTTGGGGTTTTGATTTAGGGGAGAAGAAGAAAAGGAGCTGCATTTCTTCTCTAGAAAAGGGCAGGGTTAACTAACAGAAATCAGTAAGCAGCCTTTTCTTGGATTCAGAAGGGGAAGGATGTTGACACACAAGGGATATCAAATAAAACCAAGACTTTATCTTGTATTTCACAGAATCACAGCATTAACCAGGCTGGGAAAGACCTCTGAGATCATCCAGTCCAACCTAGCACCTAACCCTTCCAATCAACTACACCATGGCACCAAGTGCCTCATGCAGCCTCCTCTTAAATACATCCAGGGATGATGACTCCATCCCCTCCCCGGGCAGCCCACTCCAATGCCAATCACTCTTGCTGTGAAGAACTTCTTCCTAACATCCAGCCTGAACTTTCCCTGGCACAGCTTGAGGCTGTGTGCTCTTGTTCTGTCCCTGGGTGCCTGGGAGAAGAGCCCAACCCCATCTGGCCAACCTCCTTTCAGGTAGTTGTAGAGAGCACTAAGATCTGCTCTGAGCCTCCTCTTCTCCAGGCTACGCACCCTCAGCCTCAGCTGTGCTCCAGGCCCCTCACCAGCTGTGCTGCCCTTCTCTGGACACATTCCAGCATCTCAACATCTTTCTTAAACTGGAGGGCCCAGAACTGGACACACGAGTCAAGGTGTGGCCTAACCAGTGCTAAGCACAGAGCAGAAGGACTTCCCTGGCCCTGTTGGCCACACTGTTCCTGATCCAGGCTACGATGCCATTGGCACACTGCTGGCTCCCATTCAGTCAGCTGTTAACCTGTACCCCTCTGCCTGGCTGCTCTCCAGCCACTCTGTCCCCCATTTCTACTGTTGTTAATGTCATCACTCTGCCTGAGCACAGCTTTCAGCTTATGGCAAGCCTTCAGGATGGGGATTGAGCCCTGTAAAGAAAATAGAGCCTCTTTCCACAGACCACTTTTCCCCCTTGAACAGTCATTCCCATTTGTAATGGAGGACAAAACAACTTTCTCCTACATCTATGGGAGAAAGGAAAAAAATCATGACTAGAATAGGCTCTGTAAAATGGATTCTTCATGTAGAACAATCCATAATTAGCTGCTTTCTATCAGCCAGACAGATTCCCCAGCTCTTTGCAAAGTCCCCAGCTGCTTATCAGCACTAACAGGCTGCTGCTCTGCAAAACAGCTGAGTGTGTGCCAAGCTTCATGAAACAGCAAAAACCAGGCCTCAGACATCACCTCACGTGCAGCAGTGGGAAACTACTGCAGCTCCACAAACAACTCAGTGGTTCCTCAGTGCTGCATCTGGAGTACTGTGTCCAGTTCTGGGCCCCCCAGTTCAAGAGGGACATAGAACTCCTTGAGACAGTCCAGCACAGAGCCACGAAGATGACAAAGGGAATGGAACAAGTCTCTTGCAAGGAGAGGCTGAGGGAGCTGGGGCTGTGCTGCTGGGAGAGGAGGAGCCTGAGGGGGGACCTCATTAATGGTTATAAATACGTACAGAGTGCCAGGAGGCTGGAGCCAGGCTCTGCTGGGTGATGCCCAGTGACAGGAGAAGGGGCAGTGGGTGGAAGTTGAGGCTTGTGCCAGAGGAAGTATAGGCTGGATGTTAGGAGGAAATTGTTGTCAGAGAGAGTGATTGGCATTGGAATGGGCTGCCCAGGGAGGTGGTGGAGTCACCATCCCTGGAGGTGTTGAAGCCAAGCCTGGATGGGGCACTCAGTGCCATGGTCTGGTTGATTGGATGGGGCTGAGTGCTAGGCTGGACTGGCTGAGCTTGGAGCTCTCTTCCAACCTGCCTGATTCTATGATTCTATGATATGATTCCTGTGAGGGTGACAGAAGCCTGGAAGAGGCTGCCCAGGGGGGCTGTGGAGTCTCCCTCTCTGGAGATATTCCACAGCTACCTGGATGTTCCTGTGTGACCTACTCTGGGTGCTGCTGCTGTGGCAGGGGGGGTGGCCTGGCTGAGCTTTGGAGGTCCCTCCCAGAGCCCCTAACATTGTGTGATTCCTTACCTTCAGGTAGCAGTATGGGTTATTTAAAGCTGTGTGGAGAGCAATCCTGGGGGCAGCGTTCAGGTGCTCCCGCAGCACGCTGGCTGTGTTGAAATAGACTACCTCATGCAGGGTTTTGTGGTCTGCAGGAAGAAGGTACTTTCTGGAAAAGCAACAAGGAGGTGTAGGGGAGAGGAGGAGAGAGATGAGCTTTTAGCTTAAGGGAAGCAACACAAGCCTGATGCAGTCAAGGGAGACAAAAAATGTCTGTTTCCTCAAGCAGTGCTGATGGACAAAGCGAGGTGGACAGCACTGAAATCAGTTTCCAAGCAGGGAGCCTTCCACTATCAGGAGAGCTGGGGAGGGACTACTGACAAGGTCTTGGAATGGCAGGATGAGGAGGAATGGGTTTAAAGTGGCAGAGGGGAGATTGAAACTGGATGTTAGGAAGAAGTTGTTTGCAGTGAGGGTGGTGAGACACTGGCACAGGTTGTCCAGGGAGGTTGTGGAGCACAGAATCACCCAATGTGATCAAAGATCCAGTCCAACCCATCCAGCTGGGACACTGACAAACCCAAAACTAAGGGCTGCAGCTGAGATGCTAGCACCAGTCACATACTCTGCTCCACAGCTCTTGCTTATCCATCTCAGGGCCTCCTGATGGCCTCAAGCTGAGACTGAGGAGGTTTAGATTAAATAGTAGGAAAAAGTTTTTCATGGAGAGAGTGGTCAGGGACTGGAATCAGCTGCCCAGGGAGGTGGTGGAGTCACTCACCCTGGGTGTGTTTAAAGGTCATTTGGATGTGGTGCTACATGGTTTAAGGTAAATCTTGGAGAGCAGGGTTCTAGGTTGGACTTGGTGATCCTGAGGGGCTTTGCCAACCTGGTTCTGTGATTCTGATGAGAATCTAGGTTGGACTTGGTGATCCTGAGGGGCTCTGCCAACCTGGTTCTGTGATTCTGATGAGAATCTAGGTTGGACTTGGTGATCCTGAGGAGCATTTCCAACCTGGTTCTGTGATTCTTTATCTTCACATTTGAAGGTTATTTTTTCCTTGCCAGAGTCATACTTCTGTTAGCTTCTCTGCCTCCCCTTCCCCGGGCTCTATAATTAACAAGGTCCTTTCATCTCTTCCCCCCCACCCCAAGCCTTGCACATTTTCTGCTACAGAGCTGCCTCCAAAACTTTCTCTGCCATTCACTGCTCACTGAAACAGTTCCCAAAATGGGTAGGATGTATCACACTTGACATCTAAACAGCTTCAGAAGTAGAGCAGATCAGAAAAGATTAGGGTAAAAAGAGAAAACATCATCTTGACTTTATTTTGCCACATATACCCACAGTCCTCCCTCATCTTTTCTTTTTCCTGTAGCCAAAATAAGTTGGGCAACTCACATGCAAATGATTTCTTCTAATCTATATAGACAAGAGGGGTTTTGTTGTTGTTGTTGTTAAAAAACATTGGGTTTAGAGCTCTCAAAGAACAGGAAGGGAAAAAACAAAACATACTTCATACACAGGAAGAAGTTCTTCATAGTGAGGGTGGTGAGACACTGGCACAGGTTGCCCAGGGAGGTTGTGGAGCACAGAATGTGATCAAAGATCACAACCTGTGCTCCACAACCTCCCTGGAGGTGTTCAGGGTTCTTCTGAGGGTGGTAAAACACTGCAACAGGTTGCCCAGGGAGGTTGTGGAGCACATAAGCATAGAATGGGATCAAAGATTGCAACCTGGAACAGGTTGCCCAGGGAGGTAGTGGAGCACAGAAGCACAGAATGTGATCTTTGATCACATTCTGTGCTTCTGTGCTCCACCACCTCCCTGGAGGTGTTCAAGGCCAGGCTGGATGAGGCCTTGAGCAACCTGTTCTAGTGGGAGATGTCCCTGCCTATGGCAGGGGATTAGAACTGGATGATCTTTGAGCTCCCTTCCAACCTAAACCACTCTCTGATTCTCCACCAGAAGCACAGAGACAGAATCTGGAGCAGATGAACACCTCTGTGGCAGCTCACAGTGCAAACCAATGCCCAGGAGGACAGGAGGAGGAAGCTCACCTCACGAGGCTGTCTATGTAGTCGACAACTTCAAAACGAAGCAGTTCAAACTTGGTCAGTTTCTTAGATCTCTTAGATTCCTTCAACTCCAACAAAGTCTTAAAGGGAAAAAAAAAAAAAGCAGTGGCTAAAATGACATGAGAGGTAGCTATCCTCTGGAGAACACAAGCTTTTAACAGGTATATTTCAGTTTCTGCTGGCATGTCTTGATGCCCTTTCAAAGTGTGACCAGGGCAGCTATGTTTATTTAGGCTCAGTGTATTCACTCTCAAACTAGTAGGAGTTTGGGAAAGCCAAAGAAATGTCTTAAGCAGAACACATTAATTTACAAGTTAAATAAGAAGGAATCCCTCCCCACTCTCTTAAAATCTGCATTTTAAAACATCCTACTTTATGACAGATTATTTTCTAGGCTTCAGCTGAGCCTGACATAAGCAGTTGGTACTTGTTCCTTCTTAACAAGAGTTAATTTTACACAGCCTTCACTCAGAGCTCCAGCAAGGTGGGGAAAAACTAACCATGGACAATTACATCTTAAAAAGTTCAGTTAAGGAACTAGTGAGTAAAAGCCTACACAGGCCTAACCTTCTGGAGATGATAAAGGTCTGTCTTCTTCTGGAGCTCCTTTGGGGACGATATGGACACATCTGGTTCTTGGAAAGCTTCTGCTACTAGAACAAAACTGATGTTTGATATGTGGGGTAAACTTTTTCCTGACTACCTCTCTAAACCCCCTAACCAAGTCTTGACAAGTGTTTCCATCACTTGCTCACATCCACCCAAACACAGGCACAGCTTTTGAGTCCTGCACCCTGTAAAACACCATTAAAAGGAGGAGTCTGCAGTGTAGCTTTAATCAACAGTCATTAAATAACCAAAGCAATTCAGCCTTGAGCAAAGGTCCAGCACAGGTCTTGCACATCACTTGAATTCCATTTATGGCATCCTAGGTTACAGTTTCAGCATTTCTAAATTGGATGGAGTCCTGCTAGTATCTGAAGGGGGCTACAGGAGGGATTATTGACAAGGTCTTGTAATGGCAGGATGAGGAGGAATGGGTTTAAAGTGGCAGAGGGGAGATTAAAAGTGGCTGTTAGGAAGAAGTTGCTTGCAGTGAGGGTAGTGAGACAGTGGCACAGGTTGTCCAGGGAGGTTGTGGAGCACAGAATCAACCAATGTGATCAAAGATCCCCTGCTCAGGCCACACCATGAGTACTGTGTCCAGTTCTGGACCCTTCAATTGAAGAAAGATGTTGAGGTGCTGGAAGATGTCCAGAGAAGGGCAGCAAGGCTGGGGAGGGGCCTGGAGCACAGCCCTGTGAGGAGAGGCTGAGGGAGCTGGGGGTGTGCAGCCTGCAGCAGAGGAGGCTCAGGGCACAGCTCATTGCTGTCTGCAGCTCCCTGAAGGGAGGCTGTAGCCAGGTGGGGTTGGGCTCTGCTGCCAGACACCCAGGGACAGAACAAGGGGACACAGCCTCAAGCTGTGCCAGGGCAGGTTCAAGCTGGATGTTAGGAGGAAGTTCTTCACAGCAAGAGTGATTGGCATTGGAATGGGCTGCTCAGGGAGGTGGTGGAGTCACCATCCCTGGATGTATTTAGAGGGAGGCTGGATGAGGCACTTGGTTTAGTTAATTACAAGGGTTAGGTGATAGGTTGGACTCGATGATCTCAGAGGTCTTTTCCAACCCAGCTGATTCTGTGATCTGTCAAATACCACTTCAGCAGGAAGCCTGCTCCTGTTCATCTTCCAATGTCTCCTTTTCTTTGTTCAATATTTTTGATGATGGTAACATCTGGTAAAAGGCTGAAAACAAACTTAGGGCAGGTTCAGGGAGTGATGTTTGCAGCTCTCTCTCCCATTTCTGACCTTGCATCACCACGATGTGCTGCAAAAAGCATGAGCCCCACACCAGTGAAGGATCTCAGCATTCCCTGCTTTTGGAGCACACACTTTAAGAAGAAAGTCCTGAAAGAGCTGATGATTTGATACAATGACAGGATATCAGCAGAGAAAATTGCCCCCATTGGTCAGATGATAAACCAGACTTCCTGCAATCTGCAATGGAATGTATGATGGCACACACCCACCTTCTAGTTTCTGAAACTGGGTCAAGAACTCCTTCAACTTCTCTACTATCTCATCAGACTGCTTTCCAGAAGATGACACAAAGATTTCCACACATTGCTGAAGCATGGTTACCAAATCAGACTTATTCAACATCCTAAAAGACACAATTGTTGGCTGAAGTTGAAAGGCAGAATGCTGAAACAGCTTTCAGTGGGTAGTTTTTTCTTTCCAACTACAAGTTAAAAACCTATTTTAAAAGATAAAACCTCTGCAGTCCTGCAGAGAAGTAATTTCCCCCCCTTGCTGACATTGAAAGAAGCAAACAAGTGAACAAACAAATGATGGAGCAGGTCTACAGGAGGGCCACAAAAATGCTCCACTACAAAAACAGGCCTGAGGGAGCTGAGGGTGTGCAGTCTGGGCAGACCAAACAGCAGCTTGCCACTGCCTGAAGGGGCTGCAAGAAGGCTGCAGAGAGACTGTTTGCAAAGGGCTGCAGGGACAGGAGGAGGGCAATGGCTTCAAACTAGAGCAGAGCAGACTGAGATTGGATGTTAGGAACAGGTTCTGCAGCAGGGGGCTGCTGGAACACTGCAACAGGTTGCTGAGGGAGGTGATTGTGACCCCCTGCCTGGAGGTATTGAAGGTGAGGCTGGACAGGGCTGTGGGCACCCTGCTCTAGTTGAGGATGTCCCTGCTGAGTGCAGCAGGGTCGGACTGGATGAGCTTTGGAGGAAGGTCCCTTCCAAGCCAGACCATTCTGTGCTAACTTGGATAGATGCCCTTGACATTCTGCTACAGAATGGAGCATGAAAGCTTTTCTGCTGTTCTACAAAACACATTTCCTGGATACAGAGTTGTCATGTTTGAAACCATGAGCCAGAGACTTTAAGCAGCAGCAAAAACAAAGCCTGGTAGGGCTCAAAACTCATTCCCAAGTAACGAAATGGTCAAACCAAACCACCAAACAAAAACCCCACAACCCAATCCCCACAAAACCAGATCAGTATGCATTCCACACATCTCCAAAATCCATTCCTGTGTGACTCAGAATGCTTCTCAAACAACCCCCACATCACTGCTATCTCTGTGTCATTGCTATAAACCTTATCATTAGGATCCCAGAGCCACTTAGCTCCAAAGGGCCCTCCTAAGTTCATCTATCCCAACCTCCAGCCTAGCATTTACTTTTAGTTATGACCTGAGGTACTTTAGAAATGTCACCAAGCACTGCTCAGTCTCGGAACCCTCATTTAAAACAAAAATACCAAAGCAAAGCCTTGCAAACATCCATAAATGAAATCCAGCACCACAGTTATTGCAATCAAGCCATTACACATCCAGGTAAGTCTCTGCACGCAGTGGGAGAGGTTCCCATTGCTAAACACTCCAGTTCTGAGCTGTCACACATTTGTAACAGCTGCTGTGGTACTTGGGAGCTCTTCCCAGCCTGTTCTGCTTTTGCTTGGTCTTACACAAAGCAGAAACAGAAAACAAAGGTGCCAGCAAGGTTAAGGACTTTAGAAGAGAGAAAAAACACAGCTGTGGAAAAGGACTGATGGCAATGAAATGACAGACTGGAGAGCTGGGCAGAGAGGAAACTAATGAGGTTTATCAAGGATAAGAGCACCTTCCCTGCCCCTGGGAGGGAACAATAAACTGCACCACTACAGGTTGGGCTGCTGGAGAGCAGCCCTGTGGAGAAGGGCCTGGGAGTGCTGGTGCAAATTCTGCACGGGACAGCAATGTGCCCTGCTGGCCAAGAAGGCCAGTGGGGTCCTGGGGTGCATTAAAGGGCCAGCAGGTCCAGGAAGGTTGCCCTCTCCCTCTTCTCTATCCTGGTGAGACCTCACCTGGATTACTGCATTCAGTTCTGGGCTCCCCAGTTCAAGAGGGACAAGCATAGCAGCCTGCCAGTGCCTGAAGGGGGCTACAAGAAGGCTGCAAAGAGGCTGCAGTAGATAACTGGAGGGAGTCCAACAGGCTACAAGGATGCTGCAGGGACTGGAGCACTGCCTGAGGAGGGAAAGCTGAGAGCTCTGGGGCTGCTTAGTCTGCAGAGGAGAAGGCTGAGAGGGGATCTGAGTAATGTCTATCAAGAGCTGAGGGCTGGGGGGCAGAAGGAAGGGACAGGGACAGCCTCTGCTCACTTGTGCCCTGCCATAGGACAAGAGATCAAAACTGCAGCACAGGAAGCTCCACCTCAACATGAGCAAGAACTTCTTGAGTGTAAGGGTCCCAGAGCCCTGGCACAGGCTGCCCAGAGAGGCTGTGGAGTCTCCTTCTCTGGAGCCTTTCCAGCCCTGTCTGGATGTGGTCCTGTGTGACCTGAACTAAAGCACCTTTCTTGTAGGCCCTCTTCAGCTATTGGAAGACCACAAGAAGGCCTCCTGGGAGCCTTTTCTTCTCCAGCCTCAACAACCCCAGCCCCTCTGAGCCTGTCCTCCTGAAGTGGAGAAATGCAGAATCAGCCAGAAAAGAAACTGAATGTAACAGCTGAAAGCTGCACTTATCAAGCTTGAAGAGCAAAAAGAGGCTTTGTTAGAAGTCAAGAAATAAGCTAACAAAAAGAGTCTCTATTATTTAGTTTCTTAAGGGGGGAAAATGAGGTCTCCATTATCAACATCGAAAAGCTGATGGGAAAGAATGGAACATAGTTGCTGTTGCCCCTGGGAATGTAAGGAACAGCAAATAACTTCCATTCCTGGGCAAAGAGGGGGGATGAAGATAGTGAGTGGAAGGGGAAAGCTCCCACATTATCTTTTTCTCCTGAAAGATATCAGCAAGGTTCTATGCAGAAAAAGCAGAGAGAGGAAGAAATGTGTGGCAAATGGAAAAGCTGAAGGGAAAGAAAAAAGGCACCAAAAAGCCACAGCTAACATCAGCTACTCAGATATTTGAAAGGATTGTTTTGAGGGAGTCTGGTCAGAAAACTCACAGTATGACTGGGTTTTAAAAGAGGGGAGGAATAAAGCAAACTAAAAGTAAAGACAAAAAGGAGACATCTATGAAAGGAATGTCTGTGATCACTGTTTTTCTATCAGAAGCTCCCACAGTGGGAGCCAGGGCCAGAGGTAAAACGGGAGAGAGATGAACAGATAAGAATAAAGGGGGAGTGAGCCAGAATCTGATGCAGCATCAACTCTCAGATGACAGAAGAGATGAATTCAGGCTGGGAAAAAAAGCACATGAAAAGCAGGATAATAAAAAGAGAGAGGGAAGAAGGGCCAGGAGTTATTAGAGATTGCAGAAGAGACAGCAGAGGAAAGCAAAATGACACATTTGTGGGCAAGGGCTGACAGGTGATTGAGTGCTGTCAAGATTCAGGATAGTCAGAGGAGGATTAAGGAGGAAAGGCTGCACAAATGACAAAATAAAGCATGCAACTCTTTGAAAGGGATGAGGATGAACAATACAGTGCAGCAGCAATGCATGAGAACCACTTGGTATGGCAAAATTACACTCTGGAGTGTATGCATCCTTCTGTATATCAGCCCAGGAAGTTATCCTCCACCCACCACTGAGGTGGCTTTGTTAAATGCAGTTTTATTATCAGACACCCCAGAGCTCAGGAGCTTCTGAAGAATGCAGTTAAGGCAGCAGTGTAGCATCAACTCCTTGTGCAGCAGAACTGATTTACTCTTTGAGTGAAGGCAGCTATGAGGGCACAGCCACTGCCTGTGATAAAGGAGATTTAATAGTCTGTAGCTGCAGCACTACAGCTGGAAGGCTTTCTGCTAAGAAAATTAGATTAGATGACTTTTTCATTTTAAACATTTGGACAAGTGCAGGCTCTCCTAAAATCCTAAGCTCACAAGAAAATAGCCCATGTACAAACTGCCACACCTGCAGTGCTGTGTCCAGTTCTGGGCACCTCCATTCAAGAGAGATGTTGAGGTGCTGGAAGATGTCCAGAGAAGGGCAGCAAGGCTGGGGAGGGGCCTGGAGCACAGCCCTGTGAGGAGAGGATGAGGGAGCTGGGGGGGTGCAGCCTGCAGAAGAGGAGGCTCAGGGCAGAGCTCATTGCTGTCTACAGCTACCTGAAGGGAGGCTGTAGCCAGGTGGGGTTGAGCTCTGCTGCCAGGCAACCAGCAACAGAACAAGGGGACAGAGCCTCAAGCTGTGCCAGGGCAGGTCTAGGCTGGATGTTAGGATGAAGTTGTTGGCAGAGAGAGTGATTGGCATTGGAATGGGCTGCCCAGGGAGGTGGTGGAGTCAATGTCCCTGGAGGTGTTGAAGCCAAGGCTGGCTGGGGCACTTAGTGCCATGGTCTGGTTGATTGGCCAGGGCTGGGTGCTAGGTTGGGCTGGCTGAGCTTGGAGCTCTCTTCCAACCCGTTTGATTCTGTGATTCTAAGTTAGGCAAAGGAAGCAAGAGGTAAGCAGCACAACTGAAAAACAAGAAAGGTCTCAGCTACTCATTTGGAACAGGTTCTAATTTTCACAGCAGAGAGATTAACTTTAGGCCAACTAAAATGAGTAATTTGGTTGCTTATGTCTATAATTTGGTCGATAATATCTAACACCATCACAGCTTAAAAGACACAACTCAACTGAGCTAATGTTCTCATTCACACAGAGTAATCTCAGTGGTTTCAACATAATTACACAGGGCATAAGAGATATTAGAACCTGCTTGAGTTTTAGGGCAAATGGTAGGAAAACAAAGGCAGCAGTTAAAGTAGAAAGACAAAACAAGGACAACAGTGAGGGATGCTTGCAAACAATCCTAGAAGCAGCTGTGAGCAGGTGATATTCTCAGCATTCAGTTTCAGGATAACCACTGGCTGACATTCTCCACCTGCACAGTGGTGTTGAAACAAAATGGAAAGAACAAAAGAAGTGGTTAAGAAAGACCTCACCTTGCTAGCTGGAGAGATGACTCATACTCCTCCGTCTCCCACACTCGGTCTTCCAAACATGTACAGTGCAGCTCCCTGATCTGTTATGCAGAAGGTGAGAAATGGAGAAAGTGTTTTACAGACAAAGTGATGTGGAACTCTTGAAACAAGCTTTTCAAAAGGATCTGTCACTCCTCTGGAGCTTGTTTTCCAGAGATGCAAATGACTGCAAAAGCACTAAGGGCAGAACTAAGCTTCTAGTGTTCGCAGGCTCGCAGGATGTTAGGGCTTGGAAGGGACCTCTGGAGATCTTAACAGTCCAACCCCCTTGGCAGAGCAGGACCATAGCAGTCTGTTCACTGGACCAGGCTGCCCAGAGAGGTTCTGGAGTCTTTCAAAACCTGCCTGGATGTGTTCCTCAGCAAACTGCCCTGGGTGATCCTGCATGGGCAGGGGGAGTTGGACTGGATGATCTCCCTTCCAACCTCTAAAGTTTTGTGATTCTGTGATCTAGTACAGGAACACATCCAGACAGGGCTGGAAAGGCTCCAGAGAAGAGGACTCCACAACCTCTCTGGGCAGCCTGTGCCAGGGCTCTGGGACCCTTACACTCAAGAAGTTCTTGCTCATGCTGAGCTGGAACTTCCTGTGCTGCAGTTTCCACCCCTTGCCTCTTGTCCTATGGCAGGGCACAAGTGAGCAGAGGCTGTCCCTGTCCCTTCCTTCCTGCCCCCCAGCCCTCAGCTATTGATAGACATTGCTCAGATCCCCTCTCAGCCTTCTCTCTGCAGACTAAGCAGCCCCAGGGCTCTCAGCCTTCCCTCATCAAACAGTGCTCCAGTCCTTGCAGCATCCTTGTAGCCCTCTGTTGGACTCTCTCCAGTAGATCCCTGTCTCTCTTGAACTGGGAAGCCCAGATCTGGGTTCAGTATTCTAGGTGGGGTCTCAGCAGGCAGAGTAGAGGGGGGAGGAGAACCTCCTTCAATCTGCTGGACCCATTTTTCCTAATGCACCCCAGGACCCCATTGGCCTTCTTGGCCAGCAGGGCACATTGCTGTCCCAGGCAGAACAGGATGTCCACCAGCACTCCCAGCTCCTTCTCCACAGGGCTGCTCTGCAGCAGATCACCTCCCAACCTGTGCTGGTGCTCTGTGCTTGGTTCAAAACATCTAACAATCAGGTCAGCAGAAAACAAACTAATCAAATGCCCCAGGTAGAATGTTTTATTCTCCAGTACTGGGACAGCTCATCCAGATTTTGTAAGCAGGGACAGATTCTAATACCAGTGCAGTACACACTGAGAACCAACAGAGATGTGCACGTGCACAGAACACACTGCTCTTCTAGGGAAGAGGAAACTGCTTAGCATGACAGGTAGGATTCAAGACATCAGAGCAATATGGCTATTAAGAGCAGTTAGCACTGCTCCCTTTCTGTCATTTCACTCTCTACAGAAGGTTGCCAGAACTTAAGTCTTTTCATCTGAACTTGTCAAGTGAGCTAACAGGTGGTAGAAAAGCATCCACTGTCTACACTGCACTCAGAGAAACCTCGATGTGAGGAAAGGCAGTGTGCAGTCTTCCGCTTATCTGTGCACCTGCCTCCTCCTGCAAACTCCCACACAGAATCACAGATGGGTTTTGAATATCTCCAGAGAGGGAGACTCCACAGCTCCCCTGGGCAGCCTTTTCCAGTGTTCTGTCACCTTGGCACACACAGAGCTCACTGCCATCTTGGTGCTTCTACCCTGCTGCTTCTTGTTTGCTAACAATAGTGTATTTGTGCTCAGTTATAACTGCCACCGAGCTATTGAACCATGCTCCTGAACCCCTGACAGATTACAGGGCAGAAGGTCAGTCAGCTGATTTCTAGGAATCACAAAATCACAGAGTGTCAGGGGCTGGAAGGGACCTCCAAAGCTCAGCCAGTCCAACCCCCCCCTGCCAGAGCATCACCTACAGCAGATCACACAGGAACACATCCAGGCAGCTCTTGAATATCTCCAGAAAGGGAGACTCCACAGCCCCTCTGGGCAGCCTCTTCCAGGCTTCTGTCAATCTCATAGGGAAAAAATTCCTCCTCATATTTACAAGGAACTTCCTATGCCTTAACTTCTGCCCAGTGCCCCTTGTCCTCTTCACTGGCCATCCCCCAGCAGAGCCTGACTCCAGCCTCCTGGCACTCACTCTTTAGATATTTATAAACACTGATGTGGTCACCTCTCAGTCTCTTCTCTAAGCTAAAGAGTCCAAACTCCATCAGTCTCCCCTCCTAACAGAGCTGTCCCATTCCCTTTATCATCTTTGCGGTTCTGCGCTGGACTCTCTCAAGCAGTTCCATGTCCCTCTTGAACTGGGAGGCCCAGAACTGGACACAGCACTCCAGAGGTGGCCTCAGCAGGGCAGAGTAGAGGGGCAGGAGACCCTCTCCTAACTTACTAGCCACAGCCCTTCTAATACACCCCAGAATGGCATTGGCCCCCGTGGCCACAAGTGCACATTGCTGGCTTCTTCCTGTTGGCTGACAAGGTATCACTCACAGCACTGAAGAAACCACATGCCTGTAGCCCTGTGCTCAGAAGAAGAAAGCACCTGTTTCCATGGTAAGAACAGAAGAATAAATACTCAGATCATACTTTGAAAGAACAACCCCCATGTCCACTAAAATGAAATAAGAGTACATCACCTGCTTGCCCAAAGGATGCTTTGGAAGGAAAGATGTGAAAACATGAAGACATCTGAGAGCTGAGATGTAATTTTCATGGTAAACCTGCAAGTCCTGCAGCAGCTCCTGTACTGTCTCCTGCAGTGAGAGAATGTTGGTTTGTAAGTGCTTCTGACATCCATCCCTTTAAAACACTCAGGGAGTACTTAAAACAACTCTGAAGTATTGGCACAGTGCTGTGCTGTGCCTCCAGTCACAGCATCACAGAATGTCAGGGGCTGGAAGGGACCTCCACAGCTCAGCCAGTCCAACCCTCCTGCCAGAGCAGCACAACCCAGAGCAGATCACACAGGAACACAGCCAGGTGGGTCTTGAATATCTCCAGGCTTCTGTCACCTCACAGGGAAAACATTTCCCTCATGTTTCCATGGAACTTCCTCTGCCTCAGCTCCCACCCAGTGCCCCTTGTCCTGGCACTGGCATCACCCAGCAGAGCATGGCTCCAGCCTGTCCCAGCCATGGGCAGGGACACCTCATACTAGGTCAGATTGCTCAAAGCCACATTCAGTCTGGCATTAAAAACCTCCAGGGATGAGGCTTCTATCATCTCCCTGGGCAACCTGTGCCAGTCTCACCACTCTCATGCTGAAGAAATTCTTCATAATATCCAATCTGAATCTACCCACTTCAAGTTTTGCTCCATTCCCTCCAGTCCTATCACTACCTGACACCCCAAAAAGTCCCTCCCCAACTTTCTTGTAGGCCGCCTTCAGCTACTGGAAGGCCACAAAGAAGTCTCCTGGGAGCCTTCTCTTCTCCAGACTGGACAACCCCAACTCTGTCAGCCTGTCCTCAAAGGAGAGGTGCTCCAGCCCTCTGATCATCCTTGTGGCCCTTCTCTGGGCACCTTCCAGTTAGCTTCTGCTCCACAAGCTAATATATTGACAAAGTTATTTGTGCTCTCCAAAGACATTCTGAAAAGTTTACCTTTAAGCAGCTGTCTTCTGTCAGCAGTGCAATCTGTTTCTCTGATACTTGACTTTCCACATACCTGATGGCAAGGGAAAAGCACATAAAAATCAGAATGCAAAGTATGATTTGGTTAAAATACCCAAAACAACAAAACCACAACCAACAACCACCCAATAACTAGAACCCCAAGGAAAAGGAACATAAATCCTATAATGCAAAGTATGATTAGATTACAAACCCCAAAAAACAAAATCACAACCAACAACCACCCAAACACTACAAAAACCAACATCCCAATAACCAAACTAGAAACTTTATGCTACTATAAGGGTTTCTTGGGGAAGCTTTTATATAGGGTCAGCAAAACAGCAAGTTGCCTCTGGGTTAAAGCAATCCCAAGCACCAATATAGGCTGGGCAGTAACTGGCTTGAGAGCAGCCCTGGGGAGAGGAACTTGGGGTGCTGCTGGATAAGAAGCTCAACAGGAGCCAGCAGTGTGCACTTGTAGCCCAGAGAGGAACCAGAGCCTGGGCTGCAGCAGGAGCAGTGTGGGCAGCAGCAGGAGGGAAGTGATCCTCCTCCTCTACTCCACACTGGTGAGACCCCTCCTGGAGTACTGCATCCAGTTCTGGAGCCCCTGGTACAAGAGGGATGTGGATGTGCTGGAAGGTGTCCAGAGATGGGCCACAAGGATGATCAGAGGAATGGAGCACCTCTCCTACAAAGACAGGCGGAGGGAGTTGAGGCTATTCAGTCTGGAGAGGAAAAGGCTCCCAGGTGACCTTCTTGTGGCCTTCCAGTACCTGCAGGGGGCTACAAGAAAGCTGGGGAGGGACTTTCTAGGCTGTCAGGTAATAATAGGACTGGGGGGAATGGAACAAAGATAGAAACTGGTGGATTCAGACTGGATGTTAGGAAGAAGTTCTTCAGCATGAGGGTGGTGAGACCCTGAAACAGGTTGCCCAGGGAGGTGGTGGAAGCCTCATCCCTGGAGGTGTTTAAGGCCAGGCTGGATGATCCTTGTGGTCCCTTCCAACCCTGACTCATTCTATGACTCTATGAAAGGCTACTTTAAAACCCTGGAGATGATGCTCCAAGTCAAAATAAGTTCTCAAATGGTGTATGTTTTGTTTGTCTGCAATAAGAACAAGTTCAAGGACGTGACACATCACAGAGGCTCTACTCTCTAGACCAGAAGGTTGAGGTTTCCTGAAATCCCATAGAATTCTACTCCTATTTTATCCAGAGAAGCATCAAAGGATCACAGGATGTTAGGGGTTGGAAGGGACCTCTGCAGATCTTCCAGTCCAACCCAGAGCATCACCACACCACAGAGAATCACCACAACCCAGAGCAGGACCATAGAATCCAGCACAGGTCACATAGGAACACATCCAGACAGGGCTGGAAAGGCTCCAGAGAAGAGGACTCCACAGCCTCTCTGGGCAGCCTGTGCCAGGGCTCTGGGACCCTTACACTCAAGAAGTTCTTGCTCATGTTGAGGTGGAACTTCCTGTGCTGCAGTTTCCATCCCTTGCCTCATGTCCTATGGCAGGGCACAAGTGAGCAGAGGCTGTCCCTGTCCCTCCCTTCCTGCTCCCCAGCCCTCAGCTATTGACAGACATTGCTCAGATCCCCTCTCAGCCTTCTCCTCTGCAGACTCAGCAGCCTGAGGAGACACACACAAGTGATGTACAGTTTTCATGGAGCTACCTTTGCAGACTGCTCCTTTCTCTTTTAAAGCTGACTAAACACAAGGTCACCCAGCAGGCATCTCCCCTTTTACCTTCTGAACGAGGGCAGCCTCCGGACGTTCTCACACTGATCGTGCGACAGAGCATTTGCTCGTGTCTTGGCATCTGCCAGCTGGCAACACAGGACACTAAGAGGCTGGGAGTAGAAGTGCTCCACAATACAGAGCTGAAAAACAAAGCAAGAAATAGCAGCCTTAATAAAATCCCCCCTTCCCTGCTCTATCTACCTTTTAATGCTTTCTCATTCCTGCGCTGCAGATACTACCCATGGTAGTTATGGTACCCCTTAGAAAAAGACAGGGTTCATTTGCAGTTCATAACTATTCCAGAAGCCACTCCAGGACAGCAATTATTCAGATTTAAGTAGCCATACAATTAAGTTATTTTGTGGTAGGTGCCATTCATTTTCAGCTCCTCATCTTTCCCCCCCTCAGTCACCTAACTACAGCTTGTCAGATATTTTCTGTCCACTTCCATGCATTACTGCATTCTTTAGGTTAAATATTCAGCTCTGACACTCCCAAATAACAAAGAGCACATTTAAATGTATGAACAACAAGAAGAAGAAGCAGCAGCCAACTTATCACCTCCTAATTTCAATTTCTGTTCCCTGTGCACAAAAATAGCCTGCTAAGCCCTTGCTGTGCATAGACACAACCACAATCCATCGCTGATTTCACAGCTGCACTATGTCTTTGCAGCATGGCAGCACTTACTTGTCACACCTATTTGGTAAAACAGACTGCCTCACCAAAAGCTTTTACAACAGAAGAGTTATCATCCCTCCTAGACACGATGAGATGATGGCTGTTCAGTCTGGAGAGGAGAAGGCTCCCAGGAGACCTTCTTGTGGCCATCCAGTACCTGAAGGGCACCTACAAGAAGGCTGGGGAAGGACTACTGACAAGGTCTTGTAATGACAGGATGAGGAGGAATGGGTTTCAACTGGCAGGGGGGGAGATTGAAACTAGAACCTTATCCAATCACAGAATGTCAGGGGCTGGAAGGGACCTGGAAAGCTCATCCAGTCCAACCCCCCTGCCAGAGCTGCAGCACTCAGAGCAGATCACACAGGAACACAGCCAGGCAGCTCTTGAATAGCTCCAGAGAGGGGAGAGAGAGACACTCCACAACCTCCCTGAGCAGCCTCTTCAAGTCTTCTATCAACCTCACAGGGAAAAAAAATCCTACTCATGTTTCCACAGAACTTCCTATGCCTTAACTTCCACCCAGTGCCCCTTGTGCTGGCACTGGGAATCACCCAGCAGAGCCTGGCTCCAGCCTCCTGCCACTCACCCTTACATATTTATAAACACTGATGAGGTCACCTCTCAGGCTTCTCCTGTCCATGCAGCACAGCCCCAGCTCCCTCAGGCTTTCCTTGTAAGGAAGATCTTCCATTCCCTTCATCATCTTTGTGGCTCTGTGCTGGACACTCTCAAGCAGGTCTATGTCCCTCTTGAACTAGGGGGCCCAGAACTGGCCACAAGATTCCAGATACAGCCTCACCAGCGTAGAGCAGAGGGGCAGGAGAACCTCTCACAACCTATTAACCACAGCCCTTCTAACCCACCCCATCATGGCATTGGCCTTCTTGGCCACCAGAGCACATTGCTGGCTCATGCTCAATCTCCCATCCACTAGGACCCCCAGGTCCTTTACCCTTTCGCTGTCTCCAACAGGTCAGGCCCCAACCTATCCTGCTTCATGGAGCTGTTCTTTCCCAGGTGCCAGACTCTCTCCTTGCCCTTGCTGAACTTCATTCAGTTTGTCCCTGTCCAACCCTGCAGCCTAAGTCTGGCTGAGTGGCAGCACAGCCTTCTGGTGTGGCAGCCACTCAATAAAAAAGCCCAGAAGCTACAAGGAGACTCAGACACAGAACTACATCTAGGTATGAAGATCTATAGAAGCCAATAGAAACAGAACTATCATGCTCCAGGGCAGACTTGTTTTGGAAACTTTGAAGCCTTCCATTTTGTTTCTTGAGAGGACAGATTTAACTCCTGTGCTGCTGCATAGCTGCTTGGAATACAAGCACCACCTAGGCCAAGCCACAAGGTGAGCAACTCTACAGCTCCTGTTTCCCTGAAAAGATAAGGAGTGAGCATGTAGAAACTGTGTCAGAAGAGTTCAAGCAGGGAAGAGACACTGCTGTAGCCTACCTGCACCATGACAACACAGAGTACCAGGACTTAGTACAGAGAATTGCAGCTGGAGAGTTCTGCAAGGGGTGTTAGAAGCTACAAGTTAACCTATAACACAAGCATTTGACTTTCTAGCCACTAAGGCAGGAGTCACCCTTCTAAATAGAACCTTTAAATGTAGTATTTTGTGGCAGACTAAGCTTTTACCTGCTTCTTCATACCTGTCCTACAAGTTTCCCCTTAAAACCTTATCAGTTAAGGTATTCATTTGCCAACATCTGCCTGTTTGCAGTTTCCAGAGGACATTTTTTGCTTCCAAGTCAGTAAGATGAGGAAATTAAGAAATCCTTCAGTGCCCAGTAAGGTTTACACAAACATAATTTGAGTTCTTATTACCATTGCCTACCTGATATCCTTTGATAAAATTCTGGACAGAAAAATCATGGTACAGGAATAGGTTGATGAGAACCTGCAGAGCTTTCTCACCCAGTTTAAAGGGATACTGTGGGGTCAGAAGCAGCTGAAGGGAGAGAAAAAAAAAGGGGAAGTTGTCACAGCAGAAATTCTTTACCTGAATTCAAGTCAGCAAAATTGACATATGCAATTTGATACAACTCATTGTATGTTAGCATTCACCTAAGTACACTGCCAAATTCTAAACCAAGGATTTCTGCTTGCAAAGATTTGACTTGCAGCTGATTCCTCCACTGCGCTTTTCTAAGTACCTCGTACTCATAGGCAACATCTGAAAGTAGTTTAGCTTAAAAACAAACACCACAGTAGTGTTAAACTTCTAGAGAACTAAAATGCAACTGCTGAAGGTAGCTTAGCTTAAAAACAAACACAACAGTAGTGTTAAACATCTAAAGAGAGCTAAAATGCAACTGCTGAAGGTAGTTTAGCTTAAAAGTGAACACAACAGTAGTGTTAAACATCTAAAGAGAGCTAAAATGCAACTGCTGAAGGTAGTTTAGCTTAAAAATGAACACAACAGTAGTGTTAAACATAAAGAGAACTAAAATGCAACATCTGAAGGTAGTTTAGCTTAAAAATATATACAAAAGTAGTGTTAAACTTATAAAGAGAACAGTGTAACAAGCCCCACTTCGTTGCTACCACAGCTTTCAGCACAGCTCTAACAAGTCCTGTTCCAAGGGGTGTACCAAGAGTCAGACAGGCACAGTGTCTGTAAGGATAATGCCTGATTTTTGATAGGCAGCAGAATTCAGGCTGAGCTGCATTTTCCTATGTGGAAAGCAATCTTTTACTGGAACAAAGGAAAACTCAAATCAAAGCACTAACTTTTAATGTAGAGGTGGGAATGTCAAAACCCAGCTCTGCATGCAGAGGTGTCAATGTAAATGAAAGATGAAAGCAGATATGTGAGTGTGTCCCAGTGTGAGGAGGCAGCTCTCAGTGTTAAGCAGCTCTACAGCTTTGAGGAGGAATAACCCTGATATCTACAACAGCTTTGGAACTTTGGGAACATCCTGATGATGGAGCAGGGCCAGAGGAGGGCCAAATGCTCAGGGGCTTGGAGCAGCTCTGCTACAGAGGCAGGCCGAGGGAGCTGGGGGTGCTCAGCCTGCAGAAGAGGAGGCTCTGGTCAGACTTCATAGCAGCCTGCCAGTGCCTGAAGGGGCTGCAAGAAGGCTGCAGAGAGACTGTTTGCAAAGGGCTGCAGGGACAGGACAAGGGCAATGGCTTCAAACTCGAGCAGAGCAGATTGAGAGTGGATGTTAGGAACAGGTTCTGCACCATGAGGCTGCTGGAAAACTGGAGGAGGTTGCTGAGGGAGGTGGTTGTGGCCCCATCCCTGGAGATATTGAAGGTGAGGCTGGAGTGGGCTGTGGGCAACCTGATCTAGTTGAGGATGTCCTTGCTAAGTGCAGAGGGGATTGGACTGGATGAACTTTGGAGGTCCCTTCCAACCCAGACAATTTTATGCTAACTTGGATAGATGTCCCTCACATTTTCCTGCAGAATCAACCATGAAAGCTATTCTGCTGTTCTACTGAAAAACATTTGCTGGATACAGAGTTATAATGTTTGGAACCATGAGCCAGACTTAAACAGCAACAAAAAGAAAGCCTGGTAGGGCTCATAACTCATTCCCAAGACAAGCAAACTAAATGGTTAAAGCAAAGCAAACCAAACCTTCCAATCCAGACTATTCTATGATTCTCACTGCATTTGAATTTACACAGGTTCCACCTACTGAGAAAGGAGATTTTTACCTTGTCAATTATAGTAGACAGGTGCTCCTTACAGGAAAGGGACTGGAAAAGCTCTATGCAGAGCAAGGAGGAAACAGAGTGAGGAAGCACATTGTGGATCATCATTGGAGATGTAGCAATTCCAAAGATCATTACTAGAGGTAGTTCGTGGATATGTTCACTGGATTGTGGGAGAGGGGAGGGGAAAAAAAAGCAACAAACCCAAACATAAGACTTACATTATACAAAATCATGAAACAAATTCATTATGTTTGTACTGCTGCAAGGAGCTTAGATGCAGAAAAGGAGGAAATTAAAAGATTTGTTGTCAGTAAACCAAGAGTTTTGATGTGGATCAAAATGCAACAGAAAGGCAGGCATTTAAAGCCCTAGAGCAGGAGAGCAAATTCAAGTGTATTTTGGGATACAAGCTTCAGGAAGTGGCATAAAAAGCATCTTTGCAGTTGGGAGGCATCCTGGGCTGTACTAGGAGGAGTGTGTCCAGCAGATCAAGGGAGGTTCTCCTCTCCCTCTACTATGCCCTGCTGAGACCTCATCCTGAATACTGTGCTCGGTTTTGGGCTCCCCAGTTGAAGTGGGACAGGGATCTCTGGCCTCACTGTTAACACTTTGAAACAGCTGCAAACAGAAAATGGTTAGAGGGGTGGAAGAATGAAACATCAGAGAATGTTACCTGCTGATGACTATGAAGTCTTCAAGTACTTTTGTGCTGAAACTCTCCATGTCTTTCAATACAACTACAACTGGAGGATACTGCCCATATTTAGAAGAGGAAGATGTTCTTTTGCTTGGAGTTCCAGAATCTGTTTTCTTTAAAGCCATTTGTTAGGGATTAATAAGCAGAAGACAGGGAAATAAAAAGATGGGATCACATCTATGATATTATGAACCTTCAAAGTGATGTGACTGACTTGTTGCTACAGTTGTGTTTGTTCTTAGAATTGCAACTTTTCTTCCTTCTGTTTGGAAACAAACAAATTCTAAGAACCCAAATTCCAGCTAAGATTAGCTCAGTGGGACAGAACTAGTGAATCACAGAAGCTGACAAACATCCAGGCTGGAAAAGCTCCTCAGGATCACCAAGTCCAACCCAGAAAGCTACTCTGCAAAGTTCACCCTTAAATATCCTCAAGCACCACATACAAATGACTTTTAAACACATCCAGGGTTGGTGACTCCACCACCTCCCTGAGCAACCCATTCCAATGCCTGACCACTCTTGACATGAAAAAGTTTACCCTAATGCCCAATCTAAACATACCCAGTTGCATCTTGAGGCAATTCCCTCTTGTTCTACCCCTAATTCCCTGTGAGCAGAGACCAGCACCAACTTCTCCACAACCTCCTTTCAGGTAGCTGCAGACAGCCATGAGCCTTGCTCTCAGCCTCCTCTGTTTCACACTAACCAGCCCCAGCTCCCTCAGTCTCTCCTCAGCAGATTTACTCTCCAGGCCATTCCCCAGCTTCTCTGCCCAAAACTGAACACAGTATTCGAGGTTTGGCCTCTCCTGCTGGCCACAGCATTTCTAATCCCAGCCAGGATGCCATTGGCTTTCTTGGCCACCTGGGCACACTGCTGGCTCCTATTCAGCTGCTTGTCCATTACAATCCCCAGGTCCCTTTCTGCCATGCAGCCACACTGCCCCAAGCCTGTAGTTTTGTTTGGAGTTGTTGTGGCCCAAGTGCAGGGCCTGGTGCTCATGCTGTTGAGACTGAGGGAGAATACATGTCAGACACACACTGCCAATTTCCTCTATCTTCAACTCTGTAATCAAAAGAGCATCTACTTAACTAAACTGTCTTGTAACACATTGCTCTGAACACAGGATGTTAGGGGTTGGAAGGGACCTTTGGAGATCTTCCAGTCCAACCCCCCTGCCAGAGCAGGACCATATCACCTAGTTCAGGTCACACAGGAACACATCCAGGCAGGACTGAAAGGCTCCACAGAAGGAGACTCCACAACCTCTCTGGGCAGCCTGTGCCAGGGCTCCATGACTCCTACACTCAAGAAGTTCTTGCTCATGTTGAGGTGGAGCTTCCTGTGCTGCAGTTTCCATCCCTTGCCCCTTGTCCTATGGCAGGGCACAAGTGAGCAGAGGCTGTCCCTGTCCCTACCTTCCTGCCCCCCAGCCCTCAGCTATTGACAGACATTGCTCAGATCCCCTCTCAGCCTTCTCCTCTGCAGACTCAGCAGCCTGAGGAGCTCTCAGCCTTTCCTCATCAGGCAGTGCTCCAGTCCCTTCAGCATCCTCGCAGCCCTTTGTTGAACCCTTTCAAGCAGATCCCTGTCCCTCTTGAACTGGGTATGATGATGTCATAAAATCAGTTCTACCTTTTATTCATACTAGAAATAAAACTTAAACTTCATCAGCCTTATTTAATACAACTCCTTGTCAATGCAGTGTGGGTGGCAGATGACATAATGGCACATTAGTACTAACGAGAAGCCTTCCCGTGGAGTGGCTCCTCCTTCTCAATGAAGCTGAGATGGCATTAGAAGCTTCTAGTTCCCATTTAGTCTATAAAATAGAACTCTTTGCTTGGTTTTCAGAACTCTAACACCCACACCTTACCAAAAACTAACTCCCCATTTGCTCTATACCCTATTGATTTATACTTGAATCACCTCAATCTTATTTCTTAGTATTGGTGGAAAAGCTCAACCTTTTGGCCTTTTTTCTCCCCACCACAGCACAGAAATCTGAATGATTCAACTTCTTTTCTTCCAAAGCATCTAAAGGTCAGGTGATTTACAAAAACAGAACCCCAACATCCTACCTTTGTTACACTTTCATACCAGGTGACAAGTGAAGACATCGAACAACGGATTCTCTTCTGGGACACCTGCACATAATCCTCATCTTCCAAGGGCTCCTCATCTATCTGGCAGTTCATCAGCTGCCCCATCAGCTTTTGCATTAGGTTTTTTATCCCTTGACAAAACATTTTGAGACAGGCAATAAAGGGGTTTTAGTTATTCAGGAACACTTATCCAACTCCTCCTCTAAAAAGCCATCCCAAGTTACCAGGTTTTCACTCTTCTAATTATTCTCCTCCTCTTTCCAGAATGCACATCTGGTGCTCCAGAAAGCCTGAAGGTATTCCTGAGGTGCATTATTGTTAATGCAATAAGAATTACCCCATACATTTATCCAGATAGCAGCAGTTAAGGTTTAAGAGGTTGGCCCTGCACCTTTCCTCACCTCCTGCCACATGCTATTCAAACCATTAAGCCAGCCAAACTTTGGATCTGGGGATGCTGCCACAGCTTCAGTGTTTTTACATCAAAACAAATAAAAGGAGCAACAAGACCAGGACAGAATTTTATTCTACAGAATCACAGAATGCTTTAGGTTGGAAGGGAGCTCAAAGCTCAGCCAGTTCCAACCCCCTGCCATAGGCAGGGACACCTCTCACTAGAACAGGTCGCTCAAGGCCTCATCCAATCTAGAACACAACAGTTTGGAAGGGACCTTTGAAGGTCTCCTTGTCCAACCCCTCTCCTGCAGTGAGCAGAGGCATTTCTAACTAGATCAGGTTGCTCAGCCCTCATCAAGTTTGACCTTGAATGCCTCCAGGGATGGGCCTCAACCACATCCCTGGGTAACCTGTTCCAATTTTACCACTCTCGCTGTAAAGAATTTCCTCCATATATCCAACCTAAATCTACCCTGCTCCAGTTTCAAACCATTGCCCCTCATCCTACTACTACAAACCCTTCTACACAAGCCCCAGACTTTCTGCAGATCCCCTTCAGAAGTTGAAATGCATCTGTAAGATCTCCCCAGAGCCTTCTTTTCTCCATTTCTCATTCCTACCCATTCCCTCACTGTACTAACATGACTGCAAGCATTTAGAAGCTGGCATGCATGCACACACTGGGCAGTTAAACAAGAGGAAAGCCAAGCCACAGTATCATAGAATCAGCCAGGCTCAGAAGGGACCACAAGGATCAGACAGTTCCAAGCCTCCTGCATTGGTAGGGACACCCTACCCTAGAGCAGGCTGCCCACAGCCTCAGCCAGCCTGGCCTCAAACACCTCCAGCCATGGGGCCTCAACCACCTCCCTGGGCAACCCATTCCAGCCTCTCACCACTCTCATGCTGAAGAACTCTCTCCTCACATCCAGGCTGAACCTCCCCACCTCCAGCTTTGCTCCATTCCCCCCAGTCCTGTCACTGCCTGACATACTAAGAAGTCCCTCCCCAGCTTTTTTGTAGGCCCCCTTCAGATCCTGGAAGGCCACAAGAAGGTCACCTCAGACATGAAACATGCACCAAGCAGCACATCCTTGACAATTCTGCAACAACTATGCAACATTTCCATCTTCACTGCTCTCAACTGGAACTGACTGTCTCTTAAATGCAGCAGGAATTACTGCTGTGTTAACATGGGGTTGAGTAAATCTTTAGGAAGTCTTCACAATCTCTCCCTCCATACCACTCTTCATCTGGGGACAAAAGCTCTTATTTCTAGCTCATTAACAGCTTACCCAGAAGCAGCAGCAAAGCCACTGCAGTATTTACCTGCACAATTTTTGGCTTCCAGCATGGCTATGTAAGGAGTAATGTTATTCTGAAGGACATCAGTGAGACTTCTAAAAGTCAAGCTGTGATCTGTGACATTTACACCTAGGGGAAAAAAAAAACAACAAAATTTAAAGGGCAACTTCCCTGTGATTTGTGATTGAAAAATTCAACTTCCCTGTGATTTGTGATTGAAAAATTAACTGGAGAGCAACCCTTCAGCAAAGGTGTTAACTTACTGGACACAGAGATAAAGCAGGAGGTCTTCCCTGCTTCCTTCTCCCAGCCTAATCTCTTCTGTTAACCTTTCTGAAGCTGATACTGCTCACAGCAATTGCTGGAAGTCAGCAATATGTTTTCCTTTGACCTCTCTGTGTCAGTTTGAAGCAGGTCTACACAACAACAAAAATTACCCAAGACAAGAGCTGCAGTAGGGATCTCTCTGGACTTCATCCCACGAGTCCATTCTGTGGTCTTCTCTTGGAAGTCAGGATGAGACTGCCTCAAAAAACTTACTAGGTTATCAAATAACTGCTTGTTCAAGTCCTCCTGTATTTGCTGTACACACACAAAAAGAGAGATTTTATTTATTAACAGGTGGAAATATCACAATAACCTTTTTTATGCTCCTTTCCTGCATGGTTTATAATCCTTAAAACCCCAGGACAAAATGTTAAGTAACTCCAAGTATTGGGTTTGCATAGCAGGGTTTTAGCAGGTAGGGGAGAGTACAGGTTTCAGTGAAGAACAGACAGAAGTTTCTCTGTGTCCAACAGCCAATGGCAATCAGCTCCAAGATGGATCTGTCACTGGCCAAGGCCAAGCCCATGAGCAATGGTTGTAGTGCCTCTGTGATAATGTATTCAAGAAGCCAATCATGTGGTGGGCTACAGCAAGAGCAGTGTGGGCAGCAGGGCAAGGGACATTATTTTGCCCCTTTACTCTGCTCTCCTCAGACCCCACCTGCAGTCCTGGGTGCAGGCCTGGAGCCCCCAACACAAGCAGGACATGGAAGTTTTGGAGCCAGTGCAGAGGAGGCCACCAAGATGCTGAGAGGGCTGCAGCAGCTCTGCTCTGAGGACAGGCTGAGAGAGTTGGGGCTCTGCAGCCTGGAGAAGAGAAGGCTTCCAGGAGACATTGGAGTGGCCTTCCAGTATCTGAAGAGAACCTAAAGGAGTGCTGGGGAGGGACTATTGGCAAGGTCTTGTAATGACAGGATGAGGAAGGACAGATTTAAACTGGCAGAGGGGAGATTTAAACTGGATGTTAGGAAGAAGTTGTTTCCAGTGAGGGTGGTGAGACACTGGCACAAGTTGCCCAGGAAGGCTGTGGATGGTACCTCCCTGGAGATGTTCAAGGCCAGGTTGGATAAGGCCTTGAGCAACCTGTTCTAGTTGGAGGTGCCCCTGCCTATGGCAGGGAGTTGGAACTGGCTGAGCTTTGAGGTCCCTTCCAACCTAAACCATTCTATGATCTCCACAAACTTGTGTGTGCTCTCTATAACCAGCACTGTGATGCAGTGCAGTGCTCTGTCCAACCTGGATGTTATGGTTTGAAAAGGTTGCTGACCAGTCAAAGTGAGCTGGACCACAGAACAGTAAGGACAAAATTAGAGGAATTCACGTATTTAGCCCAAAGGTACAAATTGTAAGCTCCATCCAGCTGGCTTCTACTGTACATCCCCAAAACAAGCTGTGGAAAGAAAATTCTCATCATGTCTGGAGCCAAACAGCAGGCAGCATATGGAATAGTTGCCCTGAATCCTTGACACTGAATAGAAGAGGAAATCCCTGCTGTACAGAAACAATTATTCTTCCTATAATGCAAGCCAGCTGGCTACAGGGACTTACCAGCAGCATGCCATCTAGCACACAACAATTAGGAGGCCACAGTGCTGTATGAAATTAACTTTGATCCCCAGCAGAAAACCCTCCTGACACTGGGCAGACTGTTTCAACATCCCATGCTTGCAGCTGTGTTATTCAGTCTTTGACATCCAGACAGATGTGTTCAACACAAATCCACTGCGAATCCTGGGCTGCTGTGAACTTTGTAACACTGAGGTCACAGAGGTCAAGAGCAACCCAAAAATCCTCAGACAGCTGGCAAGCACTGAAGGCAGAAAACAGCAGTATGCCAGGAATGAATAGAAAGGGCAAGTAGTAAGAAGAGAAACTTGGAGGCAGCAGCTTGAAGCATCAAAAGCAGCAAGTTCTGTGGTTAAAAGTCATGTGTTATTGATGGCCTTATGACTATTTCATATTCTGGACCTGGATTTCAATCTCAGTCAGTATTTCTGGCCCTGTTACTGCTTTAACTAATTGCCCTATTATCAGACATGCAGAACCCAAGAGCTCCAGAAACAAAGATGGAAGCAGCACTGCTATAAATGCCAAAGACCACTTCAGTGTGAGGTGCAGGACTCACCTCTGTTTCTGCTTTGATCTGATCCCATAAGGACTGACAAGTAACAAATCGCAGCTCAGTGTCCTCTGAAGCACCCTTTCTTTCTCCAAAATCATCCTCTAGAAGGACAGAAAGCAAAGGCAGGCACAAATCAGATCATTACAAAATAATATCTTAATAGATACAGCTATATCTAAGGGAGATGAGGTTTAGTCAATTAATTAGCTGCTGGTATCTGGTAGAATAAGCGAGAACCTATTACCCAAGTGTGCAGGCAGAAGGCAAGGAACTGGCTTCTATCTCAAGTCCCACATGAGCTAAAGGCCAAGTCAGAGCAGCCTTTATTCTTAAAATGAAATTAAACTTAAATCAATACATCTTTCCCTTGCTTCAGAAAGCTTTGTGGGTCTCTTTCACCTATTGAATAGTTGATCTTCCTTCACTGTTACAATCAGAATCCAACTATAAAGGCTTGCAAGGACGTATGAAAATCCTTTCCTTTCCCCTTGGAAGATGCAGCTAACACTAATGTCCTGCAAATGGGATGGGAACTGTCAGGTTAAATGAAACCCAAGTTTATCTACTTCCAAAATACATCAAACAACTGTGCCAGCAAAACTTTTATGTGGTCTACCTTTTACCAGACTTTTACCAGGCCTACCTGTCTGGTTTGCCTCTAAATTGCCTTTCACTTCCATGCATGCTCTTTATAAGAAAGAAAAGGAGAATCAGATCCTTTTTGGGTGTCTTGGCACCCTTTCTGATTCCATCTGGCTCCCCATATGTTGCTCTGCCTCACAGAAACTCTCCCCCAGCTTACAGCTGGAAAAAGGAAAGGCAGAGCTGGAAGGAAGATAAAAGTGGCTAAATTCAGACTGAGAGTTTTTCAGCCAGCAAGTGATTTGTGTAAGCATGGAAAGGAGTTTTCTTGTAACAGAAAACAAATGTGGAAATACAAAGCTGGTTAAACAATCCTGATGGCTGGAGATGACAAAAACCCCAAACACACAAGTCAACAATTTGCTGGGGTTCCTCTGGAGAAATGAGATTCAGCAACACTGGCAATAAGGAGCAAAAGAAATCCTCCCACGGTTAGGGCAGAACTCAGCCAGATGTGGTGAACCTTCCAGGATTAACCCTTCTCAAGCACAGAAATGTATGTTAAAACACACTAACCTGGTTTGTGAGACACCCTTCTCTTCTTGGGACTTGGTTTAAAAACAAAGCAGCCCTAGAGAATGGCAAAAAGAAAACAAACTTCAACATGAGCACCAATCTGACTCTGACTCTTGAGGCCACTTAACTCTCATTTCAGTGCTCCATTAAACCAACAATTTGAACTGCCAGAATCTTAAGGATATCAGTTTGCAATTTGCCCCTTTATATTGCTGGTTTGAGGTGGAAAAAAAAATAGTGGAAGCAGTCTGCCAGCATATTTAGGAGGAACTTTATCATCTTTCTATTATGTTCTTCAATTCAAGTGGCTGGAGGGCTGGGCCCAGAGAGTGGTGGTGAATGGTGCTACATCCAGCTGGAAGCTGTCTCTAGTGGTGTGCCCCAGGGATCAATGCTGGGCCCAATCCTGTTCAATATCTTTCATCAATATCTTAGTGATCTGGAGCAGGGGATTGAGTTCAGCATCAGTCAGTTTGCAGATGGCACCAAGTTAGGAGCAAGCGTGGACCTGGTGGAGGGTAGCAGAGCCCTGCAGAGGGACTTGGCCAGGCTGGATGGGTGGGCAGAGGCCAATGGAATGAGATTGAGCAAGGCCAGGTGCAGGGTTCTGCACTTTGGCCACAACAACCCCAAGCAGCACTACAGGCTGGGGACGGAGTGGCTGAGAGCAGCCAGGCAGAAAGGGACCTGAGGGTACTGGTAGATAGTAGCTGAACATGAGCCAGCAGTGTGCCCAGAATCGGGAGCAGTGCGGGCAGCAGGACACTGCTTGTACTCAGCACTGCTCAGGCCACACCTTGAGTGCTGTGTCCAGTTCTGGGCACCTCAATTGCAGAGAGATGTGGAGGTGCTGGAAGGTGTTGAGAGAAGGGCAGCAAGGCTGGGGAGGGGCCTGGAGCACAGCCCTGTGAGGAGAGGCTGAGGGAGCTGGGGGTGTGCAGCCTGCAGCAGAGGAGGCTCAGGGCAGAGCTCATTGCTGCCTGCAGGGAGGCTGTAGCCAGGTGGGGTTGGGCTCTGCTGCCAGGCAAGCAGCAACAGAACAAGGGGACACAGCCTGAAGCTGTGCCAGGGGAGGCACATTCTGTGCTTCTGTGCTCCACAGCCTCCTGGAGGTGTGCAAGGTCTGGTTAGATAAGGCCTTGAGCAACCTGTTCTAGTGGGAGGTGTCCCTGTCTATGGTATGGGTTTGCAACTGGCTGAGCTCTGAGGTCCCTTCCAACCTCAACCGTTCTATGATTCAATACAACACTTAAGGTCTGGCCATACACTAGCACTGCAATGAATGTCCCTGTCCCTGCTGCCAGGTCTGACTACAGGCCAAGATGCTAACAGATACTTAACACTAAGTGACAGTGCTTTTGCTTTTATTTCTCCATTAGATTAGCTTCTGGGGGAGAGGCAGAGTGCTTCAAAGTGGCAGCAAGCAGCATCAGCAGGCTTTAGGCACAAAACCTACAGCCACACCACTGCTGCTCCGTTCCAGGCGAGTGTTACCTAAAGCACGAACGCTTTTCGGGTGCTGAAGGCACACGAATGCTTGCTGGAAACAAAAGCCATGGTAAAGCGAGGGCAAGTGGGCGTCAAGGCACAGACGAAGAGCCTCCAAGACTTGATACAGCAAGGGAAAGGCACAGAGCACAACAAGCAGCTGGGAGCCTGTGCAGAGAGGATGGGGGAACCGACGGGGGATGAAGGTTAAGAGGAGCAGATGCAGGATGCTACAGATCAGCTCCTGCAACACCCGCACTGCTGCTTTCCTCACGGAGCCCGTGCGGGACCGCTCCGGTCAGACAAAGCCCCCGTCCCGCCGAGGCGCGGGGATCTGCCCGCCGCGGCACAAGGCCTCCAGCCTTCCCGGCACCCTGCGGCCCCTCCCCTCCGGTGCGCCGCTATCGGCGACCGAAAGACGCCAGCCCCTCACCTTGGAGACGGAGGACGTGCTCATGTCGCCCCTGCCGCGCCCCAGGCCCGAGCAGCCGCGGCCGCGCTCCCGCCGTTGCCGCCGCCACACACCGGGACGGGCGGGGCCGCGCAGCCCGGAGCACCGCCCGGCCCCCGCCGCCCGCCACAGCCTGCGGCCTCACCACTCCGCTCCGCACACGGGGGGGCAGTGGCGGCGGCAGTGCCTGCTGCGCCGGCGCACCTCCCCCGCGCAGCGGGCACCGCCAGGCTCTTCCCCCTCTCTCAGCTCCGTCCTGGGAGTGGTAGGGCCCAGCCCGCCCCTGGGCGGGCACACAGGAAGGCTGCGGGGAAAGGGCGGCTGCGACCTTGCGTGTGGCGGCGCCGCTATGGCTGCCTCTGCGTTTCGGAGGAGCATCGCTTCCCAGGTACTCTGCTGCCCCTTGCCACTTGCGTGGAGGGGGGTGCGCCGTGGCTGTAAAAGTTCCCTTCGTGCCTTCAAACCTGACACCCTCACTGCGAGCCTTTCACAGCGGGGCTCGGTGCGGGCTTCCCTGCCCCGCGGGCGCTTCCCTGCCCCGCGGGCGCCGCCGGCCCTAGGCGGAGCTCTGACGAGGCCCGTGGGGACCCTCCTGCTCCTTCCGCTGGTGTGCCTGCAGCCCCCCCGAAGGCTTAAACCCTCGAGGAATTAATCAGGAGGCTACCCACTGTCAGGACCCAGCCGCTCGGAGCTTGCTAGGGAGGCCCCGGCACGCCGTGGCCCTCCTCATCCCCTCACTTCTGAGCCCCAGGACGCAGGCAGAGTTATGAAGTAGGTATGTTCTGAAGGGGGCTGCAGAAAAGCTGGGGAGGGAGATTTTAGGCTATCAGGGAGTGACAGGACTGGGGGGAATGGAGTGAGGCTGGAGGTGAGGAGGAAGTTGTTGAGCAGGAGAGTGGTGAGAGGCTGGAATGGGTTGCCCAGGGAGGTGGTTGAGGCCCCATGGCTGGAGAGGTTTCAGGCCAGGCTGGCTGAGGCTGTGGGCAGCCTGCTCTAGGGTAGGGTGTCCCTGCCCATAGCAGAGGGGTTGGAACTGGCTGCTCCTTGTGGTCCCTTCCATCCCTGACTGATTCTATGCTTTATTACAGCACTGGGTGCAGGCAGGATCACTCCAGCACGCCCCATGCTGGCACAAGTTACAATGTATGTTACAAGAGCAGGCATATTCATGATAAGAGGTAGAGTTATTACAGTTATTTCTTGCAGTTCATTAACATAGGCATTTTCCCACTCTTTGCCTCAGTTCAAGCCACCCCGGTGTGCTTGAATGGTTATCCAGGATGAGCACCAGCACAGTCTTCCTCACAGGGTCTTTACATCTTTGATCAGCAGGCCTCTCTTTATTGTTGCTGTCAGGATACCTCTGCTTCTCCTTTATCTCCTTCCTGCTTTCCTTAGTCACTGCAGACCTGGGCCTTTGCAAGATTACATAGCACAGAACTCCAAGAAGTAGTTGCAGACACTTCTGCAGTATCCATTGTTTAGGTTTGCACATTGTCAACT
Source organism: Pogoniulus pusillus (assembly GCF_015220805.1). NCBI lineage: Eukaryota > Metazoa > Chordata > Aves > Piciformes > Lybiidae > Pogoniulus > Pogoniulus pusillus. Next base: position 14,275,254 of record NC_087294.1, read on the forward strand.
GACTCCTATAAACAAAGGTTTCTACAAAGTTTGGTGGTTTATGGTTTGCAACAGATACCCTCAAAATGTGCATCTGGTCTGTAAGGCCCTTCACTATCATAGAATCAAGCAGGTTGGAAGAGACCTCCAAAATCATCCAGTCCAACCTATCCCCCAGCCCTATCCAGTCAACCAGACCATGGCACTGAGTGCCTCATCCAGGCTTTTCTTGAAGACCTCCAGGGATGATGCCTCCACCAACTCCCTGGGCAGCCCATTCCAGTGGGAAATCACTCTCTCTGAAGAACTTTCTCCTAACATCCAGCCTGTACATTCCCCAGCACAACTTGAGACTGTTTCCCCTTGTTCTATTGCTGGTTGCCTGGGAGAAGAGGCCACCCCCCACCTGGCTACAGTGTCCTCCTTGATTTTCTTCTATCACTTACAGGTGCAGGATATGCTGAGTGAGCTGTAGCAACTTGACTAATCCATAAAGGCATGGCCCAGGGCTTGATAGAATCCTTTGTAAGAGAATGAAGCACAGGAAGCCAAACATAGAATCAACCAGGCTGGAAGGGAACTCCAATCTCACCCAGTCCAACCTAGCACCCAGCCCTGACCAGTCAACCAGACCATGGCATTAAGTGCCCCAGCCAGGCTTTGCTTCATCACCTCCAGGAACAGCCACTCCACCACCTCCCTGGGCAGCCCATTCCAATGCCAATCACTCTCTCTGCCAACACCTTCCTTCTGATATCCAGCCTAGACCTCCCCTGGCACAACTTGAGACTCTGTCCCCTCCTTCTGTTGCTGCTTCCCTGGCAGAAGAGCCCAGCCCTCACCTGGCCTACAGCCTCCCTTTGAGTAGTTGTAGAGAGCAATGAGGTCTGCCCTGAGCCTCCTCTTCTGCAGGCTGCACCCCACCCAGCATCCTCAACCTCTCCAGGCCCCTCACCAGCTTTGTCACCCTTCTCTGGACACCTTCCAGCACCTCAACGTCTCTCTTGAATTGAGGAGCCCAGAACTGGACACAATACTGTAGGTGTGGCCTGACCAGTGTTGAGTACAGGGGCAGAAGAACCTCCTTTGTCCTGCTGGCCACACTGCTCCTGATCCAGGCCAGGATGCCACTGGCTGCCTCGGCCACCTGGGCACAGATGTTTTGCCTTCCTTTTCTAAGGCACTTTGGGATGTGGTTCAGTGAGCATAGGGGTGTTTGGCTGACAGTTGGACTTGATATCAAATGTCTTTTCCAACCTTAATGATATGATGATTCAATGATGACCTTAGAATCATTAAGGTTGGCAAAGACCTCTGTCATTTTTTGGATCTGTGTTGCATTTAATTGGTTTATAACAGTTAATAAACTGGGTGGTTTTTTTTTTTAACCTGGACTGAAACTGGTTTTCAGACATAAATGATGCATCTCCTATTTTAAACAGGGAGAAGTATTTTTCCTGGGATCTTTTATTTTATTCCTATAACCACTCTGTTCTTTCTTTCAAATCTAGCTATCAAAGCTTTTGGATCTGCCACCAGAAAATTTAATCAAGTCCATATCTGCAGTTCCTGTCTCCAAGAAAAGGTAGCCTTCACATTTTATCTTACAATGTTCTATCATTTTCCCTTGGGCTTGTTGTTTCAAGAGACTTTAGGGACACAGAAACACAGAAGCTGCCTAAACCTCATATAACAGACCAAACCAGTTTCAGGAAGATAACCAAATCTAATTAGACTGCTATATGTTTTTAAACCAGCTCAAAATAAATGCAATTGCTTCATAGAATCAACCAGGTTGGAAGAGACCTCCAGGACCATCCAGTCCAACCTATCACCCAGCCCTAGCCAATCAACCAGGTTGGAAGAGACCTCCAAGCTCATCCAGTCCAACCTATCACCCAGCCCTATCCAGTCAAGTAGACCATGGCACTGAGTGCCCTATCCAGTCTTTTCTTGTACACCCCCAGGGATAGCAACTCAGTGCTTGAATGGCAAATGGTTCAGCATTAGTGAGCTGAGTGTGGAACTGGCTCACAACCAGTTGTGAAGTTATGGGTTGGAGCACCTCTCTTATGAAGACAGGCTGAGAGAGTTGGGGTTGTTCAGTATGGAGAAAAGAAGGCTCCCACGAGACCTTCTTGTGGCCTTCCAGTGTCTGAAAGGGGCTACAAGAAAGCTGGGGAGAGACTTTTGAGGGTGTCAGGTAGTGATAGGACTAGGAGGAATGGAGCAAAACTAGAGGTGGGTAGATTCAGGTTGGATGTTGGAAGGATGTTCCTCACCATGAGGGTGGAGAAACATTGGAACAAGTTGCCTAGGGAAGTGATGGAGGTCCCAGCCCTGGAGATATTTAAGGCTTGGCTGGATGTGGCTCTGAGCAGCCCAATGTGGTGTGAGGTGTCTCTGCCTATGGAAAGGGGGTTGGAAGTGGATGATGCTTGAGGTCTCTTCCAGCCTTGGCAGCTCTGTGGGTCTGCCATTCCTCCAGGCTCATTCAAGGCTTCTCAAAAGGTTTCACAGATTTATTGCTGGTGCTTTTACAGCTTTACAAGTGAGCAGAAAACAGCAGCTAAACAGAAACAGAGAGGAGCTCAGCCTAAGTAAGAAAGTGCAGCCAGCACCCATGGGTGATGTTAGAGAGACCATCAATCCTATTCCTGCCTAACCAGAGGGCCACCAGGTCCCCCAGCCTTTGATCCCTCCACCGTTCACCCACTGTGCACCATGGGGACTCACCAGTGATGATGGGAGAAGGATCCCTCTGCCCAGCTGGGCAAGCTTGGAGCCACTGCCTTTTCAGGGGCAGATTATAAAGGGGAGCAGGCAGAGAGGGCAAAGTGGTCACACCTGGGGTGAGAATGGACTCCAATAGAACCCAGGTTAAAAAAGGGAGTAGGCAGAGAGGGTAAAGTGGTCACACCTGGGGTGGGAGGAGACTCCAACAGAACCCAGGTTAAAGAAAGGGCAATGGGCAGGGAGGGTAAAGTGGTCACACCTGGGGTGGGAGGAGACTCCAACAGAACCCAGGTTAAAGAAAGGGCAATGAGCAGGGAGGGTAAAGTGGTCACACCTGGGGTGGGAGGAGACTCCAACAGAACCCAGGTTAAAGAACGGGCAATGGGCAGGGAGAGTAAAGTGGTCACACCTGGGGTGGGAGGAGACTCCAACAACACTCAGGTGCTCTGGGTTTGGGGAATAAAAGGGGAAAATGCAGTGTGGGGTGGAAAAGGGACAGATATGGTGAAAAAGAGGAGGTGGTGCTGAAAGGAGGGAGCTGGAGAGGAAGAGGATAGAGATGATAAGAGGAGAGTGGGGGGAAAGGAAGGAGATGTAGAGGAAAGGAGGGAGCTGGGGGAGCAGGGAGATTTAAGAAGAAAAGGCACACTGGCCTGTAGTATTTGCACTGAAACAGCCTTTGCATCACCAACCCTTTGTCACTTCTGCTTGGAGCAGTAACCAGCCATTTTCACTGGCTCCCTGTGTTGGCTGCAGAAGAACAAGTCACACCTGTCTAAGTGGAAAAAGATGAGGAAATAAAGAGGAAAACAAAGAATAAACAAAAACAGAAAAGAAAACAAATACTGATTATAAATACATAAATACAAAGCATGAAGTCCTTGAGCAAGTTCTGCATGGGCCAGCAAAGTGCCCTTGTGGCCAGGGCAGCCAATGGCATCCTGGGCTGCATCAGGAAAACTGTGGCCAGCAGGGCTAGGGAGATCCTTCTCCCCACACTACTCTGCCCTGCTGAGACCACACTAGCAATGCTGTGTCCAGTTTTGGGCTCCCCAGTTCAGGAGAGACAGGAACATGCTGGAGAGAGTCCAGCAGAGAGCCAGGAGCATGAGTGGGGCACTTGAGCATCTCCCCTATGCAGAGAGCCTGAGGGCCCTGGGGCTGTTGAGTCTGGAGCAGAGAAGGCTGAGAGGGGATCTGAGCAATGTGTGCAAACAGCTGAGGGGTGGGGGTGAAGGGGAGGGGGCCAAGCTCTGTTGGGTGCTGCACAGCAAGAAGCCAAGGAGCAATGGATGCAAAGTGGAGCAGAGAAGGTTTCATCTCAACAGGAGGAGAAACTTGTTTGGAGTGAGGGTGGCAGAGCCCTGGAGCAGGCTGCCCAGAAAGGTTGTGGAGTCTTCTTCTCTGCAGACTTTCCAACCCCTCCTGGCTGCATTCCTGTGTGGACTGCTCTCTGTGATCTTGCTTTTGGCAGCAGGATTGGCCTGGATGATCTCTGGAGCTCCCTTCCAACCTCTTAACGTTCTGTGAAAGTGTCCCTGCCCATGACAGGGGAGTTTGAACTTGCTGTTCCTTGAGGTCTCCCAACCCTGACAATTCTGTGATGTCTCTTGGAGAGTTGTAGTGATGTTATCAAGTAAATTATTCATCAGCATAACTTTTGTTTAGTCTGAAGTGGTGTTCTCACCATATCTACTTTATGACTTTGCTGTAGCTAAGGTAATATTTAGCCTTCTACTGCAGCTTTCTGTACACAGGGAACTTGCAGCTATGTGACTAGGTTACACTTGGCAGTTAGGCTTATCACATACAGAGTTAGCTTGGATATGCTAAACTCTACCTGCCATTTCCAGAGGCTTTTTACCTGATTTTTGTACACTCTTTTTTTTCCCAGGTGTGCTGCTGATTTCCAGCTTTCCATTGCTTCTGTAACAGAAGACAATTCTAGTGGTTGCTTATCACCAGAGCTTAGTCTTCAAGCTCAGAAGCTAGCTGAAAGGGTATGCTAATACATTCATCATATATTTGTGCAAACCAGACAGAGGTATAGCAGGCATTGTGGGCTCCCCAGTTTGAGAGAGGCAGGGAGCTGCTAGAGAGAGTCCATTGAAAAGCCACGAGGATGACTGGGGGACTTGAGCATCTCCACCATGAAGAGAAACTGAGGGACCTGGGGTAGATTAGTCTGGAGAAGACTGAGAGGGGAGAGTGGCTGTAGCCAGGTGGAGGTTGGTCTCTTCTCCCAGGTAACCAGCAACAGAACAAGGGGATTCAGTCTCAGTTTGTGCCAGGGTGGGTCTTGGCTGGATGTCAGGAGGAAGTTGTTGTCAGAGAGAGTGATTGGCAGTGGAATGGGCTGCCCAGGGAGGTGGTGGAGACACCATCCCTAGAGGTGTTCAAGAAAAGCCTGGCTGGGGCACTTAGTGCCATGGTCTGGTTGACTGGCCAGGGCTGGGTGCTAGGTTGGACTGGATGAGCTTGGAAGAATCTATGATATTTGAGAAGTTGGGAGGGTATCCAAAGGGTATGACATAGCCTGTGCTGTGGCCCAAAAGTTGAGGAAGGAGCTGAGTATGCAGTGGCTTAAAAAATCAAAGACTGTAGAATGGAGCCCTAGAATAGCAACTTTCACCTCCTGGTTGCTTTAGTGTCAAGCATGAGGGTAGAATTTCTTGTGCATGCTAATGAGCTTTAGTAGGGATGTAGAACTTGGCTTTCTCAAAGATACTAACCAGAACACACCTTGTTAGAGGTTGGAAGGGACCTCTGGAGATCTTCCAGTCCAACCCCCCTGCCAGAGCAGGACCATAGACTCTAGTGCAGGTCACACAGGAACACCTCCAGAGGGGGCTGGAAAGGCTCCAGAGAAGGAGACTCCACAGCCTCTCTGGGCAGCCTGTGCCAGGGCTCTGGGACCCTTACACTCAAGAAGTTCCTGCTCATGTTGAGGTGGAACTTCCTGTGACCCTTGTCCTATCCCAGAGCACAAGTGAGCAGAGGCTGTCCTTGTACCTTCCTGCCCTCCAGCCCTCAGCTATTGATAGACATTGCTCAGGTCCCCTCTCAGCCTTCTCCTCTGCAGCCTAAGCAGCCCCAGGGCTCTCAGCCTTTCCTCCTCAGGCAGTGCTCCAGGCCCTGCAGCATCCTTGTAGCCCTGCCTTGGCCTCTATCCAGTAGGTCCCTGTCCCTCTTGAACTGGGGAGCCCAGAACTGGATGCAGTGTTCCAGGTGGAGCCTCGCTAGGGCAGAAGAGAGTGGGAGGTTACCAGATGGTAAAGTAATTATGTTGTCTTTTAGATTTTTTTTGAGATCCAGAACTCTAAGCCTATGAAAAGACCAAAATTTGTGTGAAGGAGGTTGACATTGGGGTTGGGTGCCCAATATTCCTTAGGAGTTCAGGATTTTCAGAAGCTGAGCTTTATGGACATAGGAAATTGGCCTTTTACATTTGTGTTTTGTGTCACTGAATGCTGCAGAACTTTGTCATTACAGTCAGAAACTTCAAGGAAGCAATCTAAAGCTTCTGTCTCTAGGTTGTTTTTAATGTCTTGATTTTTAAGTGATGTTTTTTGCCTGCTGCCAGACACTCTGTAAATTGTCAAATGTGCCTCAGCTTCTTGCATGTACAAAACAATCAACTGCTGCTCTCAGTCAAAATAAAACACAGAGTGTAGACACGCAGGGCTTGGAGTGAAATGTGGCATTTCAGGCTGAGTTGTTGCTTGGAACCAATAAAATCATCCCTTTTCCAACAGGTTTCATTAAATGATCCATTGGTGATTGCATCAAACCAATAAATACTATTTAATAGTTATAATGAGTTATAATTTTCCAATGTACCTGTTTTCATGTGGAGGTTTTGGTTTTGTTTTCAGCTAAAATGTGATGCTGTTGTGAGTGAAATCAGTGCTGGGCCAGGAACAGTGAACTTTACAATAAACAGGGAATTACTAGCAAAGGTGAGTATTGTATTTCAGGTATATTGAAGTAAAATGAAACCATAGAATTCTTACTGCTGCCTTGGAAAGGTATTTTCTGTGTGTAACTGCCTGTCATAAATTCTCCTCAAGGCTCTCTGCTGCTGATTTGTTAGCTGGGCCTAGAATTTAGAATGAGATTCACAAAGGTTTAGCCCTATGAGGAGACAATGTATCTAATAGTGACTGATTCTCTTAGAGTCATAGAATCAAGCAGGTTGGAGGAGACCTCCAAGCTCATCCAGTCCAACCTAGCACCCAGCCCTGTCCAGTCAACCAGACCATGGCTCTAAGTGCCAAGGCTTTGCTTGAACACCTCCAGGGATGGTGTCTCCACCACTTCCCTGGGCAGCCCATTCCAATGCCAATCACTCTCTCTGCCAACAACTTCCTCCTAACATCCAGCCTAGACCTCCCCTGGCACAACCTGAGACTGTGTCCCCTTGCTGTTGCTGCTTGCCTGGCAGAAGAGACCAACCTCCACCTGGCTACAACCTCCTTTCAGGTGATTGTAGAGAGCAATGAGGTCTGCCCTGAGCCTCCTCTTCTGCAGTCTGCACATCCTCAGCTCTCTCAGCCTCTCCTCACAGGGCTGTGCTCCAGGCCCCTCTCCAGCTTTGTCGCCCTCTGTGGACACCTTCCAGCACTTCAACATCTCTCTTGAATCTCTAACTCCTCCTTTGAAAAGCAGGCTGGGCTACTGCTTTGAGTTTCTACACTATACAACTCAAAAGTCTTGATTTTCTGTGTAAAGAATCACAGAAACTTTCAGGTTGGCAAAGCCCCTCGGGATCACCAAGCCCAACACAGAGCCCTACTCTACAAGGTGCACCCTAAACATAGCCCCAAGCACCACATTCAAATGACCTTTAAACCCATCCCGGTTCACGACTGCGTCACCTCCCTGTGCAGCCCATTCCAGTGTCTGACCACTGTTTACATGAAAAAATGCTTCCTAATCATAGAATGGTTTATGTTGGAAGTGACCTTAAAGATTATCCAATTCCAAACCCCTGCCATAGGTAGGGACACCTCCCACAAGAACAGGTTGCTCAGGGCCTCATCCATCCTGGCCTTGAACACTTCCAGGCAGCCTGTGCCAGTGTCTCACCACCCTCCCTGCAAACAACTTCTTCCTAGCATCCACTTTCAGTCTCCCCTCTGCCACTTTAAACCCATTCCTCCTTGCCATGGCATTACAAGACCTTGTCAGTAGTCCCTCCCCAGCCCTCCTGTAGGCTCCCTTCAGATATTGGAAGGCTACTCCAAAGTCTCCTCCAATCCTTCTCTCCTCCAGCCTGCAGAGTCCTAACTCTCAGCCTGTCCTCATAGCAGAGCTGCTGCAGCCCTCTCAGCATCTTGGTGGCCTGCTCTGCACTGGCTCCAACTCTTCCATGTCCTGCTTGTGCTGGGGGCTCCAGAACTGCACCCAGGACTGCAGGTGGGGTCTGAGGAGAGCAGAGCCAAGGGGCAGAATCCCCTCCCTTGCCCTGTGCCCACACTGCTCTTGCTGCAGCCCAGCACAGGGTTGTGTCTGGGCTGCACTCACTGCAGGCTCCTGTGGAGCTTTTCCTCACCCCAGACCCCCAGGGCCTGTTCCTCAGGGCTGCTCTCAGCCATTCCCCACCCAGCCTGGAGCTGTGCTTGGGATTGTGCTGACCGAGGTGCAGGACCTTACACTTGGCCTTGTTGAATGTCATAAGGTTGGCCTGGGCACACCTCTGCAGCCTGTCCAGGTCCCTTTGGATGCATCCCTGCCCTCTAGCAAGTTGAGTGTGCCACACAGCTATGTGCAGAGTTGCTGAGGGTGCACTCAATTCCTCTGTCCATGTCACTGACAAAGATGTTAAACAGCTGCTAGAGTTATAAATGACCAAAGGTTCCATGCTGCTGCTGTTGTTGCAGCCTGCCCTTAGTGAACTAATGGAGAGCTCTTTTGTCACTTGAATGAGTTCAAGAGATAATTGTGAAGTGTAAAACTTCAATGTGGCATTTCCTGAAGTGAAAGAGATGTATTCATGTGCTGTTCAGGCTGGCTGAGGCTGTGGGCAGCCTGCTCTAGGGTAGGGTGTCCCTGGGCATGGCAGTGGGGTTCGACCTGGCTGCTCCTTGTGGTCCCTTCCAACCCTGACTGATTCTATGAAACTATAAAAATGTGGCTTTCTGCCAAAAAAAGCTTCCCACCAAAATCAACCTTTCTTTTCACTGCCTCGAATGGCTCTGAAGTTTCAGTTGGTGACATGCAGATTTGAGAAGTGAATGTCATTTTCTTGTTAGCTTGGCAGAGCAGCCCAGGTGAATTGCTCACATGAATAAAAGCTGTGGGATCAGCCTCTTGCATGACTCTTAAACAGATTCCCTGATCACATTTTCTGGCTTTGGTACATTTTTTCCTCTCTCTTTTTCTGTTCTCCTTGTGGTTTAGGCTGTGTTGCAGCAGGTGTTGAAAGAAGGCTCAGAGTATGGAGTAAAAAGTGAACTTTTCTCTACAGTGCCTAGACAAAAGGCAGTGATTGAGTACAGGTAGGTGAATGTGATGAGTCCTTTAAGAAAATTGCCTTTTCTGCTGATTGATATTTCACTGATTGATACTTCTCTCTGTCATGAGTGATGCCTCTGCAGGTAAACCATCTTTACAGTGTTATAGTCAGCTGTATTTGATACTCTGATATATTTGCAAGTAGTATTTAGAGAACTGAAGCTTCCCCATGCTGTATTCTTGTATTTAGAGTTTACAGCAAACAGTGTTTAGAAAACTGAAGCTTTCCCCATGCTGTATTTCTTGTATTTAGAGTTTGCACTTCACCCTGCTCTCCACTGAGAATGTTCTTAGTGCAGAATAACATTCAGTTTTTAAGTCTTTTTTTAAAGCCTTATCTTTTATTTTGTTCTCAAGAAACATGATCTGAATTTTCAGCCACTGACTCATGTATTTTTTCACCATAATACCTTTCTCCTTTGCTTGCTAAAGCAGCCACACGTTTGTCTTGATAAATCTGCTCAATTGCTGGCCCCAGAATTTCAGTTCAGTGCCGTTTGTTGTGGGGTTTCCTTCTCTGAAGCCTTCCAAGGCCTGTCTGGATGTGTTCCTCTGTGATCTGTGTTAGATAGCATTGTCCTGCTCTGGCAGGGGGGATGGCCTCGATGATCTCTAACATCCTGTGAGCCTGTGAATTTTTATGGTCACCTGCCTGTGGAATGCAAAGTGGCTGACTCGGATCTCTTTGTGCATAAACACTTCTGTTCCTATGCATTCCCTCTGCAGGCTTCCATAGTCATGCAAAGCAAGCATTTGGCTTGGTTTTGGAGGGTGAATTTTCCTATCTCACCTTCTGGTTTATTATCAGTGGCAAACAGTTGCATGTGCAAGGCTTTTGTGTGGGGCCATTGTTCACAGAAGAAGGTGTGGGTTTGGTTATTGATTCTTGTGCACCAAAGCCCCTCTCCTGGTGTCAGATCTCTAATGAAGGTATGAGAAGAGTGATCCCTCTGTGTAAAGCATGTAAGCCCTTTGTCTCTAGTGGCTGGGCTTTGGAGGGTTCTTTGTTGTGCAGTTGTTTGTGGCTTCCTTTTTCCCTCCAACACTGGCTGTCAGCTGATACTCAAAGCTGGTTGGGCAGGAAAACAGTCCCATTTGCTGTCTAGAACAGAAGCCTATCAGTGGATTTTAAGGGGAAAATGAAAATGATGATTTCATTTCGTTTTTTTCTGCTATATGCACGAACTGAATTCTCTTGGAGTTGGTGCTCTGTCAGTCTTGTACACCTGAACAAAGATTCTTTGTGAAAATTTGTTGCAGCTCCCCTAATATTGCCAAAAAGTTCCACATGGGACATTTGCGTTCCACTCTAGTAGGTAAGTCTGCATTTAACTGCCTCCTAAAAGGGCTTCTTTGTCTTCCTGCTTCACTTGACAGCAAAACATTGCTAACCTTTCACTCTTCTCAGGCTCCACTTGCTAATTAAAACCCTTTTGCTCATTATGCAGTGAAGAAAAGAGCGTGGTGTGTTGCTGGCAGATTTATTAAGTCACACATAATAGAGTTTTATGACTGTGAACATTAAATGAAGCAGTTTAAAACTGTTCTGCAGAGACACCCGGGGCAGTTTTCATTCAGGTGTTCTGAGAGTCCTTTGGATTTTACATTTCCAACTGGCACTGGGTTGCAGAGCAGTCAAACAGTTGTGTCTTGGTGGCTGTCTTGCAAAAAAGCTTGCTTTTATATGTTAATGACTTTATGCCAGTATTGCTGACACAGCTGATGTACTTTGTAATGGAATAATGACTCAGTTTCTTGTTCAGTGCTCTAGTGACACATGGAAAACATCATTTCTTCCTCCTTTCCCTCTTTCACAACAAAAACTAGTAGGTTATTAGCAGAAGATCCTGCAGCATCTGTGCAGCTAACAATGTGGTGGACTAGAGAAGTGGATTCAAGCTGGAGGAGGATAGATTTAGATGAGGGTTGTGAGAGACTGGAACAGGTTGCTCAGGGAGGTGATGGAGGCCCCATCCCTGGAGATCTTTAAGGCCAGGCTGGATGTGGCTGTGAACAACCTGATCTAGTGTGAGGTGTTCCTGCCCATAGCAGGGGGGTTGGAACTGGATGGTCCCTTCCAAGCCTCACAGCTCTGTGATTTTGTATTAGTTTTTAATTATATTTGTTGTGGCATGTTTAATTATTAATTACATGAAGTTCATAATTGTGGCTCTTCATGGACTGACAATTGAGTGAAATGCCATATTTTGGACACTCTATGTTGCATTTCTGGATCCTTTGCTGCAGGGAAAAAAAAACATGTTCAAGGTGTTCTGCAGATCAGTGTTGGTCCAGTAGTGAGAGAATGAGTTGACTACAGAGAATGGAATTAAAAGTAATTGCAAGCTATAGTATGGAGTTATAAGAAGAGAAAGTTTTCTGCATGCTTTTACATCAGTCCTGTAATTAAAAGCTATTCTTGAAGCTCAGGAAAACTGAAGGAGTGATGCAGGTATTTCTTCCACACCTCAAGTACTTGTGTCCAGTTTTAGTCACCACAGTACAGGAAAGGCATTGAGGTGCTGGAGTGGGTGCAGAGAAGGGTGATGAGGCTGGCAAACATGACCTATGAGGAGTGGCTGAGGGAGCTGGGGTTGTGTAGTCTGGAGAAGAGGAGGCTGAGAGGGGACCTTACTGCCCTCTACAGCTGCCTAAAAGAAGGCTGTAGTGAGGCTGGAGCTGGTCTCCTCTCCCGAATTACTGATGATAGGACAAGAGGAAATGGCCTCAAGGTGTGTCAGGGGAGGTTTAGGTTGGATGTTGGGAGGAAGTTCTTTCCTGAGCAGGTGGTCAGGCACTGGAACAGGCTGCCCAGGGAGGTGGTGGAGTCACCATCCCTGGAGGTAGTTAAGAGGAGAGTGGATGTGGTGCTTGAGGCTATGGTGCTGAAGGATGCTGGGATGAAGGTTGGACTGGCTGATCCTGGTGGTCCTTTCCTAGCATAGGGATTCATAGTGCTTAGATGTTGTGCTGAGGGCTTTGGTTTAGTCAAGGACTTGACAGTGTGAAACTAAGGATTGGACTCAAGGAGCTTGAAGGGTTTTGCCAATCTAAGAAATCCTGTGGTTCTTTGTAATTCTGTGCTTTGCAGCTAAGCTCAAGAGAAAGGTGTTGAGTTTTTGTGGTGGTTACAGCTAGAACCAAGACAGGCTTGTGTGATATTGTAAGTTCAGAGCATAGCAGACACACAGGATGTTAAGTGCAGAGCTCAGTGCTGCTCCAGCAGTGTGCAGTTTCAGGACTGGATGTTCTCCATCTTTGTGATTTGAAGGACTTGCTTAACCTCCTGGTATGAGGTTGCCTGACTGTGGCAGGAATTATGTGTGCTGCCACATGGTTAGGAGGATGCAGGCAGAGCTTAAAAAGTGTTTTTCCTGCCTCTGTGCTTTGCAGGATGTGCATGCACATACACATCTGTGCTTTTCTCACTGTTGCATGAGACATTTTGTGGCATCTTTCAACTGCTTGACCTTTCTTTTCCTGCTCAGAATATTACTGCTTTTAGTTATGAACTTCTAATAGTGGAATGGTTCATCTGCATGACCTTTCTTTTCCTGCTCTCAATATTACTGCTTTTAGTTATGAACTTCTAATAGTGGAATGGTTCATCTGCATGACCTTTCTTTTCCTGCTCTCAATATTACTGCTTTTAGTTATGAACTTCTAATAGTGGAATGGTTCATCTGCTTGCTTTTCTTCTGGTTTTAATACAAATCTTGCAAAACAGAAATCAGCATTTTGGAGGCAAGAAGCTACCTACAACTGAATAATACCAATTTTGTTCTCCTTACCAGGGAATTTTATAGCAAATCTCAAAGTGGCACTGGGACATGAAGTAATAAGAGTCAATTACCTTGGTGACTGGGGCATGCAGTTTGGTATGTTTTAATAGCTGTTTCTCCTGTTCTCTTTTCTACTCTATAATATGGTCTAAATCTTCCAGCTTTGTGTTTTAAAGGCCCATTGAATCACAGAATCAGTCAGAGTTGGAAGGCACCACAAGGATCAGCCAGTTCCAACCCCACTGCCATGCCCAGGGACACCCTACCCTAGATCAGCCTGGCCACAGCCTCATCCAGCCTGGCCTTAAACATCTCCAGCCATGGGGCCTCAACCACCTCCCTGGGCAACCCATTCCAGCCTCTCACCACTCTCATGCTCAACAACTTCCTCCTCACATCCAGCCTGACTCTCCCCACCTCCAGCTTTGCTCCATTCCCCCCAGTCCTGGCACTCCCTGATATCCTGAAAAGTCCCTCCCCAGCTTTTTTGTAGACCCCCTTCAGATACTGAAAGACCACAAGAAGGTCCCCTGGGAGCTCCTCTTCTGCAGACTGCACAGCCCCAACTCTTTCAGTCTGTCCTCACAACAGAGCTGCTCCAGCCCTCTGATCAACCCAGTCACCCTTCTCTGGACACACTCCAGCACATCCACATCCTTCTTGTAATGGGGGCTTCAGAACTGGATGCAGTACTCCAGGTAGGGTCTCACCAGAGTGGAGTAGAGGGGGAGAATCACCTCCCTCAACCTGCTGGCCACACTTCTCCTGCTGCAGCCCAGGTTCTGGTTGTCCCTCCAGGCTGCAAGTGCACACTGCTGGCTCATGTTAAGCTTCTTATCCACCAGCACCCTCAAGTCCCTCTCCTCAGGGCTGCTCTCCAGCCACTCACTGCCCAGCCTGTATTTGTGCTTGGGATTGCATTGGATTTACTCTAGGCTTGTGAAGGTAATATTGTATAATTAGTCCTCTTTAAAACATGAACAAAGCAATCCAGACTGATTCAGCAGCAGCTATGATCTATACTGTACTGTACAAGAAATAACAGAAGAAAATTTACCCAGCATGTTCTCTGTCTCTCAGTGGCTCCTCTCTCAGATTATGTAGGTGTTATTTTGGGTTCTCTTTTCTACTGTATAATATGGTCTAAATTTCCAGCTCTGGGTTTTACAAGCCCATTGGATTTACTCTAGGCTTATGAAGGTAATATTGTGTAGTTAATCCTCTTTAAAACATGAACAAAGCAATTCAGACTGAGTCAGCAGCAGCTATGATCTGTACTGTACTGTACAAGAAATAACAGGAGAAAATTTACCCAGCACAGGCTCAGAGGATGTTAGGGGTTGGAAGGGACCCAAGGAGATCATCCAGTCCAACCCCCCTGCCAGAGCAGGACAATGCTATCTAACACAGATCACAGAGGAACACATCCAGACAGGCCTTGAAAGGCTCCAGAGAAGGAGACTCCACAGCCTCTCTGGGCAGCCTGTGCCAGGGCTCTGGGACCCTCACAGTAAAGAAGTTCCCCCTTGTGTTGAGGCAGAACCTCTTTTCCTGCAATTTACCCCCATAAAAGCACTTTCTCTGTCTCTCAGTGGCTCCTCTCTCAGATTAGATAGGTGTTATTTGGGGGTTCTTTTTAAAGGGTGTGCTGGGAGTACCTTTGGAGCTCTCCTAGCTGAGCAGACTTCTGTTGCTACCTCCAGACAAAATGCATGCACATTACCATGGCAGCTGCATATATCTGCTCTGATGCTGTCTTCTTCTATTCAGCTTTTGGTTGTGAAGGAGTAAGTTTACTAATTAACCAATGCCACAACTATACAATGGGATAATTGTAGCAAAATGTGTATTTTATATTGGTCTTAGTATAGGTTGGGATTTTTTTCTTTATCTGTTTTTTGGGTTTGTTTGTTTGTTCTCCTGTTTTGCTTTGGTTTGTTGTTGGTTGTTTTGTTTGGCTAAGGATTTTTAGGGTTTTTGGTTTTCAAAGAATGGTTTAGGTTGGAAGGGACCTCAAAGATGATCCAGTTTCAACCCCCTGTCAGAGGTAGGGACACCTCCCCCTAGAACAGATTACTCAAAGCCTCATCCAACCTGGCCTTGAACACCTCCAGAGAGGTTGTGGAGCACAGAATCACCCAATGTGATCTTAGACAAAAAGATTGGCATTTGGATCTTGCCTTTGGAAAATGCTGAAGCCAAACTGGATATGTGAAGAATGTTCTCAGCATGCAACAAAAAGTTCCCTTGAAAATATTGCATGAGTGCTATGTGGAACACTCCAGCTTCTGTTGGCCTTGAAATGTTACTACTATTGAGGAAGGAAGCAAAACAAAGAGGTTTGAGCATGTTCTCTTGCTCAGCAGTTCCCACAGTGTGGCTCCTTGTTTACAGCTCCTTCTTTTCTCTACAAGTCCAGAAACTCAAGTTCTATGTAGAAGGAGATGAAAAATCAACTGAGTATTTCTTATTAGTTTCTAGCTACTTTAATTCTGGGTTGTGGGGTTTGTTTTTCTTCTGTGAACTAAAAAGTTGTGCTTTTGATTTGTTTATTCAAAGCCTGCACCATTACATTGCTTAAAAATGCCAGGCATTGCTTTTGTTACATACAAGGTTAGGACAAGACTAGCTTAAGAAAACAATCAATCAAACAATGTACACACTAGGCTGTTGTCTAACTCTGTATTTTTCTTGTTCAAGGCTTGCTGGGTGTTGGGTTTCAACGCTTTGGCAACAAAGAAAAGCTAAAATCCAGACCTTTGCAACACCTTTTTGAGGTAAGTTCAGAAAAGACCAAGTAGGGACTTCAGAGGACATCCATTTAACTCACCTGCCAATTTTGTACTGAATGAGACTCTTGTTGGAGTTAAATGATCTTGCTTGAAGGATCAGTGTTAGCAGGAACAATTTTCAGTAGGCTGTGGCAACAGGTTTCCTTAGGCTGAAAAGTATGCCCCAGAACAAAAGTGATTGATACTTAGGTTGTATTGACTGCTGCTGCCAGCACAGGTGGCTTGAATGATATCAAATGTCATCACTGGGCATTTGGGAGCTCACTGTGGTAACTCTGCAGAGGGAATCACATCTCTCATCTACTGCTGTAGTATGTTGGTTATCAAAGCTGTGAAAAGGAGTGGCATGTATGGTGTAAAAATCACTGAATCGTAGAACCAGGGCCAGTTTTGAACACATCCAGGGATGGGTGACTCTACAACCTCCCTGGGCAGCCTGATCCTCTTCTTGGTAGTATTTTCTAAGTCAGTAATATTTAGTATATATCACTCAATACATGAAAGAGTTCTGAAGCCCCCAACACAAGAAGGACTTAGAACTGTTTGAGCCAGTCCAGAGGAGGCCACCAAGATGCTCAGAGGGCTGCAGCAGCTCTGCTATGAGGACAGGCTGAGAGAGCTGGGGCTCTGCAGCCTGGAGAGGAGAAGGCTTTGAGGAGACCTTGGAGTGGCCTTCCACTATCTGAAGGGGGCTACAGAAAGGCTGGGGAGGGACTATTGAGAAGGTTTTGTAATGACAGGACAAGAAGCAGTGGGTTTAGACTGGTAGAGGGGAGATGTAAACTGGATGTTAGGAAGAAGTTGTTTGCAGTGAGGGTGGTGAGACACTGGCACAGGTTGCCCAGGGAGGTTGTGGAGCACAGAAGCACAGAATGGGATCAAAGATCACATTCTGTGCTCCACAACTTCCCTGGAGGTGTTCAGGACCAGTTTGGATGAGGCCTTGAGCAACCTATTCTAGCAGGAGGTGTCCCTGCCTATGGCAGGGGGTTGGAACTGGATGATCTTTGAGATCCCTTCCAACTTAAACCATTCTATAATTCTATAAGCACTGTGATTTGAGAAGAGGATCTGAAGTGTTTTGCATCTTGAATGCAGACTTAGTATATATAGGTAAAGAGAAGTGACCATCATTTCCCAGAGTGCTTTGTGACTGCAGAGTGCTTTTCTTTCTTCCAAGAGTCTGAAAGGGCCAGAAGCTGTGGAAGGTGTAGTTTCTGGTGCCAGGCATTTAGGAAATGAGGGAAGGCCTTATTGCTCTCTAAACTACCTGAAGGGAGATCACAGAGAGGTAGGCACTGGTCTCTTCTTACAAGTATCTTATGATAGAACAAGAGGGAACAGCCTCAAGCTGCACCAGAGGAGGTTTAGGCTGGATATTAGGAAACAATTTTTCATGGAAGGGGTTGTCAGGCACTGAAACAGGCTGCCCAGGGAGGTGGTTGAAGCACCATCCCTGGGTGTGTTCAAAAGCCATCTAGATCTGGTGACTGGGGATAATGGTGTAGTGACAGACTTGGTGGAGTAGGCAAAACTTGGTGATCTTGAGGTCCTTTCCAGCCTGGATGATTCTATGATTTTAAGTATCAACCTTGTGGTGTTCTGAAGAAAAGTCTTTGGTATAAAAGTCTTTGATGGTTTCCCTTTCCTGTGTGCATGAGTTATCCCATAGCCTTCTGCTGCAGCTGTTTCAGGGTTATGAAGAGGTCAATAATGACAGCAGTTACAGTCTCATTTCAAAATAAGCAACACATTTTCCTGTTGGAATTTGGGCTACTCACTCATCCTTTACATGGGAAAAGTGTTCCTGTAACATGTCCTTTAAATGTTAGTGTTACAAATGTCATCTTCCAGTGTGTTTGTATTGCTCTTGTAGAGCTTTGCTTATTTTTGTTGGCCAAGAGGATTATTGATATTTTCAGTGCCATTGTGTTTTAGGTTTATGTGCAGATTAACAAAGCAGCAGAAGATGAAAACATAAAAGAGCTGGCGAAGGATTTCTTCAGAAAGCTGGAGGAACAAGATGAGCAGACACTGTCACTCTGGAAACAGTTCAGAGACTTGAGTATTGAGGAGTACATCCGAGTTTATAAGGTACAAAGCATCCACTGATTGCTCTGTAGTGCTGGTAAAACGATCTTGTTCTATTAACCTCACTGGCAGCATGCAGCACCTTGTCAGCCAGGAGGCTGCCAAGCACTCAGCTGAATCACAGAGTCATTGAGGCTGGAAAAGACCTCTTGAGATCATCAAGACCACCTAACACCACCACATCAGCTAAATCTAACTTAAGAATAGAGAATCGTAGAATCAACAGGTTGGAAGAGACCTCCAAGCTCATCCAGTCCAACCTAGCACCCAGCCCTGGCCTATCAACCAGACCATGGCACTAAGTGCCTCATCCAGGCTCTTTTTTAACACTTACAGAGATGATGACTGCACCACCTCCCTGGGCAGCCCATTCCAAAGCAAATCACTCTCTCTGCCAACAACTTCCTCCTAACATCCAGCCTAGACCTGCCCTGGCACAGCTTGAGACTGTGTCCAATGATTCTGTCACTGGTTGCTGCTTGCCTGGCAGAAGACCCCAACCCCACCTGGCTACAGCCTCCCTTCAGGTAGACAGCAATGAGTTCTGCCCTGAGCCTCCTCTGCTGCAGGCTGCACACCCCCAGCTCCCTCAGCCTCTCCTCACAGGGCTGTGCTCCAGGCCCCTCCCCAGCCTTGCTGCCCTTCTCTCAACACCTTCCAGCACCTCAACATCTCTCTTGAATTGAGGGGCCCAGAACTGGACACAGTACTCAAGGTGTGGCCAAGTAGTTGCAGGGATCCTTGGGGTAGGTTGTAGAGATCCATGGGGTAGTTGTAGAAATCTATGAGGTAGTTGCAGGGATCCATGGGGTAGTTGTAGAGATCTATGGGATAGTTGTAGAGATCCTTGGGGTCCCTTCCAACCCTGACAATTCTGTGATGCTGTATTCAACTCAGGGAGATTAATTCTAACGCAGCAATCGATGGGACCCAAATCCACACATTCTTTCTTTATAACAATGAAGTGACCTTTCCTGGCCTGAATTTAATCCTTGCACTCTCTCTGACCCATGACACAGACCTATCATCTGGTTTAATTAGCCTCAATTTTAACAGTGTTTCCCTTCTCTGCTCTTCTTGGCACTTTTCAGCGTCTGGGAGTGCACTTTGATGAATATTCTGGAGAATCATTTTACCAAGAGAAATCCCAGGAGGTTCTAAAGATGTTGGAGGACAAAGGACTTCTTCAGAAAACAACGTATGAGTGAACTCACTATTTCATCTTGTAGTGGAGGGGTAGTTAGCTGGATGTGAGATGGGTTTCTTTTCCAGATCAATATTGCTTATTCATTTTGGTATTCAGAACTCTTGCCACCCCAACCACTAACTGTAGCAATAATTGGTTCTTTGCACATGATACAAAGGAATAACTAGATCTAGAAATAGCTAACAATAACACAACAGGAATTGAACTGGAAGAGAAGGTTCTTGCACTAAATTATACTGCTTGCCCACTGGGTGGACTCAGGAAGCCCCTTTCTGCTTATGGTAGAAGGCAGTTAGTGAATTACAAGTGGCTTTAAGAATTAACTGACCAAATTAGCTCCTGATCCCTAGGTCTAGCTACAGCTTCAGGCAGCATCCAAAATGCTTTCAGGGAGTTCTGTCGCAGGCTCACAGGATGATAGGGGTTGGAAGGAACCCAAGGAGATCATCCACTCCAACCCCCCTGCCAGAGCAGGACAATCCTATCTAACACAGGAACACATCCAGACAGGCCTTGAAAGGCTCCAGAGAAGGAGACTCCACAGCCCCTCTGGGCAGCCTGTGCCAGGGCTCTGGGACCCTCACAGTAAAGCACTTCCCCCTTGTGTTGAGGTGGAACCTCTTTTGCTGCAGCTTACATCCATTGCTCCTTGTCCTATCCCAGGGAGCAGTGAGCAGAGCCTGTCCCCCACTCCTGGCAGCCCTCAGATACTGATAAACATTTATCCAATCCCCTCTCAGGCTTCTCTTCTCCAGACTAAGCAGCCCCAGGTCCCTCAGCCTCCCCTCATCAGCCATGCCCTCCAGTCCCCTAATATCTTCGCAGCCCTCCACTGGACCCTCTGCAGCAGATCCCTGTCCCTCTTCAACTGGGGAGCCCAAAACTGAACACAGTATTCAAGATGAGGTCTCAGCAGGGCAGAGTAGTGGGGGAGAACCTCCCTTGCTCTGCTGGACACACTCCTCCTGATACACCCCAGGATCCCATTTGCCTTCTTGGCCACCAGGGCACATTGCTGTGCCATGGGTAACTTGTTAGCCACCAGCACCCCCAGGTCCCTCTCCACAAGACTGCTTTCCAGCATGTCAATGTCCTGTCAGCCACTGAGGCTTCTGATTCTTCCCAGGCTTCAGAGGGTGCTGGAGAAGAGAGGCAGATGATCTCTGACCTGATGCTGGCTCCTTTGGATGATCTGTGTGTCCCTTCCAAGGCTCCTCGTCTGGGCAGGTGCAGGCAGGATGTCTCGCTGGCGATGTCATGCTGGCAAAGTAGGCCTGTCATGTGGAGGCATTCAGAGCCTGATCCCTCTAAACTCAAAGCAGTTTCTGGGCAGTTCAGCATCAAGCAACCACATTTTTTTTTTTTTTTAATATTAAATCAAGCAGGTTGGAAGAGAGCTCCAAGGTCAGCCAGCCTAGCCTAGCACCCAGCCCTAGCCAGTCTACCAGACCATGGCACTAAGTGCCTCATCCAGGCTTTGCTTGAACACCTCCAGGGACAGTGACCCCACCACCTCCCTGGGCAGCCCATTCCAATTCAACACAACCTCCCTGGAGGTGTTCAGGACCAGATTGGATGAGGCCTTGAGTGACCTGTCCTAGTGGGAGGTGTCCCTGCCTATGGTGGGGGATTGGAACTGGCTGAGCTTTGAGGTCCCTTCCAACCTAAACCAATCTATGATTGTAGAGCGAGGAGAGTTTGCTGGCAAGAAGCCCTTGCTTTGGTTCTGACTTCTGTCTTTTCTGAACTTACCTGTGTGTTAGATCTGGCTTGCAGTTACCTGAAGGTTTTCTCTCTACTTTTAGGCAAGGGACAGGAGTTGTGGATCTCTCAGAAAAGAAAGACCTCTCCTTGTTTTCCACTGTCATGCGGAGCGATGGGACGTCTCTCTACATAACAAGGCAAGTGGTGTAGCTTACAGAGAGAGAGTTCTGCCATTGGAGTGGCTGCCCAGGCAGGTGGTGGAGTCACCATCCCTGGAGGTGTTGAAGCCAAGCCTGGCTGGGGCACTTAGTGCCATGGTCTGGTTGATTGGCCAGGGCTGGATGCTAGGTTGGACTGACTGAGCTTGGAGGTCTCTTCCAACCTGCCTGATTCTGTGATTCTCTGGTTCTATGAATAGTCCTACCACAGAGATAAAATCCTTCAGAGACTAGAAAGTCTTAAGGGGGAGACACAGGATGTTGTAAGTTGTTCTATTCCCTTTCCCTGTGTCTCCCTGTGTAAGGTGCAGACTGTCCAGCGTCAGCTCTCTCTCTCCTCTTGCTTTGGTTTGTGTGGGAGTGAGGCCTACTCTGGGAAGCTATTTTCTGGCTGTGCAGTTAAGGCCTACTCTAGGTATGTTTTGAGGGGGGTAGTGAAGTCTAACAGGGCTTATTTGGCCTGGTGTATGGAGGGGGAGGGGCTTGAGTGGTTGGGGCCAGGTTGAGGACTAGGCATAGCCTAGTTTGGGGCTTAGCTGGTGAGGGCTAGGCCTAGGTTGATTCTGAATGTACATGTATGCTTCTACCTTGGTACCTTAAAGTGGCAGAGGGGAGATTTAAACTGGATGTTAGGAAGAAGCTGTTTACAGTGGGGGTGGTGAGACAGTGGCACAGGTTGCCCAGAGAGGTTGTGGAGCACAGAAGCACAGAATGGGATCATCTAGACCAGGCTGCCCAGAGCCCTGTCAAGCCTCCCTTGGAATATCTCTGGATGTGGGTGCCCTCACTTCAGTTGTTGGCAGCAGAGACACCCTGGCCCCTGTGACCCGTGGTCAGACTCTTGATTTCATTTACCTCCAGGCTCCTCAGCACCTGGCACCACAAATGCATGGCCTGTGTGAGCTGTAATCCCTAACTGCAGTGACTGATACTTACACCTCTGAGGACATGTGCATGTAGGAGGGAGTCCCTCAGCCAGGAAAAGGTTGGAATGGAGTTTCTTGGGAAGACAGGACAGTCTGTGCTGCCTAAGTGCAGGGCACAACCAGACAAACACACTAACCACCACCACTCAGTTTCCAGGCTACCTGTTCAGATTGTCATCTTCTCCCTCTCTCTTCCTCTCTTTGGTTCCTTCCCTAAGCATGCAGTAGTAAGTCTCAGGCAATTGCAAAATGCTTTACTCCCCTGCATCCCACATCCCTTAGGCAGTAACCTCCTTGAGCCAGAAGCTGCTGTTGTGACCCCCGAGGTGCATTTCAGACTGGCACATGGGGCTGATGGCTCTGCTGTGACAGTGCTGGGAGGGTCTCCAGCAGGTTGTTTCTCTGCACTGCTTTGTGTGTGTGCAGATGAGGTTTTTCTCATGAAGCTGACACTGAGCACTGGGTCAGTTTTCTAGGAGAGGGTTGTTTCAAGCCCCAGTAGACAGAGACCAGACTTACTCTGTGTGTAGCTATCATTGCACAGCTCATGGTTTAAAACACCTGTTTCAAACACAGCATGAACAAAGCATACATGTCCTCTTTTTGTGTGAGGCATGCACAGATCACTCTAATCAGGCAGTCCTCTCACCTTCCTAAGAGAAGATTATTTCCCAAAGAGGCAAATAATGAGGAATACTGAGTGGAAGTCCAAATAGTCTCTCATTTTCTCTTTCAGAGACCTTGCTGCTGCTATAGACAGAATGAACAAGCACCAGTGGGACACTATGATTTACGTGGTAAGTAATTCTTGGTCACCCTGCACTGGCTCTCTGCAACAATCCAGGGGCCCTCTTGTTCACAGTATGACTTTGGCACATGGTATTTTTGGGTAGTAAAATGGATGCCCTTACTGCCCAGGGGCTGGGCCTTGATGTGCCACTGGTTCTTTTTTTTCAGTTCTCTTTCAGTGCACAACCCATGGAATGGCTGAATAAAATCAGCTCTGCACTTACTCTCTGTTATAAAAATTCATTGCTGTTCTATATGAAAGGAACTGTTACTCAACTGACATTATACTTTCCATACAAATCATAGAAGCATAGGATCAGCCAGGTTGGAAGAGAGCTCCAAGCTCAGCCAGTCCAACCTAGCACCCAGCCCTGGCCAATCAACCAGACCATGGCACTAAGTGCCCCAGGCTTTGCTTCAGCACCTCTCTCTTGAATTGAGGGGCCCAGAACTGGATGCAGCACTCCAGGGGTGGCCTGACCACTGTTGAGTACAGGGGCAGAAGAACCCCCTCTTGTCCTGCTGCCCACACTGCTCCTGAGCCAGGTCAGGCTGCCATTGGCTCTGCTGCCCACCTGAGCACACTGCTGCCTCATCTTCAGCTACCAGCACCCCCAGCTCCCTCTCTGCCTGGCTGCTCTCAGCCACTCTACCCCCAGCCTGTAGTGCTGCTTGGGGTTGTTGTGGCCAAAGTGTAGAACCCTGCTCTTGGCCTTGTTCAGTCTCATCCCCTTGGCCTCTGCCCACCCATCCAGCCTGGCCAGGTCCTCTGCAGGGCTCTGCTACCCTCCTCATATGTTTTTGTGTTAAAAAACTAACCCTTATCAAACTTGGTGTCTTTTCTAACATGCACCAACTCTATTCCTCAGACAGATAAGAGCCAAAGCAATCACTTTGAACATTTGTTCCACATCCTGAAGCTCATGGGCTACAGCTGGGCAGAAAGGTATGTATGTATTTATGAATCTTCACTGCATACCTTTTTACAAACAAAAATAACCCAAACAGCAAACCTAAGGGTAAGATGGACATTGGAATTTCAGTGGAGTGCTCTTTTGAAGGACAATCTCCTGATTGTGTCCTCCTACCACCACACTCTGTGTCCCACTCTGGAAGTTAGGAGGGAGGCACAGTTCCTTTAAAACATTCCCCAGTGAGAAACTAAGGCACAAAGGATTAAAGTGAGGATTTTGGCCTTCAGGACTATTAGTCTGTCTCCTTTCCCAGAGTTTAGATTTGCACTGCAATTACAGAAGCATAGAATTATTGAGGCTGGAGAAGACCTCTGAAGTCATTAAGTCCAGCCTATGACCTAACACCACCACATCAACCAGGCCATGGCACCAAGTGCCACATAGAATCAGCCAGGTTGGAAGAGATCAAGTTCATCCAGTCCAACCTAGCACCCAGCCCTATCCAATCAACCAGACCATGGCACTAAGTGCCCCATCAAGGCTTTTCTTGAACACCTCCAGGGACAGTGACTCCACCACCTCCCTGGGCAGCCCATTCCAATGCCAATCACTCTCTCAGTGAAGAACTTCCTCCTAACATCCAGCCTATGCTTCCCCTGGCACAACTTGAGACTGTCTCATCTAATCTTTCCTTAAACACCTCCAGGGATGGTGACTTCTCCACCTCCCTGGGCAGTCCATCCCAGTGTATAATGACCCTTTCCATCAGGAAGTGCTTCCTAACATCCAACCTAACCTTCCCCTGGTATAGCTTCAGGCCATGCTCTCTCCTCTTGGCACAACTTGCCTGGGAGCAGAGCCTGACCCCCACCTGACTACAACTTCCCTTCAGGTAGCTGCAGAGTGAGCTAAGGTCCCCCCTGAGCCTCCTCTCCTGCAGGCTAACCCAGCCCAGCTCCCTCAGCCTCTCCTCAGCAGCCTTCCCCTCCAGTCCCTTCCCCAGTCTCGTTGCTCTCCTCTGGCCCTGCTCCAGCCCCTTAATGCAGTGAGGGCCCAGAACTGCACACAGTGCTCCAGCTGAGGCCTCCCCAGTGCCAGCACAGGGCAGAATGACATCCCAGTGCTGCTCCTGATGCAAGCCAAGATGCCATGGCCCAGGGAGGTGGTGGAGTCACTGTCCCTGCTCAAGAAAAGACTGGATGAGGCACTTAGTGCTATGGTCTAGGTGACTGGCCAGGGCTGGGTGCTAGGTTGGGCTGGCTGAGCTTGGAGGTCTCTTCCAGCCTGCTTGATTCTATGATTCTGCACTAGCTGGGCACGCTGCTGGCTCATGCCCAGCCAGCTGTCACCCACCACTGCCAGGTCCCTCTCTGCCAGGCTGCTCTCAGCCACATTACTGTAGGTTATGGATCCAGAATAGTGCTTAAGATTATCATGAGCAGAAGCAATTAATGCTGTTGTTATTAGCAATGATTGATTACAGCTTTAGTTTAATGTGGCCACAACAGAATTATTATGACTCCTTTCTAATCTCAACAGATCTCTGTTGCCTCAGTAATAGGATCTGTGTACATCCTGCTTCTCCTCAGCTTATTGCATTGAGCCCTCTGCACTTAAAGCTAGCAGCAGGAGAGGTTCCCACGAGCACACAAGCTGGCCAGGGTATCAGCATTCCAATCATCATTTTCCCATCTATATGCTAAGTCTGGAGCTTTGGTTTGCTGAAATGAGAGTTACTGATGGTATCTCTGAGCTTCCCACGTTGGAGTGCTATTTATTCAGCTGTTGTTGCTGTTTCCTGCTAAGAATCCAGCTCTAAACAAGCACTGCAAGCATTTCTCTCCCTTAAAAAAGTGTAGTTTTAGGTCCTGTTGCTTTGCTTCTCAACACAGGTGCCAGCATGTGGCTTTTGGGCGAGTCCAAGGGATGAAGACTCGGAGAGGAGAAGCAGTTTTCCTGGAGGATGTTTTAAATGAAGTTCGTGCCAGGGTGTTACAAAACATGGCTTCTGCAAAAAGTTAGCTGCTTCAGGTCTTATTACTTTCTTCTGATGCTCTGTGTTGGTCAGAAACGTGTTGCCTTTTCTCCCCCTCTTCACTCCTCCCTGCATCAAAGCTAATCCCAGCGATCTGCCCTGATTTTTGTACCTTCTGTAGTATAAATAATGTTAAAATAATCCTTGGCCACTCTGTAAGCTCCCCTCAGCTACTGGTTTGCAAATTGTAACTCTGGATAAAAGCATTGCCCTGGGGAGGAAGTTACCTGCCTCTGGGCAACACTTGTTCTGGAGGGACAAATCCACCCTAGTAGGAGGCTGGAGTTCAGGAACCAGTTAATTACACCCAAAGGATTTGTAGCTCTGACAATTTCCTCTGGCAGGATTGACTGTAGCTTGTCTGCAGCTGTTGCCTTGTCACCCTCCCAGCCTCGTGGCTGTTTCTGGAGTCCCCAGGAGGACACTGCTCAGCAGCCTTCTGGGAATGTTTGCCTTCACCTCTGGATGTGGCTCTAGAGCCCGGTCTGGAGATTGAGGCAGTTCCCAGTGAAATGCTGCCCCCTCTTGTGCTTGCTGGAGCCATCTGCTGAATTGAGTGTGTGTGCTGATGAGGCTCAGTAGTGTGCATCTTCCTCTCTCTGCCCCCTCAGCTTTTTTAATCTAGGTAATTTTGCTTGTACAGTGGGCAAAGAGAAAGGGGAGCAGGCAGAACAGAATGGTAGAAGGGCAACAATTCAAACCAGTTGTACTATGGAGGGGCATGGAGCTCAGAGCTTCAGTTTGAAGATTGGAGTCACAGCTGTGTGCAAAGCTTATTTTTATGCTGGACTGAGCTAACAGGCAGAAGTGCAGACCCATGTTTTACTGCACAAGGAGCTGAACAGCTGAAAGAAGTGATGTGTTCTCTGCAGCATTACCCAGAGCCTATCCACTAGATCCTAACTGCTGCCTGTGCTTGTAGAATCATAGAATCAAGCAGGTTGGAAGAGAGCTCCAAGCTCAGCCAGCCCAACCTAGCACCCAGCCCTGGCCAATCAACCAGACCATGGCACTAAGTGCCCCAAGCCAAGCTTGGCTTCAACACCTCCAGGCACAGCCACTCCACCACCTCCCTGGGCAGCCCATTCCAATGCCAATCACTCTCTCTGCCAACAACTTCCTCCTAACATCCAGCCTAGACCTGCCCTGGCACAGCTTGAGGCTGTGTCCCCTTGTTCTGTTGCTGGTTGCCTGGGAGCAGAGCCCAACCCCACCTGGCTACAGCCTCCCTTCAGGTAGCTGCAGACAGCAATGAGCTGTGCCCTAAGCCTCCTCTGCTGCAGGCTGCACACCCCCAGCTCCCTCAGCCTCTCCTCACAGGGCTGTGCTCCAGGCCCCTCCCCAGCCTTGCTGCCCTTCTCTCAACACCTTCCAGCACCTCAACATCTCTCTTGACTTGAGGGGCCCAGAACTGGACACAGCACTCAAGGTGTGGCCTGAGCAATGTTGAGTACAGGGGCAGAGGAACCTCCCTTTGTCCTGCTGCCCACACTGCTCCTGAGCCAGCCCAGGATGCCATTGGCTCTGCTGCCCACCTGGGCACTGCTGCCTCCTCTGCAGCTCCTCTCTTCCAGCACCCCCAGCTCCCTCTCTGCCTGGCTGCTCTCAGCCACTCTGGCCCCAGCCTGCAGTGCTGCTTGGGGTTGTTGTGGCCAAAGTGCAGATCCCTGTGCTTGGCCTTGTTCAGTCTCATCCCATTGGCCTCTGTTCACTCATCCAGCCTGGCCAGGTCCCTCTGCAGGGCTCTGCTACCCTCCAACAGCTCCACAACACCTGCTCCTTTCTTGGTGTCCTCTACAAACTTACTGATGCTGGGCTCATCTCCAGTCTAAGCAAGGGAATCATTCTGCTGGCTACAGACTTACTATTTTTTTTCTTTGTTTCTCTCCAGCAACCAAACAGGTGGAAGACCCTGTGGAGACAGCAGAGAAAGTTGGCCTTGCAGCACTGATAATTCAGGTGAGTCTGAATTGCCTCCCAAGCTGTTTGTGAAAAGTTAACCAGTGAGAGGGTGCCTTGTGGGAAGACAGCTTCCTCTTCTAGTACATCCAGAAGGGGTAAAAGGAGAATGCTCCACACATGGGACTGAAGAACTGGAGAGCTGAAATGGAAAGGCAATTCATACACTAGAGTGCTGCAGTGGTGTAGTGTAAGCATAGCAAAGCATAGAGCATGCAAAGAAATCCAGACTCTGGGATTAGCACAGGAGCTTGGCTGAGCCAGCTGCAGGCTGTGCGGCCATGGAGAGAGCTGGGCAGGCTGAGAGCTGGGCACAGAGGACGTTCAACAAGGACAGGTGCAGAGAGGAATAATGAACTGCACCAGCACAGGCTGGGAGGTGACTGCTGGAGAGCAGCCCTGTGGAGAGGGACCTAGGGGTGCTGGTGGTAACAAGTTCCCCATGGCACAGCAATGTGCCCTGGTGGCCAAGAAGGCCAATGGGCTCCTGGGCTGTATTAGGAGGAGTGTGTCCAGCAGAGCAAGGGAGGTTCTGCCCCTGTACTCTGCCCTGCTGAGGCCTCATCTTGAATACTGGGTTCAGTTGAAGAGGGACAGAGATCTGCTGGAGAGGATCCATCAGAGGGCTATGAGGATAGTTGGGGGACTGCACAGGGCATGGCTGATGAGGAGAGGCTGAGGGACCTGGGGCTACTTAGTCTGGAGAAAAGACTGAGAGGGGATTTGATAAGTTGGCTGGGGTTCAGGAGTAGGGGGACAGGCTCTGCTCACTGCTGCCTGGGATAGGACAAGGAGCAATGGGTGTAAGTTGCAGCAGAAATGGTTCTGCCTCAACAGAAGGGGGAACTTTACTGGAGGGTCCCAGAGCCCTGGCACAGGCTGCACAGAGAGGCTGTGGAGTCTCCTTCCCTGGAGCCTTTCAAGGACTTACGGAAGGAACCTTTCCAGTACACCTCATGGACACTCTAGCTCCCAGAGGTCCATAGCCTCTCAAGGCTCTGGCCTGAAGGCACTGCCACAGATGGAGAGCCCTATCTAGGTGACCTGAATTCATCATTCCAGGACTTCCGTGGTCTTCTGTCGTCTGATTATCAGTTTAGCTGGGACCGAGCCCTTCAGAGCCGTGGAGACACAGGAGTCTTCCTGCAGTACACCCATGCCAGGCTCTGCAGGTGAGAGGAGTGTTTGTATCCACAGTGCAGACTGAGATGTCTTCTGACCTTATTGACTCACAGGTTTGTTAAGCAGTGCTGTTGACTCCTTCCCTAAATATGCTCATTCCTCCAGCTCTGGTGTGCGTTCACAGCAGGAAGCACTGAGACCTACCCAGAAGAACAAGCCAATTAAAGTGAAATTTCCACTTCACTTGCACAGGGCTGAGCAAACTGCCCATGTGCTTTCTCAGCTCTAGCAACAGCCTTTCTGTGTGGTTGGTGGCAGTGAAGAAGAACAGAATCACAGACTCTCAGAGTTTGGAGAGGACCTCCAGAGATTATCCAGTACAACCTCCCCTGCCAAGGCAGCATCACCCAGGGTAGTCTGCACAGGAATGCAGCCAGGTGGGCTTTGAAAGTCTGCAGAGAAGGAGACTCCACAACCTCTCTGGGCAGCCTGCTCCAGGCCTCTGCCACCCTCACTCTAAAGTAAAGTTTCTCCTCCTGTTGAGCTGAAATCTTCTCTGTTCCACTTTGCATCCATTGCTCCTTGGCTTCTTGCTGTGCAGCACCCAACAGAGCTTGGCCCCCTCCCCTTGACACCCACCCCTCAGATCTCAGTCTTCTCTCCTCCAAACTAAACAGCCCCAGGGTGCTCAGTCTCTGTAGGGGTGACAGTGGCTGTCAGGACTGTAATGTAACAACCAAAGTGCCCCTAATTGTAGAAGATGCCACATCTCAGAGCTCAGGCCTTTTGGGCTGTAGCTAGTGGCTTTTTGTAACATCCTGGTATTTCTCACTGCTGATAACCAAGGCTTAAAGCAGATCTCTCCCTGCTGACTCTGGTGAAACACAGTATCACAGGATGGTATGCAGGGAGGGTATGCAAGTCTGATCCATTTTTGTAGTCTATTGCTCTTGTACTCCCTTATCATTTAGCTATTAATGGTGCTAGGGTATGAACTACCTCCCTGGTCCTTTCAGCATCAACCTCTGCACCTCTTTGTCCATGCATGGCTAATCCTGTTGATACTCAGTGGCTACCACAGACTGTCCTTTTTTTTCATCTGGGGTTGAAGTCAGCTGCTCTGTCTCAGTGTCTGTTCAGGTTGAGCAGAAGATGCAGGAAGGACATGGACCAGATGCAGCAGGTCCAGAGGAGGGCCACAAAAATAATCAGGGGGCTGGAACACCTCTGCTACAAAGGCAGGCTGAGGGAGTTGGGGTTGTTCAGCCTGGAGAAGAGAAGGCTCCAGGGAGGCCTAATGGCAGCCTGCCAGTGCCTGAAGGGGCTGCAGAGAGACTGTTTGCAAAGAGCTGCAGGGACAGGATGAGGGCAATGGCCTCAAACTAGAGCAGAGTAGATTTAGACTGGATGTTAGGAACAGGTTTTGCACTGTGAGGCTGCTGGAACACTGCAACAGGTTGTCCAGGGAGGTGGTTGTGGCCCCATGGCTGGAGACATTGAAGGTGAGGCTGGAGAGGGCTGTGGGCAACTTGCTCTAGTTGAGGATGCTGCGGACTGCAGGGAGGGGTTGGACTGGATGAACTTTGGAGGTCCCTTCCATCACAGACCATTCTGTGATTCTCTGCCTACCCTTTTTAGTTCTTCAGCTTTGCTAATGAGTTTTTATCCAACATTTGTTTCCTATTCTTGCATTTCAGTTTAGCACAGCTGCATGGGAACCAGCAGCTGACTGACTTCAATGTGGCATGTTTGCAAGAGCCAGAGGCCATCTCTGTTCTTCAGCATCTTCTCAGGTTTGCCTGTTTGGGTTTTTTTTTCCCCACAAATACCAGTTCCCTTAGAATAAACTTCTGGGTTTTCAGCCAGCCTGTTGAGCAGGCACAGACTGTACAATCCTAAGAGGAAAAAAAAGCCTCTTTCAGGCACTTGCTTTCTGTTGGGTTGCAGAAGTAGCCTTCATTTGAAATCTTTGTGGACTTTAGAAGCCATATGAGGGGAAAGAACACTATATGGAACATACTCAGTGTGCCTGAACTTGTTCATTATTTCTTGCCTTCACAAA
Source organism: Pogoniulus pusillus (assembly GCF_015220805.1). Taxonomy (NCBI): domain Eukaryota; kingdom Metazoa; phylum Chordata; class Aves; order Piciformes; family Lybiidae; genus Pogoniulus; species Pogoniulus pusillus. The sequence goes on from NC_087294.1 coordinate 14,306,086, forward strand.
AATACAAACTAAGCCCTCTATAAATACTGCCTGTATCTTTGCTTGGTCCCTCTCAGTCTGGAGAGAAGGCTCCAAGTTAACCTTGTGGCCTTTCAGTATCTTAAGAGGGCCTACAAGAAAGCTGGGGAGGGACTTTTTAGGCTCTCAGGGAGTGATAGGACTGAGGGGGAATGGAACAAAGCTGCAAATGAGTGAATTCAGACTGGATGTTAGGAAGAAGTTCTTCAGCATGAGGGTGGTGAGACCCTGAAACAGGTTGCCCAGGGAGGTGGTGGAAGCCTCATCCCTGGAGGTGTTTAAGGCCAGGCTGGATGAGGCTGTAGACAGCCTGATCTAGTGTGAGGTATCCCTGGGCACGGCAGTGGGATTGGAACTGGCTGATCCTTGTGGTCCTTTCCAGCCCTGCCTGATTCTGTGATCCTTCTTGTGGTTTTGCTGCATGGGAAAAGGAGAGAGGAAGTGCTTCTGGGTGAGGTTCCTGTGCTGCTCAACACCCTTCAGAGATACTGAACACGTACAATGGCTGTTAATGGCAGGTTCATTAACACTTTGTTCAGTCAGCCTCAGAAGTTGGGCAGTTTTCATTATTTCCTAGGTGTGTTATTAAAATGGAGATGGGAGTGGTCCATCTTGTGCAGCCTGCCATGGACTTGGAAGTAATGGAGGCTTTTCCAGTTCCTAGCGAGAGGTCCTAGGTACTGCACGGTGCATTGACTCCTTTGGCCACAGTGAGGCTGTTTTGAGGGCACCTCTTTAAAATACAGACTTCAAAAAGTCACCTCAGAGTCTTAGGTGCCTCCTTTCAGCCTGCAGCTGTAGGTTGCAGAGTCCTACTGTTCACTTCAGTCACCTGGAGAGGTCTGCCTGCAGTTTATGGTGTGCTGCACACTCTCCTGAGCAACAGCAAGACCAGACAGAGCTCAGTACAACCACTGCTGTCACCTTATTGATTTCCCAGAAACCCCATGGGTGAAGCTTGGGTTCTGTGTGTGGCTGCCTGTCTGACATGTGCTAACTGACAGGGTTAACAGTCCTCTCCTTATGAGAGCCCGAGGGAGCTGGGGCTCTGCAGCTTGGAGAGGAGGACCTCATGAATGGTTATAAAGTTGTAAAGGTGAGTGGCAGGAGGCTGGAGTCAGACTCTGCTGGGTGCTACACAGTGCCAGGACAAGGGGCACTGGGTGGGAGCTGAGGCAGAGGAAGTTCCATGGAAACATGAGGAAAATCTTTTTTCCCTGTGAGGGTGACAGAAGCCTGGAAGGGGCTGCCCAGAGGAATTGTGGAGTCTTCCTCTCTGGAGATATTCAGGAGCTGCCTGGATGTGTTCTGTGTGATCTGCTCTGGGTGCTGCTGCTCTGGCAGGGGTGGGGATTGGACTGGATTGAGCTCTCCAGGTCCCTTCCAGCCCCTGCCACTCTGTGATTCTGTCAGCACTCTGGCCTCACTCCCCAGTTCTGCTGCAGCTTGCTCCTTTAAAGGAGGAAGAGCCCCAAGAAGTTCAGCTTAGCATATTGGTGGGGATAGGCCTGGAAGCTAAGCTAAAACCAAGGAGTCCACAACCTCCCTGGGCAACCTGTGCCAGTGTCTCACCACCCTCACTGCAGACAACTTCTTCCTAACATCCAGTTTACATCTCCCCTCTGCCACTTTAAACCCATTACCCCTTGTCTGTCATTACAAGACCTTGTCAATAGTCCCTCCCCAGCCTTCTTGTAGCCCCCTTCAGATACTGGAGAGCCACTATAAGGGCTCCTCAAAGCCTTCTCCTCCCCAGGCTGCAGAGCCCCAACTCTCTCAGCCTGTCCTCAGAGCAGAGCTGCTGCAGCCCTCTCAGCATCTTGGTGGCCTCCTCTGCACTGGCTCCAACACTTCCATGTCCTGCTTGTGCTGCTGCTTACATGGCTTGGGGCTGGCTCTGAAGCTTGTTTCTATTAATTCTGCAGCTGTGGTTGTGTTTTGCCTTAAGCAATTAGGTACCTTGTATCCAACTACACCTTCCAGCCATTTTAACACCAAACAACCCTTTTCTTTCTTCACAGGTATGATGAGGTCCTGTATAGAGCTTCTCAAGATCTTCAACCCAAGCACATAGTCAGCTACCTCCTCACACTTAGGTAAGGTGATTGCTGATACTGGCATCTCACCCCGATAAGGAGAGGTCTTCCTAAGCTGGCTCTGCAGCCCTCACACCTGCACTGCTTTGAAGAGGGAAGATGTAAATTTGTGGGACAGGAAAAGTACAAAGGAGGGTAGTAAATAGCAGAGATCAAGGCTGGAGCCAGGAGTCTTCTCAGAAACTAATTGCTCTTAAGACAAAAAAGAATCACTGGGCTGCAACCCAGGATCTGACCCCAAGATCAAGTGGTAATATGCTCTCCTATCTCAAAATTTCAAAATTGTGTTTAAATCCCTTTAAAGTATTGATCTCAGCCTAAATGTTGAGATGGACAAAGCATATTATTGCTCTAAGTTGTACTGTGCCCAGGACCTCCACGGGGGGAGTCCCTGCAGGGATCTGTCTGATTAAAGACTGGAGTAGACTGAAGGAAGCTGAGGAGCCTCTGTGGGGTGAAGGCTTTAACAAGCTAAGGCAAGCAGCATAAGGAATCATACACCTTGGGAGTGAGAGGGCAGGCTCTCAAGGAACTATCCAGACCAGTCTGGGGTTGTTTTGGGTGAGGCAGTGGAGAGATGATTTTGGGGTTACTTTGTGAGCATTTAAGTTGTTAATGGCATGCCCTGACAGAACACAAGCTGCAGAAAACCATGGCCTCCCTCAGCCAGGTGAAAGAGGCTGCTGGAAATAAGTCTGTGGCATGCTGCAGTTGTGGCTCTTCCAGTTCTGTCACTTTGTGCAGCCCACAGCACTGCTCTTGTCAGGAGATTTCCTCACTCTCACCCTTTCCCATTTCAGCCATCTCGCAGCTGTGGCACACAGAACCCTTCCTGTAAGAGGCAGCGCCCCCGAACTAGCCCAGGTATGGCCCGGTGTGGTTTGGGGGCTGGAGCCTGTGCAGCCCGGAGCTGTGAGCCAGCAGGGCTTTGCCAGCCCAGCGGTGTGACCACTGGGGTGAACCTGCTCCTGCGGGCTGAGCCAGCAGCCTGCCGTGCTCCCGCGGGCAGCACCGCCTGGGGCGGGCAGGGATCGCTGCCCAGGGTGTGCCTTCTGGAAAGGGCTGCTCTGCCTCAGCTTCCCAAACAACACTGTAAGGAGGCCTGCTCCAGCCTGGGGAGGGCAGGGACTGCTGTCCAGGGCTGTGCCTTCTGGAAAGAGCTGCTCTGCCTCCTCTTCCCAAACAACACTGTAAGGAAACCTGCTCCAGACTCACCCCAACCCTTTCTCACCACTTTGCCTTGTGACAGTTTTACCAGGAAACATTGGAGCTTTTAACTTGCTGGTTAATTTCTGGTGCTTTCCTTTAGTGATTATGTGGGAAGACAGAATTAGGAGAGCACTGAATCTGTCTCTTCTCTCCTGCCACCTACACAGTCTGTGTTGCCTCTCAAGCTGAAGCATGGAAGCTGACAATTGTTAAGCTGCAGTTCCAGATAGACACAAATTATTTTCCACTGATCACCCCAGCAAGATCTGACCCCTTAACAGCTCAGTAAATGATATAGTAATTACACTGCCTTTTTTCCTTTCACTTTCATCTATTTCAAAAGCATCTACCCAGCTGATGCTGGTAGGAAGTCACATTTAAGTGTTGAGGAGGAAAAACTGCAGTGGAACTGGTGGGACTGCACTGTGTTTGAGCTTAGCTGCTACAGGCATTCCTGCCTTTGGAGGTGGTCTGGGGCCAAGCTAGAAGGAAAATTTCACTTCCTTGTCCTGTATGAAGGAAAAAAAGAAGTGTCTAAAGATGTCACACTGACAGCTTTCAAGAATTGATGGCTTTGGAGCAAGGCTGATAGAGCCCTGCCAAAACAGCCAGCCCTGGGACTGCTGACATTGACAGAAGCACTGAAGCTGTCAAAGCAGCCCATAGTTGTTTGACAGCCTCTGAGCCATGCAGTGAGAGGAGGGAGCCCAGCAGTACCCTCAGGCTCTAACAGTCTGTGAGGCTCAAGAGAGTTTCTCTGTTCAGTCGTTGCTAGCTCTAGGCATCTGCTCTGGTCACTCTGCTGAGGGCACTAGACTGGGCTGGACACCTCTGTCCAGCTTCCCTCTGTCGACAGAAGTGTCCCTCTGCTGACACGGCGCTGGGCTGCCAGCAGCTGGCGTGAATGGTGCCAGCAGGGGTGAGCCAGGCAGGACTCTGGTCATGTGTGTGCCCGAATCTCAGCAACCTGCATGGGAACACAGCATGCCCAGGGTGTTCTCACCTCTGCTGGGCTGCTCCCAGCTGCTGTCCTGAGGGCACTCTGCTCTGTGTCCCTGCTGGGAGCTGACAGCTGCTCTTGTTTTCCAGGCACGGCTCTGCCTCTTCCAAGCTGCACGCTCTGTTCTAGCTGGTGGAATGAAGCTTCTTGGCATTACACCTGTAACCCAAATGTAAGTGGGCTGTGTGAAGTCACAGCTCTTAGTAAAAGACCACATAACTGCTCTCCTGTGAGTCGTTGCTGAAGCCCCCTGCCTGCCCCAGGCAGTCTGCGTGCTCCATCACACCGAGGGTAGCAACGCAGCCAGGACAGAGCCATCCCGGGGGGAGGCCAAGGCCATCACAGCTGCTCTCTGCCAGACACGGGGTAGGTGCACTTCAGACACTGATGCACCTGGCATGTCCCATCAAGGAGAACTGGTCTCTACTTGCCAGGTAAACATAACATCCTCATGGCAGAGGAAGTGGCATTAACTGTGCTGCCCTAAGCAATCAAGTTCTCTCCTGCAGTTGCTGCTGTGTACTTAGGGACAGCAGCTACAGGTAACAAAGAATTCTTCCCTGTGCTACACTGCAGTTGTGCTGGTAATGTTAGCCAAGGCAAACAGCTGCCAGCCCTGTCACATCCTGTTGCTCACCCACTCCTCTGCTGACGTGACAGCTGGGGAGAAGGGGCTTGTGGCCCAGCCAACGGATCAGGAACTGCAGCAGGGCCCTGGCTCACCAGGATGGCACTTTGGTGGCCTGCTGCTCTGTCTAGACGCACAGAAGGGCTGGTGAAAGGCAGGGAGGAGCAGCCTGTCCCTCTGGAACAGAAGGTAAGCAGAGTTGTTACACATGCTGTGATCAGCGTGCCCCACTCACACACAGACCCCAGCCGGTTCACTCAGTTCTGAAGGAACCTAACCAGGGTATGAACTTGGGCACAGTTTTCACTCCACTTTGAATGTAAACGAGTTGCCCAAATGCACCAGGCTCAGAAGTTGCAGCTTCTGGTAGGCCTCAGAAAACGAAGGAGAGGGTTGAAATTATTGCCAGTCACAAATTAAATCACAGCCTAACATGCACCTACAGGGGCTCTTTTCAAGCACCACTCTCTGTGCACAAAGAGGGTTGAAGAGAGTTGAAAATGTTCTAGCCTGACACTGACTCATTCCTACTTAGGCCAGAGATACAAGGACATATGAACCTTCCCCCTGCAGCTGGGGGTTGACAAAAGAGGGAGCAGATCCCTCTCACAGCTACAGCAGGTATTAAAAGCACTTGAAAAAGGAAAGGAAATCTACAGCTGAAGAGCAACACCACTCTTTCCTTCTGACTTTTGAAAGCATACAAGTGCTACTTCTGATCACTTCTAGGTAAGTGATGCTTCAAGCATGGTCATTCCTGGTGGGGTTGTGTCCTCTCCTATGTAGCACCTAGAAGGAAACTTCTCCTGTCATTAATCCATCTGAATTTGCAATGGTTTAGAAGAAATGCTGGCAACAATTGCTCTTTGTTAACAGATTTTTATGAAGCCTTTGAGCATTTTTGCCCTCAGAGGGCAAGACAGTTTATCAAATACACAAAGAACAAATTCCCAGCCCTCCCCCTCCCCTGCTATGTACATCATATACAGCTGAGTGTTCAGCTCCTTCATCCTGCTTTATGGGACTCTTCACTGTCCCCTGAGAATGAAGAACACCTGCAGTAAAACACCCATCCAGCTCCTGGGCAGTAACAGCTTCACATCAGCCGTGGCAACTGCCCTTGTAAAACAGAACTAACTTCTGCTTTTAGTCTAGCTCACATTCCATGACTAGCTTAAGGCTATTTTAAAAGAAGATGCTTTTTGTTTTGTCTTTTAAGTCCATTTTTTCTCTCATCTGTCCATTTTTAGGGACACTGTCACACAGTAGCAAGTCTCTCTTTGGATGTTTTTGTCTCTGCTGGCTGGATTTTTGTAGTGTCTTGTCGTGGCAATCCATAGAGGTAAATAGAAATACATACCAAGAAAGCACCCAAGGAGAAGGTAACAGCTGAAAGGAGACAAAATTATTTAAGTAAGAAGAAGTCTTTAGAATTCTAAGCTATGTAAAGGTAGCAGCTGAAAGGAGACAAAACTGTTTAAATAAGAAGTCTTTACAATTCTAAGCTATATAAAGGTAACAGCTGAAAGGAGACAAAAATCAATGAAGTAAAGGTAAATCTTTAGGATTCTAAGGAGTATAAATTGTGATGCTCTCTGAATGAAAAGTTACTCAAAACAACAATCTGTTAGTAAGTTCAGAGTCCAGACTTATCCTCTGTCACCACAACTCGAGCTTTAGCAATGCCCACACCACATCAGCCTCCTATCAGCAGGAATGCAGTGACGGCCAGAGAAGCAAGCATGAATTGCCTGCAGTCCCAGCTGCCTGTGACAACGAATCTTCTTTGCCTTTGCCCCTCTGGACAGGGCTAAGGAATAGCCTCCTGCTGAGGCTGTTACAGGAAGAGCTCCAGTCCAGCTTTGATTTGTGTCAGCTATCAAGTAAACATTTTGCCTCAAGTGAGTTTTTAAAGCTAGTTTTGTTTTCTATCACATGATAGGCTCAGAGGATGTTAGGGGTTGGAAGGGACCTCTGGAGATCTTCCTGTCTGTCCCCCTGCCAGAGCAGGACCAGAGAATCCAGCACAGGTCACACAGGAACACCTCCAGACAGGGCTGGAAAGGCTCCAGAGAAGGAGACTTCACAGCCTCTCTGGGCAGCCTGTGCCAGGGCTCTGTCGCCCTTGCAGTCAAGAAGTTCTTGTCATGCTGAGGTGGAACTTCCTGTGCTGCAGTTTCCATCCCTTGCCCCTTGTTGTATGGCAGGACACAAGTGAGCAGAGGCTGTCCCTGTCCCTTCCTGACCTCCAGCCCTCAGCTATTGATAGACATTGATTAGCTCTTGTGCCATCTGGGTTGTGTTCCATAAGGGGCCTGATGATCTCAACCTTTCAGAGGTGTTAAGAGTTTGCTCTTTAAGGGCACCCTAAAACCTCAGACAGCTGTATACAGGTCTGTCCATCAGTCACTGTGAGGCAGCTCAGCATGATACAGCTGTTTGCCCGAGGCTGTTGCTGATAACTTATCATTTCATGTTGGTTTTAGTACTGCCAGTGCCAAATGAATTCCTCAGCTATTTCTGCAAGAGCTTTACACATTATGCCCACTACTGCCCCCTTTGCTGTGGGTACTGCCACATGAGAGTGAGTCAAACAGCAGCTGGGGTCGTGACTGCTGCAGGGAACATTTCTGAGAGGAAATGGCAGATTGCTTTGGGCTGTCCTGCAACCATGGGGGATTTTCTTCCTGATGAAATCTGTCCCCTGTACTGTAGGCAGGAGATCCTGCTCAGTCCTTCCTTGCTTGGATTTGGGTGTTTTTTAGCTTACTGCCATAATCCAAGCTGGTATGGTGTAAGAGTGGAAAAGGTAGCTGTCTGATGTGGTTTTAGGGAGATGAAGCTTAAGTTTGTGTAAGGAGAAGAAAGAGCATCTTAAAGCAAGTGGGCTAAAGCTAGTTCAAGAGGGACAAGAGAGTGTCCAAAGCAGGGCTGTAAGAATGCTGCAGGGACTGGAGCAGCACCTGAGGAGGAGAGGCTGAGAGCCCTGGGGCTGCTTAGGCTGCAGAGGAGAAGGCTGAGAGGGGATCTGAGCAATGTCTATCAAGAGCTGAGGGCTGGGGGGCAGGAAGGGAGGGACAGGGACAGCCTCTGCTCACTTGTGCCCTGCCATAGGACAAGGGGCAAGGGATGGAAACTGCAGCACAGGAAGCTCCAGCTCAACATGAGCAAGAACTTCTTGAGTGTAAGGGTCCCAGAGCCCTGGCACAGGCTGCCCAGAGAGGCTGTGGAGTCTCCTTCTGTGGAGCCTTTCCAGCCCTGTCTGGATGTGTTCCTGTGCAACCTGTGCTGGATTCTCTGCTCCTGCTCTGGCAGGGGAGTTGGACTGGAAGGTCTCCAGAGGTCCCTTCCAACCCCTAACATCTGTGAGCCTGAAGTAAAAACTAGAAACCAAGGGAGGCAGAAAGGATCCCTTTGGAAGAAAGCTGCTAGCCAGGAAGGAGATGTGTGCATATGGTCAAACCAAAGGCAAAAAGGCACTTACTTATCTGGAGGCCAAAGAGGAGAACTGATGCCACGGTAGAGAGCACAATGGCTGCTGCTGCAGAAAAGCCTTTCATGATGTTATCTGTGTACTTAACAACCACCGAAGTGTAGACACCACCCACGCTGGCAAGAACTGCAAAGCAGGTAAGATGTTTCTGTTAGGAAAGGTGCAGGAAGCTACTCCTGAAACGAGGCACTTCACTCCATGGGGCACTCCCTGCTCAGGCTACGCTGGCCAAATAGGTGACTTACTGCAGCACTCAGTGAAATGGGTGTCACAGAATAGTTTAGTTAGAAGGCACCTCAAAGATCATCTAATTCCAGCCACCTCCCACTAGAACAGGTTGCTCAAGGCCTCATCCAACATGGCCTTGAATGCCTCCAGGGAGGCTGTGGAGCACAGAATCACCCAATGTGCACATTGGGTGATTCTGTGCTCCACAGCCTCCCTGGGCAACCTGTGCCAGTGTCTCGCCACCCTCACTGCAAACAACTTCTTCCTAACAGCCACTTTCAATCTCCCCTCTGCAAGTTTAAACCCATTCCTCCTCATTCTGTCATTACAAGACCTTGTAAATGATCCCTCCCCAGCTTTCTGTAGGCCCCCTTTGGATACTGGAAGGTTATCACAAGGTCTCCTCAAAGCCTTTGCTTTTCCAGGCTGCAGAGCCCCAGCTCTCTCAGCCTGTCCTCATAGCAGAGCTGCTGCAGCCCTCTGAGCATCTTCTGTGTGGCATCTGCAACTCACTGAAAGGTGATCTGCTCACTGCTCACTTAAGACTTGTTTCAGCACAATCCTAAATCAAGCAAATGGGCAATTGCCAAGGAAATGAGTCACAGAATCACAAAATCAACCAGGTTGGAAGAGACCTCCGAGATGATACTTTGAAATTAAAACACAAAGCCTGAAAACACATTGAAAAGCAGCATGTCCAGAGTGAATCTGTAGCTCTGTGCAATCAGGTATAGTTTAAAAAGCAACATGGTCTAACAAGACCCTCAAACCAAGCTACTTACAGATGACAAACCAGACGTAGGAGGTGTAGCCATAGAAAAAGCCTTTCTCCAGCACCTGGGCTCCCTCGGACATGTACACACCAAACAAGGTCACCACAATCCCAGATAAGTACATCTGAATGTTCCTCACCCACAAGGAAGTATCTGAACTCTTTAAGATCTTCTCAAAGCAAACTCCTGGAAAAGAGAAGAAAGGTTGCAGGGAGGTGAGTCTCATCCATAGAGGTGCATGGTCTGAGCTTCAGAGTGCTGGAGGGTGTCCAGAGAACGGCCACGAGGATGAGCAGAGCTGGAGCTGCTCTGCTGTGAGGAGGGACTGAGGGAGTTGGGCTTGCTCAGTCCTGTCCCTGCAGCCCTTTGCAAACAGTCTTTCTGCAGCCTTCTTGCAGCCCCTTCAGGCACTGGCAGGCTGCTGTTAGCTCTGCCCAGAGCCTCCTCTTCTGCAGGCTGCACACCCCCAGCTCCCTCAGCCTGTCTCTGCAGCAGAGCTGCTCCAAGCCCCTGAGCATGTTCCTGTCCATCCTCTGGCCCTGCTCCATCAGCTCCATGTCCTTCCTGTAGTGAGAGCAGTAATCTAGCCTGAGATTTCTGCCTGCTGAGAAGATCTAGAGAGCACAAGCAGACACAATCAGTCATTGCAGCAGAAATCTGGGGTGTGAGCTACCTGTCAGCTTTCTAAACTCAGAATAGAGTGAGCACCCCCAAACGAAACGATGCTTTCAGATGTGCATGAGATGCAATGCAGAGATGCAGCAAATGCATCATAACATAACATCATGCATGTAAAATGCATAAAAACAACCCCACTAGGCAGGAGGGAGGAAAGAATGGGTGCTGGTGAGGAGAAATGACTCTTGTGGCAAAGGATCTGCCATTAGATGTTTGTCCAGTGCTTTTCCCAGCAGTGCTGGGCCTGTGGGAACATCGGTGTGGAAGAGAAACTTCCTTTCTGAAGGACAAAACCAAATTCATCTCTTAAATTGGCTGCACTAATACAAAAACACTGAACGTGAGCAGTGCAGAAACTGAAGGGTTAATGCCAAAGGGATTTCTTCATCTGGGCGTGGGAAGGCCAAAGCCAAAAGAGGCTTGAATAGGATTTGTGTTCTCGGACGTGGAACGCCCCAAGGGCACTGGGAGCTCAAGGATGAGGTACTCTGTCCTCACAGCTGCCTCCAAGCCACAGCTGTCAGGGAGACACCCAGACTGCAATCCTTTTGCAGGAGAACAAAGCCTTGGGTGTCCAAATCCTGCAGGAGCTGCCTGCATCAGCCCTTTCAATGGCATGCACTGCAGACCTCGGGAAGCACAGCTGTCTGGCCACCTTACCAGAGGAAGCTGGAGAGCCTTAGGAGGCCTATGAAAGCCTCACTGTGAATGCTGGATTCTGTCTTGTGGCTTGGGAGCATCTACTGAAACGAGTCATAGAATCAGCCAGGTTGGAAGACAGCATCAAGCTCAGCCCAACCTAGCACCCAGCCCTGGCCAAGCAACCAGACCATGGCACTAAGTGCCCCAGCCAGGCTTGGCTTCAACACCTCCAGGCACAGAGACTCCACCACCTCCCTGGGCAGCCCATTCCAATGCCAATCACTCTCTCTGACAACAACTTCCTCCTAACATCCAGCCTAGACCTCCCGTGGCACAGCTTGAGGATGTGTCCCCTTCTTCTGTTGCTGCTTGCCTGGCAGCAGAGCCCAACCCCACTTGGCTACAGCCTCCCTGCAGGCAGCTGCAGGCAGCAATGAGCTCTGCCCTGAGCCTCCTCTGCTGCAGGCTGCACACCCCCAGCTCCCTCAGCCTCTCCTCATAGGGTTTGTGTTCCAGGCCCCTCACCAGCTTTGTTGCCCTTCTCTGGACACCTTCCAGCACCTCAACATCTCTCTTGAATTGAGTCAAATTGAGTCAAAGTGTAGAACCCTCCAGGTGAAGCTGATTGAACTCTACACAGCCTTATTTACTATTTCTGCTTCAAAGTGCCCATTCCACTGCATGACATCAGACAAGGTCAGCACCCTGCTGCTTTCCTCCCCTGCCCAACAGAATGGTCTCCACGAGTACCAAGTGTGCATGCACAGCACAGCATTATTCTTGCAGGATCAGATGTTACTAGAGGTGGCTGATAGCAGCTTGTTTCCTTCCAGAGGGAGGGGGAAGAATCTTATTTGCAGCCAGGGAAATCAATCCTTGTGGGTCAGATTTCCAACTAATAGTAATTTGCATTTTCTTATTTCTCAGCATCACAGAATCACAGAATATGAGGGGTTGGAAGGGACCTCCAAAGCTCATCCAGTCCAACCCCCCTGCCACAGCAGCACCCAGAGCAGATCACACAGGAACACATCCAGGCAGCTCTGGAATAGCTCCAAAGAAGACTCCACAACCCCCCTGGGCAGCCTCTTCCAGGCTTCTGTCATCCTCACAGGGGAAATGTTTCCATGGAACCTCCTCTGCCTCAACTCCCAGCCAGTGCCCCTTGACCTGGCACTGGCATCACCCAGCAGAGCCTGGCTCCAGCCTCCTGCCACTCACCTGCACATCTTTAGTAACCATCCATGAGGTCCCCCCTCAGGATCCTCCTCTGCCAGCAGCACAGTCCCAGCTCCCTCAGGCTCTCCTCCTAAGGAAGAGCTTCCACTGCCTTCAGCATCATTGTGGCTCTGTGCAGTTCCCTGAGGCCCTTCTTGAAGTGAGTGGCCCAGAACTGGACACAATACTCCAGAAGTGTCCTCAGCAGGGCAGAGTAGAGGGGCAGGAGAAGCTCTCTGACCTACTAATCACAGCCCTTCTAATCCACCCCAGGAAGCCACTGGCCTTGGCCACCAGAGCACATTGCTGGCTCATGGTCAACCTTCCACCCAGCGGCCCCCCCATCTCCTTTTCCCCTTCCCTGCTCTCCTACAGGTCAGTCCCCAACCTATACTAATTCCTGAGGTTTTTCTCTCCCGGGTGCAAGACTCTAGAGCTGCCCTTGCAGAAGTTCAGTTTCTCCCTGCCCAACTCCCCAGCACACAGGACTAGGGCAGTGTGCATTGTGGGGCTGAGCTACTGCAAGAACAGAAGGAGGAGCTCAGTTCCCCTCATTAAAAAGTGCCAAGTGTTTCATGGGAGCACAGAAGGGAGCCAGTCACTGTAAAACCAACTTTAGCAAATGGATGTACATTCATTAATTGCACTGAGGCATTATGCATGTTCCCTACAGTATCATTCTGAGCCTTTGAAAGACACTTCCACTTGCAAGCAAAACCAACAGCCTGTGCTCCCAGTCATTTGCCTGACAACTGAAGCAATGGTGCCATGAATCTGTCAGAATTACTGCAAGGAGAAGGTAATTATGGGCAGAGGAGATAAAGTCCTTTTTCTATCTCCTAATCAGTGCAGACAGTTAACTAATGTCAAATGCTCTGCTTTAAGGATGAGTGCTGTGGCCCTTCTGATGTGAGCTGCGTGCAGAAACGACCCCCCCCTACCTGCAAATCCCGAACACAGCACAGCCACAGCAATGGCTCCAAACCCCAGCCACGGGTTCTGCTCCACCTGCAACACAAGCACAGAACGGTAGAGCTTGGAAGGGGCCTCCAGAGAGCAGCCAGTCCAACCCCCTGTCGAGGCAGCAGCACCCAGGGTAGTCTGCACAGGACTGCACCCAGGCAGGATTTGAAAGTCTGCAGAGGAGACTCCACAGCCTCTCTGGGCAGCCTGCTCCAGGGCTCTGCCACCCTCACTCCAAACAAGTTTCTCCTCCTGTTGATCTGAAATCTTCTCTGTTCCAGTTTGTATCCATTGCTCCTTGGCTTCTTGCTTCTTAAGTGGACCTGAGCCAAACCACCAGACGCTCACAGGCACCAGCTATGTGGCTGTGGCCAGGCCTCCCAGCTGCACAACCTGCCTTTCTGAGCTGCTTTGGGAGTTACTCACCACCCCCCACACACACTTAAAATCACCCAGACTAGATCAGCCATCTGGAAGTTAAGGAATGAAGTTCTCTTTGCAGCTTAGCACAATATGCAGGCAGATGCACACAAACACTTACAGTTATAGACAAGTGAATACAGAAACACAACAGCCCTCCCAGAACAGTCACATTGCCAGGAGGGCTCCTGACCCAAACCTGCCCTCTCTTTCCCTCCCTTCAGAAGTAACCAGATCAACCCACACCTGATAGATCTGGAGAGACGTGAGGTGAGATGTCAAAAAGACAACAGGGTAAGAGGAAATAGGGTGAGGTTGGATTAAAGAGATAAAGCAGAGGCAGCCACCCAGACCCTCCAGGGAGAAGGCAGAGCGGAGAAGTGAGAGCTGAGCAGTGTGAGGAGTGGAAATCCTGCCTCTGTTTTGACTGGTTGTGTTTCTCAGCAGAAGAATGAGGGATATAAAGTACTGTTGGGGATTCTTCTTCTCTTTCTTTCTTCACTCATTGCCTCCCACAGCAGGATTAGGTTGCTGCCTCAGAAGGGTGTGTTTAAATGACATAGCCACACTCACAGGGCAGTGGAGTCCCACTCCTAATCACAGAAACACTCAGCGTTGGAAGGGACCACAAGGAGCAGCCAGTTCCAACCCCCCTGCCATGCCCAGGGACACCCTACCCTAGAGCAGGCTGCACACAGCCTCAGCCAGCCTGGCCTCAAACACCTCCAGCCATGGGGCCTCAGTCACCTCCCTGGGCAACCCATTCCAGCCTCTCACCACTCTCCTGCTCAACAACTTCCTCCTTATGTCCAGGCTGACTCTCCCCACCTCCAGCTTTGCTCCATTCCCCCCAGTCCTGCCACTCCCTGACAGCCTAAGAAGTCCCTCCCCAGCTTTTTTGTAGCCCCCTTCAGATCCTGGCAGGCCACAAGAAGGTCCCCTGGGAGCCTCCTCTGCTCCAGCCTGCACAGCCCCAACTCTTTCAGTCTGTCCTGATCCTGCTGTGAAATGTTTAAGAGACCTTTACCTCCATCCCAGCTGCTGTGAAGTGAAACACAAAGCATGAGGCAGTTTGCTCTCTGTTGTGAAGTGACAAAATGTGAAGTCCTACCTGTACTTTGGTAGCCTGAGCTGGCTTCCACTGAACGAGGGTGACACCACCACACAGCATGAAGACAGAGAACCACTGCAGCTTGCTAAGGCTGCGGTTCAGCATCAGGACTGTACACAAGGCTGTACAAGGGATCTTCAGCTGGTATGTCACCTAGGGAAGGGAGAAGAGAGCATGCAGGATAGGGCTTTATAAACTCACCCCAAACAAGACAGCAATACAGTGAATTCATCTAAAGAATGGAAACATTTTAGAGCCACTGATTCCCTACAGATCCTTTAGGGGCTGCAGCATTGCCAATTAAAACTAAGTACATTTCAAATGCCATGGGCAGGGACACCTCACACTAGAGCCCAGAGCCATATCAGCCTGGCCTTGAAAACATCCAGGGATGAGGCTGCCACCACCTCCCCGGGCAACCTATGCCAGTGTCTCACAACATCCATGCTGAAGAACTTCTTCCTAACATCCAATCTGAATATATCCACTTCTAGTTTTGTTCCATTCCCCCCAGTGCTATCACAACCTAATACCCTAAAAAGTCCCTCCCCAGCTTTCTTATAGCCCCTTTCATAGAATCAACCAGGTTGGAAGAGACCTCCAAGCTCATCCAGCCCAACCTAGCACCCAGCCCTGGCCAACCAACCAGACCATGGCACTAAGTGCCTCAGCCAGGCTCTTTTTTAACACTTACAGAGATGATGACTGCACCACCTCCCTGGGCAGCCCAATCCAAAGCAAATCACTCTCTCTGCCAACAAATTCCTCCTAACACCCAGCCTAGACCTCCCCTAGTGCAGCCAGCACCCATGGGTGATGTTAGAGCAAGCACTGGACCTACTGGTGTGTAACCGGGGGGCCAACCAGGCCCCCCGGCCTTTGAGAACCTCCACCATACACCCAGTGTGCACCACAGGGACTCACCAGTCACGATGGGAGGAGGATCCCTCTGCCCAAATGGGCAAGCTTGAGGCTACTGCCTTCCCTGGGGCTGATTATAAAGGGGAGAGGGCAGGGAGGGCAAAGTGGTCACACCTGGGGTGGGAGGAGACTGCAATAGAACCTATATTAAAAAGGGGAGAGGGCAGGGAGGGCAAAGTGGTCACACCTGGGGTGGGAGGAGACTCCAACAGCACTCAGGTGCTCTGGGTTTGGGGAATAAAAGGGGGGAAAAAAAATTGCAGTGTGGGGTGGAAAAGGGACAGATAGGGTAGAAAAGATACAGTGGTGCTGAAAGGAGGGAGCTGGAGAAGAAAAGGATAGAGATGATAAGAAGAAAATAGGGGGAAAGGGAGAAAATGAGACCTCCAAGCTCATCCAGTCCAACCTAGCACCCAGCCCTGGCCAAACAACCAGACCATGGCACTAAGTGCCCCAAGCCAGGCTTTGCTTCAACACCTCCAGGGACGGCGACTCCACCACCTCCCTGGGCAGCCCATTCCAATGCCAATCACTCTCTCTGACAACAACTTCCTCCTAACAGCCAGCCTGAACCTGCCCTGGCACAGCTTGAGGCTGTGTCCCCTTCTTCTGCTGCTGCTTGCCTGGGAGAAGAGCCCAACCCCACCTGGCTACAGCCTCCCTGCAGGGAGCTGCAGACAGCAATGAGCTCTGCCCTGAGCCTCCTCTGCTGCAGGCTGCACACTCCCAGCTCCCTCAGCCTCTCCTCACAGGGCTGTGCTCCAGGCCCCTCCCCAGCCTTGTTGCCCTTCTCTGGACACCTTCCAGCACCTCAACATCTCTCTTGAATTGAGGCTACTGTAAGGTCACAATAAGGTCCCCTGGGAGCCTCCTCTTCTTCAGACTGAACAACCCCAACTCTCAGCCTGTCCTCACAGCAGAGCAGCTGCAGCCCTCTGAGCATCCTCGTGGCCCTTCTCTGACACCTGCCAGCACCTCCAGATCTTTCCTGTCCCAGGGGCTCCAGGACTGGACACAGTACTCCAGGTGGGGTCTCACCAGAGCAGTGTACAGGGTCAGAATCACCTCCTTTGCCCTGCTGGCCACACTTCTCTTGGTGCAGCCCAGGATACAGTTGGCTCTCTGGGCTTCAAGTGCACACACTGGTGGCTCTGACTAAAACAAAGCATCATCTGGCTTTGAACACTGAGGCTGAAGAGGGCACTGTGTGCCAGGCAGGTAGATACCTAGCACACATCTCCTGAAACAGTACAGACAAACACAGGGGCAGGTCAGCTGCTGACCTGTGGTTATTACCTGGTAGACTGCAGCATCCAAGTTGCTAAGAGCCACAAATGCCATATTGTTTTGAAGAGCATAGACCAAAGATGGAACACTTAGTTTGAGCAATTCTATAGGACTTCCAAAGACATTTTCTCTCAAAGATGTTATTAACCTTGCCAGGCTTCCAGTTTCTCTGCAAAATAAAACATTAATATAACTTGGGGTGGGAGGAGCTCTCTGGTATCTGACAACAGAAATCAAACCACTGAATCCTTTGGGAACGTCTCAACAATCAGGTGTAACTTCTGCTCACTGAAGAGAAATTCACTGGGAAAGAAGAGTGAGGGCAGCAACGAGCAGAATCCCTGGAGCTGAAGGAGACCTTCTGGAATTACATTACTGTGCAACAACATAAACAACAACCAGGGACACTGCAAACAGTGGAACAAGTTGCTAAGTATGCAGGCAGTGGGACAGAAAGCTGCCATGTCCTGGCCCTCCCTCCTCTCCCTTTTTGTATGACATCAAATGCCTGTCATTTGCCAGACCCCCTTTAAACTGAACCTTACAGCACAGCCAAAAAACATCACAGCCTTGCACACTGGAAACACCTGCCAGCCTTTGGCCAGCTCTCCTGTGCTACAGGAGATACTAGACCAGCACACATCTGAAGAGCTCCAGCAAGGTGTGTGGCAGCTGCCTGTCACCTGGCATCTTCACACATCTCCTTCAAGTAACTGCAGTGAGCACCAGAGTAGGCAATGGGGAAGAACTTGTTGCTGCTTGCTGCTGTCCCCTTGCAGCTTATTAAAGCTGCCCTCTGCATTACTACTTCCCCTCTACCTTCTGCACATTGATCTAATACTTCTTGCTTACTTGGCACTGCTGCTCTAGTTCCCTTCCCTATCCTCCCCAGGTCTCATGCTCCCCCTTTCTACTCTCTTCCTTGGCCACTAACAAATACCAACATTCAAAGTCACTCCTGTCCCCTTCCAAAAGCCTGCATGAGGCACTTAGTGCCATGGCCTAGTTGACTGGATAGGGCTGGGGAATAGGTTGGACTGGATGAGCTTGGAGGTCTCTTCCAACCTGCTTGATTCTATGATTCTACAATTGGATCCATTCCCCCCAGTCCTATCACTACCCAACACCCTAAAAAGCCCCTCCCCAGCTCTACTGTAGGCCCCCTTCAGGTACTAGAAGGCCACAAGAAGGTCTCCTGGGAGCCCTCTCCACAATGAACAACCCCAACTCTCTCAGCCTCCACCTTCCCCAGCTTCCACCTCAAACCTGGGAGCTTCCACCTCCACCTGGGAGCCTTCTCTTCTCCAAACTGAACAACCCCAACTCTGTCAGCTTCAGCCTCAAACATCCAGCTGCAAATAAAATGCAAGTAGCACAGATACAGTTCTACTCTGGAGCAGCAAGAAGTCCAGAAGCACCACACAGTTAGCAGATTGTTCTCTTTGTCAACACTTAGGTGGGCTGTCAAACAATAAAATAATACTGAAACTATCTGCTTTGTGTTCCAGACCATGCTTGGCAGATCAGCTGATCACATCCCAAGTCAAATCAGAGCAGGAAGAGCAGTTTCTGTCTGCTTTGACTTCTAGCATGGAACAACAGATGTCTAGGAAGCATCATTTCCACTTCAGTTTTTAACAAGAGCCATCAGATCATTCATCTTTGTGGTGGGTGTGCTGAGGCAGGCACTTGTCATGAATCTCTAACTGTAAGCTGAAGTCAGCACAGAGATCATGTGGAAACAGACTGAAATCTACACCCCCCCCAAAAAGTACAGTTTAAACCAAGCCTCTGTATACAGCTGATAATGCAAAACAGAATCATAGAATGGTTTAGGGTGGAAGAGACCTCAAGGCTCAGCCAGTTCCAACCCCTTGACAGAGGCAGGGACAACTCCCACTAGAACAGGTCACTCAAGGCCTCATCCAACATGGCCTTGAACACCTCCAGGGAGGTTGTGGAGCACAGAATCACCCAATGAGATCAAAGATCACATTGGGTGATTCTGTGCTCCACAACCTCCCTGGGCAACCTGTGCCAGTGTCTCACCACCCTCACTGCAAACAACTTCTTCCTAACAGCCACTTTCAGTCTCCCCTCTGCCACTTTAAACCCATTCCTCCTCCTCCTGTCATTACAAGACCTTGTCAATAGTCCCTCCCCAGCCCTCCTATAGCCCCCTTCAGATCCTGGAAGGCCACTCCAAGGTCTCCTCAAAGCCTTCTCCTCTCCAGGCTGCAGAGCCCCAACTCTCTCAGCCTGCCCTCAGAGCAGAGCTGCCTTTTGGGCTGCAGGCACACACTGCTGACTCATGTCCAACTCTTTTCAACCACCAGTACCTCCAAGTCCTTCTCTGCAGAGCTGATCTTAATCCCTTCCTCTCCCATGCTGTGTTGATACCAGGATTGCCTGAGCTCAGGGTGCAGGACCTCGCACAACCCATTGCTTCCTCCTCCAGGGCTCAGTAATTATGTACTGTCTAAGAATGGAGCCAAGGTAATTACCTGATAGTGAATTGGGCTTTAAATAAATATGGGAAGTTGAGAGTGCAGTTGAGTAAACAATTACACAGCTTGAAGTGCCATAAAATGGTCTCCTAAAAAGACAAACCTTTTGGCAATCAGCCACTCCAATGTGCCTTCCTGGAACAGCCTTAAAAGCAAACAGAGTGAAGGCATGGTGCAAGAATGTGCCAAAAACCCACCCCAATTCTGCAGCTGGAGCGAGGCGAGAGTCACACTCTGGTACCCTCTGCACTGCAGCAGCCGCTGCTGGCTGTGTGGAAAAAGGGCACTCACCCAGATGGGTCCCACTGAGCACAACAAACTGGTTCAACTCCTTTTTCTAAGTGGTGATGAAGCTGGAGGCACCTTGCCCTGGGTGAGACAAACTGGGTGGGAGATGAAAAGTGGAGGGAGCTTTAAAGGAGACGCTGAAGGAAACTGTGCCGGAATTCAGAGCATTCAGGAGCGCTCCAGACTCGAAGGGCACCTCAGAGTTGTCCTCCAGTATCTGAAGGGAGCCTACAGGAAAGCTTGAAAGGGCTTTTCATATGGGTGCCTAGCTACAGGACTGAGGGGAATGGCTTTAAGCTGAAGGAGAGTAGGTTAAGACTAGATCTGAGGAAGAAATTCTTCAGTAAAAGAGTGGTGACACTGGAGCAGGCTGCTCAAGAGCAGCTGCAAATGTCCCTTCCAGATTGGATGAGGTCTTGAGTAAGCAATTCCAGTTGAGAGGCATCCCTGGTCATGGCAGAGGGGCTGGAGTAGGTGATCTCTGAGGCTCCTTCCAACACGAGACATTCTGTGATTTCATGATCTACACCTGCCCCTGGCACAACTTGAGGCTGTGTCCCCTTGTTCTGGGTGCCTGGCAGCAGAGCCCAACCCCACCTGGCTACAGCCTCCCTGCAGGCAGCTGCAGGCAGCAATGAGCTCTGCCCTGAGCCTCCTCTGCTGCAGGCTGCACACCCCCAGCTCCCTCAGCCTCTCCTCACAGGGCTGTGCTCCAGGCCCCTCACCAGCTTTGTCGCCCTCCTGTGGACACGTTCGGTACTGCAACATCTCTCTTGAATTGAGGAGCCCAGAAGGAGAACTAGATTAAAGAAACTAGCTAAAAACTAGATTAAAGAAACTCTTAGTCTTTTCTCTCAGCACTGGTTCCCCAGGTGAACAAAGAGCAGAACAACAACAGAACAAAGGTCTGTCTCAAACACTGCGTGGGGAAACTGACAAGGAGGAGCACTGCAGTTTCATCCAACTCAGTAGATGATGGTTTACAGTCCAGGTCTCATCAACACCGGTATTTTAAAGACTCAAAATGTCACAGATGATCCATGTTGACATTTGGAATCTATTCCAAACCATATATAAATAGAAGATATGCAGAAAGGACACACCTGAATACTGTGTTGTTTACAAAGCAGTTTCAGTTGAGGACTCCCAAGCTCTAAAGCGACTCTCCCACAGCATGAACTCTCCAGTCTTGTTCTCAAATGTACCTGCACTTTAGCAGCTGAGATTCTGGGGTCTGAATCATAGAATCAAGCAGGTTGGAAGAGACCTCCAAGCTCAACCAGCCCAACCTAGCACCCAGCCCTGGCCAACCAACCAGACCATGGCACTAAGTGCCCCAGCCAGGCTTGGCTTCAACACCTCCAGGCACAGCCACTCCACCACCTCCCTGGGCAGCCCATTCCAATGCCAATCACTCTCTCTGCCAACAACTTCCTCCTAACAGCCAGACTAGACCTGCCCTGGCACAGCTTGAGGCTGTGTCCCCTTGTTCTGTCCCTGGGTGCCTGGCAGCAGTGCCCAACCCCACCTGGCTACAGCCTCCCTGCAGGGAGCTGCAGACAGCAATGAGCTGTGCCCTGAGCCTCCTCTTCTGCAGGCTGCACACCCCCAGCTCCCTCAGCTTCTCCTCACAGGGTTTGTGTTTCAGGCCTTCCATCAGCTTTGAAGCAAGGACTTGTTTTCCAAACACTGGTTAGCATTCCCATACTTACTTAGCCAAGATGCCCATGCTCAGGAACAACTTGATGACCTCAGTGATGCACACAGCTGTGGTTGAAAAGTAGAGCTCTGTCTGCACCGTCCTCGTGTAGCGCAGCGCGACCGTGTAGGTTGCAGCAACCAGGGTCATCACTGTCAGGCAGTACAGCTTGAACAGCAAGCTGACGTTTTCTGAAAGGTAAACAGAAGACAATGAGTCAGCATGACCTCCATTTCTAATGTAAGAATTGAAACAGGGGTCTTCTCCAGCTGGAGGGCTCAATCTGAGACTCCTGTGGCAGCACTGCTAAACATTTCCTGGCAAATGTTCCCATTCTGAAGTCTCTCCTCAAAGAGGCTGGTATAGGACTGCCAGCTGTTGGAAAACAGGACATCTTCTTCCACTGGCCTTATGGAAGCCAATGGTATCCTGGGCTGCAGCAGAGAAGTGAAGGCAGCAGGCTGAGGGAGGGGATTCTCCCTCTCTGCTCCACTCTGGTGAGAATCCACCTGGAGTACTGTGTCCAGATCTGGAGGTGCTGGAAGGTGTCAAGAGAAGGGCCATGAGGATGCTTAGAGGGCTGGAGCTGCTCTCCTCTGAGGACAGGCTGAGTCACTTGGGGCTGCTCAGTCTGAGAAAGAAAGGCTCCAAGGAGACCTTATTGTGGCCTTTCACTATCTGAGGGGGGCTGCAAGAAAGCTGGAGATGGACTTTTCAGGGTGTCAGGCAGTGACAGGACTGGGGGGAATGGAGCAAAACCAGCAGTGGGTAGATTCAGACTGGATGTTAGGAAGTTCTTCAGCATGAGGGTGGTGAGAGCCTGGCACAGGTTGCCCAAGGAAGTGGTGGAAGTCTCATCCCTAGAGGTTTTTAAGGCCAGGCTGGATGTGAGCAACCTGCTCTAGTGAGGTGTCCCTGCCCATGGCAGGAGGGTTGGAACTAGATAATCTTTGAGGCCCTTTCCAACCCATCCACAGCAGCAAGCAGAACAGTGCATGACTGCAAACAGGACTTCTCTGCATGGAAGCATCACCTACAGCATGAGACATCAGCCAATGTCTGGGGTCTATAAAACCATTCTTGTGCTGGTAAATAATTCTCTGTGACATGTGGCAACTGATGGGTGGATGTTGGTCATTCAGCAGCATCTTTCTGGCCATCATCCAGCATGCTCTGAATATCCTAAAGATAATGGACTCTAACATCCTCTGCTGATCAGAAAATGAGGTAGGAGATAAACTCCAGGCAGAGTTGTAACAACTTTGTCCATTTAACATGGGCATGAGCTGCTGATTCTTGTGCCACCCATGTTTTGGTTCATTTTCCTTCCAAGCTAGCGACATCTTCCATTGCGTAACACTTCTGCAAGGTACAGCTAATGCCTCCTGCTGCTGCAATCATTTAAATTAGCTATTTCCTTACAGATAAAAATCTTACCCACATCAGAAACCACTTTTAAAAGGCAGAGCCAATTATTTTTCAGACTAACGAGGCTTAAAAAGAGATTCACAAGCTGCAGTCATTTGTAAATCGTTTAGATTGTGGGAAAGGGGCAAGGGCAGGGTCATTAAAAACAGGGGGGGAAAAAAACCACACACCCCAAACTCAGTCCAATTAAAAAAACCCAACAGCTATTTTCTAATGATATTTTAGTGATGACAAATTATGTTAACAACATGCTTTTAGACTCTGAGATTTTAAGTCTATGCTCTACTAAACTAAAGCTAAATTTAATCTTTGCCTAATCTTTAAAACATCACTAAGAAGTTGTTCAGCATGAGAGTGGTGAGAGCCTGGAATGGGTTGCCCAGGGAGGTGGTGGAAGCCTCATCCCTGGAGGTGTTTAAGGCCAGGCTGGATGAGGCTGTGGACAGCCTGATCTAGTGTGAGGTGTTATGGGTTGGAACTGGATGATCCTTGTAGTCCCTTCCAACCCTGCCTGATTTCTATGACTCCAAATGTTCCACTTTGCAACAGCTTGCAAACTTGGCTAAACCAAATGCAGCAGGACATAATGAAGCCACTAACTATACTCAAGACTTCTAGCACTGTGTAAAAAAAAACTATCTGTAGTTAGGTGCAGAGCCTGAACATGAGCCTGGCTCACGTCTGCACCAGTACCAGCCTGGCTCACGTCTGCACCAGTACCAGCGCAGACTGGGGACAGAAAGAAAACATAATTGGGGTGCTCTGCCCATACCTTCTAATGATAAGCCTGAATTTATATGCCAAAGCACCTTTATTTTTAGTAGCAGGGAGAGCACAGGGTTTGCACCCTGCCAAACCTCATCTCCAGCCAGACAAAATTTCAGTCAGCTTACACAGCATCGCTATCAAACATGCTAACACATTCTGGGGGTCATCCTGGTAAGCAGGCAGTCTGCAGTGCTCTGTTTCGTCTACCAGACCTAATTTTATGGTTTTCTAGCTAGCAAGGCATACACAGAACCACTGAATCGTAAGGGCCAGAAGGGACCTCAAAGATCAGCCAGCTCCAGCCCCCCTGCCATGGGCAGGGACACCTCACACTAGAGTAGACTGCTCAGAGCCACATCCAGCCTGGCCTTCAATACACCCAGGGATGAGGCTTCCACCACCTCCCTGGGCAACCTGTGTCAGTCTCTCACCACCCTCATGCTGAAGAACTTCTTCCTAACATCCAGCCTCAAGCTACCCACTGTTGGTTTTGCTCCATTCCCCCCAGTCCTACCACTACTTAACACCCTAAAAAGTCCATCTCCAGCTTCCTTGCAGCCCCCCTCAGATAGTGGAAGGCCACAATAAAGTCTCCTTGGAGCCTTCTCTTCTCCAGACTGAACTACCCCAACTCTCTCAGCCTGTCCTTACAGCAGAGGAGCTGCAGCACACCTAAAGGCAGCTGTTTTGGTACACACCATGCCCCTGCAGAGGTACCTGTCAAGTTAGGAAACAAAACTTTTGCTAAGAGCAGCCCAGTTCTGCCAAGCAAACCTTAACTATGTTCCTTAATTTTAGATATGCATATATAAAGACCTAAAAGCAGCTGTTGTTTCTTCCCCAGAATTTTCTCTCACTAGAATCAACCAGGATGGAAGACACCTGCGAGCTCATAGTCTCCAACCTAGTACCGAGCCCTAGCCAATCAAGCACATAATGGCACTAAGTGCCCCAGCCAGTCTTTGCTTCAACACCTCCAGGCACGGCGACTCCACCACCTCCCTGGGCAGCTCATTCCAATGCCAATCACTCTCTCTGCCAGGAACTTCCTTCTAACAGCCTGAACCTGCCCTGGCACAGCTTGAGGCTGTCCCCCCTTGTTCTCTTGCTGGGTGCCTGGCAGCAGAGCCCAACCCCACCTGGCTACAGCCTCCCTGCAGGTAGTTGCAGAGAGCAACGAGGTCTGCCCTCAGCCTCCTCTTCTCCAAGCTAAACAACCCCAGCTCAATCTCACTCAAATGAAACAGTTTTCAGCAAAAGGCACCAGAGAGGCCAAAAGCCTCAGGATATAACCACAGGCCTCCCACACACCTACACAGCTCAGCTAACTGCTCTACCAAGGCTCCTTCGAACGGCAGCCCAAGGCGAAGCCTGGCACACGAAGCACCACCTGCACCCTGCCAAACACACCTCAGACCCAGTCTCACACAGGCTGCAGAACAATCCCCTTCCTAGGCTTCTCCTCCTGGGGCTCTCCCCTTCTGCCCTGGAGAGCAGCCAGGCAGAGAGGGACCTGGAGGTGCTGGTAGTTGAACATGAGGCAGCAGTGCCCAGGGGGACAAGAGAGCCAATGGCATCCTGGCCTGAATCAGGAGCAGTGTGGGCAGCAGGACAAGGGAGGTTCTTCTGGCCCTGTGCTCAGCACTGCTCAGGCCACACCTGGAGTGCTGTGTCCAGTTCTGGGCTCCTCAATTCAAGAGACATGTTGAGGTGCTGGAAGGTGTCCAGAGAAGGGCAACGAAGCACAACCCTGTGAGGAGAGGCTGAGGGAGCTGGGGGTGTGCAGCCTGCAGCAGAGGAGGCTCAGGGCAGAGCTCATTGCTGCCTGCAGCTGCCTGCAGGGAGGCTGTAGCCAGGTGGGGTTGCGCTCTGCTGCCAGGCACCCAGCAACAGAAGAACCTCAATCTGTGCCAGGACAGGTTTAGGTTGGAGGTTAGGGAGAAATTCTTCACGGAAAGAGTGATTGGCATTGGAACGGGACACCACTCCTGGAGGTGTTTAAGAGGAGGCTGGATGAGGCACTTAGTGCCATGGTTGAGTTAGTAAGAAGGGTTAGGTGATAGGCTGGACCCGATGATCCTAAAGGCCTCTTCCAACCTGGCTAACTCTGTGGCTCTCATCTCCACAACGCCTGCTGCCAAGCGCTGCAGGAGCCCTGCGCAAGCCCCTCGCGGGGACGCTGGCGGCACAAGTGTCCCCTCCGCAAGGTTCAAGCCCATCTGGCTTGCTCGAGAACTCGCACTTGGCGGCCGCCGGAGCTCCGGCACCGGTACACAGACTGCACAGGAGCCCGGGGACCCCCGGTGTTTGCAGGGGCACCCATGGGGTGGGTGCCGAGGAGCGGAGGGTGCTGGCGCCTATCAGGCTCGGCAGCGCCGTGCGCGGAGCAGGCGCCCCGCACTGGGGAGCAGGTGAGAGATGCGCACAGCTGCGGCCAGTCCCAGCGGCCGAGGCGGCACCGGCGCCCCGCCGAGCCCCGGCCCGGGAGCGCTCACCGCCCCGCCGGCAGCGCCCCCCACGCGCCAGAGAGGCGGCGGTTCCCCGCGCAAACCCCGCCGCGGCCGGGCATGGGCCGGGCCGGTCACCGGCGGCACAAGAGCGGGGGGAGAGCGGGAAAGCGGCGGGGGCAGAAGGGCCTCCCCAGCGCGGCCCCAGCGCAGCCCACGCTGAGTTCCGCAGCGGGGAGCCGCCGGGTCGCGCTTCGGGTCGCAGCGGAACCGGGTTCCCCCCGAAGGCCACAGCGCCCCTCTCCCCCCGGCCGCGCCGCCGCCCTCACCTTTGGGAGGCGACATCGTCCCTGCAGGAGCCGCCCGCCCTGCCCCGCCGCTCCGCCCATTGCACCATAGAGTGCGGCGTGGCAGCCGAGAGCGCCTCTCCCGCCCGCGTTTCACCATCGAGTCGGAGGCGCTGTGTCCTAGAGCGCCTCTCTGGCTGGCGGGCAGCGGCAGCGGCCGGGGCGCTGCGGTCGGCGCTGGGCAGGCTCAGCGTTCACCGGCAGGGGCGAGGCTGGAGGCGACGCGGACGGGCGCGGTGCGTGCCCGGGGTGCATGCCCGGGGTGGCTGGGCTACGGGCGGGTAGGCTGCCAGCCCCGCTGCGGAGAAGCTCCAGCCCACAGCAGCCGGCAGGCGCCGTGTCCGCTCTGGGGCAGCCGGCGGTGCCAGCGCGCCTGGGACTGCCTTAGGGAAGTGAGTGGCGAACCCCAAGTTACAGACAGAAAGTGTTGGCGAAGACGACCAGAAAAGGAGAGGGCATGCAAAAGGCAAAGCATGAGGGTGTCAGGGTGATCTCCTGGCCGTTTGGCCGTAATGGCAATCCGAGGAAGCAGCATCTCGGATACGCGGAGCAAGATGTGAACACAGGCGGTGCAGTACCTGATGCACACATAGCGCGGGTCTGAGAATCCCTTTACGAGGGGAGCCTCAGGGAGCTGGGGCTTGTTAGCTTGGAGAGACGACTAAGGGGTGACCTCGCTTATAAATGTGTAAGGTGTCAGGAAGATGGAGCCAGGACCTACTCAGAGAATCATAGAACCAAACAGGTTGGAAGAGACCTCAAGCTCAGCCAGCCCAACCTAGCACCCAGCCCTGCCCAACCAACCAGACCATGGCACTAAGTGCCCCAGCCAGGCTTGGCTTCAACACCTCCAGGCACGGTGACTCCACCACCTCCCTGGGCAGCCTATTCCAATGCCAATCACTCTCTCTGACAACAGCTTCCTCCTAACATCCAGCCTAGACCTGCCCTGGCACAAATTGAGGCTGTGTCCTCTTGTTCTGTTGCTGGTTGCCTGGCAGCAGAGCCCAACCCCACCTGGCTACAGCCTCCCTTCAGGGAGCTGCAGACAGCAAAGAGCTCTGCCCTGAGCCTCCTCTGCTGCAGGCTGCACACCCCCAGCTCCCTCAGCCTCTCCTCACAGGGCTGTGCTCCAGGCCCCTCCCCAGCCTTGCTGCCCTTCTCTCAACACCTTCCAGCACCTCAACAAGAACACACACTACACATTTAAATGTTAGCTTAAGGTGAGGAACATATTGATCCTAAACTACTGTTTAGAATCTGCATGCTTCAGGTTTATCAATTCCATCCCTTAATGCCAGTCAGCAGCCTCAGCAGATAAAACAAATGAAATAGATCAACTGCTCTTGGAATCAAGAGGCACAGTAAAGTATTTTTCTACTAATCTCAATTCAGGCATATGCAGGAATTTTCATACATACATTCATATCTTCTAGGTTTTCCAGCTTCACTTAAGTTTCATCTACTGCTCTTGTTAAATCTACTTTGACCACTTGAGTAGTAGAGGATGATCCTCCTCGAAGACCTGCCAAGAAAACCTGTGGTCTGGGTACGTTGCTGGAGCTGTCACGCTTCGTCTGGGTGCCAGCATCTTTGGGCAGGTACACTTGGGTGCAGCTGTCTCTTCTCATCTGGCTGACATCAGTCTGCATGGCCTGAGTTAACCTGCGGCGCAGATTGGCCTGAAGACACAGAAACAATCATAGAGTCATCAGGGCTGGAAGGGACCACCAGGATCACCTAGTTCCAACTCCCCTGCCATGGGCAGGGAGATCTCACACTAGAGCAGGCTGTCCAGAGCCTCATCCAGCCTGGTCTTAAATACCACCAGGGATGAGGCTTCCATCACCTCCCTGGGCAACCCCTGCCAGGCTCTCACCACCTTCGTGCTGAAGAACTTCTTCCTCACACCCAGTCTGAATCTCTCCATTTCCAGCTGTGTTCCATTCCCCCCAGTCCTGTCACTACCTGACAGCCTAACGAGTCCCTCCCCAGCTTTATGGTAGGTCCCTTTAAAAAATGTCTTCTTTCAAGACATTGCTTATTGATCCCTTGGCAAGGGGACAACTGGCTGAGAGAGCTGGGGTTGTTCAGTCTAGAGAAGAGGAGGCCTTCAGGAGACTTTCTTGTGCCCTTCCACTATCTGAAGGGGGCCTACAAGAAAGATGCCAAGGGACTTTTTAGGGTGTCAGGTCGTGGTAGGACTAGGGGGAGGAAAGGGGAAAATCATCACTGTTGCATAACAAACAGTTCCTCAGAAAGGGAAAGGGGAGGGGGAAGGGAAAGCTTCTACACATCCAAACCCATTCCTAACCCTTCTGTCTACCTGTTACTGCATTTTTTACTTCTCTTATTTGATGGTGATGAATATTAATCGAAATTGCTCAACTTGCAATGAAGTTTTGCCTGACCCTGATCTACTTTAGGGAGTTCAACAGAGGGCTACAAGGATGGTGAAGGGGCTGGAGCACTGCCTGATAAGGAAAGGCTGAGAGCCCTGGGGCTGGTTAGTCTGGAGAAGAGAAGGCTGAGCAGAGATCTGAGCAATGTCTGAAGGGCAAGGGTCAGGGAGGAAGGGACAGGGACAGCCTCTGTTCACTTGTGTCCTGGGACAGGGCAAGGGGCAATGGATGGAAACTACAGGTCTGGTCCTGCTCTGACAAAGGGGTTGGACTGTATCTCCAGAGGTCCCTTCCAACCCCTAACATCCTGTCAATCTGTGATCTATCCTCAGTAGTAGAAGCACTGCTTATGAAACTGGAGAAAAATATAGCTCAATAAGACTAAGCCTAGATATAAGGAAAGAAAATACCTGGGGGAAAAAAGCCATGGAGCCACCTGGAATGAAATGTGCATCTTTGGATAAAGTCAGATCTATGCTGCAGGGAACAAAAGCTTACAGCAATTTATGCTGAACTGTGTTAGCCAGCACTGAAAAGCTTGTCATAAAAATACAAACCAATTTCACAGCTTTTCTTCTCAGCTCCCATTCATTCCATTCATAGGATGGCACAATAGTTGGTGGTAAGATATGGGTATCAGTTTGAGTACTACTGTCACGTTTTAGGATTGGTTTCATCAAACTCTTGTTTGCTTTTCTGGCCTGGAGGAAAAAAAACAACAGCAACATGAACTCAAGCTAAACAATAATGAGAAGAACACAGACATCTAAGAGAAGTAGCCTATGGATATATTACTGTCAAATAGAAACCTGCAAATCACAAGTGGATAATAACCTTTACATTCAACACTATCTTTGTTCCCTCTGCCCCTGATGAAAAGAACCCATGAAGTATGCCATGGGCAGGGACACCTCCCACTAGAACAGACCACTCAAGGCTTCATCCAACCTGGCCTTGAACACCTCCAGAGAGGGAGCAGCCACAGCCTCCCTGGGCAACCTGTGCCAGTGTCTCACCACCCTCACTGCAAACAACTTCTTCCTAACATCCAGTTTACATCTCCCCTCTGCCACTTTAAACCCATTACCCTTTATCCTGTCATTACAAGACCTTGTCAGTAGTCCCTCCCCAGCCCTCCTGTATCCCCCTTCAGATCCTGCAAGGCCACTCTAAAGTCTCCTGGAAGCCTTCTCTCCTCCAGCCTGCAGAGCCCCAACTCTCTCAGCCTGTCCTCAGAGCAGAGCTGCTGCAGCCCTCTGAGCTGACTCAAACAGTTGCATGTCCTTCTTGTGTTGGGGGCTCCAGAACTGCACCCAGGGCTGCAGCAAAGGGGCAGAATCCCCTCCCTTGCCCTGCTGCCCACACTGCTCTTGCTGCAGCCCAGCACACAGTTGTTTTCTGGGCTGCACTCACACTGCAGGCTCCTGTGGAGCTTCTCATCAGCCCAGAGCCCCAGGACCTTTTCCTCAGGGCTGCTCTCAGCCATTCCCCACCCAGCCTGGAGCTGTGCCTGGGGTTGCACCGACCCAGGTGTAGGACCTTACACCTGGCCTTGTTGAATGTCATGAGGTTGGCCTGGGCACACCTCTGCAGCCTGTCAGATCCCTCTGGATGGATCCCTGCCCTCTAGCAAGTCGACTGTGCCACACAGCTTGGTGCCATCTGCAAACCTGCTGATGGTGCACTCAATACCTGTATCCAGATGAGTTTTGAAAGTCTCCAGAGAAGGAAACACTGCCCCTTCCTGGGCAGCCTGTTCCAGTGCTCTGTCAACCTTACAGTAAGGAAGTTGGTGAAGTAAAGACAAAGCCAAGAGGTGTCTAGCAAGAGGCACAACAGTGTGTACCTGTGCATATGGAGCGAGGTATTCAAACTGATGGTGAAGCTCGAGCAGCTGAATTAGCTCTGCATATTCCTGTGCCTTTGCCACATTCAGTTGAATGAACTTATCTGGATCTTGAGCAAAGAAGTAGGCAGCTTCTTTGGAACTGAAAACATAACATTTCTCTCTGTGCCTCAAAATTCCAATAGCAGGATTTCCTACAAAAACCCAGAATGAACTCCACAAAATAAACCAGGGAACAGGATGATTTCCAATGCAAAAGACACTGCAGCTGTTTCTGAGCTGACATTCAGTGCTTCCTTGAAGTTAGTTGCACTTCTTTTTTCCCCACAATCACAATAAAGCCCTGAAAGTTAGCTTTATGTAAACACAGGAAAGGCTGTTTTGTTGGGTCAGTACAACTGCTACTGAAGAGTTCACATCCAACATGCAGAAAAACAGCAGATACAACAGCAGAGAATCACAGAATGTCAGGGCCTGGAAGGGATCTCCAGAGCTCATCCAGTCCAACCCCCTGCCACAGCAGCAGCACCCAGAGCAGGTCACACAGGAACACATCCAGGCAGGTCTTGAGTATCTTCAGAGAGGGAGACTCCACAGCCCCCCTGGGCAGCCCATGGCAGCCTTCTGGGTTGCAAGTGCACATTGCTGGCCCATGTTGAACTTATCATCAGCTGACACCCCAAAGTCCTGCTCCCTGAGACTTGCTCTTGAGCCACTCCTCCCCCAGCCTACGAATTGGGATTGTCCTGACCCAGGTATAAGACAAGATCTTGCACTTGGCCTTGTTGAACTTCATGAAGCTGGCTTATCTTGTTTCTGTCTCTGCTTGCTTGTGCCTGTTTTCCCTTGAGGCTCTCCTGCCCTCTCTTTAGGGCAGTTTAGATGTGTATTTTAAGAAGAAATATACTTTAACAGGAGAAATAAGCCATCAGGGGTAAAAATCTCCAAAAAGAAAACAGAGCACTCCTGCTCTGGCATAAGAGGATGTATCCAGAACATGTCTCTACATCTTCCCTAGTACTTGTGTACATAGAAAGCACAGAAAATACCTAACTGCAAAGCATACCTGGGAGGGTGAAGCCTTTCACACCAATTGCATGTGCACAGAAGCCACGATACTGGATTAGCAGCTGATCAAAATTATCAGTAGTCTCTGGAAAAAGCCATTCTTGGTTCTTGAAATCAGAAACATTCACTCTGCTACCTAAGAACAGGTTTAAGAGAGGAAGAATTTCAGTAACAAAGCAGATGTTTGAAACATAATCATGTTACAGGAGGACAGGAGCATGAATGCACAGGATGACCTGCAGTGCCAAAATCCCCAAAAGCCAAACTTCAGCCCTGCCTGAAGACAGATCCTACTGAAAAATAAGTTCTGCAGGAGCCTGTTTTAGTAGCATTAGCTCTGTAGAAGCAGGGGACAACAACAGGAAGGTAATATCTTCTTCTTCTATTGCTTTCACCCACTCATGCATTACAAATCCCCTGGAGTATAACTGGGTTGCTAGGGACACCATCCTGCAAACAAATACCAGTGGCAAACCAAACCCCCATTAGATTAACTTTTTTATCCCCCACCCCTCAATTTCAGGAGTTCTAAAAGAGATATGAAAAGATTGAAGAAACAAATACAACTGTTACACAAGCAGAAGGATTCTTCTTTGACCATTCTGCCAGTTTCATGTTTGTATCTAGCAGCTATGTTGTGACTTCAGACATACAAATAAAAGCCCAAGCTACACTACATGGAAAAAAGGATCCACAAAATCCAATTTCTTTTACTGTGCAAATACTGATTGGTAAAAAAAAAAAAAAGACAATGTGTAGAACCTATTGTAAAGAATATTCAAACCACAGAATCTACTCTGCTCTCCTGAGATCCCACCTGGAGTAGTGTGTGCAGTTCTGGAGCCCCCAACACAAGCAGGACATGCAACTGTTGGAGCCTGTCCAAAGGAGGCCACCAAGATGCTCAGAGGGCTGCAGCAGCTCTGCTCTGAGGACAGGCTACAAGAGTTGGGGCTCTGCAGCCTGCAGAAGGCTTCCAGATGACCTTGGAGTGGCCTTCCAGTATTGGAAGGGGGCTAAAGGAAGGCTGGAGAGGGACTATTGACAAGGCCTTGTAATGACAGGATGGGGAGTAATGGGTTTAAAGTGGCAGAGGGGAGATTGAAAGTGGCTGTTAGGAAAGGGTTCTTTGCAGTGAGGGTGGTGAGACACTGGCACAGGTTGCCCAAGGAGGTTGTGGCTGCTCACTCCCTGGAGGTGTTCAAGGCCAGGTTGGACGAGGCCTTGAGCAACCTGTTCTAGTGAGAGGTGTCCCTGCCTATGGCAGGGGCTGGAATGGACGAGCTTTGAGCTCCCTTCCAACCTAACCCATTCTATGATTCTATAAAGCAGGAAATTAAAAATTAGTGACTTTCAATACCCATGGTTTCTCTTCTCCTTTCCTCATCAGTTTTCACAGTTACTCCTTCCAGAAGAGATGTCAGCACTTCCTCAGGAAAGAGCTGGGATTGGATTTCTGAGAACTGTTGCAGGTCATTGGTCATATTTGTGAGGAAGTTCAGCAGTAGTATCTCACTCTGAAAGCTGGTCCAGAGGTCAGAGAGTTCAACAAAGAGTGGCTAGAAAAGATCAGAAATGCAGAGTTTATGTCTGTGCTGCAACCCAGCCACTGCTGGGAACAAAGCTAGAATCACAGCAGCATGCAGGTTGGCAAAGCCCCTCAGGATCACCAAGTCCAATCTAGAACTCTACTCTACAAGATCCACCTTAAACCATATTCCCAAGCACCACATCCATTGACTGGATAGAGCTGGGTGATCAGTTGGCCTGGATAATCCTGGAGGTCTCTTCCAACCTGGTTGATTCTCTATCATTTGATGATCCAAATCACTATTAAACACATCCAGGCTGGGTGACTCCACCACCTCCCTGACCACTCTCTCCATGAAAAACTTTTTCCTAATGTCCAATCTAAACTTCCCCAGTCTCAGCTTGAGGCCATTCCCCCTTGTTCTGTCTCCAATTCCCTGTGAGAAGAGACCAACAGCAGCCTCTCCACAATGTCTCTTCAGGTAGGTGTAGACAGCAATGAGCTCTGCCCTCAGCCTCCTCTTTGTCGAATTAAACAGCCCCAGCTCCCTCCATGGCCTTCAGCATCTGGAAATTCCAGGAGAACTCCCAAGCATTGTTAAGAGCAGCACCCATGCTCCCTCCCTGGAGGTGTTCAAGGCCAGGTTGGATGAGGCTTTGAGTGACCTGTTCTAGTGGGAGGTGTCCCTGCCTATGGTGGGTGGCTGGAACCCAGTCCAACCCCCCCAGCCAGAGCAGCAGCACCTAGAGCAGATCACACATCCAGGCAGCTCTTGGATATCTCCAGAGTCACCATCCCTGGAGGTAAGAAAAGATTGCCTGTGGCACTTGTTGGCATGGTTTAGCTGATGTGATGATGTTAGGTCACAGGCTAACACTAGGGCAGAGTAGAGGGGAATTTCTCTCCTACTTTACAACATACAAGAGAGAGTATTTACAGAAACCAGAAAACTCTCCAAAGGCTGACAAATGACTCCAGACATTTCTAATAAAACAACATCTAATTCCTCCCCTCCCTTTTTGTACCTTGCTCTGCTTTTACCTCGAGATCAAGTCTTTGATTTTTGAAGGGGCAACTGAACTCAGAGATGCTGTAATGATAACAACAACGTGGCCTTTCCTTCACCCAAGCTGTGCACAAATCCATCAGCAAAGCCTTCTGCAATACTTTAGGAGCTGTTTTATTTAATCATTAAAACCAATTACTTACAAAAACTTCTTTGGTATTTATGGAAACCTTATTCTGCACTCTGCTTTTCAGCTGCTCCATGGTTGCTGCAAACTGCACAATCTTCTTCTCAGTTTCTTGAGCACTTGTAACTGCATCAGACTGGAAAGAGAAGTTACTTTAGGGAAGAAGTGTGACAGGCCAAAAAGTATTTAGTAGTCAGTATCCACTTGGATCTCTTCATTCAACTATCTGCAGGCAATTGGTTTCCAGGAATGAAATATATTTCCAGGAATGAAATATATTGCCCCAGAAGTACTCAGTTATAAGTCCTGGCACTTCTACCAAACCTAGATCCATGATTGTTATAGAAAATCTCTACATTTTATACTTAAAAGAGAAATTGTTTTCAAGCATTATGATATTAAGGCAAGACTAATCAATCACAGAAACAACCAGGTTGGAAGAAACCTCCAAGCTCAGCCAGTCCAACCTAGCACCCAGCCCTATCAAGTCAACCAGACCATGGCACTAAGTGCCCCAGCCAGGATTGGCTTCAACACCTCCAGCGACAGGAACTCCACCACCTCCCTGGGCAGCCCATTCCAGTGCCAATCACTCTCTCTGCCAACAACTTCCTCCTCACATCCAGCCTAGACATCCCGTGGCACAGCTTGAGGCTTTGTCTCCTCGTTCTGTTGCTGGCTGCCTGGCAGCAGAGCCCAACCCCACCTGGCTACAGCCTCCCTTCAGGTAGCTGCTGCAGACAGCAATGAGCTCTGCCCTGAGCCTCCTCTTCTGCAGGCTGCACACCCCCAGCTCCCTCAGCCTCTCCTCACAGGGCTGTGCTCCAGGCCCCTCCCCAGCCTTGCTGCCCATCTCTGGACACCTTCCAGCACCTCAACATCTCTCTTGAACTGAGGAGCCCAGAACTGGGCACAGCCCAAAATTTGACACAGTATTGCAGCTGTGGTCTCCCTAGGGCAGAGCAGAGTGGGATGAAGGTTCTTACATAGAGACATACATTCATTTCTGATTATTTTTTCTTATATCCCTATTTCTTATGTCCCTGTGGAGTCTGCCTCTCTGGAGATACTCAAGAGCTGCCTGGATGTGTTCCTGTGTGATCTGCTGTGGCAGGGGGGTTGGACTGGATGAGCTTTAGAGGTCCCTTCCAGCCCCTGACATTCTGTGATTCTATACAAGCAGACAACTTGCATCTGTACTAAAACCCACAGGATATAACCTCATGGTATCTCACCAGAAGGATGCAGAGGAAGGCTTCATGCTGTCTCACATTGAACAGTGCTTCTTTTAACTTAAAAGAACTAAGCTGTGTGTATCTGTGCTGGTCTTCCTGCATGGATTCCAACAGAGCTGTGTACTGGTAGGCTAGCATGTGGCACGTATGAAGAGCTTCCTCGACGGTCTGTGTAGCTGCTGGGATGGCTTCATTCAGAATGGCTGGCACTGTTTGTGTGGAAGAAATGGAAGACACATACAGAAAGAACCATTTAAATCATCAGCAAATGATTCCAGTGCAGTATTGTAGCAAAGGAGTCTTCCAATCAAGCTGTCCTTACAATCAGGCATTTCCAAATACTTTTTAAGGTGTCAGGTAGTGATAGGACTGGGGGGAATGGATCCAAGCTAGAGGAAGGGAGATTCAGATTGGATTCTAGGAAGAAGTTCTTCACCATGAGGGTGGTGAGAGACTGGCACAGGTTGCCCAAGCTGGTGGTGGAAGCCTCATTCCTGGAGGTTAGGCCAGGCTGGATGTGGCTCTGGGCAACTTGCTCTAGTGTGAGGTGTCCCTGCCCATGGCAGAGGGGTTGGAACTGGATGATCCTTGAGGTCCCTTCCAGCCCTGACAATTCTGGGATTCCAAATTCAGCTTCTGGAGAACTCCAGCACAGCTACTGACATTTTCTGCTTATTAAAAAGAAGCAGAAAAGATTCAAAATGGAGAAGATTTTTAACAAGATATTAAATATCTGAAGAGGTTACCCTAAATTACCAGAAGGAGGAGAATGCCTCAGCAACTTTTATCACTTCTCATCACACATACTCAACAGAAAAACTGCAATGGGGTTGACAGTAGCCTTTCAAGATTTTTAATGAGCTGCTTTTAAAGGCAAACAGTACATATTTAATTCACTTCATGGCAAGGGATCAGGGAGCAAGTTAGCAAGAGGAAAATGAGTGCATGAAGTTAATACATATAATCCTTCCACATCAACTACACAGGGCTTTCTCTTAGCTAAAAAGCAGCAGCCTACACAGAAGCCTATAATTAGAAACCAACTGTGCACTTTTCCTTCAGGTTTACAGCCTCTGAGTCAAAGCTGCTGATGAGACACAACTGGAGCCATGCCAGTGAAGGAGGACAGGAAGAATTAATTGGGAATACACAGCCCAAATGCAGTTGTCTACTTACAGTCATCAATGCTGCGTCCTCCTTTTCCCAGCTCCTTGTTGTACAACCGAATTCCTGTGACTAGCCTGGCAAGATTTTGCAGCTGCTGCTCTTTCTTCTTCTTACCGAGTGAGACGAAAGTGAACATCTCTGTCTGGGGGAATACACTCTGCAGGGCAGCTATTAGCATTACAATGGGTGAAGAAAACCCTCAATATGAGGGAACAGAAAAGACAATCACTAAACAAGCTAAAGCAGCCTCTCCTGAACAACAAGTAGGAAACACACGGCAAATTTAGACTTCTAGGCTAAGCAGTGACATTTTGGGTAGTAAGCCCAGGGAGGCTGTGGATGCTCCCTCCCTGGAGGTGTTTTAGGCTAGGTTGGACGAGGCCTTGAGTGACCTGTTCTAGTGGAAGGTGTCCCTGCCTACAGTGGAGAGTTTGAACTAGATGATCTTTGAGGTCCCTTCCAACTTAAACTACTCTATAGTTCTGTGATCACAATTTATCACTAAAATTTACCATCTAAAGAGCAGTAAAAGGAAAGGAAAAGTTTATTTTTCCAGTAAGAAAAGGCCAGTTTCAACAGCTATGAGTTTACTGACCTGATACCTCCCTGACAACACCAATATCTGTTGGGGATCCCAGGCCAGAGCTCAGCAGCACGTAGCTAATGATCTTTTGATACAGATTCTCCATCTCTTCTGGCACATGAGGATGACTGCCTGTGATATCTCTGACCACAGGAGCCAGTCTTCCTGCCAGAACACACTGCTGCTCGCTGAGTAATCCAGCTAGGAAAGAAGCACAGTTAGAAACTGCTATCTAAATTCTTTGGGATTTGGCTTATACAGAGGGTGCAATCCATTTCCACAGTCAGAGGACCAATTTAAGGTTTCTGAAGCACAGATACATGGAAGAGATGTCCAAGGAACCACATTATTTAATTAACAGCAGTGGAATTAAATGCTAATGGCAATAACCAGCATGATTAACATCAGTCAATGGAGTCTAGAGAACTATTCAGGCCAAATTAAGCAGCAAGCCTCTGGCTCTCTGACCTCCTCAGACTGTACACACACACACACACACACACATATTTCATACACAACTGATGTGTCATGCCCAAATCTGAACACTACTTAGGATCTTACTGGACTTACTGAGTTTACTGAGTCCAGATGACTGTGGAGCAGCTCCCTAGTTTGGCTAAATTTTGAGTTTAACCCGTGCTAATAAAAAGACATTTTTCATGATCTTCCATGCAGAAATGTCTTTTTTTTTTCTCCTGTCTGCTCTTGTTCTGCATCCCCCTGTGCTCCAGCCAGGCCTCACTGTCTCGTTGAGATCTGAAATCACAGTTACAGCAGAGACATTCTCTCCCCATCTCATTTTCCTTTCACATTCTCAAGCCATATGAAGTTACCATTGAGGAGATCAAAACCAGGCATGGTGAAAACTGCAACTGACTGTGCAAGATTGCTCCTGGGCTGCATCAAGAGCAGTGTGGCCAGCAGGGCAAGGGAGAGGATTCTGCACCTTCACTGTGCTCTCATCAAACCCCACCTGGAGTACTGTGTGCAGTTCTGCAGTTCCCAGCACAAGGAGGAAATGAAACTG
Organism: Pogoniulus pusillus; assembly: GCF_015220805.1. Taxonomy (NCBI): domain Eukaryota; kingdom Metazoa; phylum Chordata; class Aves; order Piciformes; family Lybiidae; genus Pogoniulus; species Pogoniulus pusillus. The sequence goes on from NC_087294.1 coordinate 14,344,307, forward strand.
TTGCAAGATGCTCAGAGGGCTGCAGCAGCTCTGCTCTGAGGACAGGCTACAAGAGTTGGGGCTCCTCAGCCTGGAGAGGAGAAGCCCTCCAGAAGCCCTTGGAGTAGCCTTCCAGTATCTGAAGGGGGCCTACAGGAAGGCTGGAGAGAGACTACTGACAAGGTCTTGTAATGATAGGATGAGGATTAATGGGTTTAAAGTGGCAGAGGGGAGATTCAAACTAGATATTAGGAAAGACTTACTTTACAGTGAGGGTACTGAGACACTGGCACAGGTTGACCAAGGAGATTGTGGCTGCTCCCTCCCTGGAGGTGTTCAAGGCCAGGTTGGATGAGGTCTTGAGCAACCTGTTCTAGTGGGAGGTGTCCCTGCCTATGGTGGGGGGTTGGAACTGGCTGAGCTTTGAGCTCCCTTCCAACCTAAACCATTCCATGATTCTATGTCAAGTAGTAATATCAATGAACATCAAGTTCTGTTTCAGATACATGACAGCAGTTCTGGCTACTAGTTTCAGATACACAGGTCCAGATATTGCACCTGAAAGCATCATTGTTCTTAAGCAATCTAAAGCATCACAATCTCTAAGACAGGGTGAATGCAGTCTCAAATCTAACATACATTTCCCCCCCTGCTATATCCATACTGAAATACCACACTTCTATATAGTGCATTTCTCCATTTTTGCTTTGTTTTACTGCCAGCACTCATTTCAAAGCATCAATTCTTAGCCCTACAGAGAGAGGTATTAAATCCTAAACTCAGAATCAACTTCTTCCACGAGAAGATGGAAGTGTATTGAAATTACCTCGGTCTGTATAGTTCAAATCGAAGTAAACTTGCATCTTCATTGTGCTCAGAGATGGGTTTGATGTGTCAAGCAGCCTGGAAACACAGAGCTAAGAGAGAGAGAGGTTAAGTTCTTTCTCATGACAGGGAAAAAAACATAGTAGTGACTATGCTACAGGTTTTGCAACAGCAGTAGAGCCCTCTCCTAACCATTCTCTCAACATACTGTTGTGGAAGGCCAAAATAGGCCTAAACATGTCCTGGCTTGCCCAGACATGTTCTCTGCTCTCCCTCCTTCTGCTGTTGTGGGAAGCAAGGGTGGGGAAGGAAAATAAAGGCCTGATGCCTCTGAGTCTCCTTCTCTCCCTTCAAACTTGTTTACAGGGTACCCACATGTGTTTGCATACTTGCTTGTGTTTTGCCCTAAAAAGGTAAAGGCAAGCCCTGACTTTACCTAATATGGTCAATTTTGGCAGACTGTCATTCTGATTGGCTAATCTGTGGCCAAAGAGCCTTTAGTCTCAGGCTACATTGACAAAAAGAGATGAGCAGGTAAAGGCAATGTACTCTGCCTTATTGTGCTTCTGCCATTGCTTCTGCTTCTGTCCCTGGCTGCCTGGCAGCAGAGCTCAACCCCACCTGGCTACAGCCTCCCTGCAGGCAGCTGCAGACAGCAATGAGCTCTGCCCTGAGCCTCCTCTGCTGCAGGCTGCACACCCCCAGCTCCCTCAGCCTCTCCTCACAGGGCTGTGCTCCAGGCCCCTCCCCAGCCTTGTTGCCCTTCTCTGGACACCTTCCAGCACCTCAACATCTCTCTTGAATTGAGGAGCCCAGAACTGGACACAACCTCCACTGCCTCTCCGGGCAACCTGTGTTAGTGTATTATCACTCTCAGTCTAAAAAATTTCTTCCTTGTATCTAATCTAAATCTATCTTCTTATAGATCAAAAGCATTATCCCTTGTCCTATCACAAAAGCCCTGATAAATAGACTATCTTCCTTATAGAATCCAGAATCCAGTCTTTAGCTACAGAACCATGAGAAAAAAAATAGCATAAAAAAAACTTAGAAGTGTTCATATCAAAAGAAAATTGCATGTCAGTTACAGAAACAGATAGAAGATGATGTTATAACCCTGGCTAAGCAAGGACTCCCAACACCATGTCAGAATTACCTGGATAAGGTTTTGCACATCTCTTTCTGTAAGGCTTTGATCCACATTAAAGTTATTTCTTGGATCTAAACAAACAGCTCTCACCTAGAAATTGCCAAAGAGAAGTTTATTAATTTACATCTCAACACATGCTCTTTGCAGATCATCTTTTATCTTTTGAAACATCTCAGATACAGTCAAGTTCTCTTTACTATCTTCCCTTCCCATTTCAGTCTTTGATAACAAAACAAAGTGATTTCATTTAATGTGTTCTAGAATCTAGTCTGAGTTGGAAGACATCTCCAAAGGTCTCCAGTCCAACCCCCTCTGCACTCAGCAGGCACATCCTCAACTAGAGCAGGTTGCACACAGCCCTCTCCAGCCTCACTTTGAATATCTCCAGGGATGGGGCCACAACCACCTCCCTGGGCAGCCTGTTCCAGTGTTCCAGCACCCTCGTGCTGCAGAACCTGTTCCTAACATCCAATCTCAATCTGCTCTGCTCGAGTTTGAAGCCATTGCCCTCGTCCTGTCCCTGCAGCCCTTTGCAAACAGTCTCTCTGCAGCCTTCTTGCAGCCCCTTCAGGCACTGGCAGGCTGCTATTAAGTCTGCCCAGAGCCTCTTCTTCTCCAGACTGAACACCCCCAGCTCCCTTGCAGCAGAGGTGCTCCAACCCCCTGAGCATTTTCATGTCCCTCCTCTGGCCTTGCTCCATCAGCTCCATGTCCTTCCTGTATTGAGGGCTCCAGAGCTGGATGCAGCACTGCAGGTGAGGTCTCAGCAGAGCAGAGCAAAGTGTCAGAAACCCCTCTCTGGCTCTGCTGGCAGCCCAGGCTGTGATTTGCCTTCTGTGCCCTAAGCTCACACTGCCTGCTCATGTCCAGCTTCTCATCCATCAGTACCCCCAAGTCCTTTTCCACAGGGCTGCTTTCTCTCACCTCCTCCCCCAGCCTGTATCAATAGGAAGGATTGTTCCAGCCCAGGTTGCCAGATTCAATTTCAGTTCTCAGACACAGAAATAAAACAAAGTGTTTGTGACACAAACTTTGCAGGGAAATATTTAAAGGCAGCTAAAATATATGTATGTAGAGTTTGATTCCAATTCATCATGGTTGTTTATACACTTCTCAGTTGGTGTGGTGTGCAGCAGTATGGATGTTTACCATTCAGACACCAAATTCAGAGCAGGGAAATGTTTTTACATACCATATGCATTTCTGCAACTGGCATGCATGCTGAGGATCTTTGCCAGCCACTTGTACAAGTGTTTTACTCATTCAAATTGTCATGCTTCATTGATTAATGCTGCTTTTGAGCCTGAGGTGTTTCTTAAAGCCAGAGTGTTACTTTTTAGGGGTAAAAAACCACCAGATCAGACTAGCAGTACTGCTGTGAGCCATTTACATGCAAATGCAAGATTATCAAGAGCCAACTCTGTTCTCAGACTGTCAACAAAGAAAGAATCTGGCTCCATCTGCCTGCAGACAGAGATTTGCAGATGCATTTGGACTATATTCTGCAGCTGTGTCATGTCTCACATGATGAGGAGCTGAAGTGTATAATGCTTTTTAGGATACTTAGAGTTGTCCATTGAGGACAATGCTGAGTTTGATTTAATTTCATTTTTAGCTCAAATGGGATCCAAGCCCACTCCTTCTCATGTTCAGCCCATTTATACTATCTAGCCCTGCCTTAACAGAGAAGCAAAAGAATTCATCACAGCAGAGGGAAGAGGTAACCATTAAAGAATAAGCATAGCTGCTGCAATAACCATTCACCTATGTCCCATCCTTTTCTGGTTTATGAGTGGGAAGTTATTAAAACTTGGGAGCACTTCTTTTTTTCACTTTAAAAATAGAAAAGGGGGGGGGGAAATAGCCAACATCCACCTCAGGACAACCTCCCTTCAAACCCCAGCCTGGAGGTTTAGCTCGGGCTTACCAGGAACACCACCAAGGGCTCCGAGACAGCCTGGCCCTGGGCAGCGCATTCTCGGCTGACTGCACGAATGATGCTGTTGATGGCACTGCCAGCCTGGTCAGCAGACATCCTGCATGGACACACATGTTAATGGCAATGATATTTATCATAGAATGGGCTGGAAGGGACTCCTAGGGGTCACCTAGTCCACCCCCCCTGCAGTCAGCAGGGACATCCCCACTAGACCCAGGTTACCCAGGGCCTCGTCCAGTCTCACCTTGAATGTCTCCAGGGAAGGGGCCTCAACCACCTCCCTGGGCAACCTGTTCCAGTGCTCCACCACTCTCATGGTGCAGAACCCGTTCCTAACATCCAGTCTAAATCTGCTCTTCTCAAGCTTGAACCCACTGCCCCTTGTCCTGTCACTGCAGGCTTCTGCAAACAGTCTCTCTGCATCCTTCTTGTAGCCCCCTTCAGGCACTGGCAGGCTGCTATTAGGTGCCCCAGAGCCTCCTCTTGTCCAGACCGCACACCCCCAGCTCCCTCAGCCTGTCCTCCCAGCAGAGCTGCTCCAAGCCTCGGATCACTTTGGGGACCCTCCTCTGCACCCACTCCATCAGCTCCATCTCCTTCCTACACCCAGGGCCCCAGAGCTGGGTGCAGCGCTGCAGGTGAGGTCCCAGCAGAGCCAAGTGGCAGGAGCCCCCCTCTGGCTCTGCTGTCCGCACTGCAGCCCAGGATACGATCCGTCAGTCTTCGGCTGAGTCTGCTAACACCTCCCCCCGAGGGGCTGCGGGTCCCCACCCCCCAGCTCGCCCATTGTACCACCGGCCCAGGCTGTGCCCCAAGCCCCTAGGTCCCCCTCTTGTCCGGACACCCCCTCCCGCCTCCGCGGTGCTCCCACCCTCCCTGCCAGCCCCCAGAGCGGTCTGCTCTCACCTCCTGCCGCGACCCGCCCGGCCGGCAGCCGGCAGCGGGCACCGGCGAGAGAGGCCGCAGCGGGCGGCAGCCGCCGAGCGTTGCCAGGGGGACGGGAGGGCAGCGCCGCGGCGCGCCGACAGCTGCTGCCTGCAGGCTGCTCAGCGGCGGGCAGCCAGGGCTACGTCCGAAGGGGACCTAGAGCAAGACTGGGGAAGGGCTGATGAGAAGCGCTGACAGTGACAGTACGAGGGGCAGTGGTTTTAAACTGGAGCAGGGGAGATTAGGAGGAAGTTCTTCACCGTAGGAGGGGTAAGATACTGGAACAGGTTGCCCAGGGATGCGGAGACATTAAACGTCAGACTCGATGTAGTTAGAGGCGTCCCTGCTGACTGTATGGGGGTTGGACAAGATGACCTTTAGGGTCCCTTCCAACCCAAATCACTCTGTGCGCCTGCGAGGCTGTGTCTGCGCAAGCAAAACACCTGCGTGCAGGCGACACTGAGGGGCACGCAGAGACAGACACAGTTCTGCAGAGCAGATGTGTGTGTGTGTATGCAAAACGGAGACACATTCCTGCATGCACACAAAACAGACCCAGAGTGAGGCACTGGAGTGTATGTGCATGTCACAGAGTCATGTCAGGGGCTGGAAAGGACCTCCAAAGCTCATCCAGCCCAGATTATGGATATCTCAATGGGTAAATCAATACAGAACACCAACACAAAGCACATCAGTTTACACCCTGCTGAAGTCTGGATTCTACAGCATTCTAGATTATGGATATCTCAGTGGGTAAATAAAGAGAGAACACCAACATAAGCACATCAAGTTTACACCCTGCTGAAATCTGGATCCTACAGCATTCTAGATTATGGATATCTCAGTGGGTAAATAAAGAGAGAACACCAACACAAAGCACATCAGTTTACACCCTGCTGAAATCTGGATCCTACAGCATTCTAGATTATGGATATCTCAGTGGGTAAATAAAGAGAGAACACCAACATAAGCACACCAAGTTTACACCCTGCTAAAATCTGGATCCTCTGTATATCAGAATTCTTCTAGATGTGCTTGTAGAACATCCACAAAGGAAAACTTCCCCAAGAGCTTGAATCAATCACTGCATATCTGTGGGCATGTCTGGCAGTAAACCTGTTTTGTCCCAGTGAAGTAGGTAGGACCTACCCAAGCCACACCTTAAAATATGAGCAGCAAATCAAACATTTACACAGTACCAGGCTGGAAAGTTCCTGTGCTTAGGGCAGGCATGAAATAGCCTCTTGCTTTGTGCCTTCTTTGAATTCCTTACTTGTAATGAGGACTTCTAACTCCTCAGCACCCACATGTGTGGTTGTCTGTGGAGTAAAGCAATCATCAGAGTATTTTGCTCCTAAAACATCCTCTCCTTTGGTAACTCACAGCAGCCTTGCAACTTGCTGCAGAAGGGAGCCCTGACCAGCATGTGAAGGAAGAAGCTGTTCACCCATCCCGTGGAAGACTCAGGACTAGCCAGAGGACTACAGCTCAAAGAAAGCTGTTTCTCTCTTCCCTCCACTGACAGTATCAGAGTGAACATTTCCACTGTTTGGAGCCAAGAAGAACAAAACACACCAGGTAAGAAAAATGGGCTCTGCATACAGGGGAGGGGGAGGAGAGCTGGCAGGCAGCACAAAGGGTGAAATAAAGTGAAGAGGTGACCATATATGCATATTGCAACTCCTCAGGTGTGCTGCTTTGCCACCTTTCACACAACCCTCTCTTCTTTCTGCTTTCCTTCACTCTGACTCCAGTGGATTAGTTAAAACCATTGAAATACTAAAAAAACAACAAAAAAACCCAACCAAACAACAAACCTGCTGTGGTGCCTCCCCCCTGTGCACACACTGCATGTGCACACACAGGGCTCACTGCCAGGGGCAGGCAGAAAGAACCTGCTGTGAAATATTCTCCAAGAAGTTCCTGTCTCCACCAAGAAGGTGACTTTTAAACTGGTGTCAGCCCTTTTGACAATCTCACCACTTTTCTGCTACCCACACATCAAATTCTGGAAGATAACTCATGAAGTTCAACAAGACCAAGGGCAAGGTCCTGCACCTGGGTGAAGGCAATCCCAAGCACCAATATAGGCTGGGCAGTGAGTGGCTGCAGAGCAGCCCTGGGGAGAGGGACTTGGGGATGCTGCTGGATGAAAAGCTCAACAGGAGCCAGCAGTGTGCACTTGCAGCCCAGAGAGCAACCAGAGCCTGGGCTGCAGCAAGAGAAGTGTGGGCAGCAGGGTGAGGGAGGTGATCCTGCCCCTCCGCTCCATGCTGGTGAGACCCCACCTGGAGTACTGTGTCCAGTTCTGGAGTCCCTGGGACAAGAGGAATATGGACGTGCTGGAAGGTGTCCAGAGAAGGGCCATGAGGATGATCAGAGGGCTGGAGAACCTTTCCTATGAGGAGAGAATGAAGGAGTTTGGGCTGTTTGATCTGGAGAGGAGAAGGTTCTGAGGAGACCTTACTGTGGCCTTTTGGTATCTGAAGGGAATAACTACAAGAAAGCTGGGGAGAGACTTTTGAGGCTGTCAGGTAGTGATAGGACTGGGAGGAATGGAACAAAGCTGGAAATGGGGAGATTCAGACTGGATATTAAGAAGTTGTTCAGCATGAGGGTGGTGAGAGCCTGGAATGGGTTGCCCAGGTACGTGGTGGAAACCTCATCCCTAGAAGCGTTTAAGGCCAGGCTGGCTGAGGCTTTGGACAGCCTGCTGTAGTGTGAGGTGTCCCTGCCTACGATGGGGGGGTTGGAACTGGCTGATCCTTGTGGTCCCTTCCAACCCTGACTGAATCTATTATTCTATTCTATAACTTACAGATCAGAAAAGGGAGGGAGAAAAGGGGGGGAGAGGGAGAAAAGGAGGGGGGAGAGGGAGAAAATGAGGGGCGAGAGGGAGAAAATGAGGGGGGAGTGGGAGAAAAGGGAGTGGGAGAAAAGGGAGTGGGAGAAAAGGGAGGGAGTGGGAGAAAAGGGAGGGAGTGGGAGAAAAGGGAGGGAGTGGGAGAAAGGGGAGAGAGTGGGAGAAAGGGGAGGGGGGGAGAAAAGGGAAGGAGGGGGAGAGGAGGAAAGAGAGAGAGTGGGGGAGGAAAGGGAGGGAGGGAGGGAGGGAGGGGAGAGGAAAGGAGGAAAGGGAGAGAGTGAGGGGAGAGGAAAGGAGGAAAGGGAGGGAGGGAGGGAGGGAGGGAGGGAGGGAGGGAGGGAGGGAGGGAGGGAGGGAGGGAGGGAGGGAGGGAGGGAGGGAGGGAGGGAGGGGAGAGGAAAGGAGGAAAGGGAGAGAGTGAGGGGAGAGGAAAGGAGGAAAGGGAGAGAGTGAGGGGAGAGGGGGAGGAAAGGGAGGGAGAAAAGAAAGGGAGAAATGGAGAAAGGGAGAAGCAAGCAGCAGGGACTTTAGAAACTTCCAAGGCTTATAGAAGTGAACTATCCACTTCCAAATGAGCTCAGTTCTTTCAAGCAGTCTTTCACCACCATAGATGTCCTCTTCTACTACCAGCCTTTCAAAAGCCACTCCAAGTCACTCAGCATATTGCTGCCTGGCTAGAGCCAAGGCCAGGAAGAGCTGAAGCTGAGGCCCTCAGGCTTGCACAGTACCCAAAGGTACTTTGTTCCAACATTTGCCCTAGCATTTGTAAAATCACAGAATGTCACTGAAAGCTCATCCAGTCCAACCCCCTGCCAGAGCAGCATCACCTAGAGCAGATCACACAGGAACACAGCCAGGCAGCTCCTGGATATCTCCAGAGAGTCTCCACAATCCTCCCTGGGCAGCCTCTTCCAGGCTCCTGTCACACTCACTGTGAAAAAAAATCCTCTACCTGTTTCCATTACCTGTTTCCATGGAACTTCTTATGCCTCAGCTTCCAGCCATTGCCCCTTGTTCTGGCATAACATAAAAATTAATGGATGATTTCCAAGCATTGTTCATCATTTCATCATCTAATACAGTGGAGGTTCTTTTTCTCTCTATAATTCTAGCCACACTCACATCAATCAGTGAGCAGAGAGGAGTTTATTTTTCAGCATCACCTATTTGTAGTTCTGTTTAACCATGGCCATGAATCTTGCACTTCTCTTGCAGTCCTCTGCTGTCCTCACTGTCCTCTGCTTCTTTTGGAGTGTTTTTCTGTTGAAATGCTTTCCTGAGAGGCAGAATAAAATCTGCTTGTCCAGGGGACAGATTAGGAAACGTGGCATCAATGTACCTTTGAAAAGCTTGTCTTGTTGCTTCTATTTCAGCTTCCAGGCTGTCCTTCCAGTTTGTCATCTTCTCCAGTTTTTGCCTGAGAGTCTTGACCTGCTCTTCTGCTGCTTGCAGTGCAGCCATCACCTTCCCCATCTCATCAAGATGCAGGCTTTCTGCTTCTCTGAGCTTCTTCTCAGTCTCAATCTGGTTTTCTATCTGTGAAACACTCAGGGCAACATCGAGCTCACGACGTTTTTCTACATTTAATTCCTCTATGCTCTTATGATACACTTCCTCAGCTAACTTACTTTCTTCTTTGAGTTGCTCCAAGTGCTTTCTAATTCAAAGCAAAAGGAAAATGAAGGAAAGATTTGTCAGGAATGCCTTCTATTAAAGATTAGTTTATCACAGAATCATAGAATGGTTTAGGTTGGGAGGGAACTCAAAGATCATCCAGTTCCAACCTCTCGCCATAGGCAGGGACACCTCCTGCTAGAACAGGTTGCTCAAGGCCTCATCCAACCTGGCCTTGAACACACTCAGGGAGGATGTGGAGCACAGATCAAAGATCACATTCTGTGATTCTGTGCTCCACAACCTCCCTGGCCAACCTGTGCCAGTGTCTCACCACTCTCACTGCAAACAGCTTCTTCCTAACAGCCAGTTTCAATCTCCCCTCTGCCACTTTAAATCCATTAAACCTGCTTTGGTAAACAGCACCCGGAATGTTTTGCCTGTGAAATGCAAACGATAGGTTTTACTGCTGGCATTCCAGCACCAAAGTGCTCTCACTTCCACTTAGACAAAATAACAGATGAAGTCGAGAAATCAGTTCTTAGATTTCACTTCAAGGCAGCATTTTCACTTGGGGCCAGAACTGTCCAAAGTCTGTTTGAAAATCAGTGTCTAGTTAGATGCTGGCTCAAAGAGAGACCTGAATGGAGAGTGAAATTCGAATCCTTTATGATTTTCATTTGGAAGCAAGCATTAAATTATCACTGGCTATGACACAGTATGGTTTATTTCCAGGTGGGGTGTAATCAAGAGAAAGCAAGCCTGCAACTCTTGCACTTCCAAACTTGGTTGTTTCTTTTGTTCTGAGCAACACTGATACAATCCCTGCAATCTTCTTTGGCACAGAACGTTTGCCAGTCAAGTCAGAGAAGCACCAAGAGTACCTGTGCTGCCTCGCTACTTCCTCCAGGACTGCCTCCCTCTCCTGCTTCCTGGCTTCGGCCACCACTTGCTTATGCTCCCGGGCAGACTCCGTGAGGGCGCGCTGAAGCCTGTGAGCCATGCGCTGCTCTGCAGCTTCAACCTCTCTCTTCCACCCATCCTCCATGTACTGCTGCATCTCTGCCTTTGCCTTCCTCACTTCTTCCTTAAGCAAAATGAAAAGCAGATGTTAGTAGAGGCAACTTATAGTTCAGTTGTCTTTAAACAAGCCCCAGCAAAGCCCAGCAGAACAGACTTCAGGAAAATACTGTGGGGCAATGCCAGTGACATACTGCAGCATCACAGAAACACTCAGGTTGGAAAAGAGCTTCAGGATCACCAAGCCCAATCTATAACCCCAAGGTTCACCTTAAACCATTTCACCACCAGTGATGGTGGAACAGCCACATCAGCCCTTCTGCAAAAAGTCACTCCTGAGGCTGCCAGCCACAAGCAGCTGCCTTTGGCCTGTCCTGTGTGTAAAAACACTTCAAACACCCATTCAGTGAGAAGTCTTACTGGCTGCCACCTCTATGTGCTTAGACAGATGCTGAGTAAATTTCATACTAGCTGCCAGTCAGCACTTAACCAATTGTTAAGACAACTCTTAAAATAAACTTCAAGAACCCCCAAATCTAAACCATCTTGCAGTTACTTTAGCTACAGCCACCTCTTCTTTTGTTTCAGCTGTACAATTCAATATCTATTCTATGCTATATGATAGAAAAAAAGCAAAACCCCAGGGCTTTCCTTGTAAAACAGCTGCATAAAATGAACTAAACTCAGCCAGAAACTTAAGACCACTGTAACCATCTCTGCTCTTCCTCTTGAGATGCCAAGTGCATCGCTCTGCCTGCCTGCAGTATAAACAGACACCTATTTAGAAACTTGTATAAAGTAAAATGCCAAAGCAATTCTCTGTGTGCCTTTCATCTGCTGTAAGACTGAGGATGACAGGTATTAGACAGGCTGTGTAGAGCCTGCCTGAGGAGTGCTTAGGTGCTCCAGTGGTACAATGCCCTGTCAGGCAGTGCAGAAAGCAAGAAAGCTCAGATTCAGAAGGCATTTTTGCCTTCTCTTTGTGTGTCTCCAAGTCTTTTCTCAGATATACAAACAGTCATATAAAGCATGTGCTGAGCACATACAGAAATTCAAAGCTACAGCTGGTGTGCTTCACTTAGGAATACACACATGCTGGCACTTTTTCCTTCTCCTCCACTCCATTTAGGGTCCAGGTTCAGTAAATCATGAAAATACCTTTCTAGATTTGAGTGACACAAAACTTAAGGACAGATTTAAAGTTCAGCCTCTATTTAACTGCCCTTAAAAAATGCACTTCATCACAGAATCATGGAATAGCCTAAGCTGGAAGGGACCTTAGAGATCATCTACTTAGCTGCTTAAGGCCTTATCCAGTCTGGTCTTGGACACTCTTAGGGAGAAGGCATCAACGACCTTTCCTGGGCAGCCTACTCCAGAGTCTTACCACCCTAGTACTGAAGAATCCAGCCTAAATCTACTCTCCATCAGCTTCAAACCATTCCATTACAGGTTCATTAAGACTGATTGAATCAAGGTCTGACAAGGTATTTTCAACAAAGCCCAGAGACTTCATTTAGTGAAAGAAAGAAAAATCAACAAAAAAGCCACCCCCAGACATGCTGAAAGCTGGAAAAGTAGTTCAAATCTCAGACAAATGAAGTAATGAAGTCCTGGTTATGGCAAGCATTAAAGAAGCTAAACAAACCACACACAAACAAATAAACCCTAATTCTCTTTTTACCTAGAATGACATTATTGATTGTAAAACCCATGGTGCAGTCATGCTGGCTATTTCCACAGTGATGGAAGCAAACTAGTTCATACCTCTGATTCCTTTGCAAGGTTTTCTTTAAGGCCTTGTACAATAGCATTGTGGTTAGCAGCTGCCTCTTTGAGAGCCTTCTCCACTGCATCTTCCTTGTGCATTTCAGCCTTTAAAATAAATTGTTATTTCAATGTAGCTGCTGACATTCTATTAACATCCAATTCAAATGAAGCAGAGGCCACACAGTCAATAGTTCTGTGTTTTCTATTTAAGAAATCAGAGTAAGTTAAACTTAAAACCAGATGGCAAAAAACATTTTGGGCCACTTGGCAATTGATTCCCGTTCAAATGTCACCACACAATAGCACTGAGCCACCACAGTTGTAGCCACTCTGCACAACACGAAGGGCAGCAGCTACACAGCACTATGGGCAACAGCTTTAACAGCCAATGACTTTTGTGTGCTTTAAGGTCATTTTCAGACCAGATGTAAAATGTTATAAATTCAAAGTATGCTTTGTTGTGAAAGAAAACAGAGAAATATGCACACATAGAAATCTGTGAACAAAAGAGGAGATGAAATTGACAGCTCTGTAGCAGTGACCTCAAAGCTCTCTCCTAACTTTGTTGGTGCTATAACAATGATTCCAAAGAATAATCTTTATTTAAATGACAGGAGTGTCACTTGATTTACCTGAGACCAAAGTTCAGCCTTCATTTTTGCAATGGATTCTTGCATCTCTGCCGCCTCCTTTTCCTGTTGCTTACGCTGAATGTCTGCTCCAATCTCTGCACAACCAACACAAGCAGATCACACATAGCAAACAAGCAGACCACACAAATTTCTGCCTCTCTCCTGACCCTTTTCCTTGATTCTGTAGCTGAATTAAGTCAAAAGGCTCAAGCCCACAAGTTCTCATTTCATATCTTGGAACCCATTATTATTATTGCTTGTGCAGCTCCAAAAATGTAATAGGAAGGTGCTGAGCCTAAGTCTTCACCTTCTAGACAATACTGCATGACAGGACAGCATTGCAGGTGGCCCTCCTGACTCCTTGTACACATGGCACAACCAAGAGATGTCTTGTCTTCAGCTTTCTTGGGAATGATGTGCTAACAAAAGCACAGAATTAATCAGGCTGGAAAAGACCTTTGAAATCATCGAGTCCAACCTATCACCTTTCTAATTAACTAAACCATGGCACTAAGTGCCTCAACCAGCCTCTTTAAAACACCTCCAGGGATTGTGAGCCCACCACTTCCCTGGGCAGCCCATTCCAACACCAATCCCTCTTGCTGTGAAGAACTTCCTCCTAACATCCAGCCCAAAAAGTCCTACAGCTAATTCTCTTTCACACTTCCTTATGCCCAAATCTGAATGCCCTCATGCACTGATGGCTGACCCTGTCCCCATTCTGATTACACTGAAGTTATTAACGTTCAGAAGGTAGTTCCTTCTTACCAAGATGTGAATGCCTTCATGACTGTCAAGAACAGAGGATACAACAGCCCTTGGTATTTTGTCAGGTCTCAGGTTGCAAGGGTCTCAGAGCCAAACTTACCCAGGATATCGCGATGAGTGTAAAAGCGCGTTCTGAAGGGCTGATACTCCCGGATCCGAGCACAAGTAGCCTTGGAAGGTGGTGGTGGTGGTGGTTTTGAACATACAGCAGAGCAAACAAAGGAGTCCAGATCAGGACTCCTAATCATGATGGTGTTTCAGTGCTTTCCTATTGTACAGCTACTAGAATGGCAGAACTAGGTTCCTGATGGATCTCTTGCTGGTAGGTAAAATGCTTGTTGTTGCTAGAGAAAACACACAGAGAGAGAAAAATCATTGCCCATTATGTTTTACCAAGTTAGATGATGCCTTTGGATTAGGAGTCACACGGGCTGACAGCTCAGTAAGGTGATGCCGTTAGGTGGATAATGGGGAAAAGTTGTGTGAAGTGACCTCCCCCAGGCTTACTACATCTCCCCGCGTAGCAACGGTTACTGGGCAGGGCTGGCTTTGCTCACAAAGAGCTAACTCCCTGCTAAGGCTTAAGCACTGCCACAGTCGGCTTTGATATTTGAATGGTTTGGTTTAGTTTTGCTGATGAACGTCAATAATTCCTCTTCAAATGATGTAGTCAAAGGAGATTTCAGGAGCATTACACCAGCTAGTGTTTCAGACACCTGAATCATAGCATTTTGTTGTTCTTGGTGAAGAGGTGAAAGCCAGCAGAGACAAGTGAAGAACTGGCCAAAAAGCTGAAAAGAGACTGGGAAATCACTTTGGCTCAGTTTCTGTCAAGCCAAGTATCATGCATTGCAGATGGCTATTACTGAAGATGAAACTGAGAAAGGTGGAACAAAAGAAGTTGTGTTGGTGCTGGTTACCTTCCAGGTGCATAAGGGCAGCCATGCATTGAGTTAACAGAATCATAGAATCAAGCAGATTGGAAGAGACCTCCAAAGCTCATCCAGACCAACCTAGCACCCAGCCCTGGCCAATCAGCCAGACCATGGCACTAAGTGCCCCAGCCAGGCTTGGCTTCAGCACCTCCAGGGAAGGCAGCTCCACCACCTCCCTGGGCAGCCCATTCCATTGCCAATCACTCTGCCAACAACTTCCTCCTAACATCCAGCCTAGACCTGACACAACTCGAGACTCTGTCCCCTTGATCTGTTGCAGCTTGCCTGGCAGCAGAGCCCAACCCCACCTGGCTACAGCCTCCCTTCAGGTAGTTGTAGAGAGCAATGAGCTCTGCCTTGAGCCTCCTCTGCTGCAGGCTGCACACCCCCAGCTCCCTCAGCCTCTCCTCACAGGGCTGTGCTCCAGGCCCCTCCCCAGCCTTGCTGCCCTTCTCTCAACACCTTCCAGCACCTCAACATCTCTCTTGAATTGAGTAGCCCAGTACTGGACAGACCAACCCTGCCAGAGACAGCAGGCAGGAGGGAGAGGAAAGGAGGACAAGCTGGCCTTGCTATCAGCTTAAACATATATATCAACAAGTTTTGTGACCAAGGTAGTTTTGAGTGTTTTTTCTTCCCCTTTGATGATTTAAATCAGGTACTTAAACCAGAAAATGCCTGTATTGATAATGCAACACCTATTGACACTTCTCTATTTACACTGCGTTGTGAACAAAGAGGTAACCTCCCCATCCCATGCTCTCCCAATGTAAACAAAAAACTCCCTCTGCAGGGAATGATCTTCAATATTAACAAATGTTTCTGCTCCATTCAGGCTACTGTTTTAGCTCTTGAGTCAATTCATTAGGAAACAAAAATAAAAAGGATTTAAAAGTTCAAAGGTTTCCACTTGAACAAGCCACATTACAGTTTGTAACTCCTTAGGAGTCAGGAAGTGCTGCAGTAGTGCAATGAAAAGTTCAGAGTCACAGTGGAATGGTCCTCAAAAGCTCACCCAGATAACCCCTGTGCCACAGCAGCATCACCTAGTGCAGATCACACAGGAACACAGCCAGGTGGGGCTTGAGTATTTCCAGAGAGGGAGACTCCACAGCCGCCCTGGGCAGCCTCTTCCAGGCTTCTGTCACCCTCACAGGGAAAACATTTCCCTCATCTTTCCATGGAACTTCCTCTGCCTCAACTTCTACCTATTGCCTCTTGTCCTGGCACTGGGCATCACCCAGCAGAGCCTGGCTCCAGCCTCTTGGCACTCACCTTTACATCTTTATTCATGAGGTCATTCCTCAGTCTCCTTCTCTCCTAGCAGCAGAACCCCACCTCCCTCGGCTCTCCTCCTAAGGAAGATCTTCCATTCCATTTCCATAGGTCTGTGCTGGACTTATTTATGTATTATTCTTGTAGTATTGGGAGCTACTTGTACAGCTGCTGCCACAAATAAATATGGAGAAGCTTCTTCACAAGGACAAGTCTAAATATTCACTCTTCCTTCACAGCCTGGGCTAAATTTACCTGGCTGATAGGACTTGACTCCAGTCAACAGACATGACACCCCACCTCAGCTTTTCTATCAAATTCTATCAAACAAAACACATTCTACAGGATCTGTACAGCATCTGGTAGCTCTGAATATATGCTCAATTCACCTGCAAATTCCTTCAGCAACCAAAAAGTAAGTAGTTTCCTCACCTGCAAGCTTTCCCATCAACTCAGGACCTTGCTGTTGTGAGGCAACTAGGTTCACAAAGAGGAATATGCTTTGAAGGCTGTAAAAGGTCTTATATTTTATAGCTTTATCAAAGGTAGAGCTCACATTCTTTCCCAGGAAGGAGGAAGCCAACTACAGCCCATCCCAATTTAAGCTACTTTAAAACAAGACCAGGAAAAAAATCACAGGCCCAGAGGGAAGGATTTCAAGGGAGATACAGAGAGATTCCACAGAGCAGTTGCTGTCCCTCAAGGCAGTCAGTCACCTTTTTAATATTAAAAACCAAAATCTTTCAATAACAACCCCCAGAAATAACAATCCCTGAGTGGCAAAGCAGATACAAGCTCTGCATGGTCTTTCTTCTTTGGCCTGACAAAAGCCACCTTGGGCAGAAGAGGGTTAACAAAGAGGTCTCTTCTGAAAAGTCCTCGACCAAACTGTAAACAGGAGCTGAATGAGAAATGCAACCAGGTTGACAAAGGTGTGTGGTGAAAAAAGGGCATGGCCTGGTATGCACCTTCCCACTACCTGCTGTGGAGCTTGGTTAATGGGAATTTCCATCTAGGAAATCCCAGGCACACAGAAGCACCTATAAAGGCTTACAGAAGGTCTCAGTGCTGGAATAGGAAAGCACTCACCTGTACAGTTTGCTCAAGGTGAAGGCTGGCACAGAACACCCTCAGCTGCTAAGGAAACACTGCAATGCCCATCCCTCAAGACACACTCAGCACACTGCTGAGGGTCACCTCCAGCCTACAAGCAGGGCTGCTTGGCAAGATTGAGCTTGTCCATGTGGGTATGTTCTCTCCTCTCTGCAACGACCTGCTGGTTCTACACATTCCATTCCTCGAGTTCAGGGACCTACAATAAATTCATTTTATAGAATATACTTTGTGATATAAAGAAGTTTAATTTTTGATAGCAGCTTAAATAAATCAATCTTGCTGTCCAGTCAAAACTACTCTACAAGCTCTGGAGTTAGACACCATGATTGGTAAGCTGGTAGTGGTGTTCACCATCAGCTGTCTGATGGCAAACAGGACAGGTCATGGCTGAGTTCTTCCTGCTTTTCTCTGGGCAGAAGCACTGGGTTCTCTTCTCTTCAATCAAGCTGCTGATTTGGTTTGTTTTTTTTTCATTTCTAAGGGTGAATTAGCACCCAAGGATAATTTTGGCCACTTCTTTCAGATTCCTTTACTAAACAGAACCCTTTAATGAACTGCTTTACCATAACTTTCTTGCCTTAACATTATTTTACTTACAGCACTGTTAATTATGAGCTTTCCACAGATTAAGAGATCACCTTTTTATTTTCACACACACAATATGTTATGCCTTTTGTTGATGAGACAAAACATAACCCCCTTATTTCACTTCATCAAAGCCAAGAGAGAAGCAATGCAAATTCCTAAGGCACAGCCTCGACTGCACATCTCAGGTAATTTTATGTCTTCTGGCACACTGTGGAGACCACAGACAGTTCTTAAAATCACTTTTATGTTTGCAGGTATCTTAATTGCAATTTATTCATACAGGAAGAGCACTCTGTAAAGAAACTTATATTGCATTAAATAGCAAGAGAGAGAAATTTACCAATTACTTCAATGGACTGTGAAAAAAAACAGTAGTTGCCCTGGAAAATTCTGTCACTGATTTGCTGATCTTATGTTCTCAGTCCCACTTGGAAGTTTTCCTCCTCATGTACCTGGACCCCTCACTGTCGATTGCTTCGTAGAGGTCCTTTTTATTCTCTGCTGTTGCATGCAAATAACCAAGGTAGGCCACACAGAGGCTAATTGCTATGAGTCCAAATGCCATCACAGGTTTGTTCTGGCAAGGGAAAAAAAGATA
Source organism: Pogoniulus pusillus (assembly GCF_015220805.1). Lineage (NCBI taxonomy): Eukaryota > Metazoa > Chordata > Aves > Piciformes > Lybiidae > Pogoniulus > Pogoniulus pusillus. Next base: position 14,362,306 of record NC_087294.1, read on the forward strand.
CATCAGTCAAAACATTTCTCTTTCAACACAGATGTTACATTCTTCTATCTTAGCTTAGAAAGTGAACGGCAAACTACTGTGATGTCTGCAACAATCATCATTGCCTTCATGCAGACTGATCCAAACGACTTGGACAAGCAGCAGGAAGGGAGACTTGATTGCTCTTTGAAAAAGAAGACTTTTTCTGGAGACAGAACATCCCATTGCCCAGGGTTCTATCTTTCACTGGTTGCAAACACTGCTTGAACATGAACAAACAGGACAAAACCAATCATAGAATCAACCAAGTCAGAAGAGACCTCCAAAATCATCCAGTCCAACCTATCCCCCAGCCCTATCCAGTCAACTAGGCCATGGCACTAAGTGCCTCATCCAGGCTTTGCCTGGACACTTCCAGAGATGTCCAGAGACAGTGACTCCACCACCTCCCAGGGCAGCCCATTCCAATTACTAAAGGCAAGTGTTACAAACTTCCAACAGAACCAGTCTGGATACACTGCTAGGACAAAGAGCTTTGCTCCTGCCAAGCAACCCTGATTATATTCCTCTCGACCAGATCATGCATTACCAACACACAATCTGCTTTTATTACATCCACAGCATTTCATCCAGTCTTGCTGAGCTCTGCAAGTGTAAATAAAACCCAAGTATCATCAACTTCATTATCAAAGTAAGAAACAGGAAAATCAAATACTGAAAAGCTATCAAAAATCCCCTCCTTCCTATCAAAAATTTTGCATGTTATGATTTGTTCTCTTTTAAATAAGAGGACTCTTAATGACTTAAGCTGCCAAACTACAGATGTAATATGCCCAGATAGCCTTTCTGAAGGCAGTGTGGTTAGGTACAACAGAATCAGACTATTTAACAGTGAAATCAAAGCAGAAGAGACTAGATGAGGCACTTGGTGCCATGGTCTAGTTGACTGGATAGGGCTGGGGGATAGGTTGGACTGGATGAGCTTGGAGGTCACTCCCAACCTGGTTGATTCTATGATTCTATGTCATGTTCTGGGCTCTTAACAATCAGAGTGGAAAAGAGTAAATATTTTTAGCTACATTACTGAGTAGTTTGCCTAACAAGAGATGGTTTTATAATGCACAGGGAGCTGCAGTTACTGCTTTAAAGCCATTCTGTCTCTCCAGGCATCTTTAGCTTCTCTCAGAACGAGCCTCTTACAGGTTTAATGAAAAGCTCTGGGTTCACAGCTCGGAAGAGCATAGTTGTTTGAACACTCTTCAGTCCTGGTTTTCTGTCTTTGGGTGTTTCATTTTTATTTGGAGGCTTGGTGGAAGACATTTTAATTGATGCCGAGTAACTCCTAAAAAGAGAGTGAGAAATAGATGTCACTTTAGGAAAATCACAAGCAGGAAGCATCCCATCTGCTGAATGAGAGTTCACACTCAGCTTGTGTCCATAGCATGAATTTCTGTGTCTGTATGAACACAATTCCCTTTGCTGGTCCATTGGGTTTTGCTTGAGCAAACTGATTCTTGATCACGTTCATTTTGTGCATCCTAAAATTCACTTTGGGAGCTGCACATCTTTATAGAGCAGATATAAATCTCTTCCTAAGGGGCTTGAGATTTCATCACTTGCCTTTGGCCAATGCTTTAGCCACCTGTGGACCGAGGAGCAGTTTTCCAAACTGAAAAAGACAACTGCCAAGAAACGTTTTCAGCTTTTCTTTTAAACCCCACTGCAGTGGGCACCCGATCCACTCCAGCAGCCTCGGGCCTCAGCTTCCACACAGAGGGGGCCGATCACCTGCACGCTGCCAGCCGAGCAAAGCTGCCCAAAACACGGCCTTGGTTTACTCGCACTGCTGAGGGGCAGAGACAGCGCTAAGGACCCCTCCTGCCCCACAGTTCGCCCGAACGGGGCACAACCAGGGCTCCACGGGCAAGATTCACCAACCCAAGCTAGCCACGGCCCCGAGCCTCCTGCAGCAGGGCCCCAGGCGCCGCAGCGCGGTCAGGGGGGCTGGGAGGCTCGCCAGGGGAGCACAGCGCTGCGCACCGCCCCGCTGCCACAGCCACCCGCCCGGCGGCACTGCCTCCTGCCGGCGCCGAGCGCCAAAACCCGCCCGGGCAGCGACCGACAGGGCGGAAAGCCCCACCCCGGGCGCTGTGAGGTCTTCCCACGCTGCTACCGGCTTCAAACCGGGGACTAAGTGCCCAGTCCCCGACGAGAGCCCAGGGGAGTCGCCCGGAACATAACGAACAAGGCCGCGCTCCGGGGCTGCGTCAGGGGACGAAGGGCGACGGTTAACGCCTGACCACCCACCGCTGCCACCCTGCCCGCCCTCTCTCTCCGCGACTCACCCGTCACGGCCAGCGCGGCCGCCCGCGGGAAGGTCGCCACACAGCGGCGCGGGCAGAGCCGGAGGGAGGGGGCAGGCTGGCGGCGAGGCGGGCCTGAGGCGGGCCTGAGGCGGGCCTGAGGCGGGCCGCAGCCTGCACACGTGCGCCCCCGCGTGGTCGGAGGGCGCCAGGGAGGGCGCCAGAGAGGGCGCCAGGGAGGGCGCCAAGGGAGGGCGCCAGGGAGGGCGCCAGGGGAGGGCCTCGCCCCAGTGCGGCTGTCCCCTGCCGGGGCGGGCGGGGCAGCTCTGCCTGCTCACCCAGCGGGCAGTGCGGGAAGGCGCTCCCCAGAGTCCAGAGGAAAGAACCCCCTGCAATCACACCTGCCTGGTCATGCTCCCCTTACTGTCCCTACTGAGTTTAATGCCACTGGCAGTTTCAGCTGTGCTCCAAAGGAGGGCTGAAATTCACGGTTTTGGACAAAGTGTGGCACGTGGAGGGTAGGCAGAGACCCTAATCAGTGCTGCTCTGAGCAGGGCTGAGATGGGCAACGCTGCAGAGACTGAGCTGCAGCCAGCCGGTGGGTTAGTACTTACACAGCTCTCTGGTGCCCAGCAACAGCACAAGAGATAATAGGCACAAGCTGGAACAGAGGCAGTCCCTGAGAAGCAATCTCTCCCCACTGAGGGTGGTGGGGCACTGGAACAGAGGCAGTCCATGAGAAGCAATCTCTCCCCACTGAGGGTGGTGGGGCACTGGAACAGAGGCAGTCCCTGAGAAGCAATCTCTCCCCACTGAGGGTGGTGGGGCACTGGAACAGAGGCAGTCCCTGAGAAGCAATCTCTCCCCACTGAGGGTGGTGGGGCACTGGAACAGAGGCAGTCCCTGAGAAGGAGTCTCGCCCCACTGAGGGTGGTGGGGCACTGGAACAGAGGCAGTCCATGAGAAGCAATCTCTCCCCACTGAGGGTGGTGGGGCACTGGAACAGAGGCAGTCCATGAGAAGCAATCTCTCCCCACTGAGGGTGGTGGGGCACTGGAACAGAGGCAGTCCATCAGAAGGAGTCTCTCCCCACTGGGGGTGGTGGGGCACTGGAACAGAGGCAGTCCCTGAGAAGCAATCTCTCCCCACTGGGGGTGGTGGGGCACTGGAACAGAGGCAGTCCATCAGAAGCAATCTCTCCCCACTGAGGGTGGTGGGGCACTGGAACAGGCTGCCCAGAGAGGTCTCTTTCTGCAGCAGAGGGCTGTGAGGATGATTAGGGGACTGGAGCACTGCCTGATGAGGAGAGGATGAGGATGATCAGGGGGCTGGAGCCCTGACAGACTGAGGGAGTTGGAGCTGTTCAGTCTGGAGAAGAGAAATCTCAGAGCTGACCTTCTTGTGGCCTTCGGTATCTGAAGTGGGCTGCAAAAAAGCTGGGGAGGGACTTTTGAGGCTCTCAGGGAGTGACAGGACAGGGGGGAATGGAGCAAAGCTGGAGGTGGGGAGAGTGAGGCTGGAGGTGAGGAGGAAGTTGTTGAGCAGGAGAGTGGTGAGAGGCTGGAATGGGTTGCCCAGGGAGGTGGTTGAGGCCCCATGGCTGGAGGTGTTTGAGGCCAGGCTGGCTGAGGCTGTGTGCAGCCTGCTCTAGGGTAGGGTGTCCCTGGGCATGGCAGGGGGGTTGGAACTGGCTGCTCCTTGTGCTCCCTTCCAACCCTGACTGATTCTATGAGTGTACTCTGTGACTCTGGAACAGGTCTGTAAAACTGCTGAACATTCACACCTCATTCCCAGATAAAAGCCACAGTAAATTTAAGCTAAATAGGTCATACTGTGAAGAATGAATTTCAGAGGCAAGGAGTTCATTCTTCCTAGGCTGTACTTCACTGGTATAGCCATACCCCAGGTGGAAAGGACCACCAAAGCACTGATGCTTGACAAAGATGCATAAGGCAGGACATAAACACTTATTCCATTGCCTAGTTATGGTACAGGCTGCCCAGAGGGGCTGTGGAGTATCTCTCTGGAGATATTCAAGGGCTGCCTGGATGTGTTCCTGTGTGGTCTGCTCTAGGTGATGCTGCTCTGGCAGGGGGGTTGGACTGGATGAGCCTTTGAGATCCCTTCCAGCCCCTGACATTCTGTGATTCTGTGATCTTTCCATGGCACTACTGCAGCACTTCATGACCAGTGAGGAGTTACAGACTGTAATGTGGCTGTTGATGATCAAGTGATCATCAACGAGTGCAAGTGGAAATCCTGCAACTTTTACATCCTATTTATTTATTTAAACGAATTGACTCAAGAGCTACAACAGTAGCCTGAACGGAGCAGAAGCATTTGTTAATGTTGAAGATCATTTGCTGCAGAGGGAGTTTTTTGTTTACATTGGGAGAGAATGGGATGGGGAGGTTACCTGTCTGGTCACCTCTGTGGCACAAGGCTGATGACAAAGGCAGCAGTTGTGTAGGTGAAATAGAGACATCGTGGCTCAGAAATAAAGCATAGTCGTTTTGGCTGCTTCTGAGTTTAATCTTTTCTTAATTACAGTTTACCGAAGGAACAAAGAAAGCAGTGAACTGTGTCTGCCCTCTCTCAGAACCCATTCATTGCTCTGGAGGAGAGACCACAGCAATTAGCAGCTGGCAGAGCAGCACACTCAGCAGCTGCTGGGTTATTAAGTGGTGTTTGTGGTTTCCCCCAATACAAAACAAAGCAGGATTTTGCCCCTGCTGGCTCGAGAAAATAATGCCAAGTGTGCTTAAGGCTACGAAGCTTACTAAAGATGTAGTTCTGAAGTGAGGTTTTCAGAGAAGTGACTGTTTGGCAGCTAAGGTCCTGAAGACCAGAAAGGAAGATTTGTCTCAAGCCACTGCAGCAGCTTATGTGAAAGTCACAGAATCAGAGAATGGTCTGGAAGTGACCTCCAAAGCTCACCCAGTCCAACCCCTCTGCACTCAGCAGGGACATCCTCAACTAGAGCAGGTTGCCCACAGCCCTCTCCAGCCTCACCTTCAGTATCTCCAGGCATGAGGATATAACCACCTCCCTGGGCAACCTGTTGCAGTGTTCCAGCAGCCTCCTGCTGCAGAACCTGTTCCTAACATCCAATTTCAATCTGCTCTGCTCTAGTTTGAAGCCATTGCCCTCGTCCTGTCCCTGCAGCCCTTTGCAAACAGCCTTCTTGCAGCCCCTTCAGGCACTGGCAGGCTGCTGTTAGCTTTGCCCAGAGCCTCCTTTTCTCTCTCTGGGGGTCAGGAGGGGGGGGACAGGCTCTGCTCACTGCTCCGTGGGACAGGACAAGGAGCAATGGATGGAAGCTGCAGCACAGGAGGTTCCAACTGAACACACTGACATTTTGATTAAATTGTGGGGGGAAAAAAGACCATAAAGAAGAGGATGAACTCTCAAGATTCTTACCAGCTCTGCTTTTCTAATGATCCTATATCCACCTTGGTGATTTTCTGCTTATGATTTGGGTGACTGCTTGCAGTTCCTTTAAAGAAAAAAAGAAAAGGTAAATTGCAGGTGCAGCAAAATGCTCTCATTAGTAATGTTTAAGTCAGAAAACCAAAGTGTTTTCCCATCTCTCAGCCTGTGAGGAGAGTTCAGCTTGCTGATGCACAGTTCATAGTCTGACCTGCCGTTCCCAGGCTCATGTTCTCTCTGTTTCTCACCCTTCCACCTCCATTTCCCCTCATACTGTGCCTCCTTGTAATTTGCTTTGAGCTGCAAGTGCCCTGCCCTCTTTGTGCCCCTAACGTTTGGGTACTTTCCCCACTGAGTCTCTGCTTAGTCTCTTCTTCCTCTTTCTCCTATTCCCCTCTGCGTAAAGATACCTCCTCTGCTTTTAAAGTAATTAAGTTGGCAGAGCTGGTGGAAATCTGGACGAGCTAATGCTCTGAGCACTGTGCCTTTCAATGGATGCATTACTGACTGCACATTAGCCAACCTCCTGCAGACCTCACTGAACAACAGAAACGATGATTTGATGAATATATTCAACAACAATAGCATTATTCAAACACTTTGCTGCACAAATTACACTCAGCACACTCAGAAGTTAATGGTGCATTCAGGTTGCTGTTTGCTCAGGAATAGAACAGCCACAGCCTTTAAGAGGGGAGCCCAAGGGGTTGATATGCCTGAGGGAAATGAGGCGTGGAAGTTCTTCTGGTCAGTTGTGCCTCTAGCCAGCAGCACCAAGTGGATGCTGTTGGTGGCAGGTGTACACAGCCTAGAGGAATGTACACTCTGCCTTGGTGAGACCCCATCTTGATGTTGTGGAGGCAGGGAATTAATGTGGCTGAGTCAGGAATATATATAAAAACCTGCTCCCAAAACTATATACAGAAATTAATTGAGTTTTAATTAGCAGATTCAGTGTGAGTGAGAAGATCTTACAAGGATACCACAGGTAAATTTGACTATTTCAGCAGTCGGGAGTTGGGAAAGGCTAAGCTACTAAACACAGCCTTCCCCACTATCAGTCAGGCTGAGCTCAAGTTTGCTCACAGGTGAGTCAGGCTGGCTGAAAGGGCAGGCTGGATGTGAGGAGGAAGTTGTTGGCAGAGAGAGTGATTGGCACTGGAATGGGCTGCCCAGGGAGGTGGTGGAGTTGCCATCCCTGGAGGTGCTGAAGCAAAGCCTGGATGAGGCACTTAGTGCCATGGTCTGGTTGATTGGCCAGGGCTGGGTGCTACTTTGGGCTGGATGAGCTTAGAGGTCTCTTCCAACCTGTCTGATGCTATGATCTTGTGTTTGTTCAGTACAGCACTTCCTTCTTCCCTCGAGTTGGAAAATGAGCTGGGTATTCCTGCGTGACCTGCTGAGCGGAGTGAATAAACACTTGACAGGGATTGGGAGGGTCTGGGTAGCAGTCCTGTTCCTGCTCCGCTTACTGCTTTACATCCTGGCTGCAGAAAACATCTGGGGAGATGAACATGAAGAGTTTGAATGCAACATCCAGCAGCCTGGTTGTGAAAATGTCTGCTTTGACCATTTTTTTCCCATCTCCCACATCAGACTTTGGGCTCTGCAACTGATTGTGGTCTCCACCCCTTCACTCCTGGTTGTGTTTCACGTCGCTTACCGAGAGAACAGAGACAAACACCACGGCCAGAAGCTTTACCAGAGGCCAGGAAAGATAGATGGAAGCTTGCTCTGCACTTACCTTATCAGCCTTATTTTAAAGGCAGGACTGGAGGTCGTTTTCCTGGTGCTGTTTTACAGGCTCTACAATGGGTTCACAGTGCCACGTCTGGTCCAATGCGACATCCAACCGTGTCCCAGTACTGTAGACTGCTACATTGCCAAAGCCACAGAGAAGATGATTTTCCTCTGCTTTCTAGTGGCAACTTCATGCCTCTGCATTGTATTGAACCTGAGTGAATTGAGTTACCTCATTTGCAAGCACTCCAAAAAACGTTACCTCAAAAGGTACACCCAGAAACACGAAGGCTCCGAAAGAGATTGCCGCAGCAGAGCAGCGGCTGCAGGACAACCCCGTGACAGCTCCCTGGGCTTGCCTCTGTGTGTACAAGAGAAATGTGAAGAGATCAGCCTTGACTTGAAAGAGAGTCCAATCCCAGCTTTAGAGGTTGGAAGGGACCTCCAGAGATCATCAAGTCCACCTTGAGTGCTGTGTCTAGTTCTGGGCTCCTCAATTCAAGAGAGATGTTGAGGTGCTGGAAGGTGTTTGGAGAAGGGCAGCAAGGCTGGGGAGGGGCCTGGAGCAGAGCCCTGTGAGGAGAGGCTGAGGGAGCTGGGGGGGTGCAGCCTGCAGCAGAGGAGGCTCAGGGCAGAGCTCATTGCTGTCTGCAGCTGCCTGCAGGGAGGCTGTAGCCAGGTGGGGTTGGTCTCTTCTGCCAGGCAACCAGCAACATAACAAGGGGACCCAGTCTCAAGCTGTGCCAGGGCAGGTCTAGGCTGGATGTTAGGAGGAAGTTGTTGGCAGAGAGAGTGATTGGCAATGGAATGGGCTGCCCAGGGAGGTGGTGGAATTGCTGTGCCTGGAGGTGCTGAAGCTAAGCCTGGATGAGGCACTTAGTGCCATGGTCTGGTTGGTTGGGCAGGGCTGGGTGCTAGGTTGAGCTGGATGAGCTTGGAGCTCTCTTCCAAGCTGCCTGATTCTGTGATTCTGTCTGGGCAGCCTGCTCCAGTGAGAGACCTTCTTGCTGCATCTGATGCTTTTCCAATCAGTGCCTCACAGAACTGAAAGGATACTTATATAGGAAATCCTTTTTCTCTATCAGTCTCTCCCTCTCTTACCTGAGTGGATAAATTCAGTCACATTATCTATCTCATACAGGGAGCCATCTTGATAGCTTCATGTCAAAACCAGACAAGTGTGAAAATTCCATTAAGGTTTTAATATAAACACAGATGCTTATGATAAACCAGGCTGAAACAATTGCTCAGACAGAACTGCTTTGCTACAAGCAAAAAGAGGCTTTTTATATGCAGAATTGGAAGACCCTGGGATTAAGAGCCTGAACAGTAAAGAGATGTGCAGGGTTTGTCAGGTAGGTAGAGAGCTGAAAATTGTTGAAGCAGGCAGAAAAGCACTGCCATGCAGTGGCTCCTGGTGTCTGGAAGTGAGCTGGATGGCCACAATCCCATTCACCAGACTCCAGTAAAGCATCTCAGAACCCAAACACAGCCCCAGCCAAACACAGCCCCAAAGCAACCATCCAAACACAGTCCCCAACCAACCATCCAAACACAGCCCCAAACCAAACACAGCTTTCAACCAACCTAACAGCCAAACACAGCCCCCAAGCAACCATCCAAACACAGCCCCCAACCAACCATCCACAGTCCCCAACCAACCTAACAGCCAAACACAGTGTCCAACCAACCAAACACAGCCTCTCCACAGCATCACTTCAGATAGCTGTAGACAGCAATGAGGTCTGCCCTCAGCCTCCTTTTGCAAACTAACCAGCCCCAGCTCCCTCAGTCACTGAAGGTGACAAAGGGTTCAAAAGGAAGTGTCTTGGATCAAGTGCACTGCAGTTCATGGGCGGCATGCCTGAAGGTCAGAGACAGAGGAGGAGGGAGAAAAAGGAGAAGACAAAGAGGGACTGGGTGGTGGGGCAGGTGCCAAGGCACCCTCTAGGCCGAGGCAGTGCTGGCATCTGGCAGAACCAGCAACCCTCCTGGCAGCCCCCAGGGCAGGCCATGGAGGAGCTGTCAGTTCAGGCAAACTGCTACAGCTGTAGCAGGAGGTTTTACACATCACATCCAAAGTAAACCATCTGAACGAAAATACCCATTTTTATTGCCCTGAGAGCTTTCTGTAGGCGACTTTACCAAACCACAGTGCCTCCTGCAGTCCATCACATCTCAAATCAGGCTCTGCCTTTGGTCCCACACTTTAAAGGTAGAAAAAACAACAGAGCAGCTTACCTGTTGGACAAGGCTGCCAGCACCTACCTGAAAGGGAGCATGCCTGGGAGGCCACTGACCACATTGGTGCAACACCTACTTAAACTGAATGGATTGGGATGAGACAACGTTACAAAGTGAGTCCTTAAGAATTCAGACCTTACATTCAGATGCAAACCAGAAATGACTTCCTGGGTGTTCGTGGCACTGATTGGTGTATTTTCTCTTTTCTTCTGTAAGTAGCATCCTGTGCAGCTAAACAGTTGTACACTATGCTCAGCCATCAAACTGCAGATGGTGCAGGAGCTGTCATTGGGAATGGCAAAGCTGAAAACTTATTTCACTTGCACAACACAAAATTCTTCTGTAAACTTCACAGTGGTGAGATCTGTCCACAGTGGCTGCAGTGCTTAGGTACACTGGAAAGCAGAGAGATTTCAGGTGAGCATTGTGGATGAGGATCAACATCGCTTCTCTGCCCTCTGGTCCTCTGCAGAGGATCCTTCTGTAACCACTGCAGCTGGCATCCAACAGTAACTCCATCCGGGGAGACACTGTGGCCTCTGGTAGGCAGAATGCAGTATCCTGTGCATTAGGATGCTTACACTTATCTCTCCTAGTTCAATGCAGGGATTCCTTTTGGTTTTCTCATTCAGACTGCACCTCTGATTTGCTACCTTGGCAGAAGTAGCAGTTTAGTCACTCGGAAGGGATCGACAGCAAGAGGAGCAAAGGGGCTGTGTTGGAATGGTGGCATGGGCTCTCTGACAAGGTATGCAGGTAGCACCAGAGAGAAACCACAGAATTCTGATGAATTGCTTAAGAGCAATCAAGTGTAGCATTTAAAGCAAAGTTTTACATGGCAAGACAAAAAAAACCCACCTCCCCCCAAAAAACCCCACACCCCTTCAAGCCAATCTCTCCTAAGATGAAGACTAGTTTGTATTCCTGAAAGTAGGTCACATCCAATAATTAAGGCAATTTTTTTGGTACCACACAATTAAACTCAGATGGGACAAGCCAGCTGGAGTGCATCACCACACAGGAAAACCACCACTGCCGATTCCTGGGTACATCACTGGATGAGGCACTTAGTGCCATGGTCTGGCTGACTGCATAGGGCTGGGTGCTAGGTTGGACTAGATGAACTTGGAGGTCTCTTCCAACCTGCTTGATTCTATGATTCTATGTACATCACCTCCTTCTCTGGAGCCTTTCCAGGCCTGTCTGGATGTGTTCCACTGTGATCTGTGTTAGATAGGATTGTCCTGCTCTGGCAGGGGGGTTGGACTCGATGATGCCCTTGGGTCCCTTCCAACCCCTAACGTCCTGTGAGCCTGTGACCACACAGGAAAACCACCATTGCTGATTCCTGGGTACTGGCAGCTCCCACAGCATTCAGGCTTTTGGTTACTGGAGCAAGCCAGACACCTGTCAGCTCAGTTAGCAGCAGAGAGAGAATCTCTCCGATCCCGGGCACCACAGCTGGCACCTCTTTGGAGGCTGGTTCCAGTGTGGAAAAGAGAGGCGCTGACACTGCTGCTGCTGGGTACAGTCAGCAGAGAGGCAGCAGAGAGCAGAGGGAGCCTACGGGCCATCAACAGAGCACAACCACCCAGCTTCTCTGTAAGATCACACATCTCACCTTCCTTTCAGAAAGTGCCTTCTTTTATTCAGTTTGTCAGGGTATGGCATCAGGACTCACACAGGGTTTGTCTTTTTTTAAAGAGATAGATACCAAACTGGTATTATCAAAATAAACCATCTGCTTTATAAACCCACTATTTACAAAACAAAGGAACAAAGAAACAACAACAGCAACAACAACAACAAAAAAAAAAAGAAAGGAAAGGTTTCTGAAGTAGTTTTGTGTTTTGCTTTGCCTTTTTAAACAAAAATTAAACCTCTAGACCAAAATCTAAGTTACAAAAATGAAACAAATCAACCAACCAACAAAAGAAAGGAAGAAACAAACAAACAAAAAATAACCTTTTTGTATAAGATCACATGTGTAAAACAAGAAATGAAATGTGATTTTTATTTAAGGCAATACTGGGCTACTTCACAAATCACCACCTCAAATATATACACTGCTCCAACACTACTAAATGTCTATCACATTCACAAATGGGTTCTTTTAATACCAAAGAGCGCTTTTAAACCTCCCATGTAGCAAACTAGGTTCGTTATTTCCTTTCAATTATGGAATCTGAAATGCTTTGTGTCCAATTCAAAGCTATGAAACACACACCCCCCAAAAAATAATGTAGCTATAAGAAAATGATTGTAGTTATGAGTTAACTACAGAATAATATCATCTAGAGAGCTTGGATGTTCCCAATGTACAAACAGCAGCGTGGGGCAGTAGGTTTTAGTCTATGAAATCTTATCCAGCTCCTCTCCTGCTAAGAAATGTAGGGAAGATTAAAACTGGATTTGGGCAGACTTCAGGATGTTCCCAGTGTACAAATATGAGTGTGGGGCAGTAGGTTTTGGTCTATGAAATCTTATCCAGCTCCTCTCCTCACAAGAAATGTTGTAGGCAAGATTAAAACTGGATATGGGCAGATAAGGATAACACTGGATATGGGCAGACTTCAGGATGTTCCCAATGTACAAAAACGAGCACAGGTCAGGTTTTAGTCTATGAAATGTGACCTTATCCAGATCCTCTCCTCTCAAGAAATGTTTTAGGCAGTAATAAAACTGGATATGGGCAGAGATGGATTACACTGGATATGGGCAGACTTCAGGATGTTCCCAATGTACAAAAATGAGCATGGGTCAGTAGGTTTTTGTCTATGATATCTTATCCAGCTCCTCTCCTCTCAAGAAATGTTTTAGGCAAGAATAAAACTGGATTTGGGCAGACTTCAAGATGTTCCAAATGTACAAACATGAGTGTGGGTCAGAAGGTTTTAGTCTATAAAATTTTATCCAGCTCCTCTCTTGTAAAGAAATGCTTTAGGCAAGAGCAAAACTGGATTTAGGTAGACTTCAAGATGTTCCAAATGTACAAACATGAGTGTGGGTCAGTAGGTTTTAGTCTATGAAATGTGATCTTATCCAGCTCCTCTCCTGTCAAGAAATGTTTTAAGCAAGAATAAAACTGGATTTGGGCAGACAAGAATAAAACTGGATTTGGGCAGACAAGAATAAAACTGGATTTGGGCAGACAAGAATAAAACTGGATTTGGGCAGACAAGAATAAAACTGGATTTGGGCAGACAAGAATAAAACTGGATATGTGCAGACTTCAGGACGTTCCCAACGTAGAAAAATGAGTGTGGCTCAGTAGGTTTTAGTCTATGAAACCTTATCCAGCTCCTTTCCTGCTAAGAAATGCTTTAGGCAAGAGTAGAACTGGATTTGGGCAAACAAGAATAAAACTGGATTTGGGCAGACTTCAGGATGTTCTCAATGTACAAATGTGAGTGTGGGTCAGTAGGTTTTAGTCCATGATATCTTATCCAGCTCCTCTCCTCTCAAGAAATGTTTTAGGCAAGAATAAAACTGGATTTGGGCAGACTTCAGCTAGTTTGGTTTTGGTGTTTAGTTTAAAAGTTCTTAACTGAAAAGGATTTTCAAGGACAGAGTGTGAAAAAGTTGGCTCGCTGAGTTAACAAATTAAAGTTCCCAATAGAAATGTGTCTATTTAATAGTTTAGACTTACAGACTGCTGGTGGCAGCAAATGATTTACAATAATAAATATATACAAAACCAAAAGGAACCCAAACCCTCGACCTCCCCCCCTCCACTCCCCCAAAAAAACCCAAAACCCGTATCTACAAAGAAAGAGAACTGTTATACATGAGCAGTGACCTGGTGAAAGATTACCAATCACAGACAACTCACAAAGATTCAGTTCATGGAAAGGAACAGTCCCATAGAAAGTTGAGGTTTGTTTTTCGATCTGAGTTATTTACAGAACTGAAGCAATTCCTCTGTTCTTCAAGTCCCATAGGGATAAAAACAAATAAGACATTTCCATGACTCCTGTCATGGTTTTTTTTTTTTCTTTTCTTGATTTTTGTTTCTTTTTTTGTCTAGATTCGACCACTTTGAAATCAAAAAGAGCTCCACAGATACCAGCATGCTTGATGGCTTCCTAGTCAAAATCGGTTGTATTCAAGGTCACAGTTAACAGCGTATCAGGCGCTCAGTATTTTTTCTCCCTCTCCTTGGTACCCACCACGGTAAGTCTTGCAGCTGTCACCTCTGGATTATCCTCCCAGTGCCCTTCCAGCTTCCTCAAGCTGACGATGGGTTTCATCTCCTGAAGCTGCTTCAGCGCTCGCTCGCTGCAGTCTCTGAAGGTCTTGTCTAAAACGATCTTGACGTTATCAGCGCAGGGGAGCTGCGAGGGGTTGGCGAAGGGCACGAGGGTTTCGGTGTCGGAGCAGGGCCAGGAGGTGTTATTAGGTGCTACCGGGGGGGTTTTCTCGCTGGGTTTCCGGGAGTTGGCGTGGGATCCTTTTTTGGTTGTGCTGCTGTGGTAGTCTCTTTCGTTGTTTTTCTTTTGCTTCACGGCAGACTCTTCGAGGAACTTGAGGAATGACACTTCAAAACCCATCGGCTTAAAGGAGCTCCAGTCGAAAGGGGCAGGCTGCTCCTCGGCTGTTTGGATGGCCACGGCAGTCTCCTCCTCCCTGTGCACACCACTCAGCTCAGCAGGCAGCGCTTCCTCTGCTTTTTCAGCTCTCCTCCTCTTATTCTGAGAGAGGTTTTTCTCTTTGTTTGCTCTTTTCAAGTTGTTTGGTTTTTGCTTTTCTAAGGGGCAGGAGCTGGCCTCCTGTAAGTCACTATTTACACTGGAAGAAATTTTGGGTGGATTTTCAGCACTCGAACAATCCTCATTGATCAGTTTAGTAATGAACAGCTCTGTCAGTTCATCCACCTCATCCTTCTCGCCGTTTTCAGCTTCCTTCTGTGGCGGCGTAGGTGTGCTTGTGTCGTTATTGCTCGCTGTCAAGCTTGGGTCGGGCTCTTTCGCATCGCCCTTTTTGTCACCCTCCTCCTGCTCGCAAGAGGCTTCCTTCTCTTGGGGGACAGAGTGCTTTTTGGAGACAATGAGGAGATTCCTGTGTTGGGAAGTGAATGCTTTGGACAGTTTGTGACATTTGTAATGCCTTATGATGTTGCTTTCACTGGTAACTACAGAGGAACATCCTTTGATCATGCAAGGATACTGAGTGATGAACCTGCTGGTGCACTCCGACAAGGCGTCGTTCCTGGCCTTGATGGAGTACACGTGCTTGCCGCGCTTCAGAGAGTAAGCCTTGTTGTCTGGAACCTGCATGGCTTTGGAGTTTCTGGGTTCCAAGCCCGTGTTTCTCTTCCGCTTTGTTTTCATCGACAGCCTGTTACCTTCTTTTCCCGATCTGTTTTTCAGCCCTCTCTGTCTGGACTTGAGTGGTTTCTCCTGATTTGCTTTGCTGGAAATGTTTTCCTGCCCAGTTGTCAGTCTCCTGGGTCTTATAAGATGATCTTTATGTTTGTCATTATGCTTGTTAAAAATATGCCTCAGGAGGTTAGACCTAGTAGCATAAATCCGGTCGCAGCCTTCGCAGTCGCACCTGAAGACGCCATCATCTTCTACTTTGGTGGGCTTTGCCTTGACGCTGTGATCCGCCTCGAGATGCGCTGCGTAGCTCACAGGCGTCGTGAAAGCAGACTTGCACTGAGGCTGATCACAGAAAAACCTTCCCACTTCTGGCGCCGATTTCATGTTTCCAATCTGCTCCGCGGACATGTTATGGAGCTTCATGTAATGCTGTATCAAGCTGGTAACTTCCTGGAAGATGCGAGAGCAGTCGTTCACCTCGCACCTGAACTCTCTGACGGAGGGTTTGGTTTCTACCTCTTCTTGTTCGTCTTTGCCTGGCTCGCTCTCCTCCTCCACTTCAGTAGAAAAGGCAGGGAGGTCTGATTTGTGCACGGCTTGGTAATGGAGGATTAGGTTTTGCTGTATCGTAAAAGCCGCAAAGCAGCCCTGATGGACACAGCGGTAAGGTCTGTAAGGGCTGTACCGAGGGGGGAACTCCAGAGATTTTGTTATGGGCTTCCTACGTTTCCTCTCCTCTTTTTCCTTCCTGTATTTCCTAACCTTGTGTGCTTTGGATTCATCCTCTGCATTACCAAGAGAAGCTGCGTTCTGCTGCTCTGGTGGAACAAAAACCACCTGAGGAGACTTTTCCAGTCTTTCAGGAATGTTATTGTCAGGCAGAATTTTTTCCAAGACAGGCTCTACAACTTCTTTTACCTGAGCTTCACTCACCAACGGAGCTGTGGTTTTGTTTTCTAGGAGTAGTGTCTGCAAAGGTTTTATTTCAACAGGTTGTGGGGTGACGTTTATGACTTCATTTTGAGGCCTCCTGCCATAAGGCCTTTTAATTTTCAATTTCACCATCTCCTCTGTGGTGAAGTGGTGCACGAGCTGGCAGTGTGCCCGCAGGTTAGAGTTTCTGGTGAACGTTTTGGGACAGGTAGTTACAACGCATTTGAAAGGAGCAAACTTCAGCTGATGCTTCTTGATCTCCAGTATCATTTCCGCCGTGTACTGGTGAATCTTGCCATAGTGTTTAAACAAGGCGTCCTTGGTCATAGCGCTATAGCTGCAGCCTGGATTCTGACAGACAAAAGGCTTATTCACTTTGTCGCTAAACTGAATGTTTTTTGCCTCTGAAGACATCTGGCCCAGGAGTCTGTTTTCAGCTGATAGGACAGGAATTGCTGGTGCTAGCCTAACCGTCGGAGGATAATGAGAAATGGTCTCAGGAACCTGAATGGGCGGATCGCTTTCTAGCTTCAGTTTTTGCAAGCCCTCCAAAATTTCCAATATTTGAGTATCATCTTTTTGAGATGGTTCAGGCTGAGCAGAGCTCTTTGCAGCAGTGACGCTCCCTGCATGCACAGCAAACTGCGTAGGAACGGGGACTCTCACACTGTGGGTAGAGCTTCCCAAGGAAGCCTGAGTGCTATTAACTTGCAAGGCCTGTCCTGCAGCAGCGATGGTATCCTGAATTTCAGCTTTCACTTCAAGTATCTGTGAATTCATAGCAGTTTTAATTATTTCCAGAGTTTTTTCAAAGTTCTGCATGACATTGTCTTCTGAGAGCCGTTCCTCCCCATTTGGCTGCACACAAGGAGTTACAGGCATCATCTGGGAATCCCCGTTTTCAGTTTTTACTGTCAAAGGGGGTAGCATCGTGTGAGGCTCCAGATTTGTTTTGAAGTTCTCTTTGATACTGGCCATAAGTAACTGATTGTCAACATTATTGAGTTTCTGCGTGAGGTTCTCCACCATGGCTTGAGAGCCACAATTTGCCAGCAAGTTGGCCTGAAAACTTTCTCCCTGGATTTGCCTGTTTCCTTCAGTGCTTTTCATCATGAGTCCCACCATCGGGACGTTATTTACTGCTACTTTTTGTGGTGTACTGGGCGTGAGCAAGGGCGCTGTTGCTTTTCTCTTCCTCTTCGAAGCACTGGTTCCCTTCTTATTCAAGTCACTTGATCCTGAATTTTGGGGACCGCTTATAACCGAAACTCGTGAACTGCTACCTGCAAAGTTTTGTGCAGCTGCTACAGCATTAGAAAAGGAGCTAGGACACAGCCCGCTCTCAAGAGTCTTTAGCATCAAGTCCTCTGTTGCAAAAACAGGCAAACTTTTGCATTCGTTTATGGGAGGAATTTTGGCATTGAGGATCCTGTTTTGGTCTGTTAGCAGGGGACTGGGGTTACAGACTGTCTGCAGGAGAGGGGATGTGGTTGAGTTAGGGAGGAGAGCTGCATTGATCTGAGCTGTACCAGCGACGCGACCCGCAACTACATGTGGAAGTATTTCTGGGTTATCAAAGGTACTGGGGATCCCTGCAGTTTCCAAGGCTTGCTTTATGATTTGATTTCCTTCCTCGTTCCCACCGGTGTTAAAGTTAGCCATGCTGACCCGTGGAAACATAGTCTGCAGTAAGGCCGTGGAGCGATTTTCAGCTGCAAGCAACTGGAGGAACGATGGATCTTTAAAATACATCTCTGGATTGAAAGCGGACTCCTGGGGTGGATGCAGGTTTAGTGGGTTTGAGGAAAGGATCATACTGGCAAGCAAAGACTGTCCGTTAGCCTGCAAAGCTTCCGGAGAAATTTCTGATCCATCGAGAGGCTTACAGTAAGACCTCTTGGATAAGTGACCACCAAGTGATCTAGGATTAGTAAAAACTCTGAAACATCTGCTACAGATAAATTTGCCATCCCTAATTATTGCTGGCCACTTGGCCCGCTTGTTATGCTTTGGCTTCCTCTCTTTGCCGTTCGGGCCCTGGCAGTGATCTCTTCTGATCTTTTCTGAAGCTGGGTGTTGCAAAGTGGTTTCACTGAAGGTATTTTCGGCACTCAGTCGTGAGGGAAATATTTGATCAACAGTTTCCTCTTTTGGGAAGGCAGAACTAGTGTTTCCTTCTAATTGCGATGAAAAGCTGTTTGTGTGATTTTCCACCTGTGAGAAGACTGAATTCGGAGGGTTCTCTGCCGACGAAGGGAAGAGAGAGAGAGGGCCATTCTCTGCGGGCAAAGGAAGAAAAGGGTCTGAATTGCCGTCGATATTCAGAGGCATAACTGTTTTTGCCAGGTCATCCAACTGGGAAGGCAAAGCTGCACCAGACAGATTTTCCATCTGTGAACACAAAACACTCTCGGGCTCGCTTTTAATACGAGCAGACAAACTCGGGCTTATGACGCTGTCTACTACAGGCAACATAGGATTGGCCACGTTTTCAAGG
The DNA here is from genome assembly GCF_015220805.1 of Pogoniulus pusillus. Lineage (NCBI taxonomy): Eukaryota > Metazoa > Chordata > Aves > Piciformes > Lybiidae > Pogoniulus > Pogoniulus pusillus. The sequence goes on from NC_087294.1 coordinate 14,380,752, forward strand.
TGGGTTGGGAAAAGTGTACTCGGGACGTGTTGGACCTGACTGGAACAGGCGGGATTCAAAGCGGGTTTGCTCTGCGCGGTAAAAGCGGCAGCGCTGGGGTTGCCCACTTGCGACAGTGCGAGGTAGACGATCTTCCCGTCGCCAGGCATGTGCTGCAGGCTGCCAGATTTGCGGGGTTTCTTGTTTCTCCGCTGCAGTTTAAAAGCGGCGTAGTGGTCAGGGTGTGCTGCCTTCATGTGTTTGCCAATGCTCTGCGAAGAGTTGTAGGTTCGAGTACAGCCCTCGACCTGGCAGTTAAACTTCTGGATGGGGGGTGCTGGTGGCGGCACGGCTGGAGCTATGGAGTTATTGATGTTGGGCTGCGAAGGAACAAAGGTAATACTTTCTAATGTTTTTAAAGGCAGGTTATAGAGGTTAGCTGCAGCCTTAATACTGTCCTCAAGGTCAAGTTTGGGGATGGGTACACTGTTTCGATAGCCTGCCTGGTTCTGCAGGTTGAATGGATTTACAATGCTCACTTGTCTTTCTAAGCTTTTTGATTCGAGGGCTTGTGGTTTGAGAGTGTCTGAGGTGGCAGGCACATTCTGAATACTCTGACTGAGGTGGTCTTCTTCCTTTCTCTCTTGGAAAACTGGAAGACAAGAGTCAACCGATGAGCACAACAGCTGGGCTCCAGGTTTAGTAGGATCTACCTGAATGTCAGTAGCAGGCAATTTACCTCTTTTTGCCAAGCTATCTAGGATTTTCTGGTTAACTGTAGTCACCTTCATGCTGCTTGCTGGAATTGCCACTTCTGTCTTCACTGAATCTGCAGAAGACTGCTCCGAAGCAACACTAGGCAAGGAATCACTTTGCTCCAGTATACTCACTGATGCGCTTACACTTTCATTCCCTACTGGCTCTGCTTTGACTTGATTCCAGACAATATTTTCTCCTTCAGTAAAACTGCTTTGGTCGTCAGCCAGAGGAGATGTCAATTCCTCCTTAACAGCAACTCCGTCAGTGTTCTCAGTATCTTTAGAAGGTTGACTGAGATCAGGCTGATCAGTCTGGCACTCTGGCTGCTGCACTTTTTCAGGCTGCTGCTTGTTGTGGTCCTCGATGTGCTTTTCCAGTTCGTTCTGAGAGCGGTAAACCTTTCCACAGCCTGGCACTTTGCAGGTATAGGTATTATAGTGTTGTGCTTCGTGATCGTAGAGCAAATAGGCCTCGGAGAACACTCTGCCACATTTAGGGAACATACACTTGGCTCGGAAGACCTGATGCTCTTTCCGGTGCATCAGCAGCTCGGCGTAACTGTTAAACCCAGCCTTACACTTCATCTGTATGCAGATGTAGGGCTTGCTGCCACAGTGCATTTGCAAATGATCATTCAGGTGAGTAACACTTACAAAGTGCCGCCTACAGTACTGGCAGATGACTTTTTTGCTCTGCATTTCAAGGAAGCGCTTGGCTTCTTCGCTGTCTTTGTGGCCCTTTGCGTGCGCTATGAGATTTTTGAAGTACTTAAAGCCTTTTTTACAGAAGGTTACTGGGCAGGTGAACTCGTTGAGAGGAAGTGGCTTCTGGACTGGCACTATCTCGGGTATGTAGGGTTTATCTTTGTCATCGTTTTCATCATCTGAGCCGTCGTTGTCATTAAAGACAATGAAGTCTGTCGTATAGAGGCTGTTCTTCTTAATGGGGCGCTGCTCCAGTTTGGATACCGATTGGGTTTTCTGACTCTCGTTAGCAGTTACTATTTTAGGAGGTCTTCCCAATCTCCTCAGAGGTTTCATAGCAGCCAGCCTCTCTTTGCTGGATTTTTTAACGTGCAAGGTTACATGGGGAACAAAGCTTTCTTTAGAGTTAAAATTTTGGGCACAAATAGGGCAACTGTAAATCCCGTCTTTGTAATGTTTTTGTGCGTGCCGGACTATTCGGTGCCCTAAGAACTCTTTGTCGCACAGCACGCAATACTGCATATAAGCTTGCCAGTTCCTAAACCTAGCTGATATGAACCCCCTCTCTCTGAGCTTTTTAATTTCTCTCTTTTTCTGTTTCTCATCGTTAAGCCCCCTAAGCAGGCTCGTAGCTTCATCTAAAGTGCCAGCAAGCCCATTCACAGAAGTCTCTTTAGTCTCTTCTTCGCAGTCGTCGACCTTCTCATAGACTTCACTATCATTCAGTTCGTCTATCGATGACACAATGGATGCCTCCTCTCCCATAAGTGCCAGACACTGACGCTTGAGAGTCTTCCAGTCCCAGAATTCCGGATCAAAAGGCCACTGAGTTTTCAGTACAAGTAAGAGTTCACAGCGCAAAGAATTTGGTATTGGAAGATTCTCTTCATCGTACTTCTGGTCAGGCTGATTATAGAGCATTTCCACAGCGTAGTATGCATCCACGGTGGGTTCGAGGAGAAACTCACTCAGCTGACAAGCACGTTTGACTTCCAGATCGTCGGGAAGCAAGCAGGAGATAGTCTTGCAAATGGAGATCTTCACATCCGTGTTCTCGCTGGACTCCAAGCGCAAGGCCTTCACGCACAGTTCAATGCAGGTCGCGAGTCCAGCACCGTCGATCTGCGAAGCAAGACTGATTTTAGTAGGTCAGCTAATCATAACCCCTTCTCTATCTGTGAGCAGCATACAGCATTACACAACCCTCAGCGTCCAAACAAATGCACCTGGAATTTAAGCTAATGCTTTCAGTGGTTTGTCTTTAGATGCTCTATTCAGCGAAGAGTTTTTTTTAGCAGCATGAAAACAGGTGAAAGTTTACAGCTAAATAAAACACAAACTAGTTCTACCTAGCTGGAGGATCTCAGGACTATACGTTAGAGGTGCACAGTTTATGCTAGAGCAACACTGAGCCTTCCCCATGGAAAAAAGCCTGACAGTTGTGTAACAGTTCTTTGAGATGAGCTTCTGTGGAGCATTAACACTGAGTAGAATTCAAATGCTTAAAGCAGAGCCAGAGCTGAAGAGAAGCCTGTGAGCTTCAAAGAGATAATTTGGAAATCACTTAAGGCATAAAGGTTTATTTTGAGTTTTAAAGATTATGCCAATTAAATCAACTGACCTCGACTGCATATATAGCTTCATTTCAACTGCAAGGAGTAAGTAGAGCTAAATGTTCCATCACTTAAATGTTCCAAAGGTCATGTTGTACTTTCTCATTCGTGCCCTCGGGCAATGTAAATTACATTTACGGCCACTTTACAGTCCCTTTATGCTTGCCAGGGATGCACAGAGAGGCTGTGGTCTATGTGAGAACGAAATCCAGTGAATTTATGAACGCACAAGTCTACTGCCCACATGGTCTCAAATTTCTGGCATCAATGAAATGATCCACAGCTCACTAGGAAAAAAAAAGATCGATATGGCCTGGAGCAGACAAAGCTCTTAATATCAGAACACTCTCTGAAAGTTATTCCCCTCCCCCGACACTAAATCCCAACAATCTTTAAGATTAGAAGCCCAAGAATACAGTAAAAGGGGAAATAAATATCTATTTAGAGTAAACCAAATTACAGAAGTGTCTCAACTGAAAGCTTTTGGAAGAGCTCAATTTACTTATGAACATAACAGTGCAACTATTAATGAAAGGCCAATCAGAAGACAAGGTTAGCTGAGACAGATGAACAAAATTGTTAACACAACACTGGATCTGTGACCACAAGATGTAGGCATTTAAATTCACAAAGCAGCAGAGTACTTTTTCCCTTAAAGCTTTGTCAATTTATTGTGTATTAATATGCAGTCTTCCTTTCCTTTCCTCAGGAGCTCTTCCTCTCCATTTTCTGTGATGTTTGTAATACAGAAAATGTTGAAAAGAGCTGCTAGGACCAGCTAACAGAAAACACCTCACAGAGGTAGTAGCTAGAACTTTACTTTTTGTGTTTTCTTCATCTTGGTTCTAGCATCCAGTTCTGTTTATCCTTCTTCCCCACCTCCCTCTTTTCCTTCCCCACTCCCCCCAGCCCAAAGGAACAGGAAAATGTTCATGTTTCAAAATGAATCAATTTACAGTTTAGCTGCAGAAGGAATTTGCTGCAGCCTTTCCTGAAGCAAATCAGGCCTAGCCCAAAGCTGATGCTACACAAAGAGACAGGATGTCTAAGTTGCTTTCATAAATTTTCCTGGTTACAGTTACCTTACAAGTGTTAAACAGACTCTTTTGGGAGTATCCTTACCTCTGAATTAATTACTTTAATCAGGAAGAAAATGTGATAAACAGTCTTGGTTAACACAGAAAGCTGCCGGCATCTCTCTAGATACACTTGAATAGAAGGCTCTACCCTCTGCTGCAGTTTGCTCCAGAAAAGAGTCAGTTCCCTGGAACAAGAGAGTAAGATTTCAGGGTCAGCAATGCAAATGCTGATCTGATCACAAGAAAGGCAAGGCTGAGAAGAGTTTCTGGTTTGTTTTAGAGGAATGAAACAAATATCTGTATTTATTCAGAGTTACCTTACAGAGAACAGCTTTTACAAATATGCCCACGTTAAAAAGTCGTTTTCAAAGTTATTACAATGACTCAACTCCAGAAGGACAGCTCAGAACAAAAGCAGTATTACCACAGTTTATGCTACAGAATTTAAAGACTCTCGGTGTGTGGCCTTGAAAAAAAGATTTGCCATGTGGTTTACTCTCTTCACAAGCTGGAGTTTTGCACTTCTGAACTCACAGAATCACAGAATTAACCAGAGTGGAAAAGACCTTTGGGTCACAGAGTCCAACCTATCACCTAACCCTTCTAATTAACTAAACAATGGCACTAAGTGCCTCATCCAGCCGCCTCTTGAACACCTAATTCTTAGTAACTGCTCCAGGAGGATGACTTTTCTCTGTGGTAGATTCTTTTTCTTGAGCTGCTCTGTTGCAAGAGCCGAATCTGTGACTTGGTGAGAAATCAGACCCCGAAGCCCAACAGTATCACTTTATCCCCATTAACTCACTAGTTCATTCCTCCCTTAGGTGCGAACAGCCAAGGGCATTTAGTACCTTGTTGGAATGGTGTAAATCCCAAAATTTAGCAGAATCTGTCAAAGCAAAACCCTGCCTTAGCAGATATTCTCCTACCGCTGCACAAAGAAGGGAGCTGTAAAAAGCAAATTCTCCAGGAACTGTGCAGGTTTGAAAGCACAAACTCTTGGTGGTTGTAAAGTTAGACCTTAACAGCCCAGATACATGCCCGTGAACTTGTTTGTTCTCCCAGAAATGAAAGCAAGTCATAAGCAAGTATCAGCACCCAGCTTATTATGTGTGCTGTAGTAGTGGAGAGCTCCTCCTTTACTAGAAGCTTGTTAGAGACAGAAATACTGTTATCCACTGAGGACAGAAAGGAGGAGCACTTACACATGAAATGTTTCTGTAACGCTGGCTAGCTGCCTTCAGATAACAAATCCCTTATTTCTACAGCATAAGATTATTGCCATGAAATATTATTAACCAGGTATTGGCATCTGTAAATAGCTAATCACACACAGAGCCTTCAAACACTGCTCATGGAAGCTAATCTTGTCATGTATCTTTTCCCCCTCCTTTTTTAGCTTTACCTCCATCCTGTTTAGCTCACAGATTTGATCAGCTAAAGGGAGTCAACTTACATATGAGTAATATCTTCCCCCAACTAACTTCTGTTCCATTTAGGCTGAAAACAGTATTCAGAACTCACCAGGCACAGTACATCTCTCCTTGCTGCAGCTGGCGAGACAAGAACGCCGCGCACAGAATCAGAGCAGTTTTTTCATCTCCATCAGACTCTAGGTTACAGATCATTTCTAGAGCATCTTTGCAATCTACTTCTGCTATCTAGAAGAGAGGAAAAGAAAACAAGACCGAGGCTAAGAGATTGGTTTCATTTTTAGACATGCAGTGATAAGATCTGCAAAAAAAAGGGCAGTCATTTAGCTGGTAGCATCTGTCAGTGCTAAGTGCAGAAGCAAATCAGTGCATCTCTAGGTAGCATCAAAACTAATCAGGCCAATGGCAAAACTGTTCTAGTGAAGTGAATGCAACTTGCTTCTCAGACACAAGAGTTATTCATATGCACTGTCCTAGTCACCTAAAAATACTAATCTACATTGTTTATCTGTACTACATACATATGATAATCGAAATGAGCAGGTTCACAGCTTGAAACTGCAGCCTAACAAGAATAAAAAAGATTATGAGGTGAAACTTTAACCCAGTTTATGTGACTGATGTAACTGCTGCTTTAATACAAGCACTGGGCAGCCGTGTTAAACCTCAGATTCACTGAATGCTTTGGTGTTCAAAAAGTAAAAAGAAAAAGGGAAGCTGTAGAGTAAGAAGCAGCTCAACTGAAAGCTCTTCTAGATCATTGTGTCTCTGCAATGTCATTTTTATCTGTCAAGCAATGAGGGAAGCCTTAGTTCTGTAGCAAAACAGAAGGAAAAAGAGTCACCCAGTAGTACTAGACTGTTGTATCGGTACTCAACCAGGGCACTTGTCAGAGCTACTACTGTCTAATTTGATTATCAGCAGGCTGCTTAGATTGCATCAATTAGCATATCTGGCAGGGCATGCCAGAATAAATATCCTTTGACACAGGCAGCTGAAGAACAACTTGACCACTGCACCATCGTTGTTGGAAGTCTCTCTACAGAAACCACAAGACCACTCAAAGCAAGAAACAGAAGCAGCCACCCAAACAGCCAGCTAGTTCTGGTGAGGTGGCGGTACAGCTTGGCTGGGCACCATGGTACTCAGCTACTGGTCCAGCAATCAAACTACAATTTTAAAGGCAACAGCAACTCATTTTTCCCTCTGAAAGGACACTATAAATCTGTAAACGAGCCTTTAGTGGACATCATTTCAGGTTTAATCATCTCAAAGTCCTCCTCTTAAGAAAACTGCATTCCTCAAGACCTCAGAGAGGATGGATTAACACACTCCTGCTTTGCTCAGCACTCCATTTCAGACAGGGGCCATCCCCTGGAAGCTTAGGGAAGAGTAAGGAAGACTAAACTTAGAACAAATGGAAGTCTTTTCTGCAATGTTTTTCTAGTCTCTCAGAGTTCCCACAGGACCCAGATTCCAGCAAAGGTCTGTACAAGTCCAGCCATCAAGTCCATCAGTCTAACACTTCACATACTGCAGGTCTGAATTCCTCACATTACTGAAGCAAACTATAAAGCATAATCCAAGCAGCAAACATACTCAAATGCTACTTTCTGCCTATGCTGGATGGATGGGAAGATTCAGATATCACTGCAGAGTGAGTTGTGCATAGTTTATCTTTTCCCCCATATTTTCTTACTGTTCTCACACTCCAACAACTTCCCTTCTCTATTTGAAGTCCACCTTGACATGGTAATGGCATATCTGCTTTCTCAGGAGCTTTCCAGAGTGGTTAGTAACACTGCTAACTGTGCTGCAGCTGAAGCTGCAAAGCTAAGCCACCCAAGCAAACCAAGCTTTGGAAGCATCTGAATTAGCTTCCATGTGTCAACCCTGTCTAAACGTATCTGTGTGTTAAGGCAGTCTGAAAAACAAGGCTGCCCCATTCCTTTTGTCCACAGGATTTGCAGTTCATTCACTGACCAAGCCCATTCTGCTGAGGGAGTCCAGTGGGGCTAAGTAATGAAGGGAAGGGTGTTTGCAGGGTCACAAATCCCAGGTTTCATTGAGAGTCTTCAGAAAATAAACAGGGGAACTGCACAGCCCTGTCAGAGCTCCGTCTGAGCCTGCTTTGGCATCTGGAGTGGAGAGATCTGACCCAATCCTACTCAGCATCAGAAGAATGAGCAGAGTGAGAAGCGGTCACCTTAGAATTTAGTTTGTATCTAAAGTAGGAAATTTCTTCAGCTCTAATCACTGCATAGTTTTTATCTCTTTAAGATCAATTTCCCCATGCTTAATACTTAACATAAAAAGATGACAGAGACCAAAAAAAAGCCAGCAGAGAGATGCAGTCAAGAAAGCTGGCAATTCCAGACAGTCTGTCTTTAAGAAGGAAAACAGCAGAGATAAAACACTGGGGTGGGGTGAGAAATAAAGATGTCACCTGAAAGAATGCAGAAAAGCAAAGCTTTTACCTCTTCTTCGACTTTTGCATTTAACTAAGAAGGATTTGTGTATTTGAAATCAGACCAAACATTCGATTTCACCTTTAATTTCACCCAGGTACTGGGGTCAAAGCAGGTTCCTTTGCTCTGAGAGCGGCATCTGAAGGGCCCCACTGCGTACTGGGTGCTACATACAACCAGCTAGAGTGAAAAGAGCAAGAAAAATCATTCTTTTCACTTTGCTGAGATGATCTGAAGCAGAACTTTAAAACACTTCAAGCAGAACGAAACAAAGTTGTGGCAGAACCACAAAAGGTCTACCGGGAGACCTAATATTCTATTTCTGCTAAGTGTTTTGAGTCATTACTGCTCAAAGTGACTCAAATGGAGAAAAAAAAAAATCTATGAAAAATATTTGGTCATTTAAATGGGGAAAAAAAAGCCTTCTTCTACAGAAACACAACCTGTGTTAAGTGATTTTGTGACCATGAAAGGAAGAAACCTAAATAAAAAGAAAAAAGTTCTTTGTTTGGTTGGGTTTTTTTACTTACTTCTTCCATTAGCTTTTCATTTGGTGATCCTGAGCAAAGACAGACCAGGTAGGTTTGCTTGAAATTGCCTTTTGCACTGATTTCTGGATGGTCAGAGCACAGTTTTGCCAGGGCAGTAGCTTGAGTTAATTGCTTTGTTTTCATTAGGTGCTTAATGCGCATATCCAGCAGGACAGGACCTTCAAACACTAAAAATTCATTCACTTCAAAGAAAAAGAAGCCAAAAAAGATTACATTCAGGTTTCACAGCAGGTTACAGACTTAAACAGATGGCATTTACTCATTCATGGTTAACCCCTAACAATTATACACATCCAAAGAGAAAAGAAAAGATGCAAAAGGTATGAAAACATCACCAGAAAAAAGTATCTTTGAGAACTGTTGTTTGTTTAGGAACTCCCTGCCACAGAAACAAAGTTCTTTCCAGGGAGGGTGGTGAGACACTGGCACAGGCTGTCCAGGGAGGTGGCGGATCTTTGATCACATTCTGTGCTTCTCTGCTCCACAACCTTCCTGGAGGTGTTCAAGTCCTTGAGCGACCTGTTCTAGTGGGAGGTGTCCCTGTCTATGGCAGGGCACTGGAACTGGCTGAGCTTTGAGGTCCCTTCCAACCTAAACCATTCTGTGACTTCACTGACTTGCAGCTTTTAACTCATTCCAACTTCCCAGTCAAAACAGCTGCATACAAAAGAGATTTAGAGGGCATATTAAGAGTAAAATATTGAGCTAACATTTCATTCTGTTTCTGCAGGAAGACAAATAACACCAAGCCACTATTCTCTCATCATATCAGGAACAGTGTGGACAAGGGAGGTTCTTCTGCCCCTGTACTCAGCACTGCTCAGGCCACCCCTTGAGTGCTGTGTCCAGTTCTGGGCTCCTCAATTCAAGAGAGATGTTGAAGTACTGAACGTGTCCACAGGAGGGCGACAAAGCTGCCGAGGGGCCTGGAGCACAGCCCTGCGAGGAGAGGCTGAGGGAGCTGGGGGTGTGCAGCCTGCAGCAGAGGAGGCTCAGGGCAGAGCTCATTATTCTCTGCAGCTACCTGAAGGGAGGTTATAGGCAAGTGGGGTTGGTCTCTTCTGCCAGGCAACCAGGAACAGAACAAGGGGACACAGCCTCAAGTTGTGCCAGGAAAGGTCTAGGCTGGATGTTAGGAGGAAGTTCTTGCCAGACAGTGATTGGCATTGGAATGGGCTGCCCAGGGAGGTGGTGGAGTTGTTCAAGGAAAGCCTGGCTGGGGCACTTAGTGCCATGGTCTGGTTGGTTGGCCAGGGCTGGGTGCTAGGTTGGGCTGGCTGAGCTTGGAGGTCTCTTCCAACTTGCTTGATTCTACGATACTATGACTGTGGGCTCCAAGAAAGCTTAAACAGCAACAAATGTCATTCCCAATACTTTCTAAACCATGCTCTTGCTCTTGCCAACCCACAAATGATCCAGTGACTAATTACACTCAATAGTTTCAGCCTTGCTCTTCCTCCTACCCAGGTATCAGTAATCCTTTCACCCACGGTGTTGACTCCCAGCCTGGAATAATATTGGAACACTTTGCCTTATTTTTCTGTAACATGATACAGGAAGACCTCAGACTTTAAGCTGTACTGCTAAGTCAAGATGTTTCATTCTGATTATAATAATTACTGCATTTAATATTTTAAGGACTGTGTTCTATCTGCTAGCCCTCAGTAATCCCCTGCCTTTAGTGTTTACTGCTTCAGAGCTCCCCCTTGCATAAGCATCAGAACATTGTCTCTTATCTTCTCAGCAAGATACAGGAAGGCCTCAATATTAAAGCTACATATTAGCTCTTCAGGCCTTATTCTAACCCAAGTGATGATGATCATTACATGGAACATTTGAAAGCTCATTCAAAACACAGGTTTTAATTGCATTTGTCAGAACTGAATGACGTGTGACATGTGAAGATAAAATAAAGGATGCCAAGGTTGGATGGTGGAGAAAGGTCTCAAGGATAATATTATTGGGGCTTTATTGTCACATGTTATAGATACAGTTTCTAGTGCAATGGCTATTTCACAAGTTACTGTGGAGCCTTAACAAGGCCAAATGCCAGGTCCTGCACTTGGGGCACAACATCCCCAAGCAGCACTATGGGCCTGGGGCAGTGTGGCTGGAAAGCTGCCTGGCAGAAAGGGACCTGGGGGTTGTAATGGACAAGCAGCTGAATAGCAGCCAGCAGTGTGCCCAGGTGGCCAAGGAAGTCAATGGCATCCTGGCTGGGATTAGAAATGCTGTGGCCAGCAGCAGCAGGGAGGGGATTGTGCCCTTGGACTCTGCTCTGGGGAGGCCACACTTCGAGTGCTGTGTTAAGCTTTGGGCATCTCAATGCAAGAGAGATGTGGAGGTGCTGGAGGCAGTGCAGAGGAGGGCAAGGAAGCTGTGAAGGGCCTGGGGAATAAATGTGATGAGGAGAGACTGAGTGAGCTGGGGCTGGATAGTGTGAAACAGAGGAGGCTGAGGGCAGAGCTCATGGCTGTCTGCATCTACCTGAAAGGAGGTCGCAGAGAAGTTTGGTGCTGGGCTCTGCTCGCAGGGAACCAGTGACAGAACAAGAGGGAATGGCCTCAAACTGCAACTGGGGAGGTTTAGACTGGCCATGAGCAAAAACTTTCTCATAGAAGAGTGGTCAGGCACTGGAATGAGCTGCCCAGGGAGGTGGTGGAGTCACCCAGCCTGGGTGTGTTTAAAGGTAGTTTGGCTGTGTTGCTTGGGGCTATGGTTTAGGGTGCACCTTGTAGAGCAGGGTTCTGGGTTGGACTTGATAATCCTGAGGGTTTTTTTCCAGCCTGGATGTTTCTGTGATTCTGTAGAGTTTTTAGTTTACCATAACAAAACTAACTTCATAAAATTGCTTTGAGGCCCAAACACATTCCCAGCACAGATCAGGTAAGCCCTGTGAGCACCAAGCCTGATGTGTTCAACGAGAACATGCTGCTGACAGCATGGTTCCTGGAGAAGTTACTATGCTCCACCAACCAGTACCATTCACAGGCTCAGGTTTGGGCAAGGCAGATGCAGAATTAATACAAAAGCACAGCTCTAACAGGAGAATAAAAAAAGCAAAGCAAAGCAGATGGCATCCAACAGACAGTACTAACTCTGCCAAGGGAACCTGTAGATGCTGGGGTCTAAACTTTCAGACACAGTTTCTCTGCTGTTGCCTTGAATCCCACAGCTGGAGTCTCAGGTCATGCTACCAAGTGACACCATATGAAGCCCACAAGAACTGCTGTTAGCTTGGATGACAAATAATGCTCAGCCCATACATGAATTAAAAAGAGGAAAGCTAATCCAGAGATCAGCAGCACTCAAGAGCACGAACCAGGCACAAGCAGAGTTCTGTGGCAGTAAGTTCTCCATGCTGGACAGTCCACATGTATGCTGTGTTTGGGCTGTGTCAGTAAGTTCTCCATGCTGGACAGTCCACATGTATGCTGTGTTTGGGCTGTGGCAGTAAGTTCTCCATGCTGGACAGTCCACATGTATGCTGTGTTTGGGCTGACTGGAGGACTTGCAGAGAACAAAGCAAAGGATTTTTGCCTTCAAGCACTCCTAATCCTGCTGCTTTACCCTTTGTCAATTCTTAGCTAGGTATAGGTTAATCTACCAAAGACCCTGATGTCTTCCCAACCTCACTCTGGGCAAGAAGGATGTAGGCAAGAGGTGAATGCACATGTGGACTACCCATCTCAAAGAACTTCAGTTACCACTCAGTAACCTCCTCAGCCACCTCCAAGTGTTAGTCCACATGTGCCTTCACACCGTGGGGTGACTCGGAACTGTACCCAATGTTTTCATATTTACCTGGAGCTGGGTCTCAGAATCCTTCATGCAAACAACATCTCAGCACAACTCTGCTGAATGCAGCAGCAATCCTGGATGCTTCTACGGTGGCATACTGTCTGGTGAAAGGGTAAAAGAAGTTCCAGGTGGCTGCTTTGAATACAGCCAGGATGCAAACACTTTTAAGTGACCTGCTGGTATCGTTTGACTCCTGGCAGCAGATGCTCTGATTACAGAGAACAGCTCCCTGCTGGCTGGTTAAATCCTACCCTGCCTGTAATTCACCTTGATGATCTCTGAATAATGCTGGTTGGACCTTTTCAGTGAGACGTGCTTGAGAAGCCTGCCTACTACATTTACACTTATGAAAAATTAAGGAACTTAATTCTTGGCATGCAGGTCTAAAAAGCAGCAGCAGCCTGTTGTTTTGTAGGTTATTTCAGATCCTTCTCTCTCTAGACAGTTCCTCCACTCACTCTCAGTATCAGCTGAGGAGTCATCAGTGCCAGCTTTGAAGGATTTCACCATCAGTATAAGAAAATGACAACCTCAAGGATGGAAAATCAGGTTCATGCTGAAGAACACAAGCCACACTGAGAGAAACTGAAGATGAAAATGCTGCAGCAGAGTGTTTTAATGTATAGGCTATCACATAACCCAAACCACTTAGGCACACTTCAGCTTTCAGCCTTTGGTACACAAAGCAGTAAGGCTGAACAAATTAGCAACTTCAAACAAACATCAGTTCTGGTGATTATGAATTCAGACCAGCTTCAATTCAAGAATAAATCAGTCCTGATCTCAAATTAAGCTGCCTGGTAGTTCAGGAGGCAAACAGTAAAACAAAAGACACATTATCTTACCAAAGTTTCCTTCCTTAACCAATTAATCAAACATGGAATATTCCTCTCTCCAGACACAAGAGCTTCTTATTAGTCACAAGCAATTCTGAGGAAGGAAATAAAGCTGCCACACAGCTGAAACTTCAAGGAGTAGTAGATCCCATCAATGTGCAAATGCAAAGGCTGATAGCTGCCCAGAGAGGTGGTGGAGTCACCAACCCTGGATGTGTTTAAAGGTAGTCTGTGTGTGGTGTCTGGAGCTAGGGTTTAGGGTGTCCCTTGTAGAGTAGGGTTCTGGGTTGGACTTGGTGAACCTGAGGGGCTTTGGCAACCTGAATGCTTCTGTGATTCTGTCAACTACTTCATGACACAGCACTCAGAGAACAGCCTCTAACACCATCAGAAGCAAATAGCTCTTGCTTGTGCCTTTAGGTGGAACCCATGCAACAGTCCATTCCCAAAATTAGAGAGGATGCACCAGTTCAAGTCCAGTCTGCACTTGTTTGACTGTAATTAGAACAAACCAGCTATGCTCTGTGGTCAGAGAACATAAACTTGACTCTCACAATGTGCTGAGTGTCTACAATCTGTAAGGCAGAACAGACACTACCTAATTTTGCTTCCTACAGGAGATGGAAAGAGTCAAACTGGCCTTCAGAAGTCACCAAGAGAAGCGCTTAGGAAGAGATAATCACTGCCCTGCCCCAACATTCAGCAGACACTCAGTTATGTCAAGGATTCTGAGCAGGTCATAACTGAGACTACCAAGAGGGAAATGAACACTGAAGAATAACTACAACAGATCCAGGCAACAAAAGCTGAAGATGATGACATCATAAGAAAGATCTCCACAGAACTAGTTGTTTCATCTCCAACAGATTCATGTTTACTACAGGCATTACTCAAAGACTGAGCTGATCAGATCTGCTCAATGGTATTGCTCAGTGTAACAAGTTGCCTATTTAAATACTTGAGAACTTCTGAATCATAGAATAAACCTAAGTTGGAAGTGACCTCAGAGATCATCTACTCCAGCCTTCCTGCCATGGGCAGGGACACCTTTCAACTAGACTTGGCTCCTCAAGGTCTCATCCAACCTGGCTTTGAATACCCCCAGGGAGGAGGCAGCCACAGCCTCACTGGGTAACCTGTTCCAGAGTCTCACCACCCTCATACTGGCCAACTTCTTCCTAAGATTCAGTCCAAACCTACTCTTAAAACCATTCCTCCTTGTCCTGTCACTACACACCCTTAAGAAAAGTCTCTCTGCAGCTTTCCTGTAGGATCCTTCAGGTGCTGGAAGGAAGCTGGAAGGTGTTAGCAGCTTTGTCTTTTCTGGCAGATGAGCATTTCTGGATGCAGCAGCCTTTAATGGCCTATACATCTTTGGCTATTTCAGGATTGAAACAGCCCTGTTGCTAATTATGATGGCATTGCTGGGGAGTGATGGGCTGTGCTGGTTGCCCTCAGGTAAGCAAATTCAAGGCAACATAAAGAACAAACCCCAGAAACTCTAAAGAGGATTACAAAGATTCCTAAGGCTGCTATTCTGCACTTCAGGCTGAGAGACAGTTGTGCACCAAAAGAGGGCAAGTGGTTATCAGTGGGAGTGCTGGATGACAGGCAAGAAAGCCTGCAGTGGAGTTCTGTGTTACTAAAATATCCTTCAAATTAGCAAGAAGACAACACAAAACAATGCACTGCTACAGAAGATGGCAACAGCTATAAAACAGTTTGCCAACTGAGTAACAAAAACAGGGGGATGTAGTATGACACTCATGCCCCTGATGCAGCATGTAGTAACTTCAATAGAATCACAGAATCAGTGTCTTGCTGCTAGGAGATCACAGAATCAGTCAGGGATGGAAGGGACCACAAGCATCAACCAGTTCCAATCCCTCTACCACCTCACACTAGAGGAACACCTCACACTAGATCAGGCTGTCCAGAGCCTCACTCCAGAGCTTCCACCACCTCCCTGGGCAACCCATTCCAGCCTCTCACCACTCTCATGCTCAACAACTTTCTAATATCCAGTCTGAATCTACTAATTTCCAGCTTTGTTCCATTCTCCCACAGTCCTATCACTACCTGACAGCCTAAAAAGTCCCTCCCCAGCTTTCTTGTAGACCCCTTTCAGATACTGAAAGGCCACAATAAGGTCACCTGGGAGCCTTCTCCTCTCCAGACTGAACAGCCCCAACTCCCTCAATCTCTCAAAGGAGAAATCAGTCAAGTCCAATGCCAAAGCACCCTTGAGTAATGTTCAGGAGCAAAAGGAACCCTGAAATGTCTGTTAAAAAAACTTTGTTTTATTGTTCTCTCCAGAAGGAGTCATCAAAAACAGACTCATGAGGGAGTTCTTTAAAAAAACCTCAACCACAAAGCAGGGAAAATATTAATTAAACCTCTTAGAAACATCTTACTGTGAAAAAGGAGTAGAAGGTGGTTGATACAAAGCTGACGAAAGAGTACTCTGGGGCACTCTGAGCTGCACACTAATACAGAAATCTGTATTAGAAGCACAACAAATAATTAACAGGAGCAGCAAAATCCCAATCTTGTGGAAGAATAAGCACAACTTTTGTTAACAAAATTAAGAGAACGAAACATTTCCTGGAGTTATCTGAGGGAGCTGTGATAATAGGAACAAAGGAGATGAGATTAATTATCTAAAGGCATTAAAAGAAGCCTCTCAAACAGCTACAGATGCCAGTTTACCTTGGTAACAAAAAGAAGATCCTTAGGTAGATAAATTATCAGTCAAAAGAGAAAAAGGAATAAAGAGAAACCCACAGTGTGCTCCCTGGGGTTGCTGTAGCAGGACCTCTACTGTCCAGCGTTCTCCTAAGTGCTTGTCTTGAGAGGGGTAGAAAACTGACAAAGCATCCTGATCAAAGCAGGTTAGCAAACCCATGTCAACAATAAAAGCTTGAAGAGGCCTGCACTCTGTACCATGGCATAACAAAGTTAAAATGTGGATTAAAAACTCCAAAGTGATATTCACAGGGGGGGGGGGGGAATGCAAACTGTACAAAGAGAAAATTGGGCTGAGCGTTAGGAGGAAATTCTAACACTGATGCAGGTAGCAGAAAGAAAGTGGGACCACACCAGGCTGCTTCAAGGAAAACATTGGTTCAATGCTCAGTCAAGAAGCAAGACCAAGGTTAGGAAATATTACCAAAGGAATGCAGAATGAAACAAAATCAGTCCACCTGCATGCTGACTGCTAACTAAACCTTCGCCTCCCTGCGCGAGGGATGGAAGAGCAAAGCTAGAAGATCGTATGGAACAGACACTAGAGAAGATGGGACATGACAGCAGTCCAACGAATCCTACCTCATGATGCAGTCACAGTTTACTTTCTAACAGAGGAAATAAGGGAGGCATCAAGCTGATAGGAGGCAGACAGTAAGAGGAACTACTTTACTTGATGTGAGAACTGTGTAGCTCTGCCACAGGTGTGAGGGTTCATACAGACACTGAAACCAAGTAGGCAATCAAAAACCTGCTAAGACTTCTGAACACAAGCACACCACTTCTGAATGGCAGATCATTAACAATGGGAATAACCTACCAGGAAAACACCATTCTAAGCCTCTGCTGATCATTTACTCTTCCCTATGCAACTGCTGTTAGCCATTCTCAGAACTATGCTTCAAGTGATCTTCTGTGATGCAATTCATAACTGAGTAAATGCCATTCTTGTTTCTTTATCAGCTCTGAACTTAAACCCACCATAATATAGCCCAAATGCAATCTCCTTTCACACAGTTGACAAAGCAAAATACCAACATGAAGTTTTGAGTGGATTCCTAGGCAATATACTGTCTTCATTCAGTCAGTGCTACAAGTGCATAAATACAGCTTATAAATCATCACACAAACTATATTCAACAGGGGAATTGGTTATCATAGTAACACTGCAATGGGTGACAAAAAAATGAGGCACATTTTATCTCAATCACAGTTTTCATTTGTACCTTTTTCTGGATCCAACTGTTCCTGGGAAAGAATACTGCACAGCACTGGGTTCTTCCACACTCCCTTCTCTTGTGTAAGTGTAGTTAAAATATGCAGTTCACAGCTGCCATTTTCCATCAAGTTTTTATGTGCCACCTGAAGAACATATTTTACAAAACAAAAGTATGGTTAAAAAGAATTTGACATTTGTGGGTTGGTTCCAACTTCTTTACACCTTACATCAGGAAAAAAAACCAACACAAAACCAAACCCAAACCTCTTACCAAGTAAAGATTTAAATAGACAACATTAATATTTGGCCTACAGAGGTTTTACTTCTGCCTCTGTCACCTAGGATTTAAGCTTGAGAAACCAAAGTGATTGAATGCCCCAAGCTTGCCTTGAGAATTATTAACAGGGCTGCTTCTTGAACTTCTGAAACTAGACTTTGAAATCAGCCTCCTTTTAGGAAACAGATGAGCAAATTCTCTTGCCCCCATATTGGTCTGCCATCAGCTGCCTAAACTCTTAATTCTTTTTAGACTCTTCAGCAGCTCAAAGTTTTATGCATTGGAAAGAGTGAAAAAAATACCTCTGTAAAGGTGAAAGATGTAAGGTGTCACTGTGTGGCTCTATGCAAACACAAGGAAGGCAGGCTGGAGTCTTAACAATCAATTAAATCAGTTTCTACACCATTTAAACACCAGAATTAATTCTGGTAGCAGATGTGTGTTTGGCAGCAAACTGACTACCTGCAAAAACTCTATGGCTTAAGTAGCAATCTACAATGAACAGTGGCCCTTAAAGAAAGGGCTCAGTTCTCTGTTCACTCTGTATCTACTTCTCCACCTGCTCTGAAGGCTGTGAAAGCTCCCAGCAACAAAACACACTTGCTCAGAATTGATTTACACCCAGCAGTTGCTTGTGAAAATTCACTCTGAAAGTCAGCCTTGCTCCTTACGTTATTAAGGCTGAGATTTTGGAGGTCATGTGACTGGGTCTTTTCTGTCTGTTATTCCTTGCTTCTCTTTAACCCCAAGTTTTTGATTGTTTTCAGCCATAGGCAGAACCTCCCACTACATACTTCTGATAAATACTGAGGAGCAGAACTTGTTTCAACACCTCCCTTTAAAGCAGAGCTCTAACCCTTAACCAGATAGTGCCCCGTGGGAGATCTACCAATCCTCCACTATCAACAGATCTTTCATTCCTAATGAATCTCAACTGTACAAGCACATATAGTGAAGGATGACTTCCTTCATTTCTCACAGTGTTAACAGACAAATGTCTTTTAAAACATGAGCTTCCCTTTAAGGTATCTGAAAACCTCTTTCTCTCCACAGCTGCTACATGAACTATGACTGACAAATGATAGGAGTGACAGCAATTATTAAGAGAGTACATAGGATTTCCAGCTGAAGGCCTTGATCTTTATCAGCCACCAGGAAACATGTGTTCAAGCATGCTACATGCTTAATATCCTCTGGTTTCCAAACCATTAAGCCTTGGATTTAATAAATCTAACTCACCTGGACAAAAGCCTGAAATTCTTCCCACTTAGTTTCAGGCAAATCAAGAGGCAGACACAGCAGAAGTTCGATACAGCTTCTAGAAGACAAACAGGAGTGTTACTGAGGCAATGTCCAGCTAACAGCTCTGCTCTAGAGTCCAAACAGTTGTTTGACATGCCAAAAAACCCCAAGCATCATGAAACAGTTTGCTTTCTTTGAAGAGATAAAGAAAAGGTCAGGGATGTTTGGCAGCAGTATTTGGCAAACTCCTCTAAAACACACTGATTTTTTTTCAAACATGGATTTAGCACTGCAGAACAGCCCTGTGGAAACTGATGCACTATCAGGCTGCATGAGGATCAACAGCAGCAAAGTGCTTAAGCCAGGGATGTTGTCTTGTCCTAGATTAGGAGTCCTTCCCAAGACTGCCTCAGGTACAGTCAGTGCTGCTTGTGAGAGAATGAGGAAGGAAGGGAGCATCCACGAGGATGATCAGAGGGCTGGAGCTGCTCTGCTATGAGGAATCACAGAATTTCTTAGATTGGCAAAGTCCTTCAAGCTCCTTGAGTCCAATCATTGGTTTCACACTGCCAAGTCCTTGACTAAACCAAAGCCCTCAGCACAACATCTGATCACTATGAATCGCTATGGTTGGAAAGGACCACTAGGAGGAGAGACTGAGGGAGTTGGGGCTGTTCAGTCTGGAGAGGAGAAGGCTCCCAGGTGACCTTATTGTGGCTTTGCAGGATCTGAAGGGGGCTACAAGAAAGATGGGGAGGGACTGTTTAGGCTGCCAGGCAGTGACAGGATTGGGGGGAATGGAATGAAGCTGGAAGTGGGGAGATTCAGACTGGATGTTAGGAAGTTGTTGAGCATGAGAGTGGTGAGAGGCTGGAATGGGTTGCCCAGGGAGGTGGTGGAAGCTCCATCCCTGGAAGTGTTTAAGGCCAGGCTGGCTGAGGCTGTGGGCAGCCTGTTCTAGGGTAGGGTGTCCCTGGGCATGGCAGGGGGTTGGAACTGGCTGCTCCTTGTGCTCCCTTCCATCCCTGACTGTTTCTATGATTCTATTCTATTCTATTCTATTCTATGATCCCATCCTACTTAGAATTTCTACAGACTGTCAAGTGGATTGGTGTGCTGGTTTGAGGCTAACTGGAATATTCTAAAGAGAGAAATAAATCATTAGTTGTGAAAAGAACTAATGCTAAAGTTTCTGCTGTCCATTGGTTTGCTGAAAGGTATAAAAAGTCCAAGTATAAACAATTTGTTCTTTGCTCCTGAGCATTGGATCTATTCACTGCTTTCTAACCTGTTCCACTAACCCTGGCTAGCATTTCCAGATAACATCTGAGCTTTGCTGACTGTTTTCTGTCTGGGAGAGATAGAAAGTGGCTTTGAGTCCCTTCTGGGCAGCTTCTCCATCCAGAAGGGAAGTTTGGATTTCTGTATTACTTCTAAACTGCATATAATTGTAAATATATGTAAATACATTGTATATATATGCTTGTAAATGTAGCTTTGCTGTAAACAGAGTTTTATCTTACTTCAGTCTGTCTGACCTGGTCTGGTAAATTTCACAGAATCACAGAATGAACCAGGTTGGAAAAGACCTCTAAGATCATCCAGTCCAACCTAGCACCTAACACCTTCTAATCAACTAACCAAGGGCACCAAGTGCCTCATCCAGCCTCCTTTTAAACACTTCCAGGGATGGTGACTCCACCACCTCCCTGGGCAGCCCATTCCAATGCCAATCACTCTCTCTGACAACAGCTTCCTCCTAACATCCAACCTGAACCTGCTCTGGCACAGCTTGAGGCTGTGTCCCCTTCTTCTGTCCCTGGGTGCCTGGCAGCAGAGCCCAACCCCACCTAGCTACAGCCTCCCTGCAGGCAGCTGCAGGCAGCAATGAGCTCTGCCCTGAGCCTCCTCTGCTGCAGGCTGCACACCCCCAGCTCCCTCAGCCTCTCCTCACAGGGCTGTGCTCCAGGCTCCTTCCCAGCCTTGCTGCCCTTCTCTGGACACCTTCCAGCACCTCTCTGCTATCTTTCTTAAATTGAGGGGCCCAGAACTGGGCCCAGAACTCAAGGTGTGGCCTGAGTACAGAGGTAGAAGGACCTCCCTGGGCCTGCTGGCCACACTGTTCCTGACACAAGCCAGGATGCCACTGGCCTTCTTTCCCACCTGGGCACACTGCTGGCTCCTGTTCAGTTACCTGCCAACCAGCACCCTTAGCTCCCTTCTCTGCCTGGCTGCTCTCCAGCCACTCTGTCCCCGCAGTGCAAGAGGTGGGAAGTTCCTTAACGCACTACAACTGGAGAAGCCTTTGGGCAATGCAAAGTTAGGAGCAGAGGAGGTTGGTTAAGAGCAAAACGATACTCACAGTGCTAACCGCTCGAGCACGAAGGCTACGTTTTCACACTCGGAGGTAAGGTACGGGCGCGCCTGGACGCAACTTCGGATGGCCACAGTGTACACCTCGAGCAGGGGCAGGGGGTCTTCAGAGGTTTTCCACTTCTCTGCATATTCCAGCAAAGTCTGTTTAGGAAAAGCAAAAACAAACAAACAACCCCCAAATTTAGGAGCCAACACTAAGATTGTAGCTTCACACTCCTTGCTCGAAGGCGATCCTGCTGAATCGCAGACTCGGTGAGGCTGGAACAGAGCTCAGCCTAAGACCTGACACCACCACAGCCACCAGAGCCTAGCACTAAGTGCCCTCGGGGATGGTGACTCCACCTCCCTGGAAAGTCCATTCCAGTCTGTAATGACCTTTTCCATCAGGAAGTGTTACCTAACATCCAACCTAACCCTCTCCTGGTTCAGCTTCAGGCCATGCCCTCTCCTCTTGGCACAACTTGCCTGGGAGCAGAGCCTGACCCCCACCTGACTACAACTTCCCTTCAGGTAGCTGCCGAGTGAGCTAAGGTCCCCCCTGAGCCTCCTCTCCTGCAGGCTAACCCAGCCCAGCTCCCTCAGCCACTCCTCAGCAGCCTTCCCCTCCAGCCCCCTCCCCACTCTCGTCGCTCTCCTCTGGCCTCGCTCCAGCCTCTCAATCTCTCTCTTGCAGTGAGGGCCCAGAGCTGCTCCAGCTGAGGCCTCCCCAGTGCCAGCCCAGGGCAGAATGACATCCCCACTGCTGCTGGCCACAGTGCTCCTGACACAAGCCAAGATGCCATTGGCTTCCTGTGCCAGCTGGGCACACTGCTGGCCCATGCCCAGCCAGCTGTCACCCTGCACTGCCAGCTCCCTCTGTGCCAGGCTGCTCTCAGCCACTCCTGCCCCAGCCTGTGGCTGCATGGAGTTAGTGTGGCCAAAGAGCAGGAGCCTGCACTTGGCCTTGTTGAACCTCATCCTGTTGGCCTCAGCCATCGACCCAGCCTGGGCAGGGCTCTCTGCAGTGTCTCCTAGCTTCCAGCAGATCCACACTGCCCCAGCTTGCTGTCATCCACCAATTTTCTAACAGTACACTTGATCTCCTCATGCAAGTCATCAATAAAGATGTTGGATCAAGCATAATAATGATTATTTCTATTGCTTTAATATGAATTACAAGTCCTCAAAGCATGCTTTTTTCTCCTTAAAATAGATTGTTTCATTATCAAGTGGAACTTCAACTCCTCACAATCATTTTCTGAGCACATAGAATTGTTATGACTGACACTTCCCTCTTATGGCATCACAGGTCACAGGATGTTAGGGGTTGGAAGGGACCCAAGGAGATCATCCACTCCAACCCCTCTGCCAGAGCAGGACAATTCTATCTAACACACATCACAGAGGACAATATCCAGACAGGCCTTGAAAGGCTCCAGAGAAGGAGACTCCACAACCTCTCTGGGCAGCCTGTGCCAGGGCTCTGGGTCCCTTACACTCAAGAAGTTCTTGCTCATGTTGAGGTGGAACTTCCTGTGCTGCAGTTTGCACTCATTACCCCTTGTCCTATCCCAGGGCACAGCTGAGAAGCATTTGTCCCCTCGTTCCTGACCCCCAGCCCTCAGCTATTTATAGACATTGCTCAGGTCCCCTCTCAGTTTTCTCCAGACCAAACAGCCCCAGGTCCCTCAGCCTCTCCTCATCAGGCAGTGTTCCAATCCCTTCATCATCTTTGTAACCCTCTGTTGGACTCTTTAGAGTAGATCTCTGTCCCTCCTGAACTGGGGAGGAGCCCAAAGCTAAATGCAATACAGCAGGTGAGGTCTCACTAAGGCAGAGAGGGAGAAGAACCTCCCTGGATCTGCTAGACACACTCCTCTTAATGTACCTCTGGATCCCACTGGCTTTCTTGGCCTCAAGGGCACATTGCTGTCCCATGGATAGCTTCTTGTCCACCAGGACTCTCAGGCCTTTCTCCACAGATGGCATTTATTTTGTCTGACATCCTGCTGCAAGCAGGGCCATTAGATTAAGCTGTTTGCAGCAACGTCTGATGGAGCTATAACTATCCTCAAAGACTCCACAACCTCTGTGGGCAACCCATCTCTAAGTGCCAGTTGCTGGGATTTTTCCCAGCCAGTACCTTGATGCAGTGCACAGGCTCTCAATAAAAAGATTCATCTCCCTCAACCTGCTGGCCCCATCCTTGCTAGGAGAGCTGAGGATGGAGCTGGAGCTCTGCCACAAGGGCATGCTGCTGGCTGTTGAGGACAGATGGGCTCATGGCTGCAGAGCAGCCTCCTGTCTCTACTGGTGTACAGAATCACAGAATGGTTTAGGTTGGAAGGGAGCTCAAAGCACAGCCAGTTCCAACCCCCTCCATGGCAGGGACACCTCCCACTAGAACAGGTCACTCAAGGCCTCATCCAACCTGGTCCTGAACACCTTCAGGGAGGGAGCATCTATAACCTCCCCGGGCAACCTGTGCCAGTGTCTCACCACCCTCACTGCAAACAACTTCTTCCTAACAGCCAGTTTACATCTCCCCTCTGCCACTTTAAACCCATTCCTCATTGTCCTGTCATGACAAGACCTTGTCAATAGTCCCTCCCCAACCTTCCTGTAGCCCCCTTCAGATACTGGAAGGCTACTCCAAGGTCTTCTCAAAGCCTTCTCCAGGCTGCAACTCTCAGCCTGTGCTCAGAGCAGAGCTGCTGCAGTTCTCTCAGCATCTTGGTGGCCTCCTTTGGACTGGCTCCCACACTTCCATGTCCTGCTTGTGCTGGGAGCTTCAGGACTGCACCCAGGACTGCAGGTGGGGTCTGAGGAGTGCAGAGCCAAGGGGCAGAATCCCCTCCCTTGCCTTGTGGTAAAGCACCACAGATAATGGCTAAGAAATGAAGCAGGAGTAAAATGAAGCAGAAGCATGAAAGAAGCCACAAAAGAGAGCTGGATAAACAAGCTACCATCAATTTGGGTGCCATTTGGCAATTTTGAGCTATGCACTAGAATAATCAGAACAAAGGAGCTGGCTTCAAAGCATCTTGAAAGAAAGGCCTGTAAGAAGTCTCCCTCTGCCCAAATATTCACATAACCAGATGCACTATGATCTCAGTTATTGATTTGTCATACAGGCCTTGCTTAAGGTTGCTAGTGCTAAAACAGCAAAGCTGAATCAAAAATGGCTTCAGAAAGGAAACTCTACATCCTTCACTCTCTCTTTCACAGAATCACAGAAACATGCAGGATGGAAAAGCCCCTCAGGATCACCAACCCAGAACCCTGCTCTACAAGGTGCACCCTAAACCACAGCCCCAAGCACCACAGCCAAACTACCTTTAAACACATCCAGGCTGGGTGACTCCACCACCTCTCTGGGCAGCTCATTCCAGTGCCTGACCACTCTTTCTGTAAAAATATTTTTCCTCATGTCCAGTCTAAACCCTCCCAGTTCCAGCTTGAGTCTATTCTCTCTTGTTCTATCCCTAATTCCCTGTGAGCAGAGCCCAGCACCAACCTCTCCACAACCTCCTCTCAGGTAGCTGCAGACAGCCATGAGCTCTGCCCTCAGCCTCCTCTGTTCCACATTAACCAGCCCCAGCTCCTTCAGTCTCTCCTCATCAGATTTACTCTCCAGGCCCTTCACAGCTTCCTTGTCCTCCTCTGCACTGCCTCCAGCACCTCCACAGCTCTCTTGCATTGAGGTGCCCAAAGTTGAACACAGCACTCAAGGTGTGGCCTCAGCAGAGCAGAGTCCAAGGGCACAATCCCCTCCCTGCTGCTGCTGGCCACAGCATTTCTAATCCCAGCCAGGATGCCATTGGCCTTCTGGCCACCTGGGCACACTGCTGGCTGCTATTCAGCTGCCTGTCCATTACAACCCCTAGGTCCCTTTCTGCCAGGCAGCTCTCCAGCCACACAGCCCCAAGCCTGTAGTACTACCTGGGGTTGTGCCTCAAGTGCAGGAGCTGGCATTTGCCCTTATAGAATGGGTTTGGTTGGAAGGGACTTCCAAGTCATAAATGTATTTTCATACCAGAAAAATTAGGTTTATTTGTTGAAGCCAATATATCAAATTCTGATTGTGATCCATCACTAATGTCTTTACAACAAAATAAATACAACACTTGGCAAGTGAAGTACATTTTGAAGTCAGCCACCAAGCCAAGACAACACATTCCAAAGTCTCAAAGTGGTGTGTAGAAGAAAGAAAGGGATGAGCAAGGAGAAGGAAGGGATGAGCAAGAGAGAAGTACCTAAGCACTTGGTCCTCTGAGAAGTGTGAGTGAAGAATTAAAGAGGACTCTCAGCAGCTGCTGACAAAACAGTAACAGCTGGAATCTAAAGAAACCAAGAGCCACAGGAGAGAGACACTGATCAATAAAGCAAGCCATGACAAGTGACCATGGAGAGTTGCAATAACCAGATCAGAACAAGCTTCCAAGCTAGGCAATATCACCCTCTGAACTAAAAAATGAGGACACTGGAGACCACAGGCCCAATATGACAAAACCCAGCTGGAATTCTCCCAAATAATCTGGAACTGCACAGACCTCATCAATGCAGTCATCAACTGCAGAGAATAGGATTGGGGAAGAAGGACACAAACCCTTGGAGAACCTAAGCTGGTTCAAGAACCAGAACTTGGCCAAGTTTCATGTAAACATGAGGAGGATTTTTTTCCCTGTGAGGGTGACAGAAGCCTGGAAGAGGCTGCCCAGGGGAGTTGTGGAGATACCCCAAACCAGTCTGGATGCGCTCCAGAGTGATCTGCTCTAGGGGATGCTGCTCTGGCAGGAGGCTTGGACTAGATGAGCTTTCCAGGTCCCTGCTAGCCCCTGACATTCTGCAATCCTGTGAACACTACCCCAAACACACTACTCGACAGACTCCCAGCTTCCATCATGCTGCTGAACTGTTACTACCAATACAGTATCCTTTAAAAGCAGCTTGTACAGACCCAAACCCTCCGTAGAAAGCAAGCAACGAAGTCTGCACTGTAACACAGTGGCATTAATTTCAGCTCTAAATAGTGCTATTTTTTATCCTCTATACATAGATCAGCCACTTTCCAAGCCATTACCCAAACTGTATGAAGCATTTGCACCCACCACACCCTTCAAAAGTATTCATCAGTGTGACAGATTTCCTTCTCTGGATGTCCCTAGCCTGTATTACAGCACTGCCACTGTGCAAGTAGAGTAAAATTCATTCTGCTTTGCTTAATGAATCATTGTTGTGCTCTGCTTACAACCATAAAAAGAAAGAATTTTACCCCTAGCCCTGGGCCTCATTAAGTTATTTCTCTCCCTAGTCAGGACAAGGTTGTTAATCAAGCCAAGTACTTTACTCAAGCACAGCAAAATAAAGTTTTGCTCCTTCTGTGAGCCTGGAACAGGCATTTTTTTGTTTCAGAAGCAGCTTACATAGTAACAAATGCCCAGAACCCCTGAAGCATCTCAATTTGTACAATAGAAATCAGTAAGTGTTCTACCTGTGATTTAAGCTCTGGAAAATATACAGCCATTTCATATTCTTCCATCTTTCTGAGAAGCTTGCATCACAGAATTGTCAGGGTTGGAAGGGACCACAAGGATCACCCATTTGCAACCCTCCTGCCATGGACAAGGACACCTCACGCTAGAGCAGGTTGCTCACAGCCACATCCAGCCTGGCCTTAAAAACATCCAGGGATGAGGCTTCCACTGCCCAGGTGGCCAAGAAAGCCAATGGCATCCTGGCTGGGATCAGAAATGCTGTGGCCAGCAGCAGCAGGGAGGGGATTGTGCCCTTGGACTCAGCTCTGGGGAGGCCACACCTCAAGTACTGTGTTCAGTTTGGGCACCTCAATGCAAGAGAGCTGTGGAGGTGCTGGAGGCAGTGCAGAGGAGGGCAAGGAAGCTGTGAAGGGCCTGGAGAATAAATCTGATGAGGAGAGACTGAAGGAGCTGGGGATGGGCAGTGTGGAACAGAGGAAGTGGCAGGCAGAGCTCATGGCTGGCTGCAGCTACCTGAGAGGAGGTTGTGGAGAGGCTGCTGCTGGGCTCTGCTCACAGGGAGAAATGATAGAAGAAGAGGAAATGGCCTCAAGCTGTGACTGGGACATGGGGAAACTTTTTTTCACTCCTAAATGGCACACCTCAACTCTGTGTTAGGAATCAGTGCCACACATTCAGCCTGCAAAAATGGATACAGCTCTCTTATAAATCACAGAATTCTGCACAACTATTTCCCTGAAGTTTGATCTTCACCATCTTCTAACTAATATTTGTGGAGTAAAGGCTGTTAGAGCCCTAAGGAAATAATCTATGACTGGAGCTAATCCTTAATCAGTAAGAAACAAGTCTTAATTCCTATCAGCTCCCCAATTATGTTCACTATGTGGGCTCGAGTTCTTGAGCCAGTACAAAGAAAACAAAGCAGAATTATTTCTTTTCAGAGAAACGTTGACTTACTGCATGAAATCAATAGAACATGAGCAGATTTATCTGATTTTTCTTTGAGCAACACTCATACAAGCAGTGACCTTCATGATAATTGCCTTGCAGGACATGTGCACTGCTTCAATGTTCCCTAATTTTACCACTTAAAGCTTGCTGTGGTTCAGGTCCAGCCAGTAGCTGAGCCCCGTGCAGCTGCTTGTGGAATTGCAAGTCCCACCCTGCAGTGGGATGGGAGATAAAATTGGGATAAAAAGGCCAAAGCCTGTGGATTGAGATAAGGAGAGTTTAAGAGAACAGCACATAGAGATAAAATCAATTAGGAATAGCAGTAACATGAATGAAATACTATACACAGCAAGTGCAGCACTGACCACGATGGCCTGGCCACCTGAACCTGCCCCACTGAATCACAGGATGTCAGGGGCTGGAAGGGACCTCCAAAGCTCAGCCAGGCCAACCCCCCTGCCACAGCAGCAGCACCCAGAGCAGATCACACAGGAACACAGCCAGGCAGCTCTGGAATATCTTCAGAGACAGACTCCACACCTCCCCTGAGCAGCCTCTTCCAGGCTTCTGTCACTCTCACAGCAAAAGACTTCCTCCTCATGTTTCCATGGAACTTCCTCTGCCTCAACTCCCACCCAGTGCCCCTTGTGCTGGCACTGGGCATCACCCAGCAGAGCCTGGCTCCAGCTTCTTGGCACTCACCCTGCACATCCTTGTAACCACCCATGAGGTCCCCCCCTCAGGGTGCCGCTCTCCCAGCAGCACAGCCCCAGCTCCCTCAGGCTCTCCTCCTAAGGAAGATCTTCCACTCCATTTTTGTGGCTCTGTGCTGGACTCTTTCAAGCAGTTCCCTGAGGTCCTTCTTGAACTGAGGGGCCCAGAACTGGACACAATACTCCAGATGCAGTCTCAGCAGGGCAGAGTAGAGGAGGAGGAGAACCTCTCTTGACCTACTAACCACAGCCCTTCCAATCCACTGCACAATGGCATTGGTCTTCCTGGCCACAGGAGCACATTGTTGGCTCATGGTCAACATGTCACAGCCAGTCACTTGCTCAAAGCACCTGTGCTTGCTTCTGTTTGCCCTGGCTGCCCCCTCCCTTAGCCAAAACCGTGCAACTTGGGTCCACTTTAATGCAAGTATGGAAATGAGCAACCAGAACTGCCTGTGAAACAGTATGGGAGCTAGGAACTAGCCACAGATGTTTCATATACATTCAATTAATGATTCATAAATTGAGTCTGACTGGTAATTAAACTACCATGAATTTAATCAGTCATAAAGCTCAGAATTCTGCTCTTTGGTTTCATAACAGCCTTCTGAGTTAATTTTCTAACCCACTGTTCTTCAGCAAGCTCAGGACATCACTACTCAGCTCAGCTGAGGGCAAGTGTTGCTTTTTCTCTTGCAGGTGCTGCACCACCTGAAGCAACTCCCCCCTGGCATCAGCGGCAAAGCAACAAGACTGAAGATAGCAGCCCCAAAGCGTTACTCTCCTTGCACTAAGCAGGCTCCTTCTCTGGCTCTCTACACTCTGTACCTGCTTTATTGCCCAATCAGTGCTGGACAGATGCTGTTACGTTCAAGCAGTTCTAATAAATTCTTACTCTCAATTTAGTAAGAGAATAAATACAATTTATCTGTGCCACTTCTTCCCTCCTTAGAAGATTATAACCTAGGGAGATGCAAAAGCATGGGAAGAGGCACAGTCAAAATTTCCTTCTTTTCTGCAGCTGGGGCGAGGCAATGCCAAGCACAACTCCAGGCTGGGCAGTGAGTGGCTGGAGAGCATCCCTGAGGAGAGGGACTTGGGGATGCTGCTGGAGGAGAAGCTCAACAGGAGCCAGCAGTGTGCACTTGCAGCCCAGAGAGCAACCAGAGCCTGGGCTGCAGCAGGAGCAGTGTGGCCAGCAGGGCCAGGGAGGGGATTCTCCCCCTCTGCTCTGCTCTGCTGAGACCCCACCTGGAGTCCTGCATCCAGTTCTGGAACCCCTGGGACAAGAAGGATGTGGAGATGCTGGAGAGTGTCCAGAGCAGGGCCAGGAGGATGCTCAGAGGCTGCAGCAGCTCCGCTGTGGGGGAGACTGAGAGAGCTGAGGCTGTGCAGTCTGGAGAAGAGGAGGCTCCGAGGTGACCTTATTGTCACCTTTCAGTATCTGAAAGGGTTCTACAAAGAAGCTGAGGAGGGGCTTTTTAGGCTCTCAGGGAGTGACAGGATGAGGGGGAATGGAGCAAAGCTGGAGGTGGGGAGAGTTAGACTGGACATGAGGAGGAAGTTGTTCAGCATGAGAGTGGTGAGAGCCTGGAACAGGTTGCCCAGGGAGGTGGTGGAAGCTTCATCCCTGGAGGTGTTTAAGGCCAGGATGGATGTAAATCTGACGAAAAGCAACTGAAGGAGCTGGGGCTGGTTAGTGTGAAACAGAGGATGCTGAGGGCAGAGCTTATGGCTCTCTGCAGCTACCTGAAGGGAGGCTGTAGCCAGGTGGGGTTGGGCTCTTCTGCCAGGCAACCAGCAACAGAACAAGGGGACACAGTGCCAGGGGAGGCCTAGGCTGGATGTTAGGAGGAAGTTGTTGGTGCCATGGTCTGGTTGATTGGCCAGGGCTGGGTGCTAGGTTGGACTGGGTGATCTTGGAGGTCTCTTCCAACCTGGTTGATTCTATGAATGGTCTCAAGCTGCAACTGAGTATGCTTAGACTGGACATGAGGAAAAACTTTTTTATGGTAAGAGTTAGGCATTGGAAGGGGCTGCCTAGGGAGGTGGTTGAGTCACCATCCCTAGATGTGTTCAAAGGTTGTTTGGATTTGGTGCTTGGGGACATGGTTTAGGGTCCACCTTGCAGAGTAGGGTTCTGAGTTGGACTTGGTGATCCTTGGGGGCTTCTCCAACCAGAATGTCCCTGTGACTCTGTAAAGCATGCAACAATGAGGCAGGTGAAGCAGGCAAAGCCAGACAACACTAAGAAAATGTTTATTGTGCCTATTGAGAGTCTTCCTATGATAAGTGATTGCTGCTGAATGATGAACACTGACAATGCAGCCATGCTGACCTGGAAACAGATGATGCCTCCCTATTTCTTATTACCAGCACAATCCTTTCTTTTGTATTGCAAAGTTGAAAGGGAGTCCTGAAAGCAAGCTGTAAGACTCTTAATAAAACTCCATCTGAAATGAAAGTGCAAACACTGGCCACTGTACCCTGCACATTTCCTCCTTCTTGAACTGTCATCTGCCTGCTTCTGACACTTGAAAAGTAATTTCACTGCAGTTCAGACGAGTGAGATTTACTGTACACTTCTGAAACAGTATTCAATTTTGTGGCTTTCTCATTTTATCTGCATAGCTTGCAGATAATCACTAACTAAACATAAGGATTCTGAGGTCTGACTACTAGGCTTAGATCATTTCTCTCTGCTGCATTCCTCCTCCAGCAAAGGAGCTGTCTACTGTTGGACATGAGGGAGAATTTCCTAACAGTGGGAGTGGTGACATGCTACAAGAGGTTGCCCAGAGATATGGTGGAGGCCCCATACATGGAGATATTCAAGGTCAAACTTAACGAGGCCTTGAGCAATCTGATCCAGTTAGAGACGTCTCTGCTCACCACAGGGGTTTGGAGCAGATAACCTTTGAGGGTCCCTTCCAACCCGATGCATTCTGTGATTCTGTATTCAGTTACAAACATAGCCCAAGTCATAAAAGACCCTCCCCAACACTAGCTCCAAGGGCTGGTTGACTGTGATTATAAGTCACTTTTCACTTCCAAAACCAGAACAGATCTCCTTTATGCTGAAAAAAACATTTTCCATGCATACATTTCAGTGTTGATCTTTCAGGTATGGTAAGCAGGAGCTGGGACTAATGCTTTGTTTAACTGTTACTCAAAAGAAAACAGAGAAACAGCTGAAATTGCTGTTAGCATTCCTCCCCCTGGAGAGTTAAGAACACCATGAAATATTTGTTAAACCAGTACAGTTCCTGCACTATCTGCAGCTCTGCAAGAGGTATTGTTCATCAGAACATGCACACAGGCAATCCTGTGCTCACACTTCACAGAATCACTAAATGTCAGGGGCTGGAAGGGACCTCCAAAGCTCAGCCAGTCTAAGCCCCCTGCCACAGCAGCAGCACCCAGAGCAGAGCACACAGGAACACATCCAGGCAGCTCTGGAATAGCTCCAGAGAGGGAGACTCCACAGCCCTCCTGGGCAGCCTCTGCCAGGCTTCCGTCACTCTCACAGGGAAAACATTTCCCTCATGTTCCCATGGAACTTCCTCTGCCTCAGCTCCCACCCAGTGCCCCTTGTGCTGGCACTGGCATCACCCAGCAGAGCCTGGCTCCAGCCTCCTGCCACTCACCTGCACATATTTATGAGCATCCATGAGTTCCCCTCTCAGGCTGCTCCTCTGCCAGCAGCACAGCCCCAGCTCCCTCAGGCTCTCCTCCTAAGGAAGATCTCCCACTGCCTTCATCATCTTCTTGGCTCTGTGCTGCACTCTCTCAAGCAGGTCCCTGAGGTCCTTCTTGAACTGAAGGGCCCAGAACTGGACACAGTATTCCAGTTGCAGCTCGGTAGAGAGGGAGGAGAATCTCTTTTGAGCTACTAATCACAGCCCTTTCAATACACCCCAGACTTGAAGAGCCTCTACCAGTTCCACCTCCACAGCAAACAAGCTGGTTGAAACCTCTTGCATGCAGGAGCAGTATTTTAAAAGGAGACACACTGAGACCTCTCAGACATGCAGCTCTCCAAAGCAGGAGCAAGCAAGGCAGCTGTGCAGAAGCACATCCACGCTCAGGGCGCACACGTCGTGGTACTAGCGACAGCAAAACATGTTGAGATCCCAGCGTAATTTTGGCAGCTAGCTCAGAGACAGAAGCTGCAAAAAACACTTTATGAACACACAGCTTTGCATGATTGCTTTGAGACATGAGGCCAACACATCTTAAATGAAGGAAGGCATTGGTGCTTTTTAACACTGAGAGAGTCGCTCGCGAAACACTTAGAGGAGATAAAGTATTTCACAGACCATTGGCTTAGACCACTTCACACTGTGCTATGAAAATAAAGCTGGTTTACATAAACCAGTTCCTCAGAGAGGGGACACAGTAATATGATGAGAACTAAAATGCTTTATAGAAGGAGTTAAAAACCACTCACTATAGGACACTGCTTTCTGGGAAGAAAAATAATAGGGTGATGAGCTCTCTGTTCTCTTTTAGGATGGGCATGAAGGAACTCCTCAACTTGCAGAGGTAACAAGCCCCTGAACAGCAACAGAGCATGGGGCACTGTGAGACTAGTCAAGTCCTACAAACTGCAAGACAGCTTAGTTATGGTGAAGTCTGAGCTGAGGGAGCTGGGAGTTGTTCAGCCTGGAGAAGAGGAAGCTCTGCAGAGACCCAGTAGCAACCTTCTGGTACCTGAAGGAGGCCTAGAAGAAGGCTGGAGACTGTTTACAAAGGGCTGCAGTGACAGGATGAGGGCAATGACTTCAAAGTAGAGCAGAGAAGATTGAGACTGGATGTTAGGAAGGATTTTGTTACAGTGAGAGTGGATGAGCACTGGAACAGGTTGTCCAGGGAGGCAGCTGGGGCCCCATCCCTGGGCTTTGGGAGACTTGAGGATGTCCCTGCTTACTGCTGAGGGGCTTGGGCTAGATGATTTTGAGAGGTCCTTTCCAATCCAAATCATTCTAGGAAAGTCCTTGAATCTGAACAGATGAATCACAAGGGCCATGATAACATGATGATTTGATCTGTACTTGTGATGGTTTGGGTGTTACCCACCCTCCCACCCCCCCAACTTAGGAAAATCACCCAGACTGGACTCAGCAGCTCTGGAGATGGAATGGAGCTTTGTATTTACAGCTTAGCACAACACACAAGCAGAGTTACAATAGATACAGACTGGTCAAAAAGTAATACAGAAGCACAGCAGCCCTCCCAGAAACCTGAGTCCCCAGGAGGGGCCCTCAACCACCCTTCCACCTTCCTCCCACCCCTCTACCTTACCCCAGATCTTGCCTTACATTCAAGGTAAGTTTGGAGGGTCAGACAGGGGGGTTAGGATGGAGATGGATTAGTCACACAGACAACAGGTTAGGTTAGAGAGAGAAGTTCAATCCAAAGCCCAGAGAGAGAACTCAGAGAGGGACTCCCTTATCTATGTTTGTGTTGTTCTTATCCATCTCAGCAAGCCTACGAGTGAAGCAGACATCACCACTGTCTCCTTTTCACAGCCTGTCATCTATTCTCACCAAAACATTCTAGCTAGGCACAAACTAGCAGAGTACTCTTGGTCAAATAGCCACAGCATGTCTATGGCATACAACTGTGATGTTAACGATGTCTCCATCCTCAGGGGATTAAAAAAGGTTAGGAGAGTAAGAAGTGTGTGTGGGGTTGTTGTTGGTTAGTTTTTTTCCTAGTTCTTTTTTTGTGTGGTTTGTTTTTGTTGGGGGTTTTTCCTCTCTGGAAAATGCAGCCAATACTCTGAGCTGGAGTCAGACGTTCACCTCGTTTAAATAAAGTTAATTTTTAAGGGCTGTGTTTTCAGAGTAAAACTCTATGAGCCTGAAGCAAAATCTCACTGCCTGCTGCAACCATGAAAGAACTGAGCAGGCAATTAACAGAAGACTGGCCAAATTCCTGGAAAGCTGAGAGCAGCCTGCTTTTAAGGTGCAATTTATAACAGTTTACAAACTAAGCTGAACTTTTGGCTTTGATTGTTAAGTGCAACTTGAGCCCCGTGTCAGTATCAGAATCAAATCGAAAGTCAGGCATGGAACTGAAATGGCAAAATACAGACAAACCTCTGAGTGAACAGATCTGTCCTTTTGCAACAGAGTATTGGACCTGGTTTGCAATGCTGAAATCATCACTGCCCCAGGAACCCACTGTGTGTTAGAAGGTGACTGGGATGGTAGCAGGCACAAGTGGCAAGCAAAACAAGCGGCACTTGGCAATCACGTCCTCAAAGCCCAACAGCATCTAAAAATGAGTTGGTTCAAGAAGCATTTCCAGACCATCAGAACTTAAGCAAACACAGCAACATTGCATGTGATGCCACAGAGAAAGTGCACTAACTGGTTGAGAAAGCTCTGTAACATGTTTGCTTTTTACTGCAGTAATTGAGACACTAAAAATACATTAGATAACTTGCTTTAGACAGCTCTGCAGCCAGGAGCCCCTGAGCCTCCTCTGCTCCAGGCTGCACACCCCCAGCTCCCTCAGCCTCTCCTCACAGGGCTGTGCTCCAGCCTCCTCATCAGCCTTGCTGCCAGTCTCTGAGCACATTCCAGAACCTCAGTATCTTTCCTAAACGGAGGGGCCCAGAACTGGACACAGTAATCAAGCTGTGCTCTAAGCAGTGCTAAGCGCAGGGGCAGAACTTCCCTGGTCCTGTTGGCCAAACTGTTTCTTCAGTCACAATTGTAATTTGTCTTTGTTTCCCTTTCACCTTTGTCTCCAAACAAGAACCTCAAACATAAATGATGTTTCTTTGCTCTAGAGGCAAAGATTTGACTACAACAAAACTCATGTAAAAAGGTACAGGTATTTTAAACTTGTCCACTACCAGCACAGAACAGCAGCATCTGAAATACTGCTGCCCTCACAGATGTGCCAAGACAAAAACCCAGGACACAGCAATACAGAGCAATAAAATGTCTCTATTTATTTATATCTGTGCACAGAGAGGTCATTTGACAGATCAACACAGCACTGTACTTCTAATTAATTTCTAAAGCAGTTTGGTTAAGCACATGAAAACTTTTACTAGTTAACTGATTCAGTTACCAAGGCTTAGCATCCTTACCTTGACTTTGTAGCCATACAAGAACTGCAAGACTATTGTATTCAGACTGGATATGAGGAGGAAGTTGTTGAGCATGAGAGTGGTGAGAGGCTGGAATGGGTTGTCCAGGGAGGTGGTGGAAGCCTCATCTCTGAAGGTGTTTAAGGCCAGGCTGGATGAGGCTGTGGCCAGGCTGATCTAGGGTAGGGTGTCCCTGGGCACGGCAGGGGGGTTGGAACTGGCTGATCCTTGTAGTCCCTTCCAACCCTGCCTGATTTTATATTAGCTGTTACATGTTTACTGTTATAATAAAACACAATCCAGAACTGAACAGCAAAGCTTCAACAGACAGAGAATGTGAGATGGCATTTAAATAACTAAGGATGACATAAAAATGATCTTTTTTAGCTTACATGTACTGTTTAAATGATGGTTGTGATCACTGAGCATCAATCCAAATTTCTACTTCATTTTAATCTTGAAATATTTTTTAAGCTAAGTTGTTGCTGTGCTGTTTTTTTTTTAACTTTGAATGTGCTTTCTCAATTGCTTCACAATGAAGCTGTCAAGCAAAGTGTCTCCCTAGAAAACAAAGATTACTTGGGCCAAAAAGTCAGCTGATGCTGCTTTAATTCTAATGGAGATAGTGACTTGTGCCCAGAAGAAAGGACTGAAGCCAAACTCTTAATTCCATCACTTACTACAAAATTGCATTTAAGGAGTTGTTTTCATTCAATTTCTTTTCCTATTACTATCCATTTTTTTTCTATTACTACTCCTCTTCTCCACTGATAGGCTTCAGATCCAATCTTCTTTTTTCCCTTTCCCATCAAGCAGAAAACTCCAGCTGCTGGTACATTTTACACCCCAATCCTAACACCACTGGCTTCTCCATCCTGCAACTGAAAGCAAAGGCAAGCCAAGCTGAGTGAGGACTGAATTAATAAGTCCAAGAAATATTAACAGACTCACTCAGAGATGAAGCTCAAAGCCACAATTTGAGTTTGCAATCAAGTGCCTGTCCAGAGAAAGCTCACAGTGACCACAGCCCTTGGGTGCAATGCGATGCATAAGGAGCAGATCCATGCAGCAGAACTGGTGTGGAGAACTCAAGTCCCCAGTATATCCATCACAGATTCTGGACTGGCTTTCAGCTGGCTCCATTAACCAGAGACCTTTTTAGTGGCTGCAGTCAAATGTTTGTTTCTGAAGCATGGCTTGTGGTTTAGTTTCACCCCAAAATACATTCACTTTCCTCAACACACAAAGAAATACTCCACAAAGTAAAGCGAAGGGTGATGATTAAGGATGATCAGAAGATCACTTTCAAGTGAACTTCTTGTCTGATCAGAGTGTTAATGTATTTTTGTTCACATACATCTTCTATGGATGTGTTACAGTAGTTGAAAACTCTTCTTTGTGTCTCTTCAGTTAATGAAGGAGGTTCAACACAGCAGTTCTGCTACACTGCTTATGCATGCACGTTTTTAACAGTCTTGTCTCTGCTACAGCTTCTGCTGCTGCAGGAAAAGAACTCCACACTTCACTCTGTATATCTACATGATGGCACTGCTTTTTCTTATTGCCATCTTCAGTACCCAGACACACAGCTATGCACTCTCTGACACAGATAGCTATGTCTATTAATAACTAACAATGGTTAGGTGTCACCTACATAAGAGCCCCAAACTGCCAACTCAAACACACCCAAGTACTTGTTTCCTGAACAGTTTTATACCTAATCTGCAAAAGTATTGCCAAATTCCACTCATCTACAGGCTTAATTTTTCAATGACATTCTCCTCTCACCATCCTCTTAATTTTTGTTTATTCAGCCTGAGTTCTCAGAACAACCACATAAATCTGAAGTGTTGTTTATCAAATCAGACCATGGGTAATAAACTGAGTAACAACTGCACAGCTTTCTTGTGTGCAAAAAATATGAAGACACATATTTAAGTTTTAGAAATAAGCCTCACCAGAAAGGGAAAAGGAGATCCATAGATAGAAACAGCAAGAAATCAAGTCTCATACATTTCTCTTGTAGTAGTTCATGCATGTATTCATTCTGAAGGAAAGTTGTGCTCCTGGAGATTTCCAGAGACAACAGCATGTAACCCAAGAGAAACACAACTGGCAGCCTGTGCCAGTGTCTCACCACCCTCACTGCAAACAACCGCTTCCTAACAGCCAGTTTACATCTCCCCTCTGCCACTTTAAACCCATTCCTCCTCATCCTGTCATTACAAGACCTTGTCAGTAGTCCCACCCCAGCACTCCTGTAGGTTCCCTTCAGATCCTGGAAGGCCACTCCAAGGTCTCTTTGGAGCCTTCTCTTCTGCAGGCTGCAGAGCCCAAACTCTCTCAGCCTGTCCTCATAGCAGAGCTGCAGCAGCCCTCTGAGCATCTTGGTGGCCTCCTATGGACTGGCTCAAATAGTTCCATGTCCTTCCTGTGTTGAGGGCTCCAGAACTGTACACAGTACCCCAGCTGGGGTCTCAGCAAGGGGAAGAATCCACTCTCTTGCCCTGCTGGCCACACTGCTCTTGCTGCAGCCCAGCATAGGGTGTGTGTAACATTATTATATAGTGTGCAATATGCAAAATGGATTTGTGGAATGATGAGTGCAAAGCATGAAAGCTGAGGAAAAGCAGAAAGTCAATAAGAATTGTCATTAGCTACTTTCTGACTCTTGCAAGAAATATTCTCTCCCAACAACCACACTAGCCTCTGTCTCCTTCATGGAAGAAACCTCACTGCAGGTCGAGGCACTGTGAACACGTAGTAACTGAAAGAGATTTCAGTGCTTCTGACATCTCAAGAGTGCATTGACTGCTTCAACTCCCCCTCCTTTCCTTACATTTATTTACAGCCCCTAAACTGTTAACGACCTTGATGGTTCTTGGCAGCTACTCGACTGTAGGACACTAATGGTTGCACATTCCTAGTAAAGAGCATTAAACATTTATGAGAAAAAATCTTCCTGCAATTAAGATCGACAACAAAGAAATTAACTTTCAAGATTAACTTTTGGAAGACTTTTAAACTACTCTTTAACAATTTGAAAGGACAGCAGTGCCTTGAGCACACAAGCATTGAAAGTTAACCATGCCTCTTATCCGACTATTTCTACTGCACCTAGTCCTGGAGCCCCCATTACAGGAAGGACGTGGATGTGCCTGGAGCACGTCCAGAGCAGGGCCAGGAGGATGCTCAGAGGGCGGCAGCAGCTCTGATATGAAGATAGGCTGAAAGAGTTGGGGCTGTGCAGACTGCAGAAGAGGAGGCTCTCAGGTGACCTTCTTGTGGCCTTTCAGTATCTGAAAGGGTTTTACAAAGAAGCTGGGGAGGGACTTTTTAGGCTGTCAGGTAGTGACAGTACTGGGTGGAACGGAGCAAAGCTGGAGGTGGGTAGGTTCAGACTGGACATGAGGAGAAAGTTGTTGAGCATGAGAGTGGTGAGAGGCTGGAATGGGTTGCCCGGAAAGGTGGTTGAGGCTCCATCCCTTGAGGTGTTTAAGGCCAGGCTGGATGAGGCTCTGGACAGCCTGATCTAAGGCAGGGTGTCCCTGACCATGGCAGGGGGGTTTGGAACTGGCTGATCCTTGTGGTCCCTTCCATCCCTGACTGATTCTATGATAGTTCACTAAAGTACCAAGAACAAAAATACTGAGGTTTGTCTTCTCCAAGTTAGATGCAATAGAATGGAAGTAGCACTGCCCCCAATTTACAAACCAAGACACAGTATGCTGTTAAAAAATACAATTACATTTCCAAAGCAGTCTCTACATTGCAGGAAGGCCTGAGAAAAAAAGAAAACCAAACCAACAAAACAAAACCAA
Organism: Pogoniulus pusillus; assembly: GCF_015220805.1. Classification (NCBI taxonomy): domain Eukaryota; kingdom Metazoa; phylum Chordata; class Aves; order Piciformes; family Lybiidae; genus Pogoniulus; species Pogoniulus pusillus. The sequence goes on from NC_087294.1 coordinate 14,419,904, forward strand.
AACCACTCAGCAGAAATAAACACACCACTTGTGAGGCTCCAAGTATTGTGTTACTGTCACCAAGAAAACATCACAAAAAGCACAGCAAGTAAGCAATTACTGACTCAGGAAAGTTAATTACTAAATTCAGAATTTTCTGTTAAGTGATAAACATTTTCTTCCCAAATATCACAGAATCACAGAACTGTAGAGGTTGGAAGGGACCTCCAGAGATCATCCAGTCCAAGCCCCCTGCCAAGGCAGCATCACCCAGGGGAGTTCACACAGGAATGCAGCCAGGAGGGTTTGGAAAGTCTGCAGAGAAGGAGACTCCACAACCTCTCTGGGCAGCCTGCTCCAGGGCTCTGCCACCCTCACTCCAAACAAGTTTCTCCTCCTCTTCAGCTGAAACCTTTCTGTTCCACTTTGCATCCATTGCTCCTTGGCTTCTTGCTGTGCAGCACCCAACAGAGCTTGGCCCCCTCCCCTTGACCCCCACCCCTCAGCTGCTTGCACACATTGCTCAGATCCCCTCTCAGCCTTCTCTGCTCCAGACTCAACAGCCCCAGGGCTCTCAGGCTCTCTTTGCAGGGGAGATGCTCAAGTGCCCCACTCACGTTCCTGGCTCTCTGCTGGACTCTCTCCAGCAGTTCCCTGTCTCTCCTGAGCTGAGAAGCCCAAATCTGGACACAGCATTGCAACTGTGGTCTCAGCAGGGCAGAGCAGAGGTGGAGCAGAACCTCCCTATGTCTGCTGGCCACACTTTTCCTGATGCTCTCCAGGATGCCATTGGCTCTGTTGCCCACAAGGGCACACTGCTGGCCCATGCAGCACTTGCTGCCCAGCAGCACTCCAGGGTCTTTCTTCAGGGACAGTCAAAAAGGAGCAAGCACTGTGTATGTTTTTCACCTGGGCATGCTGCATAAGCTCAGATTGCTAATTATTAAACTGAACAAGGCTAATCAAAAGAGAAATTACGTTGGTGCTATTCCTTCAGGTTTGGACTGGATGATCTTGGAGGTCTCTTCCAACCTGGTTGATTCTATGATTCTATTCTCCCTAAAATCCAAACCCCAGCTAGTTTTAGACAAAGAACTGGGAAAACCTAGAAAATTACTGAATCATCTCTGCTTATAGTCATAAATTCGATTAAAAATTATTTAATTCCTATAAAGTAACTTAATTAAGCCTATCCTTTGTCACATACAGCATTCCAAATTATCCTTAAGTTTGCCTTAAATCTTTCAACTCTTCACATTTGTTATGCTCCACCTGATTTTGTCAGCAGTACCTTCTTTCATTCTTACACAGAAGTGAACCTGTCATTGTCCTAGGCTACATTTCTCTCTGTTCAGGTTTTCCTTCAGGTCTCACTGTTGTCATCCCAATCCTCCTGGTTTAGTCTAAGTTAAAATACCTAGCAGCCATTGGCCATTGAACAGCCGTTTCAGGAATGTGGTGGGATGCTCACTGCAGTAAACTTTCATCCACTGCCAGGAAATCTAATTTATCTTATTCTTTTAATTATCAGACTGGCATGTGGGCAGATTAGAAATGGGAATATAGCCAGATATAACTGTCTGCTTTGGAAATACATGCATGCCCTGCAGTATAGGTGACTGGAGCTTGCTCTCTTGGTCAAGTGAAATGAGAAAGCACAAATATTTCTGCAGTTCACCTGCATTAGATTCCTGTATTACCTTGTCTTTATAAGCTGATTTTTTCCCACTGATACTTCAAACCTTTTTAATTCTGATAAAGACTTAGTTGATAATCTTCTTTCTCAGTAGAAAGGAGACTTAATGGCCATTTTAAGCTTTGTGTATTCAGCATAGTCAAATTGACATCCCAAAGGATGCTCCCAGACAATCAAGCAAGTTGTAAGAGAGCTCCAAGCTCATCCAGCCCAACCTAGCACCCAGCCCTGGCCAACCAGACCATGGCACTAAGTGCCCCAGCCAGGCTTGGCTTCAACACCTCCAGGCACAGCCACTCCACCACCTCCCTGGGCAGCCCATTCCAATGCCAATCACTCTCTCTGCCAACAACTTCCTCCTAACATCAACTTAGACCTCCCCTGGCACAACTTGAGGCTGCGTCTCCCTGTTCTGTTGCTGGTTGCCTGTCAGCAGAGCCTAACCCCACCTGGCTACAGCCTCCCTGCAGGTAGTTGTAGACAGCAACGAGGACAGACCTACATCCCCTGTGAAAGAACAGGGGAAAGTCTACCTGATACAGAGTAAGATAACCACCTGTGTCCTTAAACCAATATCAAGGTACAGCCACTGTACCTATGTGCAGGGCAAGAGAAGACAAGGTTATGCTTTATCCTGAATGTCTTAGCATCCTTGAGCTGAATCTGAGCAGGAATCTGAGGCTCCTGCCATTGTGCTGATGCAGCTCAGGAGGTCTCTCTGGGTATCCAAAAGCGAGGTTCAGTTGCCATGCCAGTTTCAACTATAAATCATGCCAGTTCCAAGCCTGTAGGATTGGGATATTGAAGTTTTACCATACCCACTGCTATGGCTTTGTAATCTGAAGTTACTTTTTCTTCAGTTATTCTCTTCATAAGAGCAACCCTCTAATGACTGAAGTAAAAATGCAGTTCAGATTATGACTTCTGTGATTCTTAATAATCTGTTCTTGTCCTTCTCCTTGTGTTCGTTCTGTTACAACACAGTGTATTATCACAAGCTCCTGAGATGAGGAGTCACAAGACTGAGGAACTGCTTGTAATTTAAACTCAAGTCTGATCACTGAATGTACTTTACTGATCCATCAAAATAGCATTCACTGCATTAGAAACACAAATATCAAACAGGATTTATTTCTTTGCCATAACGAAATCTCTCTGTTGTTTTGAATGGCTCACAACAAAAGCAGTCTCACTATAAAGAACCTCCTGTTCTTTGTGATCTGCAGGAGGATGAGAAAAGAACACCCTATCTGCTACCAGCTGTAAGGAAAATTGCTATAGTCAACCCAAATCCTAACAACCCCTCAATTCAGGAGAGATGTTGAGGTGCTGGAAGGTGTCCAGAGAAGGGCAGCAAGGCTGGGGAGGGGCCTGGAACACAAACCCTATGAGGAGTGGCTGAGGGAGCTGGGGGTGTGCAGCCTGCAGCAGAGGAGGCTCAGGGCAGAGCTCATTGCTGTCTGCAGCTGCCTGCAGGGAGGCTGTAGCCAGGTGGGGTTGGGCTTTGCTGCCAGGCAACCAGCAAGAGAACAAGGGGACACAGCCTCAAGTTGTGCCAGGGCAGGTCTAGGCTGGATGTTAGGAGGAAGTTGTTGTCAGAGAGAGTGATTGGCATTGGAATGGGCTGCCCAGGGAGGTGGTGGAGTCTCTGTGCCTGGAGGCATTGGAGAAAAGCCTGGCTGGGGCACTTAGTGCCATGGTCTGGTTGACTGGCCAGGGCTGGGTGCTAGGTTGGGCTGGATGAGCTTGAAGGCCTCTTCCAACCTGCTTGATTCTATGATTCTAAGGACAATGACTAAACAAATTCTGCTCATTAGACTTAGCTTAAAGAGCGAGAGTGTTTTTTAAACAACACAGACATATACACCCCCAGATATGCACATAGCCATTTTATCTGAAAGCAAGACAACTTCCCTCCCTCCTCACATTTTAACTTAAGAAAACAGAGGTGTTGTTTCTGTACCTCCCACACACCCAGGTCATTAAGTCAAAGTGATGAAGGAGCAAAGAAACGCCTGCAGCAGTTCCAAGTTCACAGGGCATGATACAGTGAGGACAGTTGGTGGGTTCCATGCACTTGGGGATGTGTGGTGTACTAGACTCTAAGGGATTCTCTCAGTGGATGACCATCTAGAGGTCACAGGTACCAAAGCAAAGTGGATACACATTAGAAGTTGTAATGGCATCTTACAGTTATTGTAAAGTACGTAGGAAAAATAGCAGCTGAGAGCAGGAAGAAAGAGTGTGGTAGAAGCTAATGTGCAAAGACAGGACCATGAAACCAGAAGCTTTTAAAGGTTAGGTCAGTGTAGAAATCACTCATGGGATTCAAAAGAAAACACTTTTTACTTACAGAAGTTGTAGAGTTGTAGTATTTGTGTATGCTCAAAAGAAGAGCAACCTGGTCACACAGAAAATCATTAAACTGAAAGCCTGAAAATCAGCAACCCAGATTCCAGCAGTCTGTCACTGAAGTAGGCAAAGATCACTATTAGCTGTTGGGCTACACAGAATCAAGAGTGGATGTCTGCTTATACAGTCAAGGAAGAGCTCAACAAGTGCTGTCTGGAGTAGGAGAGCAGGGGTGATGTTGAGAAAAGCAGGAAATTTCTGCTTGTAGCAAAAGGGAAACTGACATTTTGCTGATGGCATTTTTCACTGCTAGTGAGCACCAACCTTACAGCCACATCAGGAGGAAGGACACAACTGCAGGTGCTTGATGAAATAGCAAATAAGCCTTTGAAAGACTGTTGAGGTCTTAATGACTCTTGGCAAAGGATCATACTCTCGACTCCTACAGGAGAAAAATACAGAAGCCTACAGAAAGGCTTTTTTGTCCTTGGATTAAGGCAGATTGGCCTTGGATAAATCCAGAAGTTGTAGCTAAAAGGTTTAAGTAAAGGCTTTGTTTAAAAGTCTATGGACAGAACTGAAGATTATTTTTGTTGTTTTGAGTCTGAAGAGGAAGCTGAAAAGGGAGACTAAAACAGAATCACAGAATCAGTCAGGGTTGGAAGCTGAGAGACTACAACAGAATCACAGAATCAGTCAGGGTTGGAAGGGACTACAAGGATCAGCCAGTTCCAACCCCCCTGCCATGCCCAGGGACACTCTACCCTAGAACAGGCTGCCCACAGCCTCAGCCAGCCTGGCCTGAAACACCTCCCTGGGCAACCCAGTCCAGCCTCTCACCACTCTCATGCTCAACAACTTCCTCCTCACATCCAGTCTGAATCTCCCCAGCTCCAGCTTTGTTCCATTCCCCCCAGACCTGGCACTACCTGAAAACAGGGCAAGATGATAAGAACTAAGAAGGCGACAGCACCTTTAGTAAGGTATAAGAGAAGGTGACAGTACCTTCAGTATGGTGTAAGAGAAGAAAACAAGACTTAACTTCTAATAGAAACACTTAGTGAAAAGTGTGTAACTTTCCTATATATTGCTTATAGCTCTACACTAGGAAAAAAGGGGGAAGCAGCTTTCCATGTTTGCTTTTAGGAAGGCCACCTCGTATTCAGATTAATAATTCTCCCATGTTACCAATACCTACTCTGGCATGTTGGCACATTTTTGCTGCTACTGTTAAGAAAAGCCTAGGTTACTACTGAGTAAACTGCCTACACTAGAAGGATATTAATGCATCTACTAATGGCTAAGCACACTTGTTAATGTTTTCACGTAAGACTTTTATCACAACAGAAGAGACAAAAAGCATAGCTACAAGTACTGAGAGGAAGGACTGCACAACAGCACCATTATTTTCTGATGGTTTTGATATAGGTCACTGTATGTTGACACTGTGTAGCTTAGTATAACAAACCAGACCAACTCACAGGTCTGGGCAATTTGTGCCACAAATTATAGCAGGAGAGGGGAAAAAAAAAAAACCACAAAAAAGACCCAAACCTCAGAAGCAGATTCAGGAAAGATTAAAGGTAAAAAGAAAACACCCAAAAAACAATGAAGGAAAGACTAATAAGCTCAGATGAAGCATACCCTGATTTTTTGCTGTAGTTGACAAGCAGAGGTACCACACAAAGGCTTCATAATCATCTAGCAACAGAAGAAAGCTTGCTGCCAGCTTCCAATTTGGTGTTTAAGAAAATAAAGGTTACACTGGATAATGACCAACTGTCAGGAAACACAGCTCATAGCGAGATACAAAGCTCAAACACACATCAGCAGCAGGCTCCCCTCGCCCTAAGAAAACAATCTCCCCCCCCCCCCCCCCCCCCAAACTGTAACAAAAAGAACCCCACGAATAGTTCTGTCTTCTTAAGCTGAATGCAATCAGCAGATCCCCTTTAGGAGAAAAGCCTTAAAAGTATAAATCAGCTGGCACGTGGTATTAAGAGCAAAATCTTTCTTTGGACCATCCTGAATTCTTGCAGAATACACACTACCAATTTTGCACCACTGCAGATGAAGATCACAGGATGTTAGGGGCTGGAAGGGACTTCTGTAGATAAGAGTCCAACACCCCTGTCAGAGCAGGATGATAGAATCTAGTGCAGGTCACACAGGAATGCATCCAGATGGCTCTTGAAACTCTCCAGGGAAGGATACTGCACAACCTCTCTGGGCAGTCTGTTCCTCCAGGGCTAAAGGAGTTCTTCCTTGTTTTTGTCTACCCCAGCCTGCACACACCTTGTTTGTCACAACATAATTTGGTAGCCCAGGATTTGCTAATTCTTGATGTGCAGGAGAAGAGCACAAATCACAATCTAAAAGTCAGTTTATATGCATCCATATGGATGTGAATTTCTTTTGGTGACAAGTCAAAACAAAACTCTCCATTGCACATGATAATGGAGAACACAACTATGGCCACCCAGTGCCATGGTACTGGATTACAGTCCAGGCTACAACCCCTTTGAACTTAAGAACTGCAGCATTTCACAGTGCCATGGACAGCAAAGCACTAAAACATTTACAGCTAATGAAATACTGCATCTAAAATACATCAAAATAAACTTTATTCTTACAAGAGAAGAAAACAGTTCTATAACATTATATTCTGTGATAGTACAAGGGAGTCTTTTTTGTCTGTTTGGAGCAGTTGCTATATGTTGTTGGGTTACAAACACTGAAATAGTTCAAACTGAGGTTTTTCAACAGCAGGTAAGGGATTTGGCTGAGAAACTCCCCCATCATTTAAGGAAATTAGAGTACTTTGGATGTTAGGAGGAAGTTCTACACAGAGAAAGTGATTTGCCATTGCAGTGGGCTGCCCAGGGAGGTGGTGGAGTTGCATCCCTGGAGGTGTTGAAGAAAAGACTGGATGAGGCACTTAGTGCCATGGTCTGGTTGATTGGATAGAGCTGGGTGCTTGGTTGGACTGGATGAGCCTGGAGTTGTCTTCCAACCTGACTGATTCTATGATGATTCTATGGCTGGACAGGGCTGGGTGCTAGGTTGGACTGATGAGTTTGGAGGTCTCTTCCAACCTGGTTGATTCTATGATTGGTCAGGGCTGGGTGCCAGGTTGGACTGGATGAGCTTGGAGGTCTCTTCCAACCTGCTTGATTCTATGATTTTACAATACTTAAATCCCATAGTTGCCTTTGAATGGAAGGACCCTGCAATGCTCTACTGCATGGTTTTATCTTTCCTCAGTATAAAAATACTCTTATTTCTCAAACACTATGCTATCCATTAAAAAAACAAATAATTAGAAGTTGATTTACAGCAAGTTGTGTGATTGCTGAGCTCCAGAATCACTGACAAAACATGGGCACAACAATTCCAAAGTCCTGTATGGTTATATTATGGCTAAAACAAATATGCATGCTAAAAAAAAGGGAGCAGGTGAAATGATACTGAGAAAAATGCTAAAATACTTCTTCAGCACTGCACTTTCAGACTTAAAACATAAGTGTCTAGGTTTTGTATCTATGACCAGCCAAATTACTCTTTTATGCACATATATTCAAAGCTTTTATTTTAGAAATCATGGCAGATGCCCTTAAACTGTTATTTAAAAGAGAGTTCTGAGATAGCTTTTATTGTTACATGAAATTTCTCTATCAGATGCCTTTTACTATTACATAAATTTCCTATAATGTCTGTCATGCACTGCAAGCTAAATAGCTGAGCTTACTGTTTGAATCATGCAGACTATTTTGTGCTAGCCCTGAGAAAGGATGAAAACTGCAGAAGAGGCTGAACAAGTACTTTGGCACCATCAGCACAGGTGAATGGGGGGTTTATTTTATGAATCTCTGTTGAACCAGGACAAAAATATCTGCCCAACAATAATACTATTGGATACTTCATGCATCTCTTGAAACTTTGGCTTATTTATTTTCTTTTTCAGTCTTATATGGCAGTCTCAGCTCTGTGTTACAAAGCAGTGTTACACATTCAGCCTGCAAAAATGGATACAGCCCTCCTACAAATCACAGAAGCAGTCAGGCTTGGAAGGGACCATAACGATAAGCCAGTTCCAATCCTCCTGCCATGCCCAAGGATACCTCACACTAGATCAGGCTGCCCACAGTCTCATACAGCCTGCCCTTAAACACCTCCAGGGACGAGGCTTCCACCACCTCCCTGGGCAACCCCTTCAATGCTCTCACCACCCTCATGCTGAACAACTTCTTCCTAACATCCAGTCTGAATCTACCCATCTCCAGCTTTGTTCCATCCCCCCCCAGTCCTATTACAACATGACAGCCAAAAAAAGTCCCTCCCCAGCTTTCTTGTAGGCTCCCTTCAGATTCTTCGTATAGATTGGACAGCGACATGGATTTTCGTCTAGGTCAGCTTCTACAGAGCTGTTTTGTTTCAGTGACAGTTGTTTTTAAAAGACCTATGTCTGAGAAAACCAGCAAGATTTTAAAAGGTATATGTCTAAGAAAATCAGCAAGATTTTAAAAGCTCTATGTCTAAGAAAATCAGCAAGACTTAAGATCTATGTCTGAGAAAGTCAGCAAGATTTGAGGTCTATGTCTGAGAAAATCAGCAAGATTTATAGATCTATGTTTGAGAAAATCAGCATGATTTTAAAAGGTCTATGTCTGGGAAAATCAGTAAGATTTAAGATCTATGCCTGAGAAAAATCAGTAAGATTTTAAAAGGTCTATGTCTGGGAAAATCAGCAAGATTTAAGGTCTATGTCTGGGAAAATCAGCAAGATTTGAGGTCTATGTCTGAGAAAGTCAGCAAGATTTGAGGTCTATGTCTGAGAAAATCAGCAAGATTTTAAAAGGTCTATGTCTGAGAAAATCAGCAAGATTTAAGGTCTGTGTCTGAGAAAATCAGCAAGCTTGGGCTGTAGAAGGGACTTCTGCAACAACTATTTAAACAAGAAAATTAATATTACCTTCTGTTAAACTTTAAATCAATCAACTACTGAAAGCACTCGTTAAGCAGAAGCAACCATCATTTCAGCGACACCAGCACCCTGCCCTGCGCACGGCAAGCATGGTGTCTTCATTGCCACCTACCCAACTACTACAGTTCACTGAACAGCTCATTCACAACTTAGAAGTCGAGCTGGAGCCAGGAAAAGTCAATTTCCACCTCCCAGAGGATACATTGAAGGAAGTAGGCACAAGGATTAAGCAGCCTGAGAACACAGCGATCTGAACCAATACAAACCACTCTTGTTTCCATGCCTCTCCACCGACATTCCACCCAAACGCGATGCTAAACTTTAACCGAGAGAAAACGAAACTGAAATACGCCTCCGACGTGAAACAAAAACACAGGAAAACAGGCGACACAGCAAGAAACCAGGTCCAAAAGACTCAAGCACAACACAACTCCAACCAGCCCCGTGAATTCGCTCTTATTTCCTCCGCCTTTTAACGAAGTTGCCTTTGCTCCACGAATGGAAACGAGTAAACAAACATGATCGCTCCTCTCAGCCTGTTACACCCATAGCAACCCCACGGGATGAAGTAGTGACTCGCTCCGGCCTAAAACGCTTTCTATACGTTGTCTCACACCTAAGGCTGGGAAAGGACAGCTAAGAAAACAAAGCCCAGGGCAAGGCACAGCCTAACATGGAGCAGCGAGACTGAAGTGCAGAGCTGGCACCGCAAAGTTTGTCTAGAAATGGCTACTCGGTGGACTCGCCCGTTCAGAATGAACACCTGCGAACACCTCCTGCCGCTTGTCCCAGCCAAGCCCTTTTCCCGACGACAGTCACTGCCAGAAGGACGACACACAATGATGCTTCACGCAAGGCCACCTCAGAAGTCCTCTCTCCCGAGGTCAAATTACTCTCCCTTGACAGGGCGAGAAAACAGCGAGCAGCATCGCAGACCTGCCACCATCGCTGGTGACTTCGTCTCGTCCCACTACCACTTCATCGCTTTCTCTTTCAGGATGGCAAAAGCTCCGCTAGCCCCCGAGGGTACGAGATAGGGAAGGGAGAAGGGAAGGGGGGGCGGAGTGGGATACTCAAACACAGAGCAAAAGCCCCGCGCAGACGGGAGCCGGGACGGAGTTTCGGCTCCGCTCACACCCTCGGCAGGGAAGCGGAGCCTCTATCTCCCGGACTGCCTCTGCCCCGCGCTTCGTCTCCAAGAGAGGAGGAGTGCCAAAGCAAAGGGGACAGAGGTTGCGGGGGGGAGACTTGGTCCGCCACCGCCAGGAACAAAGGGCCCTTCGATAAGCCGAGCCGCAGAGCACAACAAAGGGGCCTAGAGACCGCGAGAACCGGAGCGGCCGCCGGGGAAAGGGGGAGGAGAGGCGGGGGAAGGGGATTATAGGCCCGGCCGGAGCGGCTGCCGGCGCTGGGGGGCACACCGCCTCCTCTCGGCCCACAATGAGCGGCGGAGGCGTCAATCGCACCGCGGCGCCCGGCTCGGAGCACTAACTCCCAGGGCCCCCCCCCACCTTCAACCGCCCGGACCAACAGTCGCACCGGGCCGTTGACTGCGGCTCCCCGGCGGCGTCCCGGTGGGGGCGGCGCTGCAGCCGCCCGGCCCCCCGCGCTCCTTCGCACCCGGGCATAGGCACACACACAGCCCACAGGGGAGGGGAGAAGGGAGAACGCGGGCGGGGGCAGGGAAGGAAGGGAATGGAAGAGGCGGCCTGACCTGGCAGAGCTGCTTGCAGTACTCGGTAGCCGCTTGCACGGCCGGCTCAGGGCTCTCCCGCAGCCGCGTCTCTAGCTCCACTAGTCGCTCTCGCAAGCGCCGCAGCTCCAGGAGGTCGCCACCTAGGCTACGGCTCTCCTGCTCGGCCTCCTCGTCCGCCATCTTCGCACCCCGCTCCGTCGCGTACGCAGCCCCCCCCCCGCTCTCTGCCTCGGCCTCCCGGCCCCCCCCCGCCCCCCCGCGCCGCTGCCAGATCACGTGATTACACAATGCCACGTTCCGGGGAGGGGTCACGTGCCAGGGAGGACGGGGCGGGGGGGGGTGTGGAGGGGGTGTGGGGGGGGGCGAGCGAGCGCGCGCGCGCACACGCGCTCCGCTCCCCGCGGCGCAGGACGGGCCCGGGGGCGGGGCCAGAGGCAGAAGGGGGCGCGGCTCGTCGGATCACGTGACGCTCTCCCACGCGCCTGCCGGCCGAGCGGCCACGTGACAGAGTTCCTCCCCCCCCCCCCCCCCCCTTCCGCCGACGGATTTGGCGGCAAAGGGCAGCGGACGGCGCTGGGCCCGGCCCGGCCTCGCCAGTGGCCCTCCAGCTCGGCTGGCAGTGACAGTCTGTGCACGGCCTGCTTGTACCAGAGCACCGTGGCCTTCACTGGCCATCACTGTGTGCAGAAAGCAGCCTCGGTGGTGCCACATCCGCTTGGCAGCTGTCACTAGTGGCATCCCTCAGGGATCAGTGCTGGGCCCAGTCCTGTTCAACATCTTTATTGACCATCTAGAGCAGGGGATTGAGTCCAGCATCAGTGAGTTTGCAGATGACACCAAGCTGGGAGCAGGTGTGAATCTGTTGGAAGGTAGGAGAGCCCTGAGGAGGGACCTTACCAGGCTGGATGGGTGGGCAGAGGCCAAGGGGATGACACTGAACAAGGCTAAGTGCAGGAGTGCTGTGTCCAGTTCTGGGCTCCTGCATTGCAGAGAGCTGCTGAGGTGCTGGAAGGTGTCCAGAGCAGGGCAGCCAGACTGGGGAGGGGCCTGGAGCACAGCCCTGTGAGGAGAGGCTGAGGGAGCTGGGGGGGTGCAGCCTGGAGCAGAGGAGGCTTCTCTTAAGCAGCCAGCAGTGAGAGAAGGTGCACTGTGTTAAGATGGGCATTTCACATCAGCTGGAACACAAGGAACACTGGTGTTTGGCACTAACTGTCATCAGAATGAACACTTTTTTGACTGGAAGAGGCTGTGTCTGCAGACTGCTCAGTGTGGCAGCCCTGCTTAGACTGAGGTTTAATGCAAGGTCCTTCACCTGCTTACTTAATCTTGTATGGCCACTGAATGATTCTGTTCTTTTGTTTTCTTTTGCCACAAGGAAAAGTGGCTTTACCTACTTACTGCACACTGCTGGAAGCTGAGGTGTGTGATGGAATTAATGCTAAAGCAGAGCTGTAAAGAAAAGAGGTTCCTTTGAGACTCCACAAATGTTAGTTTGCAAGTGTAGACATTTCAAGTGATAGCATTGAAATCCAACATTTTGGAGGCAGGTCTGGGGGTCTGGTTCAAAACTGGCATAATTTGGGGTCATAGCAGTAAAGGGGCCAGCTTCCATCTCTCCATACAAGTGTCCAAGTGAATATTTGCCATTGTGAGCTTGAAACCTTTTAAGCTTCTGATTTTTACAGTGTGTAAAGCACATTCTCTTCTGAGCAGAAACCTTTCAGCTTCCCCATTTCAGGCTTTAATGTAGTACCCACACAAAAAGAAATCTGACCAGAAATTGCATATTCCTCAACTCCAAACTGCCTATAACAGCAGTGCTAATGACTGATGCAGATACTACAAACAGTTGCACAAACACCTATTTATTCTTTTCTCAATCACTTACCTGCAGGAGCTAAAATAGCTTCTCCTCTGGATGTCTCTTTCAGTCCTGTGTTATGCTATTTGCAATTATTTTCACTTAAAGAGTAAACCACAATAATTAAACTCATAGTGTGTCCTTGTTTTAACTTGCTGTCTTATTTCTTCCTTGCCCAGAGGGTTTTTCTGAGTTGAGTCCAGGCCAAGTAGGAAGGAGAAATAAGAAGCATTGAGTTTCTTGCTCATGCAGGTTAGCACTTGGAGATGGTTGAGTAAGGCTTTCTTTGAACACCTCCAGGGCTGGCGACGCCACCACCTCCCTGGACAGCCCATTCCAATGGCAAATCACTCTGTGAAGAATGGTTAAGAGTGTTGCTTATGCTGGAGCCAGTTGTTGAAAGGAGGACTATTAACTGTTTGAGGGAAGAGGTCTTGTTAGCAAATGATGGGGAAGAAAAAGTAGAACTTACTTGAAACAGTACTGGGGAAATCACAGAGTCACTGAACTTTAGAGGTTGGAAGGGACCTCCAGAGATCATCCAGTCCAACTTCCCCTGCCAAGGCAGCATCACCCAGGGTAGGCCACACAGGAATGCAGCCAGGAGGGTTTGGAAAGCCTACGGCAAAGGAAACTCCACAGCCTCTCTGGGCAGCCTGCTCCAGGGCTCTGTCACCCTAACTCTAAAGAAGTTTCTCCTCCTATTGAGGTGAAACCTTCTCTGCTCCATTTTGCATCCATTGCTCCTTGGCTTCTTGCTGTGCAGCACCCAAAATGTGGCAAAGAGCTTTTATTGCAGAGCATGAAGATGTGCAAGTGATGTTTAGATTCAAGCTTGGAGACAGGAAAAATACTACTTGGAGCAAAAGTGGGTTGATAACTAAGGTACTTAATTTCAAAATGAGAAGAAATTAAGGGTATGAGTTAGCAATAACTGCACCTAGGTGGTTGAGGACTTGCATGTGGAGAAAGCTTGGCAACTGTCAACTCTGTCTGCCAAAAGGTATCTGGAATTCATATCTCAAACAAGAGGAACAGTCAGTCCCAGCTGAATAAATAGCCACTTCAAAAGGGTTTTGGGGAACAATCAAAAGCTTGAAAGGAATGCAAGGAAATGATTTGCTTGGAAAATAATAAGAACAGTAAGAATAAAGTGAGAATTGTCAGAAGCCCCCCTGAGTTTCCTTAACAAAGGAAATTAAAGCAGGGGCTAATGAGAAAGAAGATATGAAAAGAAATGTTTCCACATTTGAGATGAAAGCAAAATACCCCACAGTCTAGCACATGCCCATCTGAGACTTCAGAAGATCTTTGTTCAGCCAGAAATTCCCATTAATAATATAGGTACAAAAAATATGAGCTGTAATAATGGAATGGACAGAGTCACAGAATGTCAGGGGCTGGAAGGGATCTCCAAAGCTCATCCAGTCCAACATCCCTGCCAGAGCAGATCACATAGGAACACATCCAGGCAGCTCTGGAATAGCTCCAGAGAGGGAGACTCCACAGTGCTCCTGGGCAGCCTCTTCCAGGCTTCTGCCACCCTCACAGCAAAAACACAGATTGAGACTGGATGTTAGGAGCAGGTTCTGCACCATGAGGCTGCTGGAACACTGCAAGAGATTGCCCAGGGGAGTGGTTGTGGCCCCATCCGTGGTTCAAGGTGAAGCTGGAGAGTGCTGTGGCAACCTGCTGTAGGTGAGGATGTCCCTGCTGAGTGCAGAGGGGGCTGGCCTGGATGAGATAAGGAGATCCCTTCCAACCCAGCCCATTCTATGATTTTATAGTCTTCTGTATAAGCCTGGAAGAAGGAAGGAGAAAATTTGCAACATCCACTTTGAGCTTGCAAGGAGAATCTTTCTGTTCCAGAGGGAGCAAGTTAATGATGAGGGAGGACAGCACTTTTGAAAATACAGCCTGGGTCATGGCTTGAGCTGTTTGCTCAAATGGGGAATTTACAGAGTAGCTTTAGGGCTGTCTTAAAGGCAGGCAAGTGGTGGTGGTGGTACAATTTTACATAACATAATCCAAGCCACAGCACTACAGCCTGTATTTAATGATGCATTTCTACCCTGCCAGGTTTCTAGTTATCTTTTTTTTGTTTGTTTGTTCACTTCCCAGAGCACATTGCCTTCATCCTCACTGGTTTTATTCCTCTTGAGATGGATATGGAGATCACAGGCTCACAGGATGTCAGGGTTTGAAAGGGACCCCCAGAGATCATCCGGTCCAACCCCCCTGCCAGAGCACGAACATCCAATCTAGCTCAGGGCACACAGGAACACATCCAGACAGGCCTGGAAAAGCTCCAGAGAAGGAGACTCCACAGCCTCTCTGGACTCCACAGCTGCTCTGGGCAGCCTGTGCCAGGGCTCTGGGACCCTTAGGGTAAAGAAGTTCCCCTTTGTGTTGAGCTGGAACCTCCTGTGCTGCAGCTTCCATCCATTGCTGCTTGTCCTATCCCAGGGAGCCATGAGCAGAGCCTGTCCCCCCTCCTGACCCCCAGCCCTCAGATAGTTATAAACATTGATTCAATCCCCTCTTAGTCGTCTATTCTCCAGATTAAGCAGCCCCAGGGCTCTCAGCCTCTCCTCATCAGGCAGTGCTCCAGTCCCCTAATCACCCTTCTGGCCCTCTGCTGGACCTTCCCCATCACATCCCTGTCCCTCTCAAACTGGGCAGTTGCAAATAAATTGGGGAGGTGGGGAGAGAGATTACTTAAATTAATAACTGGGAATATCCTGAGCAGTGGTGAAGGAAGAATTTATTGGTAGGTGTGAGGTCAGCTGAAAGAAGATTCTGTTTTTCCTGCTGATCTGTATCCTTACTCTTGGCTTTTTGAGCTGGTTTATAGGCAGTTTGTTCCCTAGTAGTGGCACACAGCCCTTTGCTGTGATACAGCATAAAAATCCTTCCTCTGAGTATGTTTTACAGCAACCTATTTATTCTTTTAGAAGGCTATTTCTGTGCATTTTCCAGCAGATTAAGGCTGAAAAACCCTTGCTGGAATACAGCTCCTGTTGTCAATAGAAAGAAAAAAAGGTACAGCCTGCAAAGGGCACGAGGAGGAGGTAGAAGGATGGATTTTAAGCATGGGTAGCATAAATGCTTTGTAATCCCTTCCCATTCTCTGCCTGGTGATGAACTACATGTGCTGCCTGTTACAGCAATATTGATTGCAATCAGATGATAAAATCATTGCACAGGGAAAGAAGCCACTGCAGTGAAAATGACAAGAAGGAAATGTGATGAATTCTCCATTCAGAAATGATTTCTTGGAATAATGTTGAAGGACAAAAACCCCCAAACCCTGATAGCTGAGAGTTAATCATGTGAATAACAAAATGCTGTGGGGGGAAAAAAAACCATCAACCAAACCTTCTTAAAATTGAAATTAATTTAACATGAAGAATTTTTCTCCAACGTTTTATTATCTTCAGACTTTTCATCAACAGTTCATATGCTGCACGTTTGCCTCACTCCCAGCTTTAGCTTTCCTTGCAATTAATCCACTGGTATTATAGTGATGGAGATTCTTGCTGGAATGCATTAACTTCCTCCTTTAAATCCCCCCTGAGGCAAACCACTTGAAAAATACTCCTTTTGTCTAGGACACAGTTTAGTAGCTCTCTTCTTCCAGTGAGCTAGCAGTTCTCTTGGTGGGGATTTATGTATACTGTTTAAATACAAAACCTGCATGAAATGATTCTGCATTAAAAGATCTGAGATGTGCATTCCTTTTCTTGGCTGCTATTGGCTAAGGGAAATGTAGGTCTGATCATAGAAGCATAGAATGGTCTGAGCTGGAAAGGACCTCCAAAGCTCATCCACTCCAATCCCCTCTGCACTCAGCAGGGACATCCTCCACTAGATCAAGTTGCCCACAGCCCTGTCCAGCCTCACTTTCAATATCTCCAGGGATGGGACCACAACCACCTCCCTGGGCAGCCTGTTGCAGTGTTCCAGCAGCCTCATGGTGCAGAACCTGTTCCTAACATCCAATCTCAATCTGCTCTGCTCTAGTTTGCAGCCATTGCCCTCGTCCTGTCCCTGCAGCCCTTTGCAAACAGTCTCTCTGCAGCCTTCTTGCAGCCCCTTCAGGCACTGGCAGGCTGCTGTTAGGTGTGCCCAGAGCCTCCTCTTCTGCAGGCTGCACACCCCCAGCTCCCTCAGCCTGTCTCTGCAGCAGAGCTGCTCCAAGCCCCTGAGCATTTTGGTGTCCCTCCTCTGGCCCTGCTCCATCAGCTCCAGGTCCCTCCTGTGCTGACGGCTCCAGAGCTGGATGCAGCACTGCAGGTGAGGTCTCAGCAGAGCAGAGGGCAGTGGCACAATCCCCTCTCTGGCTCTGCTGGCAGGGCTGCTCTGGCTGCAGCCCAGGCTGGGATTTGCCTTCTGTGCTGCAAGCTCACACTGCCTGCTTGTGTCCAGCTTCTCATCCATCAGCACCCTCAAGTCCTTTAGAGTCACAATTTTAGGCTTGGAAGGGGCCTCAAGGATCATCCAGTTCCAACCCCTTACCTGATGGGAGGTTGTAGCCAGGTGGGGGTTGGCCTCTTCTGCCAGGCACCCAGTGACAGATTAAGAGGACACAGCCTCGATGTGTGCCAAGGCAGGTTTAGGCTGGATGTAAGAAGCTCTTGACAGCAGGAGCGATTTGCATTGCAATGGGCTGCCTGGGGAGGTGGTAGAGTCCCCATCTCTGGAGGTGTTTAAAAGGAGCACTTAGTGCCATTGTTTGGTTAATTAGAAGGTGTTAGGTCACAGGTTGGACTCGATGATCTCAGCGGTCCTCATCAGTTCTGTGATTCTGAGAAAAGCTGTAGTGGTTGAGAAGCAGTAGCTACAATAAATTTAGGCAGGCTTCTATCAAGGGAGATTTTGATGTTTTGTGGTTTGCTGTGTGATTTATCTGGCCAAATGTGAGCCTGCAGCACAGTTGTAGGTGCCTACAGCCGAGCTTGCTGGCTGTGCTCCCCTTGTAACCAAAGAGTGCTCAGTTTATCCTGTCCTGAGAGACTTGTCAAAAATAGGTCTGAAAATGCCTCTTTTTTCCCTCCTCTTTTGATTCTCAGCCACAGGTATCTATGGCATTGCAGTTTTTCCTGTGTTCAATCAAATCTCAGGCTGGGTCAGGGAAAGGTTGCAGAATATGAGCAGCCATCCCCTGACAGATACACAGCAGTGTAAAGGATGAATGTCTCACTGCAGAGCCACACCTGATTTTGGTTTTCTCCTCATTTACCTTCTCCACTCTTACAGCTACATTTATCTTGTCAGGCTTTTTGTTTGCTAGGCTGCACAATCACTCTGCTTTCTCCATGGCTAGTGCTGGCTCAGGCCTCGTTCAGAGCTGGCACTGATTGCAACTTCGTGAGTTGGAACTGGAGGACCTTAGAGGTCCCTTCCAACCTAAATCAGTCTGTGATTCTAAGTAGGAGTGGGTTCAGTGTTGGGGGGGAATCATGTGCATAGGGTTTAAACTTCTTGCCAGCATTTACTAGACCACCACCCAGCTGTCTTGTGGCCTCCTGGTAGTTTGCAGACAGCAGAATGAGTAACTCTTAATGTAAATTGAAGGGTAAGCACAGAGGTCTCTGCTGTGCACTCCAAGAAACTGAACTTGTTGCTCACAGTGTTCTCTCTTGCCAATTTGCTCAGAGCAGCTCTGTTAAGTTGTGCTCTGAGGACTACTGATTTTATGCCTGTGAGTTCCTAATTCATGATTTGCTTCGTATAGCTCTTTTTAGCACACTTCTATTGGTAGCAGGGCTGAAAACGACCCCAAGAGCATTGCTGCCTCTATTTCTCTGCACATGAAACATGGGTCAAGGCAATCCCAAGCACCAATATAGGCTGGGCAGTGACAGGCTTGAGAGCAGCCCTGAGGTGAGGGACTTAGGGCTGCTGGTGGAGGAGAAGCTCAACATGAGCCAGCAGTGTGCACTTGCAGCCCAGAGAGCAAACAGAGCCTGGGCTGCAGCAGGAGCAGTGTGGGCAGCAGGGCCAGGGAAGTGATCCTCCCCCTCTGCTCTGCTCTGCTGAGACCCCACCTGGAGTACTGCATCCAGTTCTGGAGCCCCTGGGACAAGAGAGATCTGGAAGTGCTGGAAGGTGTCCAGAGAAGGCCACATGGGTGGTCAGAGGGCTGGAGCTGCTCTGCTGTGAGGAGAGACTGAGGGAGTTTGGGTTGTTCAGTCTGGAGAGGAAAAGGCTCCGAGGTGACCTTATTGTCACCTTTCAGTATCTTCAGGGGGCTACAAGAAAGCTGGGGAGGGACATTTTAGGCTGTCAGGTAGGGACAGGACTGGGGAGAATGGAACAAAGCTGGAAATGGGTGGATTCAGACTGGATGTTAGGAAGAAGTTTTTCAGCATGAGGGTGGTGAGAGCTTGGAACAGGTTGCAGGTTCCTTAGGTGCTGCTACAGTAGAGGTTGCAAGCAGGGTGACTTTTGTGTGTTCAGCTGAACGACTTGATGGCTTAGTTCCTCTGTAAGTGAAGGTAACTGCAGGCTGGTAAGGAAATAGTCTCTTTCTCTTCAAAATCCCTTTTCCAGCTACCTTTCTATGTAAGTGAATTTTACTGTAAGCATTGTAAGTTCCTTCTTGCTTGCAACGATTCGGTTGGAGGTTGATTAATTGAAGCAGGTCCTTCTGGTAGAAAGCAAGAAATACAGCTCCATGAAACAGGAGAGAGCAGAAATCTCTGCTGACAGAAGAGGTGATACAGAGGGCTTAGGAAAGTGCTCAGATTTGGGGCTACAGAAAGATGATAGCTGATTGTCTGCACAATTATTTCTGTGTCAGGTAATGAGAGTTACTGAAATTGCCAGTTGTATAAATGAGCTGTTCTGCATTATTGATCAGGCCCCTTTGTTTTAGCTGCACTGTAGGAGTAGGCTTTTCACTTCACTTACCACATCTAAATCTGACATGCCATGATCCATGCCTGTGGTAACTAATTCTGGTCTGTTCTTTCATTAAAGAAGTAAATACTGAAGTATGTTTAAAGTGAGGATACATCATCCATCTCTCGTGGCCTTGCAGGGACATGTTCATTGGCATAATCAGTTTGATCAGTAGCCTGTCCAGTCTGGTGGTTTACTGCTGTGATAATAAGCATTTACTGGTGCAGGAATCTCACAGGCCTGGTTACTTCACAGAATTGTCAGGCTTGGAAAGGACCCCAAGGATCATTCAGTTCCAACCCCCCTGCCATGGGTAGGGACACCTCACACTGTGAGCAGGTTGCTCACAGCCACATCCAGCCTGGCCTTAAAAAGTAACATCCAGGGATGAGGCTTCCACCACCTCCCTGGACAACCTGTTCCAATCTCTCACCACACTCATGATGAAGAACTTCTTCCTAATGTCTAATCTTAATCTCCCCTCCTCTAGCTTGGATCCATTCCCCCCAGTCCTATCACTACCTTACACCTTAAAAAGTCCCTCCCCAGCTTTCTTGTAGTCCTCTTCAGATACTGGAAGGCCACAAGAAGGTCTCCTGGGAGCCTTCTCTTCTCCAGACTGAACAGCCCCAACTCTCCCAGCCTGTCCTCATAGCAGAGCAGCTTCAGTCCTCTGATCATCCTCCTGGCTCTTCTCTAGACACATCAACTCAGCAATGTTCTATGTAGCAGGAATAGTCCCTTCTGCCCTTGTGAACTGTTTACTCATTCTATAAGGTGTAGTTACATTTATTAATTAAAAGCAGAGGAAAAGAATATTGAAATCCAATCTGTAAAGTTTTCAGGTCAAACCTGAACATTGATCACAGGCTCACAGGATTTGAGGGGTTGGGAGGGACCCAAAGAGGTCATTGAGTCCAATCCCCCTGCCAGAGCAGGACCATACTAGATCTAGCTCAGGTCACACAGGAACACATCCAGACAGGCTTTGAAAGTCTCTAGAGAAGGAGACTCCACAGCCTCTCTGGGCAGCCTGTGCCAGGGCTCTGGGACCCTTACAGTAAAGAAGTTCCCGCTCGTGTTGAGCTGCAACCTCCTGTGCTGCAGCTTCCATCCATTGCTGCTTGTCCTATCCCAGGGAGCAGTGAGCAGAGCCTGTCCCCCCTTCCTGACCCCCAGCCCTCAGATCTTTATAAACATTGATTCAATCCCCTCTTAGTCTTCTCTTCTCCAGATTAAGCAGCCCCAGGGCTCTCAGCCTCTCCTCATCAGGCAGTGCCCTCCAGTCCCCTCATCGTCTTCACAGTCCTCTGCTGGACTCTCTCCAGCAGATCCCTGTCCCTCTTGAACTGGAGAGCCCAAAACTGAAGGCAGTACTCAAGACAGGGTCTTACCAGGGCAGAGTAGATGTGGAGGAGAACCTGCCTTGATCTGCTGGACACACTCTTCTTAATGCACTCCAGGATCCCATTGGCCTTCTTGGCCACAGGGGCACATTGCTGTGCCATGCACAACTTGTTACCCACCAGGCATATTGGTGACACTCTGTTTGCTGCCCTGCAATGCTGTGACAGTTGTAGTACTACCTATTTTAATGTTGCCCAAAGGAATTGGATTTAGAATAAGCCTATTCCAAAAGAGAAGCATGAAAAGAGAGCTGAACAGAAGCCACCATCCTGTTATTACCATAAGTTGCTTAAATCACATGCCCTGATTAGACATTCTGACCCTCATGAGTTACAGCAAAAGAAAAAGGGGGGATAGGGGAGAGGAGAGGTATATGTATTCTTACAGTTTCTGTTCAGAGACCCAATTTTTGCTTCTCTTTGGTGAAATAATGATTATTACACATATTTCTGAAGGGATAAAAGAAAAAGGGTAGGTATTAGTGAACTCTCTTTATGCTGTGGTTTCAGAATAGGAGAGGCTTTACAGTCAATTATTTAGATGCAATAAAGCATCTGAAAGCCTTATTATCTCAGAATAATCAATGTTTGGCTGAAGCAGGAGAGCACTAATAGCTGATCTTAAAAGTCCTGCTCCAGTGGCATTTGAAATAATGGCAGAGATTTTTCTCTGCTCTGCTGAGACCTCACCTGGAGAAGTGTCCAGCTCTGGAGCCCTCAACACAGGAAGGACATGGAGCTGATGGAGCAGGGACAGAGGAGGGACACCAAAATGCTCAGGGGCTTAGAGCAGCTCTGCTACAGAGACAGGCTGAGGGAGCTGGGGGTGTGCAGCCTGCAGAAGAGGAGGCTCTGGGCAGACCTAAGAGCAGCCTGCCAGTGCCTGAAGGGGCTGCAAGAAGGCTGCAGAGAGACTGTTTGCAAAGGGCTGCAGGGACAGAACGAGGGCAATGGCTGCAAACTCGAGCAGAGCAGATTGAGATTGGATGTCAGAACAGGTTCTGCAGCAGGAGGTTGCAGGAACACTGCAAGAGATTCCCCAGGGGAGATGATTGTGGACCCATACCTGGAGTGATGCTGGAGAGGACTGTGAGCAACCTGATCTAGTTGAGGATGTCCATGCAGAGGGTTGGAGTGGATGACCTTTGGAGGTCCCTTTCAACCCAGACCAGTCTCTGATTCTGTGAATCAGATTCTGTGAATCCCTCCCCAGCTTTCTTGTAGCCCCCTTCAGACACTGGAAGGCCACAGGAAGGTCTCCTGGGAGCCTCCTCTTCTCCAGACCAAACAGCCCCAACTCTCTCAGCCTGTCCTCATATGGGGAGGTTCATAAGGCCATTCCTGAAAGCCCTGTAATGTTTTCGAGTCCTGGAAGCTTAAAGGACATTCATTTCAGATGGCAGAAGTTCACTTAGGGACTAAACTGCCTGAACCTAAGTAAGCTACTCGTTGGATACTGCCTTTAGAGTCAGTGCAGACAATCACAGAATGTTAAGGGCTGGAAGGGACCTCCAAAGCTCATTCAGCCCAAGCTCCCTGTCAGAGCAGCATCACCCAGAGCAGATCACACAGGAACACATCCAGGCAGCTCTTAGAGGTCTCCAGAGAGGGAGACTCCACAGCCCCCCTGGGCAGCCTCTTCCAGGCTTCTGTCACCCTCAAAAGGAAAAATTATTTCCTCAGAAATAACCTTAAACATTTCTTTTGTTTCAAGATGACTTAATACTTCTCCAGTGCCCCTACTTTTCACCAGTGAGAGGGCAGAGTAAGGAGCTTGGACTGCTCACTATCCTACCTGACATTCTGTGGTTCCATGATTCTGCTTTTAGGGATTTGCAGAGCTTCCAGAAACTCATAAACATCCAGAGGTGTAAGATGGCTTTTGAGGCACCTATGTTTTGTCACTGTTGAAGATGTGGTAGTGAAAAAGACCCTTACAGCTTCTTGTGTTCCTACAAAAATGAGGCTTTGGTTGGCAATTCACTAACCAGCCCCTTCCAGAAGGTTTCCTGTACAGTTGGATGTGGTGAATCACATCTGTCCAGATTTCTGCCACTCACTGTCCCTTCCCTCAACTCTCTTCTCCTAACAGCAGCACCCCCAGACTCTGTTAGCTATTTCAGACACCTTTATGGCAACCTTATCACCTCTGCCTTCGCTGGCATCCCCAGCTGCTTCAAGGTGTCAGACACCTTTGTCTCTTCTATTTGCTCAACTGTAACAAAGTTAAACTCCAGCCTACACTTGGCTTGAAATTGGATTCTATTTCAAAACTGAAGATGGATTTCTGCACCTGAGAGCTTGCCTGGCTTGTTGGTTTTTTATCCAACAATATGAGCTGGTTTAATAAAAGACAGCTTAAAAATAAAGGCTCCCTACAATCTCGCTTCATTTAATAACAAAAGCATAAGGCTGAGATTTGAAAGCTGTTGGTAAACACAAGTTACTCAGAAGCAGTCCCCTGGAAGACAGAAGCTTAATATTTCTTGTCATTCCAAACAAAAGTGATGAAAATTGCCTCCAACTTGGCTCTGTCCTGCTTATTATTTCGTTCCCATCCCAGCTTGCAGTCCTGCAGCAAGCCCAGGATGGCTTGTGCTGCTTCACAACACCCAGAAGACTGTCTTCATTAGCAGTAAAACAAGCAATGATTGCATTCTCCACTCCTGTTTGGCACTTCCCAGAGCCACAGGAACATTGAGGTTGGCAAAGCCCCTCAGGATCACCGAGTCCAACCCAGAGCCCTGCTCTGCAAGGTGCACCCTAAACCATAGCCCCAGGCACCACAGCCAAAGCACCCCTAAACACATCCAGGCTGGGTGACTCCACCACCTCCCTGGGCAGCTCCTTCCAGTCCACTCTTGCCATGAAAACATTTTTCTTAACATCCAATCTAAACCCACCCAGTCACAGCCTGAGGCCATTCCCTCTTGTTCTATCCCTAATTCCCTGTGAGCAGAGCCCAGCACCAACCTCTCCACAACCTCCTTTCAGGTAGCTGCAGCCAGCCATGAGCTCTGCCCTCAGCCTCCTCTGTTTCACACTAACCAGCCCCAGGTCCTTCAGTCTCTCCTCACCACATTTATTCCCCAGGCCCTTCCCCAGCTTTCTTGCCCTCCTCTGACTGCCTCCATCACCTCTTCAGCTCCTGCCTTGCATTTACCCTCGAAACAAGCCAAGATCTTCCTAGAAACCTTATCTTTCTTGAAGTCTGTATTAATCCATGCATTCATTCTCTGAGCAGCAGATTAAAATGGAGGTTGTTCTGTTAGATGTTGGTACAGATCTCCACTGCCCTTTGTTCTCTTGTTCTTGGCTTAAATGATGCCATTGCTGTAGATTTTTTTTGTTTTGTTTAGTATTTTAATATTATTTTCCAGATGAAGAAGTGTTGGGAAGCCCAAGTAGCTGTTCCTCTTGTTAAAGGAGATTCTCTTCACTGAAAACTGCAGCAAATCTTAGAATCAGAATGGTTTAGGTTGGAAGGGACCTCAAAGTTCAGCCAGTTCCAACCCCCTGCCATAGGCAGGGACACCTCCCACTAGAAGAGGTCACTCAAGGACTCATCCAGCCTGGCCTTGAACACCTCCAGGGAGGTTGTGGAGCACAGAAGCACAGAATGTGCTTCTTTGATCACATTCTGTGCTTCTGTGCTCCACAACCTCTCTGGGCAACCTGTGCCAGTGTCTCACCACTCTCACTGCAAACAACTTCTTCCTAACAGCCAGTTTCAATCTCCCCTCTGACACTTTAAACCCATTCCTCCTCGTCCTGGCATTACAAGACCTTGTCAATAGTCCCTCCCCAGCCCTCCTGTAGAGCCCTTTCAGATCCTGGAAGGCCACTCCAAGGTCTTCTCGAAACCTCCTGCAGGCTGCAGAGCCCCAACTCTCTCAGCCTGTGCTCACAGCAGAGCTGCTGCAGCCCTCTGAGCATCTTCGTGGCCTCTTCTGGGCTGGCTCAAACACTTCCATGTCCTGCTTGTGTTGGGGGCTCCAGAACTGCACACAGTACTCCAGGTGGGGTCTGAGGAGAGCAGAGCCAAGGGGCAGAATCCCCTCCCTTGCCCTGTGCCCACACTGCTCTTGCTGCACCCAGCACAGGGTTGTGTCTGGGCTGCACTCACACTGCAGGCTCCTGTGGAGCTTTTAATCACTGCAATCCCCCCTGGTCCTTTTCCTCAGGGCTGCTCTCAGGCATTCCCCACCCAGCCTGGAGCTGTGCTTGGGACTGCACTGACTGGCTGCATGTTGGATGTTTGAGTCCCCCAGGACGCTCAGCCAGCACTGAGTCTGTGCTCTCCAGCTGACCTTTCTTTCCCGATATAAACAAAGAGCAGAAGTAATCTTTCTGAAAGTCAAGCTGAAGATAAGATCAGCCTGCTGGGGTGGTAATTACATTAAGTAAGGTCTAATCATCAGATCAAATGCACAGTTGATCCTATGGCTTAGGTGTGGGTGAGGAATACGATCTGGCTTCACTGGTATAAAAGACAGATGCGACTTTTCAGGAGGATACATCCAAGCATCAAGGACCTTCAAACACCATCCTGCAGTTGCTCAGCTGCCTGCTTCATTCTTCTTGCTCAAGAGAGGTAATGTACTTCTAAATGTTTGTTATTGTTAAAGAGGGACATTACACTTTGATCTCGCTCATAAACTTTCTGTCTTCCCACTTTGCTAGCCCCAGTCAGGCAAGAGCCATGTTCTTGTCATCCTGTCTTTGGTCTTAGCTCCATCTGCCTGGGCATGATCTTCTGGTGGCTGCAAGGACAGGGCTCTCCTGATTTTGTTTCCAAGTTTCAAAGCTACTCTGTAGGGCCTTTGCCCTGCTGCTGTGTGAACTGCTGCCTTTGATGCCTGTGTCCTGGTCCTGTTTAATCGATCAAACGACACCTGCTGACTCGCGTGGGGGATCTCTGCAGCAACAAAGCATCCTTCTGCTGATCCATACTCTCTTTGCACACATCCCAGTGCTCCAAGTTCCCTTTCTGCCAGGGATATGAGGCAAGTGGCTTCACTGCTTGGACCACCTCAGGTTTGCTTCTCTCTCCAGATGCAAGCAGGCATTAAGCAAACGTTTGCATCATTGCAGCAGTCCTGACAGGGATTCTGCTGCATAGGAACAATATCTACAACGAAATATTTTTCCATTGTGGGGAAGCTGTCTTCATTTAATGATACTTGGTTTTCTACCATCTCTCCTGGTTAGGGTTGGCAGTGCCTTCTCTGAGCAGTACAGCATGCTTAAATGGCCTCTACACCACCTCTCGCAGTCAGTCGCTTTCTCACTGGCATTATTGCCCTTCTCCTTGCTGCCTCATTTGTAGTAGGATTTGGAGTCACAATTTCATCCATCCCAGGAGGATATTTGTCACGGACTAGCAGCATTGACTGCTGTATCTGGAAGAACAGAGGCCCTTAAGTGGTTAAGGATTGATTTTTCTTCCTCTCCCCTCCCTTTTTTTCACTTGCTAAGCACATTACCTTTCAGTATCTAAAATGTATGTATCAGTGGTGGTGGCTTGGGGCTTCCTCTTGCACATCGTGCTTTTGTGTGACAGCTTTAGGCTTTTAAAGCCAAGGAATCAGGTGGTCTGTGAAGTCACACATAGCACCTTTCAAAAGATCCAGTTGCAAGAGTTCAGGCACAACCTAAACAAGCTGTCAGCTGCAGAGGGAGCCTGGGGCAGGGGCTGACTGCAGAGGTGGAGAGATCCACATGATAGGGTAATGTTTCTGGGGAGGTAGGTAAATAGTCTGGTGAATAGGAGCTGCAAGAAAACAAAAGCTAAGCTGATGCAGCAGCAAAATGAAGCCCAACAGAGTCACAGAGTCACTCAGGGTTGGAAGGGACCACAAGGATCACAGGATCATAGGATGTCAGGAATTGGACAGGACCCAAAGAGGTCATCGAATCCACAGCCCCTGCCAGAGCAGGGAGGTGTTGAAGCAAAGCCTGGCTGGGGCACTTAGTGCCATGGTCTGGTTGACTGGGTATGGCTGGGTGCTAGATTGGACTGGATGAGCTTGGAGGTCTCTTCCAACCTGGTCGATTCTATTCTATTCTATTCTATTCTATTCTATTCTATTCTATTCTATTCTATTCTATTCTATTCTATTCTATTCTGTTCTATTCACCTAACACTGCCAAGTTCACTGCTGAGCTGCATCCCTAAACACACTTCTTTTAAGTACCTCCAGGGATCGTGACTGGACCACTTCCCCAGGCAGCCTGCTCCAATGCTTGATAACCCTTTCAGCAAAGAAACCTTTTTTCTAATATCCAATCTAAACCTCCCCTGGCAAAACTTGAGGCTGCTTCAGTGTGTGGACAAATAAGGAAGAGGAAATGATGTCCTGATGAGAAATGATTTTCTCTGAAATGAGTCTTTCTATGTCCCAGATTCTGCAGACTCTTTCATCTCCTCTGTAAGCATTTGCTGGCTTTATTCAGTCTGCCATAAATATTAGACAGTTATGACATGTGAAGTTTATGTGCTGTGGCTTATGTTAATATTTGGGGGGGGAAAGAAAATGAAATAGTTAAAGATGTGGAAAGAAAGGCACTTCTTTTTTTTTGCTGTTGTGATGAAGTCAATTTTCTGAGCCTATAAAATACAGATCAGTACACTGCATTTTCCCTCTCCAGTCCTGGTTCTAATTTGCCTCTGTTGCTTGCACTGAATGCTGTGTCAGTGTGCAGCCAAGACACTGCTGCTGCACTCAGTGCAAAGCAGTCCTCTGCAGGATCACAGGATCACAGAATCACAGAACTATGCAGGTTGGCAAAGCCCCTCAGGATCAGCAACTCCAACCTGGAACCCTGCTCTGCAAGATTCACCTTAAACCATCACCCTAAGCACCACATCCAAACCACCCTTAAGCACATCCAGGCTGGTGATTCCACCACTCCCTGGGAAGCTCATTCCAGTCCCTGACCACTCTCCCTGTGAAAAACTTCTTCCTAATGTCCAATCTAAACCTTCCCAGCCTCAGCTTGAGGCCATTCCCCCTTGTTCTGTCTCCAACTCCCTGTGAGAAGAGACCAGCAGCAGCCTCTCCACTATTCCCTTCAGGTAGTCATTGACAGCAATGAAGTCTGCCCTCAGCATCCTCTTTTTCAAACTAAACATTCCTCCTTGTTAGGGGTTGGAAGTGACCTCTGGAGATCTTGCAGCCTAGCCCCTCTGCCAGAGCAGGAGCAGAGAATCCAGCACAGGGCACACAGGAACACATCCAGACAGGGTTGGAAAGGCTCCAGAGAAGGAGACTCCACAGCCTCTCTGGGCAGCCTGTGCCAGTGCTCTGTCACCCTTACACTCAAGAAGTTCTTGCTCATGTTGAGGTGGAAGTTCCTGTGCTGCAGTTTCCATCCCTTGCCCCTTGTCCTATCCCAGGGCTCAACTGAGAAGAGTTTGTCCCCTCCTTCTTGACCCCCAGCCCTCAGATACTGATAAACCTTGATTGGGTCCCCTCTAAGTCTTCAAAGATGCCTGTGTTTGTGTTTGCAGAGGGCTGATGGACTGCTGCGGGAAGTACGCAGCTGTCACTCTGACTGCTCTCTCTGTGCTTCTTCACCTCCTCCATGCCTTCCCGGACGGAGAGTTTCTCATGCAAGGTAAGCTGCCTCCAGAGCTCAGAGGCACTTACTCTAAACAGTGTTCATTGCACTTTCACATACTTTACAGCTGGGGTCACAGATCTCATTGTTCAGCTGCATTTCACAGCTGGCAAAGCCCCTCAGGATCACCAAGTCCAACCCAGAACCCTGCTCTACAAGGTGCATCCTAAACCATAGCCCCAAGCACCACAGCCAAACCACCCTTAAACACATCCAGGCTGGGTGACTCCACCACCTCCCTGGGCAGCTCATTCTACTCCCTGACCACTTTCTCCATGAAAAGCTTTTTCCCAACATCCAATCTAAACCCACCCAGTCACAGCCTGAGACTATTCCCGCTAGTTCTATCTCTAATTCCCTGTGAGCAGAGCCCAGCACCAACCTCTCCACAACCTCCTTGCAGGTAGCTGCAGACAGCAATGAGCTCTGCCCTCAGCCTCCTCTGTTCCACACTAACCAGCCCCAGCTCCCTCAGTCTCTCCTTATCAGATTTATTCTCCAGGCCCTTCCCCAGCTTCCTTGTTCTCCTCTGCACTGCCTCCAGCACCTCCACAGCTCTCTTGCATTGAGGTGCCCAAAGCTGAACACAATACTCAAGGTGTGACCTCAGCAGAGCAGAGTCCAAGGGCACAATCCCCTCCCTGTTGCTGCTGGCCACAGCATTTCTAACCCCAGCCAGGATGCCATTGGCTTTCTTGGCCACCTGGGCACACTGCTGGCTGCTATCCAGCTGCTTGTCCATTACAGCCTCCAAGTCCCCTTCTGCCATGCAGCTTTCCAGCCACACTGCCCCAAGCCTGTAGTGTTGCTTGGGGTTGCTGTGCCCCAAGTGCAGGATCTGTCATTTGGCCTTGTTGAAGCTCATCTCATTAACATTGGCCATGGATCCAACATATCCAAGTCCCTCTGTAAAGCCTCTCTATCCTTCTGCCAGATCTACACTGCCACCTCACTTGGTGCCATCTGGGAGTTCACTGCTGACACACTCTGTGTCTCCATCAAGACCATCAATAAAGATGTTAAACAGAAGTGGTCCCAACACTGGGCCCTGGGGGGACACCATTTGTGCCTGGCTGCCAGCTGCATTGAACTCCCTTTGGGCCCTTTTGGTCCAGCAGTGCTTTATCCAGCAGAGCAGTACTCATCCAATCCATGAGCAGGAATCCTGTGGGAAGAGTGATGAAGGTTTATTAACTTTAAGAGATGATGGCATCATAAATGAAGGTAATTTGCTAGGAGCATGCTTCTTGATTCTTCTCTAAACTTGATATCTCCAGGTCAAGAGTCTCCCAGGTCCTCATGTTGACCTGGGGGGATCTTAATCCTCCAAAGAATATCAGATGAAAGCATTTTGGTTCCTTGTACCCCTGAGATCTAAATGGCAACATAACATCAAAACTAGCAGAACTCATGCAGAATATTGTCTCCTCTGTGGATCCCAGGGTATGGGAGGTTGGTGGTGCAGGATTTCTGTGCTATTAGGAAAGGTTTGGCAGTGTTTTGGAGGTTGTGGCTTCTTTTTTTTTGATTCAGCCTCAGGCTGATTGTAGACAAAGGTGAGCTACATTGATCTTGGGATCTTTCTTAAAGCTCTTGTTATCCAGAGTCTTGCCTGAAAACAGGCAGTGTGTAAGGAGCACTGCAAATCCTCCTGGTGCTATGGAACTATCTAGAGGTAGGAGGAGGTTTTCTAGGGACAGATAATGCAGTTGATGTACAGAAACCCTCCCACAGCTGCCAAGGAGATAGAAAAGGAAACCCTTACAGGTTCAGCCATGCCTGTGCCTTGCCTAGGAAGCCTCAGCCTAGTTCTACAGGTGGTGCATGTTGCAGAGGTGAAGGACTCTGAAGGGGAAGTTTGATGTCTGTCCTGTCCTGTTCTGCAGCTGTCAAGCAGCAGGATGCAGCTGGTGCTTCCTCTTGCCGCCTGCACTTTCCCTTTCTTTTGGAAGATGGAAATAGAGCTGGAGGCCAAGTAAAAGCCTCTTCCTTGTTTTCTTCTGGCAGGCTGTCCAGAGTGCAAGCTAGGGGAGAACAGATTCTTTTCCAAGCCAGGAGCTCCCATTTACCAGTGCACTGGGTGCTGTTTCTCTCGGGCCTACCCCACCCCAATGAGATCCAAGAAGACCATGCTCGTCCCGAAGAACATCACGTCGGAAGCAACGTGCTGTGTGGCCAAGGCTTTTACCAAGGTGAGCCTGTGAGTGACACCTCCTGAGGCTTCTTTTAGGCTGCAGTGTTTAGCTGCAGCAGAGAATGGGAAGAAAAATATGGTTTTCATAGAATGATAGAATGGTTGAGGTTGGAAGTGATCTCAAAGATCCTGAAGTTCCAACCCACCTCCATAGGCAGGGACACCTCCCACTAGAACAGGCAGCTCAAGGACTCATCCAACCTGGTCCTGAACACCTCCAGGGAGGTTGTGAAGCACAGAATCACATCAAAGATCCCATTCTGTGCTTCTGTGCTCCACAACCTCCCTGGGCAACCTGTGGCACTGTCTCACCACCCTCACTGCAAACAACTTCTTCCTAACATCCAGTTTCAATCTCCCCTCTGCCAATTTAAACCCATTCCTCCTTGTCCTGTCATTGCAAGACCTTGTCAGTAGTCCTTCCCCAGCCCTCCTGGAGGACCCTTCAGATCCTGCAAGGCCACTCCAAGGTCTCTTTGGAGCCTTCTCTTCTGCAGGCTGCAGAGCCCAAACTCTCTCAGCCTGTCCTCAGCAGAGCTGCTGCAGCCCTCTCAGCATCTTGGTGGCCTCTTCTGGACTGGCTCAAACAGTTCCATGTCCTTCTTGTGCTGAGGGCTCCAGAACTGTACACAGTACTCCAGGTGGGGTCTCAGCAGAGCAGAGTAAAGGGGAGGAATCCACTCTCTTGCCCTGCTGCCCACACTGCTCTTGCTGCAGCCCAGCACAGGGTTGCTGTCTGGGCTGTGCTCACACTGCAGGCTCCTGTTGAGCTTTTCATCACCCCAGACCCCCAGGTCCTTTTCCTCAGGGCTGCTCTCAGCCATTCCCTAACCAGCCTGGAATTGTGCTTGGGATTGCACTGACCCAGGTGCAGGACCTTACACTTGGCCTTGTTGAATGTCATGAATGTGAGGATGCTGGGGTTACTGTGGAGCTAATTCTAACAATGTGTTTTGTGTCTTGTCCTTTTCTTTCCTTTGTTTTGGTGCCTTTTAAGATTACCCTTAAGGACAATGTGAAGATAGAGAACCACACAGATTGTCACTGCAGTACCTGCTACTATCATAAATCCTAAAGGCCGGTCCCTTTCTTAATGACCAAGGACAACAGTGAATGGAATATTTGGGGTGTTTCAGCCTTTGCAGCAGCACTGTGCAGAGTCTTGTTCGCTGGTCAAGGTGCTGGGAAGAGCCTATGAGTAAGATGGATGATTGTTTTGTTTCCTCTTTGCTGCTTCCTGCATTTAAGTGAGTTTCCTTCTTTCCATTAGGGATAAAATACAGCACTTGCATGACAACAGAATGCTTGGTCTGCTTTGAAAATAAACTGTCAGTTAAGTCACCAGTGTTTCTCCAGGAAAAATGATGATTTCATGGTTCAGAGGTTCAGAACAAAAGGGAAAAAAAGGAAGATTCTGCCTCAGTTATTTTTTTTTATAACGAGAGAGGAAGGGAAAGAGGAAGGGAGAGATAGGAAAGTGGACAGTAAAAGAAGCAATAATTTCCCCACATTCACAGGGCCAGCAATGTGCCCTTGTGGCCAAGAGAGCCAATGACAACCTGAGGGGCATTAGGAAAAGTGTGGCCAGCAGGGCTAGGGAGGTTCTGCTCCACCTCTGCTCTGCCCTGCTGAGACCACACCTGCAATGCTGTGTCCAGGTTTGGTCTCCCCAGTTCAGGAGAGACAGGGACCTGCTGGAGAGAGTCCAGCAGAGAGCCAGCAGGATGAGTGAGGGCCTTGAGCATCTCCCCTGTGCCTGAGTGCCCTGAGGCTGTTGAGTCTGGAGCAGAGAAGGCTGAGAGGGGATCTGAGCAATGTGTGCAAACAGCTGAGGGGTGGGGGTCAAGGGGAGGGGGCCAAGCTCTGTTGGGTGCTGCACAGCAAGAAGCCAAGGAGCAATGGATGCAAAGTGGAGCAGAGAAGGTTTCAGCTCAGGAGGAGGAGAAACTTGTTTGGAGTGAGGGTGGCAGAGCCCTGGAGCAGGCTGCCCAGAGAGATTGTGGAGTCTCCTTCTCTGCAGACTTTCCAATCCCTCCTGGCTGCATTCCTGTGTGGCCTAACCTGGGTGATGCTGCCTTGGCAGGGAGGTCGGCCTGGATGACCTCTGGAGGTGCCTTCCCACCTCTAATGTCCTGTGATTCTGTGATTTAGTGATCTGAGTTTTTTTTAAGGCTTGGCTGTTGTTCCTCCTGCTTCTCTTCCGTTTTTTCTTTACCTTGTGGACAGGAGGTGTAGCAGTATCTCATCCATGCACAGTGCTCTGTCCTTCTGTGCCATCTTTTGTCTTTCTTGGAACTTAAATCTCCTCCCATATAGATAGGTATAAATGATTCATAATCTAGTTTTGTGTAGCAGCAGTGGAATAGAACTGAAGTCCAGGTAAACAACATCCACAGCCTTTCCCTCACCCACAGAGCAGGTCACACTGTCACAGAGAGAGGGCAGTTTCATCAAGCCTTCCTTTTCTCTCCCTGTTGCCTTCATGAAGTGCTGGCTGGACCTGATGCCCTGGTTGCCCTGCTGAGGCTGCAGAGTAGCATTTAAGATGATCTGCTCCACGACCTTCACTGCCACCAAGGTCAGACTGGAAGCTCTGTAGTTTCCCAGATCCTCATTCTGGCCTTTCTTATAGATAGAGCCACATTTGCCAAACCTCAGTCAACTGGGACCTCCCTGTTTAGCCAAAACTGCTGGTCCAGCTTACTACCCTTGAGTGTATGCCACCCTTGGATTCACACAAGCACAGAACTAACCAGAAAACACCTTCAAGATCAGCAAGTCCAACCTGTCAGCCAACACCTTCTAGTTAATTAAACATGGCACCAAGTGCCTCATCCAACCTCCTTTTAAACACCTCCAGGGATGGGGGCTCCACCACCTCCCTGGGCAGCCCATTCCAGTGCCAATCACTCTTGCTGGGAAGAACTTCTAACAGCCAGCCTGAACCTCCCCTGGCACAACTTGAGGCTGTGTCCCCTTGTTCTGTCACTGAGTGCTTGGGAGCAGAGACCAACCCCACCTGGCTACAGCCTCCCTTCAGGTAGCTGCAGACAGCAATGAGCTCTGCCCTGAGCCTCCTCTGCTGCAGGCTGCACACCCCCAGCTGCCTCAGCCTCTCCTCACAGGGCTGTGCTCCAGGCCCCTCACCAGCCTTGCTGCCCTTCTCCAAACACCTTCCAGTAGGAATGGAAAATGTGAGGGAATGGGGGGAAAGCTATATGGAATTTCCTTGCACTGGAAAATGGGTGAGATAGAGAGGTCAGATCAGTCAGATGTGTTTCAAGAGAGAAGAGAGGAGCAAAGTCACAAAACCAGGAGAGAAGCCAGCCTTTACTCAGCCAGTGTGCATCTCCTGTATTTTGGGAACAGGAGATTTGTGCATGGAGATGAAACGAAGTCTTGCCAGCATGGTCTATAAGCAGCAATACATCAGCCAGGCTGATAGTGCAGATTTAAAATGCTGAAGATCAAGCAGGATGAAGATAAAAATGATACAGTTGTTGCTGTGACAGTGACCTACATAAACCTACCTCAGCACAGCCCTAGTAGCAAATGAAATTCTGTGAGCAGAAGGACTAGTGAAGCTTGTTTGCCTGATCATTTGTGCTCTCCCTCACTAAAGACTCATTCTCCCATGTGCTCAGCAAACCCCTCTCCTTCCTCCCTGTGAGCAGAGGCTGTCCCTGTCCCTTCCTTCCTGCCCTCCAGCCCTCAGCTCTTGACAGACATTGCTCAGATCCCCTCTCAGCCTTCTCTCTGCAGCCTAAGCAGCCCCAGGGCTCTCAGCCTCTCCTCCTCAGGCAGTGCTCCAGTCCCTGCAGCATCCTTGTAGCCCTTTGTTGGACTCTCTCAGGCACATCCCTGTCCCTCTTGAACTAGGGAGCCCAGAACAGCTCTCCAGCAGATCACTTCCCAACCTGTACTTGTGCAGTTTTACTTCTGTGAATAAATACTCAAAAGCCTCTTTGCAAAACTCTGTAAAACAAGGGGACATAGGCTCAAGCTGTGCCAGGGCAGGTTCAGGCTGGATATTAGGAGGAAATTCTTCTCAGAGAAAGTGATTGGCATTGGAATGGGCTGCCCAGGGAGGTGGTGGAGTTGCCATCCCTGGAGGTGTTCAAGCAAAGCCTGGATGAGGCACTTAGTGCCATGGTCTGGTTGATTGGGTAGGGCTGGGTGCTAGGTTGGACTGGGTGATCTTGGAGGTCTCTTCCAGCCTGTTTGATTCTATGATCCTATGATTGGACAGGGCTGGGTGCAAGGTTGGGCTGGATGAGCTTGGGGGTCTCTTCCAGCCTGCTTGATTCTATGATTCTAATTTTTCTCACTAAAACATTCCAGTTAGCCTCAAAGCAGTACAGCTACACTGTTGCTAGCTATTTCTTAAGTGTTCCAGACTGTTCTCATCTGTGTGAGGTTCTCAGCACCGTTGCAAGGAACCTATTATTAAAACTGTGGCTGGTGATGAGACTCCTGAACATCAAAATTCATAAACCATATTAATGTGGAGAGAAAATAAGCCTCACCTGCAGCAGCTGCTACACTAGGAAGGTAAGGCAAGGTGAGGGCATGAAGGGAGCTTTATTCCACACTCCCCAACCCTGCAAGTTTTTGAGTTACCTTGATTTGGAGCAGCTATGCTTTCACATGTGTTTGTCACCTCACCTGTTTTATGTCTTTATGCTAAGTGGTTCATAATGTTCCTTTCATGCAAATATGCTCCCAGAGGAGGTTACAGTGGCAAAGCAATTCTGAAAAGCCACCAAATAAATTGGAAGTGCAAAGCACTGAGCTGCAGGGAGAATACTTGAGCACGTAGGACAGTGTGGAGCTGCCTGGGAGCCCAGGGGAAGGAGCTTTGGCTGATGGGGCCTGGAGGTAAGAGTCTGAAACATCTCTAATGTAGTGTCTGTGAGAGGTGGGTAGTGGCAGGGGTAATATCTGCAGGTATGGATGCAAAGGTAATGGCAAGTGTAAATTAACATGGTCAGGGGCTGGGACACCTCTGCTACAGGATAGGCTGAGGGAGCTGGGGATGAAGGCAAAGCACAGCCTGGGCTGCAGCCAAAGCAGCTCTGCCAGCAGAGCCAGAGAGGGGATTCTGCCACTGTCCTCTGCTCAGGCCTCACCTGCAGTGCTGCATCCAGCTCTGGAGCCCTCAATACAGGGAGGACCTGGAGCTGATGGAGCAGGGCCAGAGGAGGGACACCAAAATGCTCAGGGGCTTGGAGCAGCTCTGCTGCAGAGAAAGGCTGAGGGAGCTGGGGGTGTGCAGCCTGCAGAAGAGGAGGCTCTGGGCAGAGCTAATAGCAGCCTGCCAGTGCCTGAAGGGGGCTGCAAGAAGGCTGCAGAGAGACTGTTTGCAAAGGGCTGCAGGGACAGGACGAGGGCAATGGCTTCAAACTAGAGCAGAGCAGATTGAGATTGGATGTTAGGAGCAGGTTGTGCAGCAGGAGGCTGCTGGAACACTGCAACAGGTTGCCCAGGGAGGTGGGAAAAAGGACTCATCCCTGGAGATATTCAAGGTGAGGCTGGAATGGGCTGTGGGCAACCTGATCATAGAACCAACCAGGTTGGAAGAGACCTCCAAGATGATCCATTGCTCTAGTTGAGGATGTCCCTGCTGAGTGCAGAGGGGGTTGGGCTGGATGACCTTTGGAGGTCCCTTCTAACTCAGGCTATTCTCTGATTCTATGACCAAAAAAATCCAGTGCTGCAAGAAGTTGGTCCTGTAAGCATTAGGGGAATGTGTTTCCTCACTGTGTCTTGGTCAGACCAAATACTTGTCTGTGATAGGCACTCTTGTTTTTTACTTCTCTTAGCATTCCTTGAGCATGAGGCAGTCACCATTTCTGGGGTGATGACACAGAATCACAGAATTATTGAGGCTGGAGCAGACCTCTGAGATCACCAAGTCCAGCCTATGACCTAACACCACTGCATCAACTAGAGCATGGCACCAAGTGCCACATCCAGTCCTTCCTGGTGTTCCTAGTGAAGCAGAGTTCCTACTGAAGATGTCTTTTTGTTTGTTCTCTTTAGTATTACCTAATTTTTTCTGTCCCAGGCAGAAGAGAAAAATCTTGCTCTGGATGTGTTGGAAGGCAGTGGGGAGATGGAAAAAGCAGCAGAGTGCTTGTGAACATAAAGCAGCCCCTGGAGACAGTATAAAGCTGTTTACTGGAAGAACTGTTCCTTCTGTGCTCTTCAGTTGCTCCATCCTCGGGCAGCATCAGCCTGGGGGGTTTCACTGGTGTCATGGATTGGTGCAATAGAAAAGTGACCTGTTCTGCCAGCAGGCATCATCATTTAAAGCCATTCTGTAGCTGAGCCAGCTGTGAGCAGGAGGTCAGGCTGGAGACTGGGGGCTCTGCCTACCTGAACTGCCCTGCCACATTAAGGATAAAGACACACTGACATAAGCCTAACCCTAACCCAGCACCTCCACATTTTCCCAGTAACAGAGGCTCCAGCACTGGATGCAGAACTCCAGGTGGGGTCTCAGCAGAGCAGAGCAGAGGGGCAGAATCCCCTCCCTGGCCCTGCTGCCCACACTTCTGCTGCAGCCCAGGCTCTGGTTGCTCTCTGGGCTGCAAGTGCACACTGCTGGCTCCTGTTGAGCTTCTCCTCCAGCAGCACCCCCAAGTCTCTCTCCTCAGGGCTGCTCTCCAGCCTGTCCCTGCCCAGCCTACATCAGTGCTTTGGATTGCCCTACACCAGATGCAGGACCTTGCACTTGGTCTTGTTGAACTTCCTGAGGTTGGCTTCACTGCTCTTTCCCAGGTCTATGGTGTGCAAAAGGGACTCTGCAAACCTGAGCTCACTCACTCTCCCAAACCCTTATGGCTGCACCCCCACTGACACTATTATTGCTCTGGGGTGTTCTTCTTAGCTATTATGTGATGTCAGTGAGTCTTTGTTCTTAATGTGACAGGGCAGTTCAGGTGGGCAAAGCCCCCAGCCTCTCAGCCTGACCTCCTGCTCACAGCTGGCTCATCTATGAAATGGTTTTAATGATGATGCCTGCTGGCAGAATAGGTCTGAGCTTTAAAGGCAGACAAAGGCAGAAGTGCTTTAGAGAGGTTTTTTCATGTGTGTGTGAGTGTTGCACAAACAGAGCAACCTGTCTCTGGGTAGCCTCAAGGTCAAGTTAATGCATCTCACCTTTTCTCTCCCCGTTGGGTCCATGTCTGGAAGGAAAAAACCCAAAAGTGCCATCCATTTGGCTCCTGCTAACTCATGATAATGTTCAGGGACACCTGAATAGTGCTGTTGGAGCCTCCTAGTTTGAAATAATTGCTTTTAGATCTCGTGTCCCACATCCCACATGCAGATTTAATTTCATCTCAGAGGAAAGCTGCTTCCTCCTCAGCACCTGCCTTGTTTCACTGATGTATTTCCTGGGCACTTGCAAAACATGAACAAATGTATTACAGAAGCATTACCAAGGGTCTGAATGGTGTTCTGGGGTGCACTAAGATGAGTGTGACCAGCAGGTCGAGGGAGGTTCTCCTCCCCCTCTATTCTGCCCTAAAGAAGTCCCACCTCGAATACTGCAATCAGTTCTGGGCTCCCCAGTTCAAGAGGGACAGGGATCTGTGGGAGGCAGTCCAAGGGAGGGCTACAAGGATGCTGCAGGGCCTGGAGCACTGCCTGAGGTGAGGCTGAGAGAGCCCTGGGGCTGCTTAGGCTGCAGAGGAGAAGGCTGAGAGGGGATCTGAGCAATGTCTGTCAATAGCTGAGGGCTGGGGGGCAGGAAGGCAGGGACAGGGACAGCCTCTGCTCACTTGTGCCCTGCCATAGGACAAGGGGCAAGGAATGGAAACTGCAGCACAGGAAGCTCCAGCTCAACATGAGCAAGAACTTCTTGAGTGTAAGGGTCCCAGAGCCCTGGCACAGGCTGCCCAGAGAGGCTGTGGAGTCTCCTTCTGTGGAGCCTTTCCAGCCCTGTCTGGATGTGTTCCTGTGTGCCCTGTGCTGGATTCTCTGCTCCTGCTCTGGCAGGGGGGTTGGAATGTCAGGTCTGCAGAGGTCCCTTTCAGCCTCTAACATCCTGTGACCCTGTGATCCTGAAGTCTTGGGGCGCTTTAATTCCCTAAGAGGCATTTTCTCTTGCTGCCAGTGCCGCTGTGAGCATTTACAGCCCTTGAATGCCATCCAGTGGCGGAAAGGGAGGGCATCTCCCAGCCTGCTGACACACTGCCTGCAGCTGCTGCAAGTTTGCACAGGAAATGATGTTTACATTAACAGCCTATCATTCTTGTGCCCTATTTGGAGTCAAATCAGAAGCCACACAAATGTGTTTAGATATGGCAGAGTCTGTTCCAGGTCTGCTTAATTGTCTGGGCACCATGTGAAGCTTTGGCAACGAGGATGGAAAGTGTTTGTCTTTGGTTGCCTGGCAGAAAGGGATCTGGGGATTCTAACAGGCAGCTGAATAGGAGCCAGCAGCATGCCCAGGCAGACAAGAAGGCCAATGGCATCTTGACTGGGATTAGAAATACTGTGTCCAGCAGGAGCAGGATGGGGATTGTCCCCTTGGACTCAACTCTGGTGAGCCCACACCTCCCTGGAGGTGTTCAGGACCAGGTTGGGTGAGGTC
Source organism: Pogoniulus pusillus (assembly GCF_015220805.1). Taxonomy (NCBI): domain Eukaryota; kingdom Metazoa; phylum Chordata; class Aves; order Piciformes; family Lybiidae; genus Pogoniulus; species Pogoniulus pusillus. The sequence goes on from NC_087294.1 coordinate 14,459,203, forward strand.
TTGAGCAACCTGTTCTAGTGGGAGGTGTCCCTGCCTATGGCAGGGGGGTTGGAACTAGATGAGCTTTGAGATCCCTTCCAACCTAAACCATTCTATGGTTCCATAAACTTTCCCAGCCACCAAATTTGCATAGCTGCAGTCTGTGGGCGAGACATCAGCAGAACAGGGAGGAAGATTCATCAGGTAAAAAGTAGTGTTCAGAGGCTGCTGCAAAGAACAGTGATGGTTTCCCCCAGCCCTGCCACCTCTTTGTCCAGGAGGAAAAGCAACATGCTCCAGTTGCAGCACGGGAGATCCAGGCTAGAGAGTGAATAAAGCTTTCTGTTGCTAAAGGAAATGAGGCAGGGAGGTAGGCTGGCTGAGGATGATGAGGCACCTCTGTCACTGGAGGACCCCAGGAACGAAGGAAGCAAACATTTGTCAGCAGTGACATGGCTGTAGGTGAGCCTGATTTGAGGCTAGGAAATGGATGAGCCCCTTCCAGCCTTATGATCTGCTGTCTGGCTGAGATGGATTACCTGCTGTGGACAAGTCTGCTGGCATCAACACCAGAGCAATGTGCTTGTTAGGCTGTTAGACCTCTATGGGGACAAATAGCAAGCCTGACAGCCAGGAGCTTAACCCTTTCATGTTTGGCTGAGGTTAGTCCCTTAAAATGAAGTGAGGGATTGGGAAATCTGTTTAGGAAGCCTAATTTGAAAGGTTTGAGTTTAAGACCTGATGCAGAGCTTGTGCTCTGCTCTGGTGAGGCCACACCTCGAGTACTGTGTTCGGTTTTGGGCACCTCAATGCAAGAGAGATGTGGAGGTGCTGGAGCCAGTGCAGAGGAGGGCAAGGAAGCTGGGGAAGGGCCTGGAGAGTAAATGTGATGAGGAGAAACTGAGTGAGCTGGGGCTGGTTAGTGTGGAACAGAGGAGGGTGAGGGCAGAGCTCATTGCTGGCTGCAGCTACCTGCAAGGAGGTTGTGGAGAGGCTGCTGCTGGGCTCTGCTCACAGAGAGTTAGGGATAGAACAAGTGGGAATGGCCTCCAGCTGTGACTGGGTAAGTTTAGATTGGACATCAGAAAACAGTTTTTCATGGCAAGAGTGGTCAGGGACTGGAATGAGCTGCCCAGGGAGGTGGTGGAGTCACCAACCCTGGATGTGTTTAGGGGTGGTTTGGCTGTGGTGCTTGGGGCTGTGGTTTAGGGTGCACCTTGTAGAGCAGGGTTCTGGGTTGGGCTTGGTGATCCTGAGGGGCTTTGCCAACCTGAGTGTTCCTGTGATTGTGTGACCTAATGTCACAGACTGGGTCACACAGCTCTACACTCTCTGAAGAACTGGGGTGGGAGGGTGCAGGTTATTTTTAAGTGTAGCTTATGCTTGATTTAGGTAGGACCTGAGCTGCACAAGACAGATCCCTGTAAACTGAAGCAGCCTCCTGACTCTGCCCTGTGCGTGGTGCCCCTTCCTCATGTGCTCCTTGTGCTTCCTCTCCTGGCTTTCCCTCTCTTGCCAGGCTTTGGGCAAGTGGTGTGGTGCATCCCTTACAGGAGCTGCGTGCACCAAATCTGCAGCCAAGGTGGTTAGCTGCCTGGCAAGGACCCTTCTCAGGGTCCAGTCTGCTTCCACCCTCTCAGCACCTGCTTGCCTTGGCTTCCCCACAGCGTGTGCGAAGCAGGGCTTGGGCAGGGTGACCCAGGCAGGCTCCTTGGCTCTGGCTGGTTTTGTGTCGGCAGCAGCTGGCCTTCAGGCACCAAACTGTGCTTGGCAGCATCAGGTGGGAAGTGACAACGCGGCCCCCGCGATTGCTGGGACCAGCAAGCGGCAGCATCACTGCACCCTAGGTGTCACTGTAGCTACGCGCCTGAGAGGGGCACCAAGGCTCCAGCGCACACCAGCCTGCGCTCTGCCAGCCGTGTCTCGGGGTGGCAGTGGGCCCTGGGGCCGCGGTGCACGCAGGACATGTTCCTCCCGTGACTGCAGCAAGCAGCAAGGGCAAGGGCAGAGTCTGGCACCTGGGAAAGAACAACCCCGCGAAGCAGCATAGGCTGGGGACTGACCTGCTGGAAGGCAGTGAAGGGGAAAAGGACCTGGGGGAGCGAGCAGGAGCCAGCAGTGTGCTCTGCTGGCCAAGAAGCCCAATGCCAGTCTGGGGTGGGTTAGAAGGGCTGTGGGGAGTAGGTCAAAAGAGGTTCTCCTGCCCCTCTGCTCTGCCCTGCTGAGGCCACATCTGGAGTCCTGTGTCCAGTTCTGGGCTCCCAGGTTCAAGAGAGACATAGAACTCCTTGAGAGAGTCCACTGCAGAGCCACAGAGATGCTGAAGGGAATGGAACAGCTCTGCTAGGAGCAGAGCCTGAGGGAGCTGGAGCTGTGCTGCTGGCAGAGGAGCAGCCTGAGGGGGGACTTCGTCAATGGTTCTAAAGATGTGCAGGTGAGTGGCAGGAGGCTGGAGCCAGGCTCTGCTGGGTGATGCCAGTGCCAGCACAAGGGGCACTGGGTGGGAGCTGAGGCATAAGAAATTCTGTGGAAACATGAGGGAAATGTTGTCCCTGTGAGGGTGACAGAAGCCTGGCAGAGGCTGCCCAGGGGGGCTGTGGAGTCTCCCTCTCTGGAGCTATTCCAGAGCTGCCTGGATGTGTTCTGTGTGATCTGCTCTGGGTGCTGCTGCTCTGGCAGGACTGGCTGAGCTTTGGAGGCCCCTTCCAGCCCCTGGCATTCTGTGATTCTGTGAGCATTAGGAGCTTACTATGAAGAGTTGGCACTGAAGAATGTGATGCTTCTGTGCCTGGTCAAGGACAGGTATAAATGAGGAATTGCCACAGACAAAAATCAAAGTTCAGGAGCTGTTTCCAAATCCTTCATGACATCAGCAAATGAAGCTGCCAAAGACTGGTGCCAGCTTGGCCAAGGTTTTTATTTCCCTGAGAGGAGAGGTAATTTGTGATTGAGCTAAATTGGAAGTAACCAATCCTTTGACCTTGAATCTGGTGGCATTTGTTGGGAAACAGAGTTCCATGCTTAGCTAATGACTTCATTAGGAAAGCCACAGTCAGATGGCAGTGAATGGTGAGGCTTTATTTAACAGGCAAGCAGGAAAGTTGCCATCCATCTGCTTTGGGTTTTTTTTTTCCTTCTCCTGTTAATTGCTTCTAAATATTAAAATTGAGTGCAGTCTTCAACTTGATTGGTAGTTTGAGTGGAAACTGGGGCAGATCAGCTAAGATGCAGAAGAAAGGTACTAGCAATAATGAAGAGGAGGAAGTTGTTCAGCATCAGTGGTGAGAGCCTGGAATGGGTTCCCCAGGGAAGTGGTTGAGGCCCCAGCCCTAGAGGTGTTTGAGGCCAGGCTGGATGAGACTCTGGCCAGCCTGATCTAGTGGGAGGTGTCCCTGCCAATGGCAGGGGGGTTGGAACTGGCTGATCCTTGTGGTCTCTTCCAACCCTGACTGATTCTATGATTCTAAGGTGCAGCTTTTGTGTATTGCTGCTGTTGTAGCTGCCTCTGAAATATTCCTACCTACCTACAGCAGCTGTGGAGCTCATGTTCACTGTTTCTGGCCCTCCAGCTACACAGAATCACAGAACCTTAGAGGTTGGAAGGGACCTCCAGAGATCATCCAGGCCAACCTCCCTGCCAAGGCAGCATCACCCAGGGTACTCCACACAGGAATGCAGCCAGGAGGGGTTGGAAAGTCTTCAGAGAAGGAGACTCCACAACCTCTCTGGGCAGCCTGCTCCAGGGCTCTGCCACCCTCACTCCAAACAAGTTTCTCCTCCTCTTGAGCTGAAACCTTCTCTGCTCCACTTGGCATCCATTGCTCCTTGGCTTCTTGCTGTGCAGCACCCAACAGAGCTTGGCCCCCTCCCCTTGGCCCCCACCCCTCAGCTGTTTGCACACATTGCTCAGATCCCCTCTCAGCCTTCTCTGCTCCAGACTCAACAGCCCCAGGGCTCTCAGGCTCTCTGCACAGGGGAGATGCTCAAGTGCCCCACTCATGCTCCTGGCTCTCTGCTGGACTCTCTCCAGCAGGTCCCTGTCTCTCCTGAGCTGGGGAGCCCAAACCTGGACACAGCATTGCAGCTGTGGTCTCAGCAGGGCAGAGCAGAGGTGGAGCAGAACCTCCCTAGCCCTGCTGGCCACACTTTTCCTGATGCCCCTCAGGATGCCATTGGCTGTGTTGCCCACAAGGGCACATTTTTGGCTGTTTGACAGCAGCTGAACAGGAGCCAGCAGTGTGCTCAGGTGGCCAAGAAGGCCCACGGCATCCTGGCCTGGATCAGGAGCAGTGTGGCCAGCAAGACCAGGGAGGTCATTCTGCCCCTGTGCTCAGCACTGCTCAGGTCACACCTTGAGTGCTGTGTCCAGTTCTGGGTCCCTCATTTTAAGAAAGATGTTGAGGTGCTGGAAGGTGCCCAGAGAAGGGCAGCAAGGCTGGGGAGGGGCCTGGAGCACAGCCCTGTGAGGAGAGGCTGAGGGAGCTGGGGGTGTGCAGCCTGCAGCAGAGGAGGCTCAGGGCAGAGCTCATTGCTGTCTGCAGCTGCCTGCAGGGAGGCTGTAGCCCGGTGAGGGTTGATCTCTTCTGCCAGGCAGCCAGCACCAGAACAAGGGGACACAGCCTGAAGTTGTGCTGGGGGAGGTCTAGGCTGGATGTTAGGAGGAAGTTGTTGTCAGAGAGAGTGATTGGCATTGGAATGGGCTGCCCAGGAAGGTGGTGGAGTCCTCATCCCTGGAAGTGTTTAAAAAGAGTCTATGTGAGGCACTTGGTGCCAGGGGTTAGTTCATTAGAAGGTGTTAGGTGATAGGTTGGACTCGATGATCTCAAAGGACCTTTCCAGCCTGGTTAAAGCTGTGGTTCTGTGTGTCCTTGTCTGCTCTGCAGCAGCCACCTTGTCTGGAGAGAAATTATGCACAACCCTTCCCCTGCATTAGCAATGTCTGTTGAGTTTGCAGCAAGAATAAATACAATTACTCTGCAGCAGCTCTTAAAGTGCTGCTTTTAATTTTAATTCCTAGCTATGGTTTTGGTTCCCCACACACCTCCAATAGCATATGTGCTCTGGGGAGCTGCTGTGAGATTGTTACAGATCAACAGGGTCAGGCTACCTGTAGTCTTTAATCTTAAAGTGTACCTTTAATCTTCCCCAGCTTTAATTGACACTTTCCACCTCCAACAAGATGCTAAAAGGAAAAGGCATAATGGACCTCTGGGCTTCCTCCCTAGGAGATATTTTCAGTGGCTGAGATTATTTTTCTCTTTTCTTTTGATATTTTCATCAAATCATAGAGTCTGGGTTGGAAGAGACCTCCAAAGGTCATGCAGTCCAACCCCCTCTGCACTCAGCAGGGACAGCCTCAACTACAGCAGGTTGCCCACAGCCACATCCAGCCTCACCTTCAGTATGTTCAGGCATGGGGACACAACCACCTCCCTGGGCAACCTGTTGCAGTGTTCCAGCAGCCTCCTGCTGCACAACCTGCTCCTAACATCCACTCTCAATCTGCTCTGCTCTAGTTTGAAGCCATTGCCCTCGTCCTGTCCCTGCAGCCCTTTGCAAACAGTCTCTCTGCAGCCTTCTTGCAGCCCCTTCAGGCACTGGCAGGCTGCTGTTAGCTCTGCCCAGAGCCTCCTCTTCTTTAGGCTGCACACCCCCAGCTCCCTCAGCCTGTCTCTGTAGCAGAGCTGCCCCAACCCCCTGAGCATTTTGGTGTCTCTCCTCTGGCTCTGCTCCATCAGCTCCATGTCCTTCCTGTGCTGAGGGATCCAGAGCTGGATGCAGTACTGCAGGTGAGGTCTGAGCAGAGCAGAGCACCTAACATTTATGTTAGGTAGTATATAACATATTAATGTAGTAACAAACACAACACATTGATGTAGTACCTAACATAGTCATGTCAGGTAGTAAGGAACCTAAAGGTAACTGGAAGAGGCAGCTGTGACAATAGCTTCAGAAATGCAGCTGGAGACAAACCTCCTAAACTCAGACATGGGAAACTTGGGAGTCCTCAAAGCCCAGCGCCAGGGCAGGTGAGTAAGTGGTCGCAGACACCTCTGTCACATTCAGACTAGGTTTACATCCACTTGTGGCATTGCATCTCTCTGAAGCAGGGCTGGAATTGCTCAGCTCCACCTGGAGTTTATTGCTCAGGTGGTTACTTGCACTTCCTTGACTCTTGGTAAGAAAAATGATTATTACCTTGTAAATCTCCAAGCTGCTTTCCAGAGGCAGCTGCCGCTGCTGTTACGACGCTTTTGCTACCTCTAATATTTGTTGTGATGGATTTGGAGCTGCCAGGCTGTGGCTCGCTGGTTATTGTGTGTCAGGTTTGATGGATGTGGTGTTTCCTACAGGGTAGATCAGTACAATTCAAAAGGGATTTGACCTGGATAAAAAATGGAGAGGGGAGAAAATGATGGTGCAACCGGTAAGTAAGCGGTGTTTAAGTGGTGCTTTGGAGTTGCTAATGGACAGCAGCAGCTTCTCAGGTTTGATTTGGCTCCTTCCTAGCCTGATTTCCACAACAGCTGAGCCAGAACAGCTTAACTTTATAACACAGACATCAGGATGCAAAGGACACTATTTGAATGGGGCTCACAAGAAAGCTGCTGAGGGACATGTGGGCAGCAGGTCGAGGGAGATTATTCTCCCCCTCTACTCTGCTCTGCTGAGACCCCACCTGCAGTGCTGCATCCAGTTCTGGAGCCCTCATTACAAGAGGGCTGTGGAGATGCTGGAGAGTGTCCAGAGCAGGGCCAGGAGGATGCTGAGAGGCTGCAGCAGCTCTGCTGTGAGCACAGACTGAAAGAGTTGGGGCTGTGCAGGCTGGAGCAGAGGAGGCTCCCAGGTGACCTTCTTGTGGCCTTCCAGGATCTGAAGTGGGCTACAAAAGAGCTGGGGAGGGACTTCTGAGGCTGTGAGGGAGTGCCAGGACTGGGGAGAATGGATCAAAGCTGGAGGTGGGGAGAGTGAGGCTGGAGGTGAGGAGGAAGTTGTTGAGCAGGAGAGTGGTGAGAGGCTGGCAGGGGTTGCCCAGGGAGGTGCTTGAGGCCCCATGGCTGGAGGTGTTTAAGGCCAGGCTGGATGAGCATCTGGGCAACCTATTCTAGTGTGAGGTGTCCCTGCCCATGGCAGGGGGCTGGGACTGGCTGATCCTTGTGGTCCTTTTCAACCCTGACAATTCTATGATTCTGTGACTCTCCAGAGAAGGAGACTGCACAGCCTCTCTGGGCAGCCTGTTGTAGCTCTCTGGGCTGAAGGTTAAGTTTTCTTGCAATGCCACAGTAGAGATTTGCTGTTAGAGCTGTCATGACCCTGAAGTGTTTATTGATTTCCGAATGTGCATTCAGGGGAGTTCAGTTTATCTGCCTTTATATGACTGCAGTGCAGGGCAAGGTAGACATTTGCTTCTGAAATCAGAGAATCACAGAATCAGGCAGGGTTGGAGGGGACCACAAGGAGCAGCCAGTTCCAACCCCCCTGCCATGCCCAGGGACACCCTACCCTAGAGCAGGCTGCACACAGCCTCAGCCAGCCTGGCCTCAAACACCTCCAGCCATGGGGCCTCAGTCACCTCCCTGGGCAACCCATTCCAGCCTCTCACCACTCTCCTGCTCAACAACTTCCTCCTCACGTCCAGTCTGAAGTGAAATGAAACAAGAGGTATAGAAGTGAGTATTGTTGTGTGCTTCTCCAGTCGTTGGTTACACAGAACGCCTTCAGTGTGAGGATCTGACAGGGTGGAGGTGGTGTTGTTCCTCTGCTAACCAAAAAAGAGGAATGAAAAGACTTCTGCTCCTTTGTAGAAGAAATTTATTTCAAACCCTTTACCAGGAGTAACATTGGAGGTAAAAAAACACAGATGACAAAAGGAAGTCGTGGGCTGAGGAGAAGTCAAGCAAATAGGCCAAGACAAAATCTCCCTTTAGGAAGGGAAATGGTGCCAGAGTCCAATTATTTTGCTCATTCTTAAGGCCAGGAGTCACAGCATCATCATCATGACCATCATCAGCACCACTGTGACCATCATCAGCACCACTGTGACCACCATCAGCACCACCATGACCATCATCAGCACCATCATCATCACCACCATGACCATCATCAGCACTGCCGTGACATCATCAGCACCATCATCATCACCACCATGACCATCATCGGCACCACCATGACCATCACCAGCACTGCTGTGACATCATTAGCACTGCCATGACATCATCAGCTCCGCCGTGACCATCATCAGCACCACCATGACCATCGTCGGCACCACTGTGACCACCATCAGCACTGCTGTGACCATCATCAGCACCACCATGACCATCATCAGCACCACCATGACCATCATCAGCACCATCATCATCACCACCATGATCATCATCAGCACCATCATGATCATCGTCAGCACCACCATGACCTTCATTGGCACCACTGTGACCATCATCAGCACCATCATGACCATCATCACCACCATCACCAATCTCCCAGTACTCTCAAGCATGTTCTCGACACCTGATGAGCTTTCTAAAGGCCAGCTTGAAATCTTCATTAAAGCTCGTGTAGAGCAAAGGGTTGATCAAGGAGTTGACGTAGCCGAGCCAGGTCAAGAAGTCCGCCACTTCGGGGGAGACGGCGCAGACGTGGAGGCCCACCAGCAACTCCTTGATGAAAAAGGGCAACCAAGACAGAATGAAAGCACCCAAGATCAGCCCCAGGATGCGGGCGGCCTTCCGCTCCCGCGTGGTGGAGATCTGCTGCCGGTCGCCAGCCAGCTCCAGGTCGTTCTCAAAGGGAGGGATCCTGACGGAGGCGTTGATTTTATCCAGCTCCGCGGTGGGGTCGGAGGTGGAGAAGTCCGAGACGCAGAAGGTCTGCGTCAGCTTGCAGCTGGCGAAGGAGTTCTGGCTGTCGGTGCTGCGGTTGCTGAGGTGGCGGCTGGAGCCTCGCTTCTGGTAGAGGCTCTTTGCGGCGTGGTAGATCCTGTAGTAGAGGATGAGGATGAGCGTCAAGGGGATGTAAAAGGCGCCGAAGGTGGAATAGACGGTGTAGATGACGTGGTCGTGCTGGATGCGGCACTCGCTGGGGATGCTGACGCTGTGGTGACTTCTCCAGAACAGAGGGGGCATGGATATGAAAACGGAGATGGTCCAGACGGTGACGATCATCAGCCCCGCCCTCCTGGCCGTCCTCTTCCTGGCGTACTCGATGGCGTCGGTGATGGCCCAGTACCTGTCCAGGGCGATGACGCAGAGGTGCAGGATGGAGCAGGTGCAGCAGGTCATGTCCACGCTCAGCCAGATCTCACAGATGAAGTAGCCCAAGGTCCACTTATCGATCATGATGTAAGTGATGCTCAGGGGCATGACGAGGACTGCAACCAGGAGGTCTGTCACTGCCAGGGAGCAGATTAAGTAATTGGCTGGCTGGTGCAGCTTCTTGGTGGTGGAGATGGCCGCGATGACGGCGGAGTTCAGGAGCATAGTCAAGGTGGTGATGGTGGCCAAGGTCAGGGTGACGAGCATCTTCTCAGTGACTGTTTTTGGCTTGGCAGCCACGCTGGCTTCAGAGGTGCAGTTTGTCAGATTCATTTTCCCCTCCAGGACACACAATGAAAGAAAAGAAGAAGCTACTTCACAGAATCACAGAACCTTAGAGGTTGGAAAGGACCTCCAGAGATCATTGAGTCCAACCTCCCTGCCAAAAGCAGGATCACCCAGGGTGGTTCACACACAAATGCACCCAGGAGGGTCTTGAAAGTCTCCAGAGAAGAAGACTCCACAACCTCTCTGGGCAGCCTGTAATGAAGAGTTCCAGGTTCAGAAGTCACCCATCTTGAAGAGGGGTAGAGATGCTTCAGGTGCAGTTCTTGGGTTTCACAGTCCCACACTCAACAGAGCAGCAAAAAGCTTCCAGGCTTCCTCCTGTTCATTGCTTTCCTGGAAGAGAGAAACACAGAATATACAGAACCACAGAGAAACCTTTGGGCTGGAAAAGTCCCTCAGGATCACCAAGTCCAACTCAGAACCCTACTCTGCAAGGTGCACCCTAAACCATAGCCCCAAGCACCACAGCCAAACCACCTTGAACCCATCCAGAGTTGGGGACTCCACCACCTCCCTGGGCAGCTCATCCCAGGGTTGGCAGCTTGAGGCCATTCCCTCTTGTTCTGTCGGTGACTGTGCTAGTTTGAAGCTAGCTAGAATGTTTTGGTGAGAAGAACTAGATTACAGGCTGTGAAAGACAAACAAGGGTGATGTCTGCTTCATTCATGGGCTTGCTGAGATGTGTAAGAACAAGAATCCAAACATAGAGAAGGCATTTCATCTTGGGGCATTGCCTGAGCTGCACTTCTCTCTAGCCTCTCTGCCATCTCTTTGACTAATCCACTTTGCTTCCTAACCCCCTGGCTGAACCTCCATTCTTCCTTGGGACTGGGGTAAGGTTGGGAGGGGTGGGAGAAGGTGGAAGGGCAGTTGGGAGCCCCTCCTGGGGACTCAGGTCTCTGGGAGGGCTGTTGTGTTTCTGTATTCCCTTCTCCCATGTCTATTTCTGTCTGTAACTGTGTATACTGTAAATACCTGCTTGTTTATTGTGCTAGCTGTAAATACAAGCTTCATTCAAATTCCCAGAGCTGCTGAGTCTAGTCTGGGTGATTTCCAAAGTGTGTGTAGAGTAAACCCAAACCATTTACTGTGAGAAGAGGCCAGCACCAACCTCTACACAGCCTCCTTTCAGCCAGCCATGAGCTCTGCCCTCAGCCTCCTCTCCCACTAACCAGCCCCAGCTCCTTCAGATTTATCCTCACACATCTGCCAGTGGAGATAGAACCCCCCCACGCTGTGGCAAAAACTCCAATGCTTCTAATATTTAATTTTATTACTCAAATAAAAGCTTTGATCTGTTTTTCTCTCTCTTCTCCCCTCCTGCCTTTTTCTCCCCCTCTTCTGCATTCATAGGTCCCTGCCTTTTCCTCTCCACTTTGAGCCAGACTTCCTGCTGATGTTGTTTGGTTCTGGAGATCTCATTTAAAGTGGAAAGCTGGAATTAAGGCACCTCCAGAAGTCCCTTCCAACAAACACTTTTCATGAGATCTCTGAACTATTGATCCTAGGGGATAGTTCCTTTCCTGCTCGTTAAATGGGCTCCAGCAGATGAAGAGCAGAGGAAATTTGCCTTTTCATTTTAATTGCTGTGTTTGAAGGATCAGCTCCTCTGTATGTGCTTTGTCCAAAGGTGATTCTGTGGGGAGAAGTAACAGAGCAGCCTCTCATCAAAGGCATGCCAGCCCCTCACAGCTTTAGATCCTGCTCCTTAAGTCACAGATTCATAGAAGGTATAGGAGTACTGAATCACAGAAGCATACAATTGTCAGGGCTGGAAGACACTTTGAGGATCATGTTGCTACACCTCCCCTGCCACGGGCAGGGACACCTCACACTGGGGCAGATTGCTCCTAGCCACATCCAGCCTGGCCTTAAAAGCCTCCAGGGATGAGGGTTCCACCAATTCTCTGGGCAATCCATTCCAGGCTCTCACCACCCTCATGCTGAAGAACTTCTTCCTAACATCCAATCTGAATCTCCCCTCCCCCAGCTTGGATCCATTCTCCTCAGTCCTATCACTATCTGACACCCTCAAAAGTCCCTCCCCAGCTTTCTAGTAGCTCCCTTTAGATACTGAAGGGCTACAAGAAGGTCTCCTGGGAGCCTTTTCCACTCCAGACTGAATCATAGGACCTCCAGAGATCATCCAATCCAACCTCCCTGCCAAAGCAGCATCACCCAGGGTAGGCTGCACAGGAATGCATCCAAGATAGTTTTGAGCATCTCCAGAGAAGGAAACTCCACAACCTCTCTGGGCAGCCTGCTCCAGGGCTCTGTCACCCTCATTCTAAAGAAGTTCCTTCTCCTGTTGAGCTGAAACCTTCACTCTTCCAGTTTACATCCATTGCTCCTTGGCTTCTTGCTGCTGATGACTGAAAAGAGCTAAGTTACCCTCACCATAAAGAAGTGTCTCCACCTTAAAGAGCCTGGCACCTACATCTAGACACCCACCCCCCAGATATTTCACAGAACCATAGAATCAAGCAGGTTGGAAGAGAGCTCCAAGCTCACCCAGCCCAACCTAGCACCCAGCCCTGGCCAAGCAACCAGACCATGGCACTAAGTGCCCCAGCCAGGCTTGGCTTCAACACCTCCAGGCATGGTGACTCCACCACCTCCCTGGGCAGCCCATTCCAGTGCCAATCACTCTCTCTGGGAAGGATTTCCTCCTTCCATCCAGCCTATCCCCAACTCTCTCAGCCTGTTATTTTCCCTGTGCTTATTAATATATTGGAAACAGTGCTTAAAACCAACTCAGGTTGCCTTTAAGATGCAGCTTTCAAGTGATGTTGAAAGCTCTGTTGCAAAGGCTTAGTTGCAGACAGCACAGCAGTGCTGCTAGGAGCTTATATATAGGTTTAATTATTCCTGACATTTCAAATAGGCCACTGTGTGTGTCTTTAGAGGAGACAGACAAAAAGCATTTGCCTTGGCTTTGAGATTTCCATCACATAGTGCTCCCTGTCAGCCAGTCCAACGTGATGCAAGGTAGAAACAATAAAGAAATAAGGTTAAATATTGGTGCAGGAGTTCAGCTCTCTTTTTCCTGCATCTGGGGAGAAACAACAGCAGGCAGCAGTACAGGTTGGAGCTGCCCTGCTGGAAAGCAGCTCTGTGGAGAAGGTCCTTGGAGTGCTGGTGGGCAGCAAGTGCTGCATGGGCCAGCAATGTGCCCTGGTGGGCAACAGAGCCAATGGCAGCCTGGGGGTGTCAGGAAAAGTGTGGCCAGCAGACACAGGGAGGTTCTGCTCCCCCTCTGCTCTGCCCTGCTGAGACCACAGCTGCAATGCTGTGTCCAGGTTTGGGCTCCCCAGCTCAGGAGAGACAGGGACCTGCTGGAGAGAGTCCAGCAGAGAGCCAGGAGCATGAGTGGGGCACTTGAGCATCTCCCCTGCAAAGAGAGCCTGAGAGCCCTGGGGCTGTTGAGTCTGGAGCAGAGAAGGCTGAGAGGGGATCTGAGCAATGTGTGCAAACAGCTGAGGGGTGGGGGTCAAGGGGAGGGGGCCAAGCTCTGTTGGGTGCTGCACAGCAAGAAGCCAAGGAGCAATGGATGCAAAGTGGAGCAGAGAAGGTTTCAGCTGAAGAGGAGGAGAAACTTGTTTGGAGTGAGGGTGGCAGAGCCCTGGAGCAGGCTGCCCAGAGAGGTTGTGGAGTCTCCTTCTCTGCAGACTTTCCAACCCCTCCTGGATGCATTCCTGTGTGAACTACCCTGGGTGATGCTGCTTTGGCAGGGAGGTTGGCCTGGATGATCTCTGGAGGTCCCTTCCAACCTCTAAAGTTCTCTGATTCTGTAATTCATACATTCTAAATGCTGACCAAAGCCAGAGCTGGCAGCCTGTGAGAGGCAGCTTAGGATACTCCCTGGGGCCTTGCTTTCTACTCTGTAAGTTATCTTGGCATAAAGGATGTAGGAGATGGAAAGCTTGGAGCCTTCTCTATCCGAATAATCAGGAAGGTTTCTTCCCCTGGCTTCACTTACTGAAGAATAAGGAGTGCCCCAGGCTAGTTCTACTGGTCCCCTGGACAGCATCACAGGATTAACCAGGTTAGAAGAGACCTCTGAGATCATGGAGTCCAACCTAGCACCTAACACCTTCAAATCACTAAACCTTGGCACTAAGTGCCTCATCCAGCCTCCTTTTAAATGCCTCCAGGGGTGGGGACTCCACCACCTCCCCGGGCAGCCCATTCCAATGCCAATCACTGTTGCTGTGCAGAACTTCCTCCTACCATCCAGCCCGGACCTGCCCTGGCGCAGTTTGAGACTGTGTCCTCTCGTTCTGTCGCTGGGTTCTGCCTCTGGGTTTCTGGGTGCCTCTGGTCTGCAGTGCTGCTGCCTTTCACTCCTCACAGAATCACAGAACATTGGAGTTTGGAAAGGACCTCCAGAGGTCAGCGAGTGCATCCCCCCCTGCCAGAGCAGGAGCACCCAGGGTAGTCTGCACAGGGATGCAGAGACAGAGACTCCACAGCCTCTCTGGGCAGCCTGTTCCAGTGCTCCATCACCCTCACTGTAATGAAGTTTCTCCTCATGCTGAGGTGAAACCTTCTGTGCTCCAGTTTGCACCCACTGCTCCTTGTCTTATTACTGTGCACCCCCAAAAGGGATCTCTAGCATCTCTTCTGTAATCTTGGCTAACACCTAACACCACTAAGCTTTTGCTGGGTTGTTTTGTTTGTCTGCCTGGGAAAGTAGAGGGAGAAAGAGAGAGGTGGGAGCTTTGAGCCCCTTCTGGGCAGCTTTCTTTGCCCAGGAGGGAGTTTGGCTTTCTGTATTACTTCTTCCTTGTCTATAATTGCAAATATCTGTAAATATATTGTGTGTATCTGCCTGTAAATTTAGCTTTGCTGTAAATAGAGCTTCAGCTCACTCCCAGGCTGTCTGAGCTACTCTGGCAAATTCCAATGCGGGGGTGGGGAAGTTCCTAACCCACCACAAACCTCAATCCATCTGCTCTCCTCAGCATCATCACTCAGTGTGTGCTCCCAGCCCACAGTGATACTGGAGGACACCATGGGGTTCACACATCCTCCACAGCCACCTGGGGATGAGCTTCACGAGCAAGAGAGCTCCTGCTGCTCTTAGACATAAGTGGCATTTTGCTGCTGCTCCTCTTTCCCTTCTCTGGGAGCCCTGACAGTTCATGGCCCCACCAATTCTCCCCATCCTGAGTGGAACCTGTCATGGGGTGGTCCTGCTTGGCAGAAAGGGACCTGAGGGTTTCCCATTGGAATGGGCTGCCCAGGGAGGTGCTGGAGTTGCCATTCAAGAAAAGACTGCATGAGGCACTCAGTGCCATGGTCTGGTTGATTGGATGGGGCTGCTAGGTTGGACTGGGTGAGCTTGGAGCTCTCTTCCAACCTGGTTGATTCTATGATTGTAATGGACAGGAGCTGAATAGCAGCCAGCAGTGTGCCCAGGAGGCCAAGAAAGCCAATGGCATCCTGGCTGGGATTAGAAATGCTGTGGCCAGCAGCAGCAGGGAGGGGATTGTGCCCTTGGACTCAGCTCTGGGGATGCCACACCTCAAGTACTGTGTTCAGTTTTGGGCACCTCAATGCAAGAGAGCTGTGGAGGTGCTGGAGGCAGTGCAGAGGAGGGCAAGGAAGCTGTGAAGGGCCTGGAGAGTAAATGTGATGAGGAGAGACTGAAGGAGCTGGGGCTGGTTAGTGTGGAACAGAGGAGGCTGAGGGCAGAGCTCATGGCTGTCTGCAGCTACCTGAAAGGAGGTTGTGGAGAGGTTGGTGCTGGGCTCTGCTCACAGGGAATTAGAGATAGAACTAGGGGGAATAGTCTCAGGCTGTGACTGGGTGGGTTTAGATTGGATGTTAGGAAAAAGCTTTTCATGGAGAAAGTGGTCAGGGAGTGGAATGAGCTGCCCAGGGAGGTGGTGGATTCACCAACCCTGGATGTGTTTAGGGGTGGTTTGGATGTGGCACTTGGGGACGTGGTTTGGAATGACCCTTGTAGAGCAGGGTCATGGGTTAGACTTGATGATCCTCAGGAGCTTTTCCAGCCTGAATGTTTCTGAGATTCTGTGATGCTCTCTGATGAGCACTGCCTGTGTGCCTCTTTAATCCAGTAGAAACTGAACTGTTGTGATTCATAGAATCATGCAATCAGGCAGGGTTGGAAGCGACCACAAGGAGCAGGCAGTTCCAACCCCCCTGCCATGGGCAGGGACACCCTACCCTAGAGCAGACTGCACACAGCCTCACCCAGCCTGGCCTGAAACACCTCCAGCCATGGGACCTCAACCACCTCCCTGGGCAACCCATTCCAGCCTCTCACCACTCTCCTGCTCAACAGCTTCCTCCTCACCTCCAGCCTGACTCTCCCCACCTCCAGCTTTGCTCCATTCCCCCCAGTCCTGTCACTCCCTGACAGCCTAAAAAGTCCTTCCCCAGCTTTTTTGCAGGCCCCCTTCAGATCCTGGAAGGCCACAAGAAGGTCACCTGGGAGCCTCCTCATCTCCAGCCTGCACAGCCCCAACTCTTTCAGTCTGTGCTCACAGCAGAGCTGCTGCAGCCTCTGAGCATCCCAAGTGGCCCTAAACCTGGGCTTGCATCAACCTGCTCTGGAATCAGTGAAAGCCCACAGGCTGCCAGGTTTGCAAAGCTATTCCCAATGAAGTCCACACAGAATCACCTCCCCCTCCCCCCCTGCCCATCCCTCATGGGAAAGCTTTTCTGGTGTAGATCTTGGCACATGCAAACCAGAGACAATAATTAGTGATGATCTTCCCAACCATGCTTCCTCCCACAAGCAGTGCTCGAATGATCATTCAGAGAGGATTACTCATTTTTGTCTGCTTGCAATAAACCTCCTCACATACCTCAGGCACTGAAAGCTCCTAAGGTGCTGCTGAGCTTCAACCTGATGCGAAGTAGGACTCAAGAGCAGATTTCACTTCACCAAGCTCTCTGGGATGGTGAAATGCTCAGGTTCCTTGTGAACAGCTGGAGTAGCTGCCCACTCCACTTGTGATCACTTTCAATAGATAAGGCTCTACATTTAGAGAGAATTTGCTTTTAAGTAGACTACCAGGTGAAAAAAACCAACCCACACCTTTACAACTCCTCCTCTGTTCTCACAGCACCTTAAATCCTTAGCACCATGCATTTTAAATGTCCCTTTCACTCTACACAACATCAGAGAGTCACTGGGGCTGGAAAAGACTGCTGGGGTCAGCAAGTCCAACCACTGCCTCTATTTCACTGTGCCCACTTGTAGGTTTGGCTGTTTGGCAGCTGCTGTGCCCACTGCTGGCTGTGGCTGGTTTGCTGCTGCAGTGCCCACTGCTGGCTTTGGCTGCTTAGCTGCTGCAGTGCTCACAGCTGGCTTTGGTTGCTTAGCTGCTGCAGTGCCCACAGCTGGCTTTGGCTGTTGTGCTGCTGCAGTGCCCACAGCTGGCTTTGGCTGTTGAGCTCTGCACTTCCCTTTTGCTCTGCTGAGTGGTTCAGCAAGGCACACAGGCAGGCAGGCAACAAAAGAGCGCAGATGCCGAGTATGGGAGGATCCTGGAGCCTTCCTCCCACTGCTCAAACTTCCATTCAGACTATTTATTCATTGACTGTATGACTAAGACTTGAAAGGAGATAAAATACAGGTAGGAGGACAGCTTGGATAATGAGCTCTCATATCAGACACTGGCAGCGAGGCTCTGCAGTCGCTCCCCTTAGCTCCTAGGGGGGAGGGCAAAGGGAGGTGCTGCTTCCAGCCTGCCCCCAAAGAACAGCTCTGGAGACGAAGCTTGGCTGGTGGATGGCCCAGGGACAGATATTGATGAAGCAGGTTAGGAAGGTTTAACAGCAAAATGAAGCCCTGCAACATTTGCTCTCCCTCTGGCAGGTGGAGAGCAGATCTACTCCTCACATCCAGCCACGGTTGCCCTTCGCTTCACAGAGCCACCCAAACCAGCAGGCAAAGTTCCTGTTCATCCCACAGCTGAGCCCAACACCAGCTCAGGGCACCTGAGGCTACTGTGGCTCAGCAGGGCTGGGCAAGAGATGGGCATGAGTAGCAGCCACAGAGCTCCAGTGGAAAGGCAGCAGCCAAGAGCCTGTCAGGGTCTTGTGGGCCCATGAAGGGATGCTGGAAGTTGAGGGGACCTTTGCCCTCCTGAGGCATAGGTACTGTGCAGGGACACTACAGCAGCCCAGTGCCCTGCCTGGCAGGGAAAGAAGAGCATCCTGATCCTGAGCATGGAAGTCCATTCCAAGTGCAGGCTCTGCTGGAGCCACACCACTTGGTCAGCCAGGGAGCAGCTAAGATGCAGCTCCAACCATAGCAAGTGGCAGCTAAGATGCAGCTCCAACCATAGCAAATGCCAGCTAAGATACAGCTCCAACCATAACAATTGCCAGCTAAGATACAGCTCCAACCATAGCAAATGCCAGCTAAGATACAGCTCCAACCATAGCAAATGCCAGCTAAGATGCAGCTCCAACCATAGCAAATGCCAGCTAAGATACAGCTCCAACCATAGCAAATGCCAGCTAAGATGCAGCTCCAACCATAACAATTGCCAGCTAAGATACAGCTCCAACCATAGCAAATGCCAGCTAAGATGCAGCTCCAACCATAGCAAATGCCAGCTAAGATACAGCTCCAACCATAGCAAATGCCAGCTAAGATGCAGCTCCAACCATAGCAAATGCCAGCTAAGATGCAGCTCCAACCATAGCAAATGCCAGCTAAGATACAGCTCCAACCATAGCAAATGCCAGCTAAGATGCAGTTCCAACCAGGTCTAGGCTGGATGTTAGGAGGAAGTTGCTGGCAGAGAGAGTGATTGGCATTGGAATGGGCTGCCCAGGGAGGTGGTGGAGTGGCCGTGGCTGGAGGTGTTGAAGCCAAGCCTGCATGGGGCACTTAGTGCCATGGTCTGGTTGGTTGGCCAGGGCTGGGTGCTAGGTTGGGCTGGATGAGCTTGGAGCTGTCTTCCAGCCTGGTTGATTCAATGAATCTCTCTGCAGGGCTCTGCTACCCTCCAACAGCTCCACAGCTGCTCCTAGCTTGGTGTCATCTGCAAACTTCCTGATGCTGGACTCGATCTCCTGGTCCAGATCATCAATAAAGACATTGAACAGGCCTGAGCCCAGCACTGCTCCTTGTGTGGGAATGGAGCCATTTGTGTTGACATGGAGCCCTTCACTTTGCACAAGCTAAATGTCACTGTACACACAGTGCTTCTCCAGCCAATATTTGTTTCTTGCTGCTCTTCTGTGCCAGGAGCCTGATGTTGGTGAGGTTAATTCAATCTTCACACGACTTGGCTCTGCACACATCTGCTCTGCAATTCATAAAGGCCCCCAAACAAACAGCTTTGTCAGACTGGAACTCAATAGTAGTGTATTAAGGACTTCCAAGCTTCATCTGAGAGCCTTGGAAAATCAATGGGGATATTTCCACTGTGAGCAGAGGATTTCAGATGAAGCCTTAGTGGATATTATGCCAAACAGCTGGCTGATGAAAGGAAGCAGATGGCTCAGGCAATGGCTCTAGGCTTGCTCCAAGTGGGAAATTCTCTATGACAGAACAAATGGTTTCATGGCAGCAGAAGGTGCTGTGGGTCCTTACACATGCTTGAGAGCTGCCTCATGTTGGGGAAAAGCACTGGGATGGTGGTGGGAGAGTGGTGCTGGGGACTGCCAGATCCAGACAGCCTGAGAGCTGGGGGAAGTTCAGTAAGGACAAGAGCTGGGTCCTGCATCTGGAGAGGAGTAACAACAGGCAGCAGTCCAGGTTGGGGCTGGAAAGCAGCTCTGTGGAGAAAGGCTTTGGAGTGCTGGTGGGCAGCAAGTTCTGCATGGGCCAGCAATGTGCCCTGGTGGCCAAGAAAGCCAATGGCAGCCTGGGCTGCATGAGGAAAAGTGTGGCCAGCAGGGCTAGGGAGGTTCTGCTCCACCTCTGCTCTGCCCTGCTGAGACCACAGCTGCAATGCTGTGTCCAGGTTTGGGCTCCCCAGCTCAGGAGAGACAGAGACCTGCTGGAGAGAGTCCAGCAGAGAGCCAGGAGCATGAGTGGGGCACTTGAGCATCTCCCCTGCAAAGAGAGCCTGAGAGCCCTGGGGCTGTTGAGTCTGGAGCAGAGAAGGCTGAGAGGGGATCTGAGCAATGTGTGCAAGCAGCTGAGGAGTGGGGGTCAAGGGGAGGGGGCCAAGCTCTGTTGGGTGCTGCACAGCAAGAAGCCAAGGAGCAATGGATGCAAAGTGGAACAGAGAAGGTTTCAGCTCGGGAGGAGGGGAAACTTCTTTGGAGTGAGAGTGACAGAGTCCTGGAGCAGGCTGCCCAGAGAGGCTGTGGAGTCTCCTTCTCTGGAGCCTTTCCAGCCCTGTCTGGATGTGTTCCTGTGTGCCCTGAGCTAGATTGGATGCTCCTGCTCTGGCAGGGGGGACCTCTTTGGGTCCCTTCCCAACCCCTGACATCCTGTGAGCCTGTGACAACCCTCAAGAGCTGCCCCAACCTGTCTGTGCCTCCTCAGCAGCCCTTACAGGAGGCTGCAGCTGTGGGCAGCTGGGGGCTGGTGCTGCCCTCCTGCTTGCCCACTCTTTGTGGGGACAGTTGGGCCACAGTGTCCCTCGTGGCTCTACCCTCAGTGCTGAGGCAGCAGCTTCGCCCGGGAGGCAGGACGGAGGGTGAGAAGCAGCTGAGGGCACTGCACCTCTCTGTTGCCTCAGAGGTGCTGGTGGCAGGGACTCTTCAGCTGGGAGAGCATCTCTCAAGGCTTGCAAAAGGGAGGCTGAAACAGTCTGGATGGCTGCAGGTTGCCATAGCAGATTAAACATACCAGAAGAGTCGACAGTAGATGTGTGCATCAGACCTTCACATCCAAGTCATTCAGTGGTGCCCTGTGCACAGCTCAGCTGAGCTGCCCAAACTCCTCCTGCCCAGGTCCTGTCCAGAGGATAGATCCAGCAGGAGTTGGCAGGAGCTGGAAATGTGCTCTGGAGGCTGTTCCAGCAAGGTTAAAGCAGCAGCTGGAGCCCCTACTCCTGGCTACCTTTGGTCACCTCAGCGCTGCTGGTGCTCTGGGAAGGAAATGCCAACCCAGAGCAGGGCTGAGGTTCTGTGGAGGTTGTCCAGCAAGCCTTCCTCTCAACGGCCAGCTGAGAGGTGCTCCATGACACTGTGATACTGTGATACCTTTCACAGGGCCTTGATGTGCTCCTCACACCTCGAGGTCTGCTAGCGGAGACAGTGCCCTCCTGCGTGCTGCACTGCTGGGGGAGCCACTGCCTGCTTTACCCACTGCTGGAGGGTGGCACTCACACCTCGGGGCCGCAGGAGGTAAAGCAGTTCAGGGGTTGATGGTAGGTGTCCAGCTGCAGGAATGCTTGTGCTGCTCCTCACCCTTCCTCTGCACTCACCTCTGATGGATGACTGCTCCTGGATGAGCTCGCTAATGGCTCCAGTGACAGCTGCTCTCCCCACTGATCCCGCAGCACCCCATTAAGGCTGCCTCAGAACCCTGATGGCTTCCCATTCACTCAATTATTTAACTGCTTTAATGTTTTAAACGCCTCAGAATACCTCCCAAGCCCGACGTGACCTCTTGCTGCTCTGTGCCAGGCGCTGACCTGGAGCAGGCTTCTCTCCTGGCACACACTGCCCCTAACACCCAGCACCTTCAGAGAGAGGTGCTCCCGAGCCAAGCAGCATGCTAAGAGCTTTTCTCCTCGGGTGATTTATCCAAGTGCCTGTTTGCTCCCACATGCTGAGAGTGGATAATAGCAGTTCTCAATCAGAGGTAGAATTGCTGACCCTCTTGTCTGTGCAAAATTTAGTGCAGGGGAAAAAAACCCTCACACACACACACAAAATCCCCTTTAATGCTGCTGCTGTACTGCTGATTTACTATAGCTTGGCACATCTTCATCCCTGCACTCCTGTGCAGCACTGCTGTATTGATTAGGTGCTCTGGTCCATAGAGAGTCATGGAACCGACAGGGCTGGAAGGGACCTCCAGGAGCACAGGATGTCAGGAGTTGGAAGGGACTCAAAGAGATCCACCAGTCCAACCCCTTGCCAGAGCAGGAGCACCCAGCCCTGGCCAAGCAACCAGACCATGGCACTAAGTGCCCCATCCAGGCTTTGCTTGAACAACTCCACGGACAGCAACTCCACCACCTCCCTGGGCAGCCCATTCCAATGCCAATCACTCTCTCTGGCAAGCAGTGATTTGCTTATGTATTTCCTCAAAGCTGGAAGCTGTTGCAATTATTTTGCACAGGATGTTGGAGTAGTCTTAAAAACAAACAAACCAACCCACAACTGAGCATCATCATCATCATCATCATCATCATCATCATCATCAGCCACTCTTGCTTCAAGTTACTGACACTTTGGTGCCTGCCTGCAGCTCCAACCTGCACAGACAACACAGCATTCCCTCTCTCCAGCTGTGCTCACCCCAAGGCCTTTTGTGAGCACTTTTTAGCTGGAGTCTGCTGCAGTCTGTCAGTCTAAAAGGGCAGAGAGCTGCTTCTTTACAGTTCTCTGTCCCCAGTCATCTCCTGAACACAATTAATTGATGGGAACAGTGGAAGCAGAAAATGGGGCAGCATTAGACTTTCATATATTCACCTACAAGGTAATTTTTAGCTGACATAGATGAACTCTGATGGATTATGTAGGGGTAAATGATATGCTTCAAATTACATGAGGTAGTGATGGAGTGGTTTGTCCAAATCACTGTAGGCTCCTTATCTGAAAAGGTCTTCTGACAACACTCTTGGGTACTTAATCAAACACAGGCTGGTTTGCAGAGGCTGTCAGCACATGTGGCTCACTGCCTAAATTGCTCCATCTGTACAGTGAGAGTAACTCAAATGTCAGCAAGTCTGGGATCAAGGCACCCTTTATCGGAATGCCTGCCCCCTGAAGCCTCCAGCAGATGGATGAAATTACCCCTCAGGTGCCTCAAGTGCAGTCTGAGCCCCATCAAGTGCTGCTTGCTCCTCGTGGCACTTCAGGGCATCGTTAGCAGACAGCAGTGTTTGCTCTTAAGATACAGTTCTGGCCAAAGATTGAACTCTTTCTACAGGGAATGGCTTCAGTCTGCCTCTGTGTGCCTCTTCTGGGGCCACATGGAAGTTCTGCTGTCACACTGGCTCCACTTACAGACATGCAAGTCCATATCCTCTTGATATCACAGAACCACAGAGTGTCAGGGGCTGGAAGGGACCCCCAAAGCTCAGCCAGTCCAACCCCACTGCCACAGCAGCAGCACCCAGAGCAGAGCACACAGGAACACATCCAGGCAGCTCTGGAATAGCTCCAGAGAGGGAGACTCCACAGCCCCCCTGGGCAGCCTCTGCCAGGCTTCTGTCACCCTCACAGGGAAAAAAAAACCTCTCGTGTTTCCATGGAACTTCCTCTGCCTCGACTCCCACTCAGTGCCCCTTGTGCTGTCCTTGGGCATCACCCAGCAGAGCCTGGCTCCATCCCTGTTTGAGAGACAGCATCATCTTGTCCTTGAGGAGGAAGCACGAGGCAGAAACAGACAAGTTTGGCTCCTTAGCTTATGTTTGTCACCTGAGGCCCCAGGAAAACACAAGCTGAGTGCAACTGATGCTCTTAGGAGCAGTGTTTTGAGTAAAAGCACACTGCACAGATGTTGACAAGCAGGTATCTCAGAGGTATACTCTACACAACTGAGCAAAATTGGTATTCATCACACAATGATATGAGGAGGCCATCAAACAAAACACATAAGTGGCAGGCTCAAAAGGAGCTAGAAAATGTGTTCTTCACTTTGAATTCTGCACTGCAGCACAGAGGGGAAACAAAAACTGGGGAAAAAAATGAGAAAAAGAAACCTTGAAATGCCTCAGGTTTCTTTAGAACAGGACCAGTACTGCAGAACCTCATCTGAGATCAGAGTCACTGATGTGAGGGGCTGGAAGGGACCTCCAAAGCCAGTCCAACCCCCCTGCCACAGCAGCAGCACCCAGAGCAGATCACACAGGAACACATCCAGGCAGCTCTGGAATAGCTCCAGAGAGGGAGACTCCACAGCCCCCCTGGGCAGCCTCTGCCAGGCTTCTGTCACCCTCACAGGGAAAAAAAATTCCTCCTCATGTTTCCATGGAACTTCCTCTGCCTCAGCTTGCACCCAGTGCCCCTTGTGCTGGCACTGGCATCACCCAGCAGAGCCTGGCTCCAGCCTCCTGCCACTCACCTGCACATCTTTAGTAACCATCCATGAGGTCCCCCCTCAGGCTCCTCCTCTGCCAGCAGCACAGCCCCAGCTCCCTCAGGCTCTCCTCCTAAGGAAGATCTTCCATTCTCTTAACCATCTTTGTGGCTCTGCACTGGCCTGATCTAGGGAAGGGTTTCCCTGCTCATGGCAGGGGGGTTGGAACTGGCTGCTCCTTGTGGTCCCTTCCAACCCTGACTGATTCTATGATTTTTGATATTTTGGGGTACTTTGGGCTCCCCAGCTCAGGAGAGACAGGGACCTGCTGGAGAGAGTCCAGCAGAGAGCCAGGAGCATGAGTGGGGCACTTGAGCATCTCCCCTGTGCAGAGAGCCTGAGAGCCCTGGGGCTGTTGAGTCTGGAGCAGAGAAGGCTGAGAGGGGATCTGAGCAATGTGTGCAAACAGCTGAGGGGTGGGGGCCAAGGGGAGGGGGCCAAGCTCTGTTGGGTGCTGCACAGCAAGAAGCCAAGGAGCAATGGATGCAAAGTGGAGCAGAGAAGGTTTCAGCTCAAGAGGAGGAGAAACTTGTTTGGAGTGAGGGTGGCAGAGGCCTGGAGCAGGCTGCCCAGAGAGCTTGTGGAGTCTCCTTCTCTGCAGACTTTCCAACCCCTCCTGGCTGCATTCCTGTGCAGACTACCCTGGCAGAGGGCTTGGGCTGGCTGACCTCTGGAGGTCCCTTCCACCCTCCAAGGTTCTGTGGTTCAGTAAACTGCTGCTAGCTTTTGAAATAACTGTATCTTTTTTAATTCATTCCCCCCCCCCCCTTCCCTCTTGACCAATGCCTGTTGAGTGCCTGCCTAGGAAACAATAGCTTGGTTGTGAAATAATGGGAATTTCATCCATGGAAATGCCACCCTCGCATCAAAACCATCACACAGCTCACAGCTGCACGGTTCCTGGGTATAAATCTGTCAGTAAACAAGGACTACTGTGCTGTGGCTCTTCACCTCAGGGAAATGTTTTATTAAAGAGTTGATTAGAATGTGCTATACACTAGCAAGCAGAAAAAGTGATTAAATTAAGTTGCAAAAGCCCAGAAGGCAAATCCCAGCCTGGGCTGCAGCCAAAGCAGCTCTGCCAGCAGAGCCAGAGAGGGGATTGTGCCACTGTCCTCTGCTCTGCTGAGACCTCACCTGCAGTGCTGCATCCAGCTCTGGAGCCCTCTGCACAGGAAGGACATGGAGGTGATGGAGCAGGGCCAGAGGAGGGACACCAAAACGCTCAGGGGTTGGGAGCAGCTCTGCTGCAGAGACAGGCTGAGGGAGCTGGGGGTGTGCAGCCTGCAGAAGAGGAGGCTCTGGGCAGAGCTCATTGCTGTCTGCAGCTCCCTGAAGGGAGGCTGTAGCCAGGTGGGCTTGGGCTCTGCTGCCAGGCACCCAGCAACAGAACAAGGGGACACAGCCTCAAGCTGTGCCAGAGCAGGTTCAGGCTGGATGTTAGGAGGAAGTTCTTCAGAGCAAGAGTGGAATGGGCTGCCCAGTGAGGTGGTGGAGTCCCCAACCCTGGAGGTGTCTAAGAGGAGGCTGCATGTGGCACTTGGTGCCCTGGGTTAGTTAATTGGAAGGTGTTAGGTGATAGGTTGGACTTGATGATCTTAGAAGTCTTTTCCAACCTGGTTAATGCTGTGATTCTGTGATCTATTTGCTCCAGTGGGCATCTACAGTGCCTAGGAGACATGGGCAAGACCCCAAAGTCCACTCAGTGAATTTACTCAGAGAGCAGGGAAAATTGGCATGACATTTTCCTTCTGATACACTGCTGCCATTTGGCCAAGCCCTTACTTCCCCCCTGGACCTGAGATCTGGACTTGTCTGTGCTCTAGATTTAAGCTTCCCTGGCACACTTCACCCTCTGGACCTGAGATCTGGACTTGTCTGCGCTCTAGATTTAAACCTCCCTGGCACACACAAAGCAGTACCTTAACATGAGCCCTAAGCTCAGCTCCCTCCCTGAGCTTGGCTGTCCCCAGGGCAGGGCCAGGATGTTCTCAGCTCCCCGGTTCTTTTGGGCAGGCTCCTCTGCCAGCACTTATTAAGAGGAACAGTTAACACAAATGGCATGAGGATCCATTTCCAGACACCCTCGAGGTGCTTTTCACCAGCAAGCTCACAAAGTTGCAAATGCCTCCACCAGTAAATCCCAGTCCACCCATCTGTCACCCACCCACATAGCCAGCTTGCCTCAAAGCAAGCTGTGCTTGTGCTTGCCCCTGTGTGCAGCTGTTCTGCTTCTCTTCAGGATCAGTTTTTCCCTCCTGTATGATAGATGCACTCTAGGTAAATATTTTCCTCTTCTGCTTTGTTCTGGCAATGTGTTTGAAAACAGCCCCTGCATTGCCAAAGACTTGGGGGGAGAGAATCTGACAATTGTCAGGGCTAGAAGGGACCACAAGGATCATCCAGTTCCAAACAGACACATTCAGCCTGGCCTTAAAAGCATTCAGGGATGCTGGGCAACCTGTGGCAGGCTCTCACCACCCTCATGCTGAAGAACCTATTCCCAACCTCTAATCTCAAGCTACCCACTTCTAATTTTGCTCCATTCCCCCAAGTCCTATCCCTACCTGACACCCTAAAAAGTCCCTCCCCAGCTTTCTTATAGCCCCCTTCAGATGCTGGAAGGCCACAAGAAGGTCTCCTGGGAGCCTTCTCCTCTCCAGACTGAACAGCCCCAACTCTTTCAGTCTCTCCTCATAGCAGAGCAGCTCCAGCCCTCTGAGCATCCTCATAGCAGAGCAGCCCCAGCCCCCTGAGCATCTTGATGGCCTCCTATGGACTGGCTCCAACAATTCCATGTCCTTCTTGTGTTGGGTGCTCCAGAACTGCACCCAGTCCCGGGAGAAAATCAGTGATGATCTTGGCTTTTAATTCAAGAAGCTAATGCCCAGCACAATTTGATTTTCAGCTGTCTCTCACAGTGTGGAATTCACACTCACAGTGTGCAGGGCAGCAGCTTTATCAACTATTTACAGCTCTGAGGCTGCTTGGCTAGTCCCTGCTAGCCTAGGAAACAGAACAGCTACAAAGTCATCAGCAAAGAGAGAAAGGTGGATGCTTGGCTTTCACAACTCAGGGAAAGATGAATTGCACTGAAAACCACCTGAGCAGCTGCATGGTGACTGCTGTCACAGCAAGCTGCAACAAACTGAGAGCAGGGTGTAGGGATGTACCCAGCTGGACCACTTCACTCCAGCCAGAGCAGGCACATGCTGCTCTGGCTCTCAGCAGTTTGGCAGAATCAGTTGGAAAAAAGACAGTGTGCCTGCTTGTCTGATCCATTTCAGACCTCATTCTTGATTTCCACACTGGGTGCTAACCACCAAACTCACCTCTTCCATCAGTTTGAGGACACAGCCTCATCCAGCCTGGCCTTAAACACCTCCAGCAATGAGGCTTCCAGCACCTCCCTGGGCAACCCCTGCCAGGCTCTCACCACCTCATGCTGAGGAACTTCTTCCTCACATCCAGGCTGAATCTCCCCATTTCCAGCTCTGTTCCATTCCCTTCCAGTCCTATCACTCCCTGACACCCTAAAAAGTCCCTCCCCAGCTTTCTTGTAGGCACCTTTAAGATACTGGAAGGTCACAATAAGGTCATCTCAGAGCCTTCTCCTCTCCAGTCGGAGCAGCCCCAACTCCCTCAGTGTCTCCTCACAGCAGAGCAGCTCCAGCCCTCTGATCATGCTCGTGGCCCTTCTCTGGACACCTTCCAGCACCTCCATAGCCCTCTTGTAACAAAGGCTCCAGAGCTGGACAGAGTAGTCCAGGTGGGGTCTTGTTGCAGCTATCTGTCAGCTGCTGCAGGAGGCATGATGAAAGCCCTCACAGATCAGTGTGAGCATAAGCAATGGCTCATGGACTCCAGACCAAGTCAGTGTGAATTATGCCAGAGACTACTGATCGTTTTGGCTCCCATTACATAGTCTGGAGCATCAGAGCACACACCCACATGGTAGCATAACTAGGCAAGAACAACCCAGGCTTCTGCACAAACCACACCTTGTTTTCTCCTTCAAGAGATGTCCCTTGTCTGTCCTCTCTGAGATAAGGCAGCCAGCAGCTGCTGAGAGCCAAGGCCACCACTCCTTTGTTACTCTTCTCACTTTCTTTTCCCACAGGGTCTCACCACAGTGGAGCAGAGGGACAGGATCACTTCCCTCACCCTGCTGCCCACACTGCTCTCACTGCAGCCCAGGCTCTGGTTGCTCTCCGGGCTGCAAATGCACACTGCTGGCTCACACTGAGCTTCTTATTCATCAGAACCCCCAAGTCCCTCTCCCCAGGGCTGCTCTCAAGCCAGTCCCTGCCCAGCCTATATTGGTGCTTAGGATTGCCTTGACCCAGATGCAAATCCTCAAGCAAATCTTCACATGCATGAGAGAAATGCTGCAAAGCATCACTGCAGGAACACAGTGGTGTGGATAGGAAGCTGTCCCATTCCAAACTTAGACAGCTACAGGTCAGCTGTCTATGAAACCCCTCTCTCAAGGGGAAAAGGGAAAGACTTTCATCAACAGAACCCTTGAAGCAAGACACATTCAACTCTGGGTAACACAGAACAGTGGCATTATCATGGCAATTGCCATGTGAGCGCTGAGTCAGTGCTTTCAAGCAGGGAATCATTCCACATAAGCATCCCTGATGAAATAGGATCATAAATCTCCTTCTGAATGCAGTTTTTCATTTACATGCTTGGCTTCAAATTTATCTCCTTAAGGAAAGGCACTTGAAGCAAAAAGAAAAAGCAGCACAGGATTTAACCTATGGAACACAGTTCAAGAGGTCATCCTGCTACATCACAGGGTCACATCCAGCCAGGGCTTGAAAGTCTGCAGAGAAGGAGACTCCACAAGCTCTCTGGGCAGCCTGCTCCAGGCCTCTGCCACCCTCACTCCAAACAAGTTTCTCCTCCTCTTGAGCTGAAACCTTCTCTGCTCCACTTTGCATCCATTGCTCCTTGGCTTCTTGCTGTGCAGCACCCAACAGAGCTTGGTCCCCTCCACTTTGCAAGCATTACTGCCTCAGTCCTGAGTATTCCTGAAAGCTGTTCAATGACAACACAAGCAAAAGTGCACCTTAGCTTCTCCTGCAGCTCTTAAGGCAGGCATGCTTTTTTTTTCCTGGAAAGAAAGGGAGGATACCCAAGGATATAGATGATCTCAGCATGAACAGGAGTTTGGCAGCAGAGGAAGGGTAGGAAACAGATCACAGGCTCACAGGATACCAGGAGCTGGAAGGGACCCAAGGAGATCATTGAGTCCAACCCCCCTGCCAGAGCAGGACCACACAATCTAGCACAGATAAGAGAGGAATGCATCCAGACAGGCCTTGAAAGTCTTCAGAGGAGACTCCACAACCTTTCTGGGCAGCCTGTTCAAGAGGCCTGGGGCACAGCACTGTGAGGAGAGGCTGAGGGAGCTGGGGGGGTGCAGCCTGCAGGAGAGGAGGCTCAGGGCAGAGCTCATTGCTGTTTGCAGCTACCTGAAGGGAGGCTGTAGCCAGGTAGGGTTGGCATCTGCTGCCAGGCAAGCAGCAACAGAACAAGGGGACACAGCCTCAAGTGCTGGATGCTAGGAGGAAGTTGTCAGAGAGAGTGATTGGCATTGGAATGGGCTGCTCAGGGAGGTGGTGGAGTGGCTGTGCCTGGAGGTGTTGAAGCCAAGCCTGGCTGGGGCACTTAGTGCCATGGTCTGGTTGCTTGGCCAGGGCTGGGTGCTAGGTTGGACTGAACAATCTTGGAGATCTCTTCCAACCTGCTTGATTCTGTGATTCTAGGATTCTTACGAGGCTGTGATCTGCATTTCAAGGCAGACTCCACACCAGCTCACTCCATACTTAGCAGACCTCCTAAAAATCACAGGGGAAAAAAAAGGACTCCACAGCACTGAGGATGTCCCTGTTCTTGTGCTGGTGGATGGGCAATGCTCTTACAGTCCACGACTTCCCTGATTGAGTCTGCCTTGACCTTTTGAGCAAGCACAGTTCATGCAGTTGAATGCTTCTCAGAGCAGTACTTAAGCCCTGGATCCGGAGAGCACAGGACCACGTTTGCCTTCAGGCGTGCCTTCAGCTGCTGAGTAATCCCACCGAAGCGCACAGCACCTAAGCCCTCGCTCGAGTCGAACAAGCGCTTTGCTGGGTGGAAGCTGCTCTCACCTATTTCTCCGAGGGAAGAGCAGTGCAGTTTCTCTGTTTGCAAGCATGACTGGCTGCCACTTGCAGCTTTGTCCTTTGCAAAGTGCACATCTCAGGAGTTTTGCAGTAAGATTCTCAGCCACCAGGAAACAGAAACGCCCTGGGGGCTTTAATTGTCCTTTGTTCAGAAGGAACACGGACCCCACATCACGGACTCTGAATGAATAAGGCTGGTTACAAACAATACAGTGAGCTAGCCTGGTTCTCTGCACACCATCCCTCTCTATCTGGTGAAGTCCGTGTCCAAACAAGTGTCTCTGTTTCACCCAGTGCACATTTTGGGTTCACAGGGACAGTCCAACAACTGTATTGCATGCCCCCAGAGGTCCTGCCCTGAAGCAAGGAGTACCAATCTACCTGGCACAGTGCTGAGAACAACTATTTCACATCCTGTGTAGCATTCCACTCAGCCCCCACCCAGGTGTGGAAAAGGAGACCACATCGAAAGCATGGGTGAGGGACTTCAGAGACGATCTCAAAGCATAACGAACAGTGAGCAGAGATGACCTGGGCGATCCCGTCTCAGAGCGCAACCAGAGATGCCGTCGCCGCGGGAAGTCCGCTCGATGGGATGCCCGGTACCCACCCTCCCTCCGAGCTTCCCAAAGCCACCACGGCCCACGACGAGGAGTCCCGCGGCCCAGGAGAACTCCTCCGGGATGCCAAAGAGAACCGTCTCCAGCTCACGGAAGAGAATTCCGGAGCAAGTCTAAAGGTGGCAATCTGCTGCTTGCCCACCGCTCCGCCGGCTTGTCCCCTTGCAGCCCATCCCTTCGGGGCAGCAGCGGCGGACACCTAGTCGAGGCGCCTCGCATCCTTCCCGCGGCTCCCGGGTACCCCCGCACCTCCTGCCGTCCACAGACCCGGGCACTCACCTGGGCTCCGGCGGCAGCAGCTCCTGTTGCCCCTCGGGCGGGGATCGCTAGCCTGGGCGCGAACCCCAGCGCCTTCCCGCAGCGCTGCACCCTCCAAGTGCGGCGCTGCGCCCCGGGCAGCGGGATTTATCGGCGGCAGCGGGGCGGGGAGGGGGACACACGCCGCACGGAGCCACCTCGGGGCGCACCGCGGCTGCGGACAGCGCCTGCTTGCCTTTTCCACCCCCTCCCCGGGCCGGAGGAGGAACCGGCGGGGCCGTGCCGAGGGGGAGGACGCTGCGGTTCGGTTCCGCTCCGCTCCTCTTCACGCTGGCGATGTCACCGCCCCCGCTGCACCGCGACCGCCAGAGGGCAGCACCGCCCGCCCCCGCCGGCCTGGGGCAGCGGCAGGGAGCGCAGCCCGGGGCTGCGGGGGGACTCCGCTGGGCTCTCGGGGCGGCCCCCGGCGCCGCTGCCGCCGCTCCTCGGACCAAGGCGCCGCCGCTCCCCCGCGTCGCGCTGCCGCCGCTCGGGCGCGACTCTGGCTGCTGGCGCGGAGGGCTGGACCAGGGCTGGGTAGGCTGTTCCTCCCCCGGCGAGGGCCGGGAGGCTGCTGGGGGCTGCAGCCCCGCGTGGAGCCCAGTGGCGGGGCTGAGTCACGCCGCTTCGGGTGGAGCTCAGGCCAGCCCGACGCGGGAGAAGCGGCGAGCAGAGGAGGTGTGTCCACAGGCAGAGAGCTGCTCCGAGCGCTGCTCCCTGCCGGGCTCGGCTTCGGGGACTGTTTGGGACCCGGGAAAGCCTGCGGGGCTGTTCCCTTCTGGCTGCCTGTCCCTCAGCGACCCGCGCTGAGTGGTGCCGGCGGTAAGATGCTGCGCCAGGCGGGGCTGTGGCTCTGCGAGATGGTCCCGGCTGGCTGAAGGCGCAGAAGTGAAATCCACTCGGTTCGGTGTCGTGTGTCCTGCACAGAGAGACATACAATGGAAGTATCAGACAAGAGAATTAAGATGCCACCGGTGACTCAAAAATCAAGTAGTTTTTCCTTCCCTGAATGACATAATTGTTACTAGCAGTGCCTACTATGTCAAATGCAACTCTTGGGCTGTGTTTGCTGCCAAAACAGCAGGAAAGAAGCTGTCCCACACATCAAACTGTCTGAATAAATAAAGTGCCTTAAAAGGTTTTTGCTTTTCCGAGGGCAGGATGGGTGGATGCAGGAGATGCAAGGAAAAAGAAAAAGCAAAAAGGACAAGTGGTGAAGAGCCTCTGCTTGGTCTAAGGAAGTTGTCTCTCACCAGAAATTCTCATAGACTCATAGGATTGTTTTGGTTGGGAAAGGCCTTTTGAGATCATTGAGTCCATTATCTAACTCTGCCATGTCTGGTACTTAGCACCACATCTGAGGAGAGACTGAGGGAGTTGGGGCTGTTCAGTCTGGATAGTGGAAAGATCAGAGGGCTGGAGCTGCTCTGCTCTGAGGACAGGCTGAGGGAGCTGGAGCTGTTCAGTCTGGAGAGTGAAAGGCTCCGAGGTGACCTTATTGTGACCTTGCAGTATCTTAAAGGGACCTACAAGAAAGCTGGAGAGGGGCTTTTTTAGGCTGTCAGGTAACCCCCCCTAGAGGTGTTAAGGACCAGGTTGGATGAGTCCTTGAGCAACCTGTTCTAGTGGGAGATGTCCCTGCCTATGGAGGGAGGCTCAAATTAGATGATGTTTGTGGTCCAAACTAGATGATCTTTGTGGTTCCTTCCAACCTAAACCATTCTATTGATTCTGTGACATCTTGCAGTGGGCTTATCACTGCCTCCTTTGCTTTGGTTGTGGATCCTTCAGATAGGAGTGGCCATGCTGAGCCACGATGTTCTGTGCAGGAAAAAGCCAGCAGGGAGTTGTTGGCTGGTTGTTACCTGCACACTTGTCTTCTTTCATGTATTGCTGTCCTTTCCCAGTCCTTTCTTTGCAGTCAGGTTGCTGTTGCTTTCCTAGGAAGTCGCTGGCTGTGTCACCAGGTGTGGCTCTTTGCAGAGCTAAGAGAAGCTGCCAGGGTGACTGCCAGCAGTGTGCTCTGTAACCCCCTCCCTTCTGGCTGGCTGCTCAAATGCTAATGTGCTGCATGTGGGATTCATCTGCCTGTAGCTTTTGACACTGGAAGTTAATCATCTGAGTGCAAGCTCATCACCTAAGGCTCTCTACATAGTTAATGGAGAGAAATAGATACCTCCAGAAGGCAACTCAGCTCATCCATCTCAGGCGTGGATGTGAAGATGAAATTAGTTGCCTTTTGGAGGTGCCTATTTCTCTCCAGTGAGTCTGAAGGCAGCCCAGGATGTCTGGCTTGGATGGAGGTGATTACTGTTGAGATATTTACAGTGAGGTGAAATGGACCTCACTTCTTTGGAGAAATGCTGGTAGTTGTGACCTTGTGGAGACCAGAAACCCCTCCAGACTTTCCTGTGGATCCTCTAGAGTCCTCGCTAGGGGCAAATCGGAGTTGCCTTGTGGCTTTCTGGCCAATAAAAGCAGTGCTGTGCAGTCAGGTTAATCCCAGCCCAGCAGGGTGATGCTGATCTATGAAATCCATGTGTCCAGAGAAGGGCAGCAAGGCTGGGGAGGGGCCTGGAGCACAGCCCCGCGAGGAGAGGCTGAGGGAGCTGGGGGTGTGCAGCCTGCAGCAGAGGAGGCTCAGGGCAGAGCTCATTGCTGTCTGCAGCTGCCTGAAGGGAGGCTGTAATCAGGTTGATGTTGGCCTCTTCTCCCAAGCAACCAGGGACAGAACAAGAGGACACAGCCTCAAGCTGTGCCAAGGCAGGTTCAGGCTGGATGTTAGGAAGAAGTTTTTCCCAGAAAGAGTGATTTGCATTGGAATGGGCTGCCCAGGGAGGTGATGGAATCCCCATCCCTGGAAGTGTTTAAAAAGAGTCTATGTGAGGCACTTAGTGCCATGGGTTAGTTAATTAGAAGGTGTTAGATTGGATTTGATGACCTTAGATGTCTTTCCCAACTGGGTTAATCCTGTGACTTTGTGAAATCCTGGCAGTCATCACCTAGTGGAGACCATGAACCCCTCAAGACTTTTCTGTGTATCCTCTAAAATCCTAGCTAGGGGCAAATCAAAGTTGGCTTGCAGCTTGCAGGCAGATGAAGGCAGTTCTGCTCAGCCAGGGCAATCCCAGCCCAGCAGGATGATGCTGATCAACGGAAAGGCACTGAAACGTTTTCAAGCAGGCTTCAGAGGTGCATTTTGCTATGGGCTGTTCCCACTCCTGCCCCTCTCTACACCAGGACTGGCTGCTCAGAAGCAGGTGACTCCAGACACACTCTAAAGCAGGTTCTTCAACATGAGTGATTCAAAACTCATCTGAAGGGCTCTTGCAGCTCTCTCTGAAGCATCATGGACTGGATGTGATGAGATGCTGTACGAGGCACTCACCAGCCTCGCTATAGACCTTCTCTCAAAGCTGCCTCTTCTCTGAGCTCTGGATGCCCATTACCTTCCTGAGAACATAATCCTTCCTTTGTCTTCTATGAGAAAGTGATCTGTGGTGCTGCTGTCACAGGCTCACAGAGTGTTAGGGGTTGGAAGGGACCCAAGGAGATCATCCAACCCCTCTGCCAGAGCAGGACAATACTAACACGGATCACAGACAGACCTTGAAAGGCTCCAGAGAAGGAGACTCCACAGCCTCTCTGGGCAGCCTGTGCCAGGGCTCTGAGACCCTTCCAGGCAAGAAGTTCCCCCTCGTGTTGAGCTGGAACCTGCTGTGCTGCAGCTTCCATCCATTGCTGCTTGTCCTATCCCAGGCAGCAGTGAGCAGAGCCTGTCCCCCCGTCCTGGCAACCCTCAGATAGTTATAAACGTTTATCAAATCCTCTCTCAGTCTTCTCCAGACTAAGCAGCCCCAGGTCCCTCAGCCTCTCCTCACCAGCCATGCCCTCCAGTCCCCTCGTCATCCTCGCAGCCCTCTGCTGGACCCTCTCCAGCAGATCCCTGTGATGCTCTGCTGCAGGGAGAAGCAGAGCTGCCTTTGGGGGAAATGCTGTCCAAAGAAAAGATGTTGAAGTTCAAAGCTTGGCAGGATCTTCCTCCTCAGCAAGGAGGAGACAATTGGCGATTAGCTCTCAGTTCTTCTGTGAGCCCTTCCTTGTCCACATGTCAGCACTGCAGCTGTCGGGGCCTTGGAGCTGTGATGCTCTCCCCGGTGCTGTCAGTGCTGTCTCGCTTCAAACGGAGTGAGCACGGTGTCAGCTCACCCGCAAAGGTCTGGAGGTGAGCGTTGTTCAGAGGACGCGGGCAGCCAGCAGCAGTGGCGGCTAGCAAAGTGCTCAGCCCGTGCGCGGTGCGGGCACGGTGCCTCCTGCTTCTGCTGCAGGGGGCAAAGCCTGCTGGGGCTGGTCACGAATGATCGCGTCCGAGCTGGTGCATGTGCCCTGCTCGGGGTGTTTGCCTGCTCTGACAGTGCCGCTGGTGGATGCTCAGCAAATCACAGAAGCACAGAGTGCCAGGGGCTGGAAGGGACCTCGGGAGCTCACCCAGCACAACCCCCCTGCCACAGCAGCAGCACCCACAGCAGATCACACAGAACACATCCAGGCAGCTCTGGAATAGCTCCAGAGAGGGAGACTCCACAGCCCCCCTGGCAGCCTCTGCCAGGCTTCTGTCACCCTCACAAGGAAAACATTTTCTTTGTGATTCCATGGAACTTCCTCTGCCTCTGCTCCCACTCAGTGTCCCTTGTCCTGGCACTGGGCATCACCCAGCAGAGCCTGGCTCCAGCCTCTTGGCACTCACCTTTACATCCTTATAACCATTCATGAGGTCCCACCTCAGGCTCCTCTTTTCCCAATGTCACCCTTGCTCCATCATTCTCTTTCTCCATTATTTTGCAGGCTTGTCTGGCTTACAGCATTCTCCACACACCCCCAAGCTCAGCAGATCATTCTTGTGCAGACAGTTCATTTGCTCCCCGTGACTTGCATGGGCTCTGCTTTGGTTAATGCTTTAGCATAGCCTTAATATATCTTGATCAATGCTCAACCAAGGCTGATGTTTCTCACAGGCTTTTGCCTTGGGAACAACCAACCTGGCTGTATTGCACTCTACAGCATCATAGAATCACAGAATCAAGCAGGTTGGAAGAGAGCTCCAAGCTCATCCAGTCCAACCTAGCACCCAGCCCTGTCCAGTCAACCAAACCATGGCACTAAGTGCCTTGTCCAGGCTTTGCTTCAACACTTCCAGGGATGGCAACTCCACCACCTCCCTGGGCAGCCCATTCCAATGCCAATCACTCTTGCTGTGAAGAACTTCTTCCTAACATCCAGCCCTGAACTTCCCTGAATCTCCCCTAACCAGATGTGGTTCCTATAAGTTTGTCATGTCCATGTTACCCAATGACTGGATGAGCCCTTCCCTCCCTGGTTTCATTCCTCTGTCATTTAGTGATATTCCAACAACCCCCAAATAAATGCTTCTCAATGACCTTCATATTGCTAGATAAGGAACAGCCAAAACAGTCCCTTCAAATCTCCAAAGGTCTTCTCAGCTTATTGTGTCCTTCACATTCATGGAGGCATCCAGCAAATGGTTGTGCTCTGTTATGATCCAAAAGGAGCACACACAGGAACAACAGAGAGTGTGGTTGAAGCAGTGAAAACCAAGCCCAGTTCCACTCTGAGCACCTACAGCAACCTGTGGCTGAAGTTGTTTGTGGGCAACAGCTACAGGTGATCAGATCCTCCAGACTGAAGGCATCTTGGAAGTTTGGTCTTGTTTGATTTGTCCTCCAGACCTGCCCCAAACTTTGGCTGCAGCAGTACTTTGATTAGGTCTGTGCCACCTGCTGGGAATGTGCCCATGAGAGCTGCACATTTCAGGGCACAGTAAGTTCTGGCTTTGCTGCTGTTACTTCAGCTGTTAGCCTCTCAGCCTGACTGCAATGGCAGTGGATCACTGATTTGGGATGTTGTTTGATGCCACTGGTGTTGCCTATGCCCAAATGGTTAGGTGGTGAATTAGGTGATAAATAGAGGTGGGGATAATTTGATCCCTTAATAAATATATATCTCTGTCTGGGTTTAAAAGATGAAATGAAGATGACACCCCCCAGGCTGGAGTTTTGTTTCAGTCTGGCATTTGATGAGGTCATCTCTACTGGATTAATTTGCAGTCTTTTCAGGCACTTTCATGTTGTGGTTTTTCTCTATACTCAAAGCCTGCTGAAATGGATAATCACAGAGTCACTGAACCACAGAGACCTTCAGGCCAGCAGAGCCCCTCAGGATCACCAAGCCCGACCCAGAACCCTACTCTACAAGGTGCACCCTAAACCACAGCCCCAAGCACCACAGCCAAACCACCTGTAAGTGCATCTGGGGTTGGTGACTCCACCACCTCCCTGAGCAGCTCATCCCAGGGTTGGTGACTCCACCACCTCCCTGGGCAGCTCATCCCAGGGTTGGTGACTCCACCACCTCCCTGGGCAGCTCCTTCTGGTCCCTGACCACTCTTTCTCCGAGAACATTTTCCCTCATATCCAGTCCAAACCTACTCAGTGGCAGCTTGAGGCTGACGTCTTCCTCACTCTGACCTCTCTACCTTTCATCCACCTGGCATCAGTTGTGGGTCACGTTCTTGGCTGGAGTCCCCAATGTTCTCATCTTTGAGTACAGTAATCCTCTTCTCCATGAGAGTATTTCCAGACCCAGCTCCTTTGTGTTTGTCTGATTGCTGCTGCCTTATATCAGTGCTCACGTAGTCAATGGTTTAACTAGGTTCCTACACTCTAAGTTCTCTATCCCTTTCCCCATATCATTGCCAGATAAACAATTTCACCTCTACTGGATAAGACAAGAAGCCACTTAACCTGCTGTGAGTCTGCTGTTCCTCTTGGCAGAGCTGCCCCAGCCAGTGAAGCTGGCACTCTCCTGCTGTGCACTTTCTGAGGTGACAGAGCCCAGCTGGATTCCCCTCTGCTTCCCACAGTGCTTTTTACAGGCTGTGTGTTTCTGCAGTGTGCATGGCAGGTTTCCTCTGAGCAGGATTTGCTGCTGCTGCTTGCCCAGTTCCCTGCATGGGCTGCCAGGTGCGTCCCAGCTGCCGCAGGTGGTTGCTCAGCCGAAGCACTGATGAGCTGGCAGCTTCCTTTCCTCCTCACTGAACACATTGCACAGCTCTCTTTTACTCACCTCTGTGGCTTGGGAAAACAGAGAGGCTAGAGCCAGGGCAACACAAACTCTGCTGCTTCTCTTGTACAGACACAGAAGGAGCAAATGAGTTTGCAGCACTTGGGAACGGGGCTGTGGACTGCAGTGTTAGAAGCACTCCAGAGGGATCCCTCTGGAATCCCAGGAACAACTTTTTGTGACACTGTAGATGCTGTTTATATGCTGAACTCCTTTATGTGGCACTCCTGGGCTGTGTTTTTGTCCTGGCAGGCTGATAGGCCTATCAGATGTCCTGGCTTGCCCCACACTTGCTGATGGGGGAAGCGAGGGCTGAGGGAAACAAAGGCTTGGGCCATTATGTCCCCTCCCCGACAGGAGCTCTTGCCAGGCTCTGAAGGTCAAGTAGCAGAGGGAGATGGCATTGGCAGGCCAGGGAGAGGCTTGTGAAGGAGGTCTTTGAGTATACAGAATCAGGCAGGGTTGGAAGGGAGCACAAGGAGCAGCCAGTGCCAACCCCCTGCCATGCCCAGGGACACCCTACCCTAGAGCAGGCTGCACACAGCCTCAGCCAGCCTGGCCTCAAACACCTCCAGCCATGGGGCCTCAAACACCTCCCTGGGCAACCCCTGCCAGCCTCTCACCACTCTCCTGCTCAACAACTTCCTCCTCACCTCCAGCCTCACTCTCCCCACCTCCAGCTTAGCTCCATTGCCCCCAGTCCTGGCACTCCCTGACACCCTCAAAAGTCCCTCCCCAGCTTTTTTGTAGCCTCCTTCAGATCCTGGAAGGCCACAAGAAGGTCCCCTGGGAGCCTCCTCTGCTCCAGACTGAGCAGCCCCAACTCTTTCAGTCTGCATGCAGGGCACAGCTGGGAGGAAAGCAGAAGCAAGCCCCACATGCAGTGACTTCTCATTAGACACTTGCAGCTCAGGCTCCACTTTCTCACTCAGATGTGGCTTTTGTTGCCCTCAAAATCCATTGCTTTCATACCTCATGCAAACAAGCTCAGCTAATGAATAATTCACTTGCAGAGTTACCACTGACAGCTTTTTCTCCAGCATTACCAACCAAGTTCTGGATCTCCTGAGCTTGTATCAGGGAACATGGTTAAAAATTAATTGTCTCCCCCACATCCATTTCAGCTCTGTTGCTGTGATGCAAAATGTCCCTCAAAGAAAGGAGAAGCAAGCAAAGAAATCCCACCTGACCACATCAACATTTCCTTCTCCCTGCCTTTTCCAGGGCTGATTGGGTTGGAAAGGCTGCCAGAAGGTGAATCTGGACTGCATTGCAGGGCAGTTTGGTGATCACAAGATCCATGCAGAACGTCCATGTGTTTAGGGATTGTGTTTTGTGGGGCTCAAAATGTAGAGATCACAGCAGAGATCATATGCTGGGAGAAGGAAAAAGGAGTTTAGAAACAAGACATCATATCCATGGCAACATAGGAGGGATCTTTGCAACAGAGAGGAGTTCCTTGTCTAGCTCTAATTGCCTCCTGAACAAGAGGTTCAGCACTTCTGGGGGACTGGGGAGCAGTGGCTAAAGATGCTGTTTTGAGAGGACCATGGACCCTCTGCAGGGTCGAGTCAGTCCCCAGGATGCAGAAAGGAAAGAGAGCATCCCAAAGAAGGCCAGTGGGGTCCTGGGGTGGGGGCATTAAGAGGAGTGTGGCCAGCAGGTCCAGGGAGGTTCTCCTCTCCCTCTTCTCTGCCCTGGTGAGACTTCACCTGGAATATTGCATCCAGTTCTGGGCTCCCCAGTTCAAGAGGAAGAAGAATCTACTGGAGAGAGTCCAAGGGAGGGCTATGAAGATGCTGGAGGGGCTGAAGCACTGCCTGAGGAGGAGGGGCTGAGGGCTCTGGTGCTGTTTGATCTGGTGAAGAGAAGACTTAGAGGGGATCTAATCAATGATTACCAATATTTGAGGGCAGAGGGTCAAGAGGGAGGGGAAAAACTCTCCTCAGTTGTGCCCTGGGGTAGGACAAGGGGCAAGGAATGGAAACTGCAGCACAGGAAGTTCCAGCTCAACATGAGCAAGAACTTCTTGAGTGTAAGGGTCCCAGAGCCTTGGCACAGGCTGCCCAGAGAGGCTGTGGAGTCTCCTTCTGTGGAGCCTTTCCAGCCCTGTCTGGATGTGTTCCTGTGTGCCCTGAGCTGGATTCTCTGCTCCTGCTCTGGCAGGGAGGTTGGACTGGAAGATCTGCAGAGGTCCTTTCCAACCCCTGACATCCTGTGGGCCTGTGATGAAGGTGAAGGAGCAGGGGTTGCACTGAGGGAAGGACAGCCTGTGGCATGCATGTCTTCATGACCAGTCATTTATCCAGTCACAGCTGACACAGCAGCAGAGCACTCTTGGTGACATGGAAATTCAGGGCATTTTTTTTCCCAGCCAACCCAAAGGAAGCCACTCTCTGTACCTGTCCCAAGAGGTGATGGAAGATTGCTGGTGGCACAAAGCTGGGTGGAGTGGCTGAGACACCAGAGGGTTGTGCTGCCATTCAGTGAGACTTACACAGGCTGAGAGTTGGGCAGGGGTAGATGGAATGAAGCTCTACAGGGGCAAGTGGAGAGCAGTGCACCTGGGAAAGAACAACCCCAGGGAGCAGGATAGGTTGGGAACTGAGCTCCTGGAGAGCAGCGAAAGGGAAAAGGACCTGGTGACTGGGAGCTTGATCATGTACCAGCAGTGTGCTCTGGTGGCCAAGAAGGCCAAGGGCATCCTGGGCTGGGTTAGAAGGGCTGTGGGTAGTAGGTTGAGAGAGTTTCTCCTCCCTCTCTACTCTGCCCTGCTGAGGTCACATCTGGAATATTGTGCCCAGTTCTGGGACCCTCAGCTCCATAAGAACATCAGAGAACTGCTTAAGAGTGTCCAGCACAGAGCCACAAAGATGCTGAAGGCAGTGGAAGCTCTTCCTTAGGAGGAGAGCCTGAGGGAGCTGGGGCTGTGCTGCTGGCAGAGGAGGAGCCTGAGGGAGGACCTCATGGATGGTTCTAAAGATGTGCAGGTGAGTGGCAGGAGGCTGGAGCCAGGCTCTGCTGGGTGATGCCAGTGCCAGCACAAGGGGCACTGGGTGGGAGTTGAGGCAGAGGAAGTTCCATGGAAACATGAGGAGGAATTTTTCCCCTGTGAGGGTGACAGAAGCCTGGCAGAGGCTGCCCAGGGGGGCTGTGGAGTCTCCTTCTTTGGAGATACTCCAGAGCTGCCTGGATGTGTTCCTGTGTGCTCTGCTCTGGGTGCTGCTGCTGTGGCAGGGGGGTTGGACTGGCTGAGCTTTGGAGGTCCCTTCCAGCCCCTGACATTCTGTGATTCTCTCTCTGTGTAGTGCTGGATGCAGATAGACCTTTCCAGCTGCATGAAGCTTACAGGCTGGGTATTTCTAGGCTTTTTTAATCAAGAAGCCTTTGGGTTACAGGCTGCAGCAAATATTCATTAAGGAAAGAGAGTGCTTGACCTATTGAGCAGTGTTCTAAAGTTATATATAGGGCAATAAACCCCAGATCAATGACATTGATCACTTCAGTGCTTATTGCAAGATTTACTCAGGATTGGCTGGATGGTTTGAAGCACATCCCAGTGAAAGGGGTAGGTCAAATGCATTATGCAGCAGAAAGGGAACCTGCTATGACATGTTTACAACCAGTGAGCTTCCAAGAGAGGAGTGGATGATGACAACTGCTTGTGTCTCTCAGTGCCTCATGATTAGCACATTTGCTGTTCCCATTTCTGCTCCCTGATCTGCCTGGTTAACACAGAGCCTATGAAATATTGGACACACCAGGGGCAACAGAGCACAGAGTGTGAATGCTCTGATAAAGGCTAAAGCCTGCTCTGCCTCTCAGCCTTTCCTGATTGCTTTGTGACATTTGGGCAAAGAGGGACTTAATGAGGTTCAGCAAGGATAAATGCAGGGTCCTGCAACTGGGGGGGGGGACACAACAAACTGCACCAGTCCAGGCTGGGAGGTGATCTGCTGGAGAGCAGCCCTGTGCAGAGGGAGCTGGGAGTGCTGGTGGAGAACATCCATGGCACAGCAATGTGCCCTGGTGGCCAAGAAGGCCAGTGGGGTCCTGGAGGGCATTAAGAGGAGTCTGGCCAGCAGACCCAGGGAGGCTCTCCTCTTCTCTCCCTCTTCTCTGCCCTGGTGAGGAGGTCTCTTCCAACCTGGCTGATTCTATCATGCTATGTTTGGCAGCACTCAGCTCCTCTTGCAAAGTTGTGGTGCTGGGCAGCTCCCAGCGATGTGTTGCAGGACTCAGCTCCTCTTAGCAGCAAATGTGGACATCTTTATTCTCTGTCTGACTGCTATTTAGCTCAAATGATCAGTTTATATTGAGTCTCCCCTCTCTGGGTAGGTAAGATAAGCATGCACTTAACCTCTGTTTAATAAACTGAGAACTCCCAGAGCATCTTAATGCTTTCCAGAGTGCTAATCCTTATCCTTGCTCAATTTTTCACCCTTCTCCTCTGCAGATCTAAAGGTCACACATACTTTTTTTTTTGCCTGGTGGTGAGAGCTCACATTTAGCTGTGCTGTCACCACCATGCACACATCTTTCTCAGTTGGACTCACAGATGTTTTCTGCATGTGGCCACCTTCTGCCCTCCACACCATAGGTACCCCTGGAGGCTATGGGTTTGCTTGGAGAAGGAGCTGGAAGCCCACAGGCAGGCAGGTCTCTGTAGTGGACCCATCACTCTGTCCTTTCTCACTGAAAGACTATTACCAAAGCAGGCTGAGTTCCACCAGGACAGGTTGGGGCTGCCCTGCTGGAAAGCAGCTCCGTGGAGAAAAGCTTGGGCTGCTGGTGGGCAGCAAGTTCTGCATGGGCCAGCAATGTGCCCTGGTGGGCAACACAGCCAATGGCAGCATGGGGGGGTCAGGAAAAGTGTGGCCAGCAGGGCTAGGGAGGGTCTTCTTCCCCTGCCCTGCCCTAGTGAGACCACAGCTGCAATACTGTGTCCAGGTTTGGGCTCCCCAGCTCAGGAAAGACAGGGACCTGCTGGAGAGAGTCCAGCAGAGAGCCAGGAGCATGAGTGGGGCACTTGAGCATCTCCCCTGCAAAGAGAGCCTGAGAGCCCTGGGGCTGTTGAGTCTGGAGCAGAGAAGGCTGAGAGGGGATCTGAGCAATGTGTGCAAACAGCTGAGGGGTGGGGGTCAAGGGGAGGGGGCCAAGCTCTGTTGGGTGCTGCACAGCAAGAAGCCAAGGAGCAATGGATGCAAAGTGGAGCAGAGAAGGTTTCAGCTCAAGAGGAGGAGAAACTTGTTTGGAGTGAGGGTGGCAGAGCCCTGGGGCAGGCTGCCCAGAGAGGCTGTGGAGTCTCCTTCTCTGCAGACTTTCCAACCCCTCCTGGATGCATTCCTGTGTGGCCTACCCTGAGTGATGCTTTGTCAGGGAGGTTGGACTGGATGCTCTCTGGAGGTCCCTTCCAACCTCTGAGATTCTGTGATTCTGTGATTCATTCCTCTTTGGACTGGATGATCTCTGGAGGTCCCTTCCAAGCTCTAAGGTTCTGTGCTTCTGAGATTCATTCCTCTTCCTTGCATGTCTTCATTTTAAGGGAGCTGACACAAATGCCAGTGCAGAAATCTGGCTGTGAGAATGCTTCTCACCTTAGCCTGAGAAGAATGAAGGTTTTGGGGGATGGTTGAGGTCATTACATCGCCTGGCTCCTCTCCCATGCAATTTTCATCTAAAATAGACATGCAATGGAAGAACTTCTTTCTCCCCTCCCCCCTCCCCTTCTTTTTTTTCCCTCCTGGTGCAAATGCCAGAAGATCAGCTGTTCTCACTCTATCCTTAATTATGTATCAAAGGAACATCCTGTTCCCACAATATCTTACATTGTGGCCAGCCAACAGGAGAAATGAATGCAGGAACAGACAGGGAACAAGGCTAGGGGGAGGGCAGGGAGGGGGAGTGGTGGGAAGAAACTTGCTGCTGAAACAAAGGAAAGTTGTGCCATGTAGGGCAGAGAATGGTAGGTGAGAAAGGTGCCAGCAAATAACGCTGCTGAGTAGAGACACACACTTGAAACCAGGGGGAGAAACAGAATGATGCAGTAGGAAGGGTGAAGGACTCCAGCATATGCAGGTGGAAAGCACACTCATAGAGTGGTTCAGGTTGGAAGAGACCTCAAAGCTCAACCAGTTCCAAGCCTCTGCCACAGGCAGGGACACCTCCCACTAGAACAGGTTGCTCAAGAACTCATCCAGCCTGGTCCTGAACACCTCCAGGGAGGTTGTGGAGCACAGAAGCACAGAATGGGATCTTTGATCCCATTCTGTGCTTCTGTGCTCCACAACC
Organism: Pogoniulus pusillus; assembly: GCF_015220805.1. NCBI lineage: Eukaryota > Metazoa > Chordata > Aves > Piciformes > Lybiidae > Pogoniulus > Pogoniulus pusillus. Next base: position 14,503,502 of record NC_087294.1, read on the forward strand.
TCCCTCCAGGTTGCAATCTTTGATCCCATTCTGTGCTTCTATGCTCCACAACCTCCCTGGGCAACCTGCTCCAGGTTGCAATCTTTGATCCCATTCTCAATAGGTGCCCAAAACTGCGGCAGAGCCCTGAAGCAGGCTGCCCAGAGAGGCTGTGGAGTCTCCTTCCCTGGAGACTTTCAAACTCTCCTGGATGCATTCCTGTATGGACTACCCTGAGTGATGCTCAGGGAGGGTTGGACTAGATGATCTCTGGAGATCCCTTCCAACCTCTAACATCCTCTGGTTTTGTGATATCACTGCCCTTAAAAGTGCTGTAAATGAAGTCATTGCCATGAATAACACAAGATAGAGTACTGACAGGTCTCCTTTGTCCAGCAGGAGTCTCTTGGAAGTGGTGGTGAGCAGAACAGCAGCATCCCTGTGTGTGGAAATCTGCATTCTGTTGTCAAGGAGACTCAACTCTTTTTCTTTGTCAGATGCAGCTTAGAAAGTGAAGCAATAGGTGAAGGGAAAGTGTGCATTGGTGATAGTCTCAAAGACCTTCTCCTCAAGCTCTGTGAAGATTTGACTTCTCCTCTCTTGCACAGACAGAGCAGTATTGGGACTCTAGACAGTTCTTAATGCTCCTGTATTACACTCTCAGGTTCAGTAACATCAAGTGGCAAATGATGCTTAGCAGCTCCCAGGTGGAGGACTCACTTTGCTGCATCGGGGCTGGAGGGCTGCAAGGATGCTGCAGGGACTGGAGCATTGCCTGAGGAGGAGATGCTGAGAGCCCTGGGGCTGCTTAGGCTGTAGAGGAGAAGGCTGAGAGGGGATCTGAGCAATGTCTATCAAGAGCTGAGGGCTGGGGGGCAGGAAGACAGGGACAGGGACAGCCTCTTCTCACCTGTGCCCTGCCATAGGCCAAGGGGCAAGGGATGGAAACTGCAGCACAGGAAGCTCCAGCTCAACATGAGCAAGAACTTCTTGGGTGTAAGGGTCCCTGGCACAGGGCTGAAGTTCAGTTCAGACCTTGTCCAAGCCTTTTCTGCTTCTGCTCAGCACTGGTTAGGCCACACCTGAAGTCCTGTGTCCAGTCCTGGGATATTATTTACCTCACAAGTGGTTTGCCATTGGAATGGGCTGACCTGGGAGGTGGTGGAAGCCTCATCCCTGGAGGTGTTTAAGACCAGGCTGGATGAGGCTGCAGACAGCCTGCTCTAATGTGAAGTGTCCCTGGGCATGGCAGTGGGGGTGGAACTGGCTGATCCTTGTGGTCCCTTCCAACCCTGCCTGATTCAATGGTTCTGAGATTGCATGATTCTGTGATTCTATATTCTGAGATTCTATGATTCTATCATCCTATGATTCATTCTATCATTCTACCATTCTACCATTCTATCATTCTCTGAGTCTATCATTCTATCATTCTCTGATTGAGTCTATCATTCTATGATTCATTCTCTGATTCTATCATTCTATCATTCCATCATTCTCTGATTCTCTGATTCTATCATTCAATCATTCTATAATTCATTCTATCATTCTCTGATTCTATTATTCTATCATTCCATTGTTCCATCATTCTATCATTCTGTCATTCATTCTATCATTCCATCATTCCATCATTCTCTGATTCTATCATTCTGTCATTCATTCTATCATTCCATCATTCTCTGATTCTATCATTCTGTCATTCATTCTATCATTCCATCATTCTATCACTCATTCATTCTATCATTCTGTCATTCATTCTATCATTCCATCATTCTATCACTCATTCATTCTATCATTCTGTCATTCATTCTATCATTCCATCATTCTATCACTCATTCATTCTATCATTCTGTCATTCATTCTATCATTCCATCATTCTATCACTCATTCATTCTATCATTTTATCATTCTATCACTCTGTCATTCACTCTCTCATGCTATTCAATGATTCCATGACTGAGGAATGCCATCCCAGTGAGAGCTGCAGAGAGCTGCCCCCTCCCTCTCCCCGCAGCTTTGGAAGGAGAGGCTCCGTGGTCCTCCCCTCTCCCCGCAAGTCCCCGCACGGCGCTGGGCTGCAGGCTGCGCTGTGACCACCTCGCTGCTCCAACGCTGCTCCTTGCCTCCCTTACTCCTGCATGCCAAGCAGGTAAAAATCTTTCTCTGAGCCACCACATAAATGCAGGGAGAGCCAGATCTGAAGTGACACGTTCCTGAAAGCTTCGGGAAGAGCATCAGCTGCACAGTCCCTTCAGATGCAGAAAGCTGCCTCTCCAGCTCCCCGAGCGTTCCCCTGTCACAAGGAGGCAGCCCAGCGACAGCCTCTTGTGCTGTTCAGCTCTGTCATGGATCTAAATGCAAAGCACAGCACTCAGGCTCGGAAGATTTGGACTCTGAAAAGCAGCAAAGCTTTGAAAATGAAGAAGAAATTCTTCTGTCTGTAAAGGAAGAGCTGCTCTAAGTGTTTCAATAGAAACTTAGATGCCAATGTCACTTACCACAGAGTCACAGAACCTCAGAGGCTGGGAGGGACCTCCAGAGATCCTCAAGTCCTGCCAAAAGCAGGATCACTCAGAGTAGTGCAGACAGGAATGTGTCCAGGTGGGGTACTTATTCACAGAGTCACAGAATGGTTTAGGTTGGAAGGGACCTCAAGGATCAGCCAGTTCCAAGCCCCTGCCATAGGCAGGGACACCTCCCACTAGAACAGGTTGCTCAAGGACTCATCCAGCCTGGTCCTGAACACCTCTAGGGAGGTTGTGGAGCACAGAAGCACAGAATGGGATCAAAGATGCGATGTGCTTCTGTGCTCCACAACCTCCCTGGGCAACCTGTGCCAGTGTCTCACCACCCTCACTGCAAACTTCTTCCTAACATCCACTTTCAATCTCCCCTCTGCCACTTCAAACCCATTCCTCCTCGTCCTGCCATGACAAGACCTTGTCAGTAGTCCCTCCCCAGCCCTCCCATAGGTCTCTTTCAGATACTGGAAGGTCACTCCAAGGTCTCCTGGAAGCCTTCTCCTCTCCAGGCTGCAGAGCCCCAACTCTCTCAGCCTGTGCTCAGAGCAGAGCTGCTGCAGCCCTCTCAGCATCTTGGTGGCCTCCTCTGGATTGGCTCCAACAGTTCCATGTCCTGCTTGTGCTGGGGGCTGCAGACCTGCTCTTTAAAACAACAGCAGCAGCGACACAACAAGCTGAGTCCTTTCCACCTTGAACCAATGCCATGCTTCTGTGACAAGCACAGCCATTAAAGAGTCACTTTTCCTTGCATAGATGAGGAAGAGCTCATTGAGGCAGGGCAGTTAGCATGGGATAGATGCTGCTGGGAGAAGGCAGCTCTGTCTCTAGCACAGCTGTGTCACAGAGCTCTGAGTCTATTTGTGTCCAGTTCTGGGAAAGACCTTTGAGGTCACTAAGTCCAACCTGTCACCCAGCACCATCTAATCAAGTAACCCATGGCACCAAGTGCCTCATCCAGCCTCCTTTAAAACAGCTCCAAGGACAGTGACTCCACCACCTCCCTGGGCAGCCCATTCCAATGCCAATCACTCTTGCTGGGAAGAACTTCCTCCTAACATCCAGCCTGAACCTCCCCTGGCACAGCTTGAGGCTGTGTCCCCTTGTTCTGCTTCCTTGAGAGAAGAGCCCAACCCCACCTGGCCACAACCTCCCTTCAAGTAGCTGCAGACAGCAATGAGCTCTGCCCTGAGCCTCCTCTGCTGCAGGCTGCACACCCCCAGCTGCCTCAGCCTCTCCTCAGGGCTGTGCTCCAGGCCCCTCCCCAGCCTTGCTGCCCTTCTCTGGGCACCTTCCAGCACCTCAACATCCTTCTTAAATTGAGAAGTTGTAAAGCTCCTTTGCCCACGGGTCCACAGGGCCAGGGCTGCTTCTCCAGACTGGCCTGCAACCAGCCAGTGCCTCCCCCAGAGCCCATCACGCCTTGGAAGCTGCCAGGAAGCTGCCAGTTGCTAATAGAGGCAGCAAGACTGCTGGGAACAGAGAGGTCATTAAACTGCACTTGCTGACTCGTGGCCTCAGGAGGAATATCTGAGCACTGCATATTCTCTACACTCCTGGGCAGGGTTTCCCATCACTGTCATCCTTTTTTTTCCCTCCCACACTTCTGTGGTTTGCTCTGCCAGCAGCTTGCCTTGCCCCAGGAGTCCTGCAGGCTGAGGTCATCCCTGCCTTGTGGCTGGAGGAGCATCAGTCTCACAGGCAGCATCCCCAGCACAGCCCCGGGACTTAGAATCATAGAACCATAGCATGAAGCAGGTTGGAAGAGAGCTCCAAGCTCACCCAGTCCAGCCTAGCATCCAGCCCTGGCCAATCAACCAGACCATGGCACTAAGTGCCCCAGCCAGGCTTGGCTTCAACACCTCCAGGCACAGCCACTCCACCTCCCTGGGCAGCCCATTCCAGTGGCAATCACTGGTGAGCTGGGAGGTAAATGACCTCCATTGTAAGCTGAGGACTTTGAATCACAGGAAGAAAAAAAATAATGCCTGTGCTGTCTGTAGGTTCTCATTCCCCTGGCAAAGCTGAAATCACAGGACAGATGAACGGGAGGTGCACTCATGCACGCTGGTGCTGCCCTCCTGTAGATCACAGAATCAGGCAGGGTTGGAAGGGACCACAAGGAGCAGCCAGTTCCAAACCCCTGCCATGCCCAGGGACACCTCACACTAGAGCAGGCTGCACACAGCCTCATCCAGCCTGGTCTGAAACACCTCCAGGGATGAGGCTTCCACCACCTCCCTGGGCAACCCCTGCCAGGCTCTCACCACCCTCATGCTGAACAACTTCTTCCTAACATCCAGTCTGAATCTCCCCATTTCCAGCTCTGTTCCATTCCCCCCAGTCCTGGCACTCCCTGACAGCCTAAAAAGTCCTTCCCCATCTTTCTTGTAGCCCCCTTTAGCTACTGGAAGGCCACAATAAGTTCACCTGGGAGCCTTCTCCTCTCCAAACTGAACAGGTTTGTGATTTTGTAGCCAGCTGCAAAAGGGGCTCAGGGTAGGAAGAGGACAGAGCAGTGCAGGGCTGGGTGAATTTTGTCCCCCCCAGTTCCTGTCCTTCCCAAGCCTCATGAAATGAAATAATGACACAGTAAAAGCACAGAGCACTTCTGAAGTTGCAGCCTCACTGGGAGATGTCAGAGCTGTGATAGCCTAATGAACTTGAAACGACTGAAGAGTGCCACCAGATAAAAAAACTCTTGGGGGGGGGGAAAGATTTCTAACCCTCAGCACAGCAGGGAAATGCTCTCTGAAGCCCCAGCACATTTGTCAGTGGCAGCTCAGGCTGTAAATTCATGCAGCATGAAGACAGATTCAGTACTCTAATAAAACATGTTTTGCTTTTTATGCATCCAGGATCTGATGGAATAAAAGGCAGTGCTAAACAAAATCTGAGTGGGGAGTGCTGTGAAGTGAAATACACTTTCCAAACTCAGAGTTTTGGAGGGGGTTGGGTTTTTTTAAGGTTTTTATATATATATATATATAACATGGGACATTTGGAGCCATTAAACCCTCAGGACATCAAACAGCTTCCTCTTCCATGCAGGGTTGGACTCCATGATCTCCTTGGGTCTCTTCCAGCCTCTGACATCCTGTGATCCTCTGCTTTCCTGGTACCTGTTCAAACAAGCTGTGCCAGATGAGTGGAATTACCTCCTGCAAATCAGTGGAAGCCCTGGAGAGAGGTGAAAAAGGAGGGGTGCTGATGGGAGATGCTGTGGTGTGGTGCCTCTAAAAGAGATTTGGGTCAAGAGCTCATAAACACAGGTGGAGTTTTTGGCTTGGAGTTTGAAGGGTTGGATGTTGAACATAAGGTAAAGGGAGGCAGATCCTGCTCAGTCCTGTGCAATCCCAGCCTGGGCTGCAGCCTATTCCAATGGCAAACCACTTGTGAGGTAAATAATATCCCAGGACTGGGCACAGGACTCCAGGTGTGGCCTGACCAGTGCTGAACAGAAGCAGAAAAGGCTTGGACAAGGTCTGAACTGAACTTCAGAGGGCTGGCTGAGTGCTTGCTTCCCTCTGACTCTCCACACTGTGCCTCAGCAGCTGCACACACAAGGATTAGCAAAAAGCACACAGCACTTCCCGCTGGGATATGGCCCTGATGATGCTTCCAGCCATGCAAAATGCCTCCATCCACTCAGGTGTGCAGTTTTGCTGCACATCTTCCCAACCTCCTGCACAGGCAGCTTCCCAGAGGCTAAATGGAAGGGGCTTGTGACAATGGGGACAGGAATTTGCAGTCCTTCCAGGCGAGAGAGCTTTTTTTGGACATTGTGAAGAAAATGCCTTGGAAGAAAAAGTAATTTGGCATTGGTTATCCAGAGAAAGAGGAGAAAAAGACCCCAAATCACTGCCAGGCACAAGACAAAGCCGGGGGGAGGGGAACAGGGCAATGTGCTAACACTGCCTCACTCATGCAGCACATCACATCGTGCCATGTGGTCAGCATCCTGCCCAGGCTGCTCTGGTGATGGTGTTCTCTGCAGCACACATGCCTGGCACTGTTCTCATTCAACATTTGCAGCACAGGAAGCTCCAGCTCAACATGAGCAAGAACTTCTTGAGTGTAAGGGTCCCAGAGCCCTGGCACAGGCTGCCCAGAGAGGCTGTGGAGTCTCCTCTGGAGCCTTTCCAGCCCTGTCTGGATGTGTTCCTGTGTGCCCTGAGCTGGATTCTCTGCTCCTGCTCTGGCAGGGCTTGGGCTCTATGATCTCTTTGGGTCCCTTCCAACCCCTAACATCCTCTGATCCTGTGATCCTGCAGCTGGTTCGTGTCCAATTAGCTCCCTTTGTCTTCACACACTGGCAGAGCTCTTCCAATCCACTTAGATAATAGATGTGATCTAGATAGGGCTGTAAAGTTTAAACTAATTACTGCTAATGTGCTGTTCAAAAAGTGATAATGGAGCTATAGAATAGCAGTTGAATAAGCACTGATTCTTAAAAAGTCTGTGAGGAGAACAGAAGTCTCATTCATTCCTTGCTTGCATGTCTGGGTTAAAAAGAGCTGAAGAAATTAGCCCTCAATCTAGGATAAAACCCAACCATGCACTGGGTGTGCTGGGGGCAAAAACTTCAATTCCTCTGCAATCACAGGGGCACAGAATGCCAGGGGCTGGGAGGGACCTCAAGAGCTCAGCCAGTCCAAGCCCCCTGCCACAGCAGCAGCACCTAGAGCAGATCACACAGGAACACATCCAGGCAGCTCTTGAAGATCTCCAGAGAAGGAGACTCCACAACCTCTCTGGGCAGCCTGCTCCAGGGCTCTGCCACCCTCACTCCAAACAAGTTTCTCCTCCTCTTCAGCTGAAACCTTCTCTGCTCCACTTTGCATCCATTGCTCCTTGGCTTCTTGCTGTGCAGCACCCAACAGAGCTTGGCCCCCTCCCCTTGACCCCCACCCCTCAGCTGTTTGCACACATTGCTCAGATCCCCTCTCAGCCTTCTCTGCTCCAGACTCAACAGCCCCAGGGCTCTCAGGCTCTCTTTGCAGGGGAGATGCTCAAGTGCCCCACTCATGCTCCTGGCTCTCTGCTGGACTCTCTCCAGCAGGTCCCTGTCTCTCCTGAACTGAGGAGCCCAAACCTGGACACAGTATTGCAGGTGTGGTGTCAGCAGGGCAGAGCAGAGGTGGAGCAGAACCTCCCTAGCCCTGCTGGCCACACTTTTCCTAATGCCCCTCAGGCTGCCATTGGCTCTGTTGCCCACCAGGGCACATTGCTGGCCCATGCAGAACTTGCTGTTCAAAATGTGATGTCATTTGTTGAGGCAGTCTGGGTCATCCTTCAAAGGTGTTGGTTTAACAGCATCCTGGGAAAGACCTCAGTTACTGAGGGTGGCAGGAAGAATGAGGCACATCAGCTCTAGGAAAGTTTTAGCTGCCAAGGGGTACTGTGACGTTGGTAAGAGCAGCATCTATCACTGCCTGACATTTAGGCTGTCAGGGGGTGACAGGGCTGGGGGAATGGAACAAAGGTGGAAATGAGGAGATTCAGTCTGGGTGCTAGGAAGTTCTTCAACATGAGGGTGGTGAGAGCCTGGCAGGGGTTGCCCAGGGAGGTGGTGGAAGCCTCATCTCTGGATGTGCTTAAGGCCAGGCTGGATGAGGCTGTGGACAACCTGCTCTAGTGTGAGGTGTCCCTGCCCATGGCAGGGGGTTGGAACTGGCTGATCTTTGTGGTCCCTTCCAACCCTGACTGATTCTATGACCTGAGCTGAGGCTGAAACCTCCTGCTGTAAGCAGCTGGCTTGACCTCAAGGGATGCTCCGCAGCTGCCTGGGTGCTGCGCTGGGTTGGACCAGGGACAAATGTCCCCAGGCACTTCTGGCTCATGGGCAATGCAAAGTGGTGCACTTGCCAGAGAGGAGCACAGGGGCTCAGGTGACATGCAGCAGCTCCCTGTGCCGTGGTGATTTGATTGTCTGCCTGCCCTGAAGGTGTAGCTGGTACCACTCAGCGCCTTGCATTTTCGATGAGCTGAGCGACACATCCCTGCCAGGCAGGCACTTGCCTGAATGAGTAACGATTAATCATCTGGAAGGCAGTTTTGTGCCCCCCCCCGTGTCGGTGTGAGCAATCCCGTGGCTTTCTGTGGGTGTATTTGCAGTGGGGAAGAAGCACTCAGCATGGACTTGGATGTCAGAAGCAGCCTGGCCCCTAGCTCCTACCAGCCAAGCGCATCTCTGAGTGAGGGCTGACATTTCATGCTTCTTCCTTGCTTGAGTGCTGAGCTTTTCCAACCAGCCAGGGGCTTCCACTTCATCTGGTATTCAAGTGACAAAAGGCAGAGTGATCTCCAGCCCTTTCACAGCCTCATGCCACACCATGAGGGCAATGGGAGCAAAATGTAGAACACGGTTCCTGCCAGCCTTCCTGGGGTAAATCAGAGGTAACTGGAGCCAGAACAAGGGGGAATGGCCTCAAGGGGAGACTGGGGAGGTTAAGATTGGACATTAGGAAAAAGTTTTTCATGGAGAGAGTGGTCAGGGACTGGAAGGAGCTGCCCAGGGAGGTGGTGGAGTCACCCAGCCTGGCTGTGTTTCAGGCTGGTTTGGATGTGGTGCTTAGAGCTATGGTTTGAGGTGAATGTTGTAGAGTAGGGTTCTGGGTTGGACTTGGTGCTCCTGAGGGGCTGTGCCAGCCTGGATGGTGCTGTCATTCTGTGATCATACCTGCTCAGGAGAACAGAGCAAGTGGGTAGGAGGCAGCAGCAAACCTCACCCTCTGGCTCTCCCAGCAGTATATTGGCTTTGCTATCAGTTTTGTGGCTGCTTGGTGAGCATCAAGAGGCAGAACAGTGCAAAAATCAGGAGCTAACAGCCTGCCCTCAGCAAGCAGGTGGAAATGAGGTGCCCTGAGGCAGCTGGCAGGTGTCAAACTGACAGTGATGTCTTCACAATCTCAGTCGAGGTACCGAAACAGAAACCAATGTTCAAGAGACTGAAAGGCTCAGCAAATGGAAACGTGGGAGGGGTCCCAGAGTGGTTAGGAGGGCAGGGTCTGGAGGGACAGTGGCAGCAGAGCACTGAGGCTCAAGCTGCAGCTACTCTTCAACCAGTTCTCACTGCACAAACAGTGATCAGCCCCAAAGCATTGTCCCCACAGCAGAGATTTCGGGAGAGGAGTTACCTGCCAAGGCAGAGAGCTGTGGTCAGCAGGACAGAGTCCAGCTGGAGGCCTGTAACCAGTGGAGTCCCTCAGGGGTCAGGGCTGGGACCAGTATTATTCAGTGTATTCATTAATGACCTGGCTGAGGGCACAGAGGGCACTGCCAGCAAGTCTGCTGATGGCACCAAGCTGGGTGGAGTGGCTGAGACACAGGAGAGTTGTGCTGCCATTCAGAGAGACTGAGACAGGCTGAGAGCTGGGCAGGGAGACACTGAGGGAAGTTCAACAGGGGCAAGTGTAGAGTCATGCATCTGGGAAAGCACAACCCCAGGGAGCAGGATAGGTTAGGGACTGACTTGCTGGAGAGTAGTGAAAGGGAGAAGGACTTGGGAGTCCTGGTGGGTGGAAGGATGGCCATGAGCCAGCAGTGTGCTCGGGTGGCCAGGAGGGCCAATGCCATTCTGGGATGGATTAGAAGGGCTGTGGGTTGAAGGTGGTTCTCCTTCCACTCTACTCTGCCCTGGTGAGGCCACATCTGGAGTATTGTGTCCAGTTCTGGCCCCTCAGTTCGAGAAGTACAGGGAGCTGCTTGAGAGAGTCCAGCACAGAGCCACAAAAATGCTGAAGGCAGTGGAAGGTCTTCTTTAGGAGAGCCTGAGGGAGCTGGGGCTGTGCTGCTGGCAGAGGAGGAGACTAAGGACTGACCTCATTCATGTTTACAACTATGCAAGGTCTGAGTGGCAAGAGGCTGGAGCCAGGCTCTGCTGGGTGATGCCCAGTGCCAGCACAAGGGGCACTGGGTGGGAGCTGAGGCAGAGGAGGTTCCACGTGAACCTCAGGAAGAATTTTTTCACTGTGGAACAGGCTGCCCAAGGGGGCTGTGGAGTCTCCCTCTCTGGAGAACCACCTGGATGTGCTCCTGTGTGATCAGCTCTAGGTGATGCTGCTGTGGCAGGGGGCATTGCACCAGATAACCTTTTGAGGTCCCTGCACCAGAGAATCTTTTGAGGTCCCTTCCAGCCCCTGCCATTCTATGACTCCATGAATTCCTGTGCTGGTACCACCCATGGTAAGCACCAAAACAAAGTGGGAAGCTGCCACAGCTCTTCATCAGGGAAGCAGTGGTGCAAGCCCATGCCAGGGGGCTGCCAGTGTGGCCAAGTGTCCTCTTCTCTACTAAAGGTCTCCCTTCATTCCCTTCACCTAGCAGAAGCTGTTCCGATCAAAACAGCTGCTTTGGGTGTGCAGGAAGAGTGATTGGCTCAGCAAGCCAAACACCAATAAAACTGGGAAAATGAGCCATTATTTATGCAGTGAAGCCATTATGCTTTTATTTATTGCACTCACTGTAATTACAGCTTCACCAGACCTGACAGTAACAGATCCTTTAATGATCTACCCAAAGAAAGGATTTATTTGTAAGAGGAAAGAAAAAAAAACCCAACCCCAAACCAAAACAACAAACCCACAAGTGTTAGTCATAACTTCAGCTTCTCCTTCAAGTTTTTGGGAAGGCAGAGAGGAAGAATAAATAACTCTTTCTCCTGCTCCCATCCTCCTCATCACTCTGAGAGGTCGCAGAGAGAGCTGCTGCGCTGGTGCTAAAGCCTTTTAGTGCTTAAAGCCTGCCAGCAGGAGTGGCTGCTTTGTGTCATGGGAGCTGATAAAGCTGCCACAGGCAGAGGTGCTTGTGGAAAAGTGGTTGAAGGTGAACAGAGAGCCCCCTTCAGGCAGTAGAACAATCATGGAATCATGGAATGGTTTAGGTTGGAAGTGATCTCAAAGGTCATCCAGTTCCATCCCTCTGTTATAGCCAGGGACACCTCCCACTGGAACAGGTCACTACAGCAACTTAGCAATTTAGAGTCATAGAATGGGCTGGGTTGGAAGGGACCTCCATAGCTCATCCAGTCCAAACCCCTCTGCACTCAGCAGGGACATCCTCTGCTACAGCAGGTTGCTCACAGCCCTCTGCAACCTCACCTTGAACATATTCAAGGATGGGGTCACAAACACCTCCCTGGGCAGCCTCTTGCAGTGTTCCACCACCCTTCTGCTGCAGAACCTGTTCCTAACATCCAATCTCAATCTGCTCTGCTCTAGTTTGAAGCCATTGCCCTCATCCTGTCCCTGCAGCCCTTTGCAAACAGTCTCTCTGCAGCCTTCTTGCAGCCCCCTTCAGGCACTGGCATGACTGGATGACCTTTGGAGGTCCCTTCCAGCCCAAACCATTCTGTGATTCTATGACTCCATTACTCTTTGATTCTATGGCTCTATTACTTTATGATTCTATGGCCCTATGACTCTATAATTCTATGTCTCTATGACTCTATGATGCTATTATTCTATTACTCTATGACCCTGTGATTCTATGACTCTATGAATCTATGACTCTATTACTCTGTGATTCTGTAATCCTATGACTCTGTGATGCTATGACTCTAAGATTCTGTGTCTATGACTCTATTACTCACTCTATGATTCTGTGACTCTATGATTCTATGATTCTATGACCCTGTGATTTTATGGCTCTGTGCTTCTATGGCTCTATGACTCTATGGTTCTATGACTCTGTGATTCTGTGACTCTATGGTTCTATGACTCTATGATTCTATGGATCTATGATTCTATGGCTCTATGACTCCATGATTCTATGACTCTGTGATTCTATGATTGTGATTCTATGGTTCTATGACTCCATGATTCTATGACTCTATGATTCTATGAGTCTGTGATTCTATGACTCTATGAACTGGAGTTTAACCTGGAGAAAAGGAGGCTGTGTGGAGACTGCATCACTTGGCAGGGTTAGAGAACAGTTGGAGCTGATGATTTTCAAGGTCAAAGCCTGGCTGGGGCACTTAGTGCCATGGTCTGGTTGATTGGCCAGGGCTGGGTGCTAGGTTGGGCTAGATGAGCTTGGAGCTCTCTTCCAACCTGCTTGATTCTGTGATTCTATGATTTTACAGTGGCAAAATTCTCTTCCCAGCTCCAAAAAGCCAAGAAGCTGACAAGGCTGGCATCTTTGTCCAAGGCAGGAGAAGAGGAATCCAGTGTTTGCTTTCACTGCTCACTCACTCAGCAGCACTGGTTCTTTTTCTCCAGGCAGATGGGCAGGGAGTAGCACTCACAGCATCACATTCCCCATCTCCTGGGGAAACCCTGGATGAGCTCACCAGAAGTAAATACTCAGTGAGAAAGTTCATCAATTTGTCTCCTGATAAAATTACATTTTAGGGAAGAGTGCTTAAGTGCTGCTCATGAGTGAGAGGCAAATATCTGACACTGTGCACAGAGGTTCTGCAATCAGCTTCTTAAGTTGTGAGAAGTCAGCTAAGAGAACCATCTTTAACAGCTTTTACTTTAACAGCTCTTCTTGCCAGAGAGAGTGATTGGCATTGGAATGGGCTGCCCAGGGAGGTGGTGGAGTCACCATCCCTGGAGGTGTTGAAGCCAAGCCTGGCTGGGACACTTAGTGCCATGGTCTGGTTGGTTGGCCAGGGCTGGGTGCTAGGTTGGGCTGGCTGAGCTTGGAGCTCTCTGCCAGTCTGGTTGATTCTCTGATTCTATGGTTCTGTTATTCCTCCCCAGGTGCAGGACCCTGAGCTTGTCCTTATTGAACTTCATGAGGTTTGCCTTTGTGCAGCACTGAGCCTGTCCAGGTTTGGCTGGATGCAGCACAGCCTGAGGGCTCTCAGCCACCCCCACCCCCCCAGTTTTGTATCATCAGTGAACTCACTGAGGGTGCACTCCTGCCTTCACCTAGGTCGTTGACAATGACACTGCACCAAATCTGACTGAGCTGATCACTCCCTCTTTAAAGGGAACCTTTGCAGGAGTCCAAGGCAGTGATGCAACTCCAGGGATGTTAATTAGCCACTTAATATCCCCTGGCATTCCCCTGTGGCTATAAACCGTGGGCTGCAAATCAAACCTGTCTCTCCTTCACAAGCTTCCCCTCTTCAAAACAGCAGCCCAATTTGTCACCTCACTGTGCACATTTTCTGCCAGCATATCTCTGGCTCTGCAGGGTGGAAGTGAAGGCATCCAAGAGCAGATAAATGTCTCCAAGGCTTTAGCACTCAGGGCTTCCCCAGCCTCTCGCAGCATCGTTTGCTTGAGGTGAGTGCTGCTCTCTGCTCTGGGCCTGGTTTTCCTCTGCTCATTTAGGTCTTCCAGCAGACATAAGGCATAGAATCAGAGAATGGTTTAGCTTGGAAGCTCAGCCAGTTCCAACCCCCTGCTATAAGCAGGGACACCTCCCACTAGAACAGGTTGCTCAAGGACTCATCCAGCCTGGTCCTGAACATCTCCAGGGAGGTTGTGGAGCACAGAAGCACAGAATGGGATCTTTGATCCCATTCTGTGCTTCTGTGCTCCACAACCTCCATCCAGGTTGCAATCTTTGATCCCATTCTGTGCTTCTGTGCTCCACAACCTCCCTGGGCAACCTGTGCCAGTGTCTCACCACCCTCACTGCAAACAACTTCTTCCTCACATCCACTTTCAATCTCCCCCCTGCCACTTTAAACCCGTTCCTCCTCATCCTGTCATGACAAGACCTTGTCAATAGTCTTGCCATAGAGGCACAACAGGTGATTAAGGAAGCTGAACATCTTCCTTATGAAGAGAGCCTGAGGGAGCTGAGGCTTGGAGCGTGGAGAGGAGGAGACCAAGGGTTGACCTCATTCGTGTTTATAAATAAGAGGTGAGTGCCAGGAGGCTGCAGCCAGGCTCTGCTGGGTGATGCCCAGCAATGGGGAGGGAGATGCTCAAGTGCCCCACTCATCCTGCTGGCTGGACTCTCTCCAGCAGGTCCCTGTCTCTCCTGAGCTGGGGAGCCCAAACCTGGACACAGCATTGCAGCTGTGGTCTCAGCAGGGCAGAGCAGAGGTGGAGCAGAACCTCCCTGGGTCTGCTGGCCACACTTTTGATGATGCCCCCCAGGGCTGCCCTCGGCTCTCTTGGGCACAAGGGCACATTGGTGGCTCGGTGAAGCTGTAAAGTTTATGTTGCAGAGAGGTAAAGTGTACTTGAGCTAATTCCCTTGTGGCCAATGGGAACACTTAGTGATCTGTTGTGCTTTTATCTGTGGTGGACTAATTAAAGTGAAGGTGTTAATGTCTTACCCCGGTGTCAGCCAGCTTCAGAGCTGTGTGTGGCAGCCACGGGGCTGCATGTGGCAGCTCCTCCAGGAGCAATGTGTTTCTCACATACCCTCAGGCAGCTGATGCTGCTGATGCTCTCTTGATTGTTTTATGCCTTTGCATCTCCCTGTCACAACTGTCAGCGTTTCCCTGCTGAGAATCAGAAGCCCTAAACCCTCTAAAGATCAGGATGTATTTAAGTCACTCAGCTGAAGCTTGCATCTGATGCTTCACCATGTATGATATGGAAATGGAGGCTTCTTTGTTCTTGAGATTGATCAGAACATATTCTGAGAGACAGAGATGGGAGCTAGCAACAGAAGAGGCAGGTTCTCATTCTCCTTGGGCATGTGACTGCCTGCCTGGCTCAAAGGTTTCTCATACAAGTTCAGATTTAGAGGTGTTTTTTCCCCACACGATCATAAAGCCCAGAAATTCGGTGGGTTTTAGTACCTAAAGTGCTTTTACCATCCCATGAAACTGGAATAGTAGTGAGAAGTGAGGGGGGAAAAACTAGCAGTGATAACAAAACCAAATTCTGCCACTCCTGGTGAAGAGAAAGCAAAACCAGTGAACACAGAATCACAGAATCAGGCAGGGCTGGAAGGGACCACAAGGAGCAGCCAGTGCCAACCCCCCTGCCATGCCCAGGGACACCCTACCCTAGAGCAGGCTGCACACAGCCTCAGCCAGCCTGGCCTCAAACACCTCCAGCCATGGGGCCTCAACCACCTCCCTGGGCAACCCCTGCCAGCCTCTCACCACTCTCCTGCTCAACAACTTCCTCCTCACCTCCAGCCTCACTCTCCCCACCTCCAGCTTTGCTCCATCCCCCCCAGTTCTGGCACTCCCTGACAGAAGTCCCTTCCCAGTTTTCTTGGAGCCCTCTTCAAATCCTGCAAGGCCACAAGAAGGTCCCCTGGGAGCCTCCTCTGCTGCAGCCTGCACAGCCCCAACTCTTTCAGTCTGTGCTCACAGCAGAGGGGCACACACAGGACATTGCTCTTCTGCTCAGCAGCATGGCCTGTAGTTCTGGGGCCCACAGCTGAAGAGGGATGTGAAGAGCCTCCCTGGGCAGAGAAGGGCTGCAAGGCTGCTGAAAGGGCTGGAAGCAATGCCCTGTGAGGAGGGAATGAACCTGGGCACCTGGCAAGGGAGCACTGACCATACATCATTAGCATCAAGCACAGCTCTGGAGGGGAAGAACTCCTGCAGCAGCTTTGGTTTAGAGGAGCCACTTTGTGTGCTGGATAATTACTTTTGTTTCAGCTTTTAGTTCAGAGAGCCTGGAAGATGTGAAGTGAAAGGAAGAGTTAATTCTTCATGGCCAAACTATAAGAGCCAATTAATGAGTGATGAATGCTGTTGCAGGCAGCTCCATCACACAGTGATGCTTCACATCACCACAGTGTAGCTGCTGGCTGTTATTGGTGGTCTACAAGTAGCTGAAAGCAAAGGCTAATGAATCAGTCATTAGCTCTGCAAAGTGATGAGCCTGAGACTTCTGCTGGCAGGGGCAGGCTTCTGCTCTGGCAGGGGCTGCTCTTTGGTTTTCAGACACTTGTTTCTCACATATTTTAATGGTCAATGTGACTTTGGAGGGCAGGGAGTGTCAGAACAGCTTTATCCCACTGCTTTGTACCAGTGGGAGGTTGAGAAGCTTAACAAACTTCTTCACAGTGATGGTTAAGTGTTTCTGCCTCTGAATTCAGCACAGTGTCTTGCTGCTAGGGGATCATAGAACCAGTCAGGGTTGGAAGGGAACACGAGGAGCAGCCAGATCCAACCCCACTGCCATGGGCAGGGACACCTCACAGTAGACCAGGCTGGCCAGAGCCTCATCCAGCCTGGCCTTGGACACGTCCAGGGCTGAGGCTTCCAGCACCTCCCTGGGCAACCCCTGCCAGGCTCTCACCACCCTCATGCTGAAGAACTTCTTCCTAACATCCAGTCCAAATCTCCCCATTTTAAGCTTTGTTCCATTCCCCAGTCATAGAATCACAGAATCAAGCAGGTTGGAAGAGAGCTCCAAGCTCATCCAGCCCAACCTAGCACCCAGCCCTGCCCAGTCGACCAGACCATGGCACTAAGTGCCCCAGCCAGGCTTTGCTCAATCTCTGCACCTTGTAGAGATGGTGCAAGAGTTTGGAAGTACAAAACCCTTCTGCTGTAACAGTGCTGCTCAGCTCTCAGTGCTAAATGTTTGCTGCCTTGGCTAGGTACAGTTTGCTAATGATTTCAGAAGGGACTACTACTGTGCCCTGCTGAGACCCCACCTGGAGTCCTGCATCCAGCTCTGGAGCCCCTGGGACAAGAGGGCTGTGGAGATGCTGGAGAGTGTCCAGAGCAGGGCCAGGAGGATGCTCAGAGGCTGCAGCAGCTCTGCTGTGAGGGAGACTGAGAGAGTTGGGACTGTGCAGTCTGGAGAAGAGGAGGCTCCCAGGGGACCTTCTTGTGGCCTGCCAGGATCTGAAGTGGTCTACAAGAAAGCTGGGGAGGGACTTTTGAGGGTGTCAGGGAGTGCCAGAACTGGGGGGGATGGAGCAAAGCTGGAGGTGGGGAGAGTGAGGCTGGAGGTGAGGAGGAAGTTGTTGAGCAGGAGAGTGGTGAGAGCCTGGACTGGGTTGCCCAGGGAGGTGGTTGAGGCCCCATGGCTGGAGGTGTTTGAGGCCAGGCTGGCTGAGGCTGTGTGCAGCCTGCTCTAGGGTAGGGTGTCCCTGGGCATGGCAGGGGGGTTGGAACTGGCTGCTCCTTGTGCTCCCTTCCAGCCCTGCCTGACTCTGATTCTCTGATCCTATGATTCTAATTTCTGTGGCTGCAGCTTGAGGAGCTCTCTCTTGCTGCAGTCGAGGAAGGACACCCAGCTCCCAGCAAAGCTCTTTGCCAATGCCCCTCTCCTGCAATACATTCTGCAGCTAATGAAGGGCAATATCTCTTATCTACTTACCATCACACAGAGACACTAAGCAGCCATGCACGAGCAGGAGCAGGCAGGGAGCAATCAAGAAGGCTTTATTCCCAAATAAATGCATTAAAATAACCCCCCAAAAGCTCCACACCAAAACTCCTGCTGCAGAGGCTGCCATTTAACTTTGAATAATGACTGTGCCCAGACCATGCCTGTGGGTAGCAGCAATATATTTGATTAGATCATCATGGACAGGCACAATCTGCAGCCCTGGTTTTAAAGCTGGGTCATGGGAGCTGGTATCTCACCCAGGCTGGCACACAGTGTCCAGCACCAATGTCTGTTTAAGCAAGACAAATTACTTTGCATTCAGAGGAGTTCCTATTGTTTTCCTGAGCTTGGCTTATCACACAGTAGGATGAAAAGGTCCACAGAGCTGCTGAGCTTGAAGGATATCTCTCTAGATATTATATTGTCCAAAACAGCAAGTTCTGGGGAAAGGGACTTGGGGTGCTGGTGGATGAGAAGCTCTACAGGAGGCAACTTGTAGCCCTTGTCCTTCCTGTGCTGAGGGCTCCAGAGCTGGATGCAGCACTGCAGGAGAGGTCTGAGCAGAGCAGAGGACAGTGGCACAATCCCCTCTCTGGCTCTGCTGGCAGCACTGCTTTGGCTGCAGCCCAGGATATGCTTTGCCTTCTGTGCCCTAAGCTCACACTGCCTGCTCGTGCCCAGCTTCCAATCCATCAGCACCCCCAAATCCTTTTCCACAGGGCTGCTTCCTATCACCTCCTCCCCCTGCCTGCATTGACAGTGGGGATTGCTCCAGCCCAGGCACAGAACCCTGCAGTTGCTCTCATTGAACCTCCTGAGATACAAGCACTTAACACCACAAATAACTCCACAGTGGCAGTGGTTAATGTTCAGTCTATAAATCACTGCAGAAACTCTCCCAAAGCAATTTTTCTTCATTAACTGAGCGAGTGCCACTGGACAACCACTCACACTGTTTACTTAGCTCCTTTAATTTGTTCTTTGGGAGCATTTACCTCTCTCTATTGCCTAGATGGGGAAATTCAGCACCTCAGCACTTGCTAATCCAACTTACACACTTAATGGACACCCAAGTGGCTTTGTGTGACCTTGTGAGGCAGGAGCACCTCCTGGATCCAGGACTCCTGTCTCTAATAGAAAGTTTGTGACATCCTGAACATTGGTTCAGCAGTGCAGAGGTCAAAAAGTAACTGAGCTTATAAAAGCTACACAACAAGAAGGCTCCCAGAAGACCTTCTTGTGGCCTTCCAGTAACTGAAGAGGGTGACAAGAAAGTTGGGGAGGGACTGTTTAGGATGCCAGGGAGTGGTAGGACTGGGTGGAATGGAGCAAAACACTACAAGTGGTTAGACTGATGCTAGGGAGAAGTTCTGCAGCATGAAGGTGGCGAGAGCCTGGCACAGGTTGCCCAGGGAGGTGGTGGAAGAGATGTTTAAGGCCAGGCTGGATGTGGCTCTGAGCAACCTGCTCTAGTGTGAGGTGTCCCTGGGCATGGCAGGGGGGGTGGAACTGGATGATCCTCGAGGTCCCTTCCAGCCCTGACAATTCTATAACTCTGTGATAAGATGAAATTATTAACAGGGTGTGTGTGTGGGGGGGGGAGGGGAGTTAATAGCTACAGCTGCAGTTCTGTGCTTTGGGAGCTGTGTTTCAGTGTTCTTCCTTTGTCCTTTTTCCCTATGCAAGCTCCTGGAATTTACACAGTGCTGTGCAGAGTGACACTTTAATGTCTTTTTATTCAATGCATTGAGTTGCCCTATTATGACAATGAGAATATCAAGGCAAGAACTATTATTTACACCAAATAGATGACATGAGAAAGTGGTGCACTCTGTGTTCTTACACTGAGGGTATTTTTATCCCAAACACCTCTTTCTTTAAGATGCCATTGAAGCTGGAAGATAAACATGTTGGATAATAATAGAAGGCATTAATGGCAACCATGTGTTGGATATGATTTTTTTGGTGGGGAGGAAGGGGAATAAAACCAAAACACCTCCTTCATGGCACAGAGGCTCCTGGATGGACTAAGCCTTGAGAAGTCACTTCAGAAATGATGTTTTGAAAAGCAGTTAGAGGTTACTCACTCCTTAGCTTGAAGCTAGGATGAAGTGAAGCAGCTTTTAGAGACAGAATAAAAATGGTCTGTAAAAATGTCCTTTTATTTGGTGGTGCTGGTGATTTTTCTTCCCTCCTGAAAAGATGGAGCATTGGAAGAATTTCTCTTGTGGCTGAGCAACAAAGGATTTAAAAGCCTGCCTGGAGGTGCTCCTGTGTGATCTGCTCTAGGTGCTGCTGCTGCTCTGGCAGGGGGGTTGGACTGGGCGAGCTGTTGAGGTCCATTCCAGCCCCTCACATTCTGTGATTCTCTGATTCTATAGTGCTGGATGCAGAGAGACCTTCTTAGCTGCATGGAGCTTACAGGCTGGATATTCCTAGGCCTTTTCCATCAAGAAATCTTTGGGTTACAGGCTGCAGCAAATATTAATCAAGGAAAGAGAATGCTTGACCAGCTTGCCTGGATGTGCTCCTGTGTGATCTGCTCTAGGCGATGCTGCTCTGGCAGAGGGGGTGGACTGGGTGAGTCCCTTCCAGCCCCTAACATTCTGTGACTCTGTGAAAGAAAGCATTGCTCTGCTCTGCTGAGAGCTCAGCTGCAGTGCTGCATCCAGCTCTGGAGCCCTCAGCACAGGAAGGACCTGGAGCTGATGGAGCAGGGCCAGAGGAGGGACACCAAAATGCTCAGGGGCTTGGAGCACCTCTGCTGCATAGACAGGCTGAGGGAGCTGGGGGTGTGCAGCCTGCAGAAGAGGAGGCTCTGGGCAGAGCTAACAGCAGGACCTGGAGGGGGCTGCAAGAAGGCTGCAGAGAGACTGTTTGCAAAGGGCTGCAGGGACAGGACGAGGGCAATGGCTGCAAACTAGAGCAGAGCAGATTGAGACTGGATGTTAGGAACAGGTTCTGCACCTTAAAGGTTGTGGAACACTGCAAGAGGTTGCTCAGGGAGGTGGTTGTGTGCCCATGCCTGGATATTGAAGGTGATGCTGGAGAGGGCTGTGGGCAGCCTGCTGTAGCTGAGGCTGTCCCTGCTGAGTGCAGAGGGGTTGGACTGGATGAGCTTTGGAGGCGCCTTCCAACCCAGACTCTTCTCTGATTCTGTGACACAGAAGCCATAAGAAGATCAGATCAATAACACTGACAGCCCAGAATCAGACTGATAAAGGAGAGAAATACACTGAGAGGGAAACCAAAGTCCCCAAAGCCCTGGAGGTGGCCAGAGCTAGGTTGGCTGGAGCCTTGTGTGACCTGTTCTAGCTGGAGCTGTCTCTGCCTATGGCGGGAGGTCACAACTGGCTGAGCTTTCAGGTCCCTTCCAACCTAAACCATTCTGTGAACTTGATTTGACTCTGGTAAATATTTCTAGCAGTCCTTTAAGGTTTGTGGTGCCTCTTGTGGAACCAGAGGGAAAATGAAGCAGTGACTGTTTGTTCCTTCCATAATCCAAGCACTCACAGCAATCTCTTCTGGTGTTTTCCTGTCGCAGTGGCTCAGGTTGCCTGTGGCACTAATTGAGTTCTGCTGACTGCAGAGAAAATCCAAACAACTTCCCTGAAGCTCACTTTGATTAAGAAAACATCTCCATTTGTGTGAAAGTGGTGCCTGGCTGGCCACATGAGAGGTAGAAGCCTGCCTTTCACACCTGGAAATCAACTTGGCCAGTTGGAGCAGCACAAAGGAGGACTCACCTGGGGCAAACTGATTTGTCTGGCAGGGACTTAAGCCCTGTGGCTAACTGTGCAAGCTGGCCTGGTTTTCAGGGAAGGGTGTGCCCTGCATGTTCCTTGAAAGATGCATGCAGTTGTCCCAGAGTGACACCAGTGCACTGCTTCATGGACATGCCAGTGCAGGAAGATTACAGGATCAGAGGTGTTAGGGGTTGGAAGGGACCTCCAAGGATCATCAAGTCCAACCCTCCTACCAGAGCAGGAGCAGAGAATCCAGCTCAGGTCATACAGGAACACAGCCAGGCAGGGCTGGAAAGGCTCCACAGAAGGAGACTCCACAGCCTCTCTGGTCAGCCTGTGCCAGGGCTCTGGGACCCTTGCAGTCAGGAAGCTCTTGCTCATGCTGAGGTGGAACCTCCTGTGCTGTAGTTTGTACCCATTACCTCTTGTCCTGTGCCAGGGCACAACTGGATAAGCTAAAAACAAAAACAAAAGAGAGAAAAAGCAAACAAACCTTCTCTTTATCAGCAACTGAGCCACTTCAGGGCTGCTAGCAGTTGCTTGGGCAGCCTCCCTCAAAGCTCCAGGGAAGCAGGGATTTATCTTTCTTCAGCAAACAGCAGGAAGACACAGGAATGCTTTGAGTTCTGTCATCACTCAGCAATGCTCTAAGTTCTGACACCCAGATGTGCTCTGGGTTCTGCTGCTCAGCAATGCTCTGAGTTCTGCCACCCAGATGTGCTCTGGGTTCTGCTGCTCAGCAATGCTCTGAGTTCTGCCACCCAGATGTGCTCTGGGTTCTGCTGCTCAGCAATGCTCTGAGTTCTGCCACCCAGATGTGCTCTGGGTTCTGCTGCTCAGCAATGCTCTGAGTTCTGCCACCCAGATGTGCTCTGGGTTCTGCTGCTCAGCAATGCTCTGAGTTCTGACACCCAGATGTGCTCTGGGTTCTGCTGCTCAGCAATGCTCTGAGTTCTGACACCCAGATGTGCTCTGGGTTCTGCTGCTCAGCAATGCTCTGAGTTCTGACACCCAGATGTGCTCTGGGTTCTGCTGCTCAGGAATGCTCTGAGTTCTGCTGCTCAGCAATGCTCTGAGTTCTGCTACTCAGCAATGCTCTGAGTTGTGCCACCCAGGAGTGCTCTGAGTTCTGCCATCGAAGTGAATCCCCAAACACCATCTACATCCACCAGGACTTCACTCTGGCACATCTCATTAGGAAGAGCCTTAGGCTGCTGACATGGCAAAGCCTCCAATGTATCAGCCCTTTCGTTCCAGCCCCTGGTCCAATGTGAGGTGTCCTTGCCCATGGCAGGGGGGTTGGACCTGGCTCCTTTCCCATGCAACTTGCGCCAGGGCATGGCACAAGAGGGCACAGCCTGAAGCTGTGCCAGGGGAGGGTTAGGTCGGATATTAGGAAGCACTTCCTGATGGAAAGGGTCGTTAGAGCCTGGAATGGACTGCCAGCAGCACCACACAGCTTGGTGTCGTTGGCACACCTGCTGGGGGTGCACTCAGTGGCACTGTCCGTTCTGCAGCATCTCAGCCATTAGGAGCAACCCTGGAGCTGCTAACAGCCCTGCCCCTGTGTGACCACAGCTCACTGCTTCTGCAGAGTGAGTCCTTGATTGCCCCTCCTGGAGAGGAGCTTCACCAGCCATGCACCCGCTCTGAGCCACTGCATCTGCAGGACATTTGCCTGCTGTGGCTCTGAGAACCTCAAATGGAGCATCCTCAAGAGGCTCACTGAAATCAGAGCCAACCACACCAGGGCCCTTCAGCCACGAGGCTGCAGAAGCTGCCTCAGGAAAGAAGCAGCTGCCTTGCTGGGGCTCATCGTTCTGGGCTGGCTGCTTTTGCTCCTTATTATACCCTTGGCTCGTTTCTCTCAGAGGGTGGCAGCTGAGCTGGTGGGTCTGTGATTTCCTGGCTTCATCTCTTCTTTGCCTGCTTTGTAAAGGCAAGCCTCTTGTTTTCACTCCTGCACTCCTCTTCATCAGACAGCTTGAATATATATCCTGTCAAAACTTGTCCTCTCTCCTCTTTCCTGTTCCTGCATTGCTTTTTTAGGTGGGACTCAGTGATTCAACTCTCAGAGTTAACTCTCACAAAGCTGAGGCCAAGGCAGGCTGAAATCTTTCTGCTTTTTTTCCCCCATGAATTATTTTTCTTTTCCTCCTCTTTCTTTGTTCTGTTTTACCTGCTGGTAGAGCCAGCTTGCTTGGTCACTGCCAGCCTGCATTGGATCCTGTGGGGTGATTGCTGCTCTCTGAGTGTCTCTCAAACATTCAGAGCCTGTGAGGGAGTTGGAGCTAACTACAGCTTCTGGAGCTTTGCATGTTAATGGTTTTCTCATTCTTAATTCTGGTATTCTTGGAGGCAGCAATAGAGAGAAGGGGACACAGAGCAGCCAAGAACATGTTAATCACATCCACCACTCTAGTTCCTCTGGAAGAGCCAACACAGCAAATATGCTAAGCCAAGCCTCAGTTGGTGCCTTATCTGTTACCAAAAGAAGCTGGCATGTGCATTGCTCCAGCAGGCACAATTCTGCTGTCAGGGATTTGCCATCATCCCATGTCCCTCCAGGCTTCCCTCTTTGTCAAGGTTCTCTTGGTGCTCTGCAGCACAAAGGTCTGATGGAAGAAGCATGCTGCAGGGGTAAAGAAGTTAAGGGCAGCAGTTTGCAGCCCCCTCTGGCTGCAGAGGAGTTGGTTCAAAGTGGTGGGGGAATAGGGTGGAAGAAACTGTGTGCAGAGTCAGTACTGGGACCCTCAATTCAAGAGAGATGTTGAGGTGCTGGAAGGTGTCCAGAGAAGGGCAGCAAGGCTGGGAAGGGGCCTGGGGCACAGCCCTGTGAGGAGAGGCTGAGGGAGCTGGGGGTGTGCAGCCTGCAGCAGAGGAGGCTCAGGGCAGAGCTCATTGCTGCCTGCAGCTGCCTGCAGGGAGGCTGTAGCCAGGTGGGGTTGGGCTCTGCTGCCAGGCAGCCAGGGACAGAACAAGGGGACACAGCCTGAAGCTGTGCCAGGGCAGGTTCAGGATGGATGTCAGGGAGAAGTTCTTCCCAGCAAGAGTGGCTGGCATTGGAATGGGCTGCCCAGGGAGGTGGTGGAGTCCCCATCCCTGGAGGTGTTTAAGAGATGCCTTGGATGAGGCAGTTGGTGCCATGGCTTAGTTCATTAGAAGGTGTTAGGTGATAGGTTGGACTTGATCTCAAAGATCTTTTCCAACCTGATTGATTCTGTGATTCTGTGCTCCTTTTCCTGTGGCCCTGCTGAGATTCCAATCCAAAGTTGAGCTGTATTGCTTGGGTATGGTGAGGCACACATCCAGTCTCTATCCCAACACCTCCAGGAATGGGACTCCATCACCTCCCCGGGCAGCCCACTCCAATGCCAATCACTGTTGTTGAGAAGAACATCTTCCTTGGCCTCAAATTGAGTGACTGGGGAGGTTTAGATTGAACATCAGGAAAAGCATTTTCATGGAGAGAGTAGTCAGGGACTAGAATAGTTTCCTAACATCCAGCCTGAACCTGCCCTGGCACAGCTTGAGGCTGTGTCCCCTTGTTCTGTTGCTGGGTGCCTGGCAGCAGAGCCCAACCCCACCTGGCTACAGCCTCCCTGAAGGCAGCTGTAGACAGCAATGAGCTCTGCCCTGAGCCTCCTCTTCCATGACTATTCTCCTCATTGCCTTTGAGAAAGGCAGGCAGTAGGAAGAGACTGAAGCTAACCTAACACCTTGCCATCAGAGACAGATGGTTGGAGGAGCCTTCATCCTTCTAGAGACATCATCATCCTCTGGGTACCACAGCCAGCCCAGCTGGACCAGTTGCCTCCAATTAAAGTCAGATAGGAAAGTATCATCCCATAATTGGGCAATGGTTTGTGTAAGCAGGCTCAGACAGGAGGTTATTGCTGTGATCAAAACAGATCTGTTTGTGTTTAGTCATTTGAAACTGACCTGCACCTTCTCAGTCTGTGATAAGCAAATCAGTCCATAATAGCCCTGGGGGTTGTGGGGAGTGAATAAATCAATTTGGGGTCTGCTGCATGTATCACAAGGCAGCACTTACCTAAGTGTCTCATTTAGCTTTCCATTGTGTGTAACCTGATTTGTCACCTTACATCTGTGGGCTTGAGTCGAAAAGGCAAGAGATGCTTGTGATAAGGTGGCAAAAGGGGAGCAAAGTTATCTTAGTAAGTTAGGAACACATTTGCCTGGCTAACTGGATCACAAAGCCTCAGCAGCACAAGGGAAAGCACAACTCTCACTGTCAATACAGGCTAGGGGAGGAGGTGACAGAAAGCAGCCCTGTGGAAAAAGACTTGGGGGTGCTGATGGAGGAGCAGCTGGGCATGAGCAGGCAGTGTGAGCTTGCAGCACAGAAGGCAAATCCCAGCCTGGGCTGCAGCCAAAGCAGTGCTGCCAGCAGAGCCAGAGAGGGGATTGTGCCACTGTCCTCTGCTCTGCTGAGACCTCACCTGCAGTGCTGCATCCAGCTCTGGAGCCCTCAGCACAGGAAGGGCCTGGAGCTGATGGAGCAGGGCCAGGAGGAGGGACACCAAAATGCTCAGGGACTTGGAGGAGCTCTGCCACAAAGACAGGCTGAGGGAGCTGGGGGTGTGCAGCCTGCAGAAGAGGAGGCTCTGGGCAGAGCTAACAGCAGCCTGCCTGTGCCTGAAGGGGCTGCAGAGAGACTGTTTGCAAAGGGCTGCAGGGACAGGACGAGGGCAATGGCTGCAAACTAGAGCAGAGCAGATTGAGACTGGATGTTAGGAACAGGTTCTGCAGCAGGAGGCTGCTGGAACACTGCAAGAGGTTGCCCAGGGAGGTGATTGTGTCCCCATCCTTGAATATGTTCAAGGTGAGGCCAGGCAGGACTGTGGGCAACCTGCTGTAGCTGAGGCTGTCTCTGCTGAGTGCAGAGGGGGTTGGACTGGATGAGCTTTGGAGGTCCCTTCCAACTCAGCCCATTCTATGAGTCTATGCCAGGGTATAATTGAGACACCTGCATGCTGCATTACTGCAGGGTTGGTTTTGCTTTCAGACAAGTAATCTGCCCTCACTGTTGCAGTGATGTGTTGCTAGATCAGGCTCTAAGCACAAATGGACCCTGGGCAGAACATCAGCAGAAGCTACATCATGATAAGCTGATTACTGCCCTTAAAACACAACGCTGGCAAAGGAGCTGCCTCTGCAAGCAAAGCCAAGGGCTGCACTGGCTTAGCATTTAGCTTTTGCTCTGTTGGGGAAAACTTGGATTTCCATAAACCTTACAGGAGGTAAGAGATGTTGGATTTATTTGGTTCTCTCCAGACTGTTAAATGCAAATGAATCTCCCACCCATGAAATATACATTGCAGAATCATCAGGGTGGCTCTTGGCCATAGAGCTGGGGAAGGAGGCAGAGCTGCTACACACATTGCTCTAAGGAGAGGTTCTGCCACAAGTGCTTTGCAAAAGCCTTGGGTTTTCTTTCAGTACTGTTTTGCAGCACCAGCTCTGATCTTGTGCTGGTTGGGTTACAGGAATCCTGCCAGTGGTGACTGTGCACAGCTACACCTTCTTCCCAGGCTGCCTCCAAAGCCAGCACACTGGTGAGGAGGTGAAGTGCTGAGGACTTAGAATCAGAGAATCAGAATCAAGCAGGGTGGAAGAGAGCTCCAAGCTCAGCCAGCCCAACCTAGCACCCAGCCCTGCCCAACCAACCAGACCATGGCACTAAGTGCCCCAGCCAGGCTTGGCTTCAACACCTCCAGGCACAGCCACTCCACCACCTCCCTGGGCAGCCCATTCCAATGTCTGACCACTCTTGCCATGAAAAAATGGAGGTGTTCAAGCACAGCCTGGATGAGGCACTTAGTCTGGTTGAACAGCCAGGGCTGGGTGCTAGATTGGACTGGATGAGCTTGGAGGTCTCTTCCAACCTGCTTGATTGATTCTATGATTGTAAGGGTGGTTTGGATATGGTACTTGGGGCTATGGTTTAAGGTGAATCTTATAGAGTAGGGTTCT
Source organism: Pogoniulus pusillus (assembly GCF_015220805.1). Taxonomy (NCBI): domain Eukaryota; kingdom Metazoa; phylum Chordata; class Aves; order Piciformes; family Lybiidae; genus Pogoniulus; species Pogoniulus pusillus. Next base: position 14,530,967 of record NC_087294.1, read on the forward strand.
GGGTTGGGCTTGGTGCTCCTGAGAGGCTTTCCCAACCTGGATGTTTCTGACTCTCAACAGCCTCTCAACAAGCTGAACTGCTGGTAAGCAGATTTGGTTTCCTGGTTTACCATTCGGCAGCAGCAGAATTCAGATGTTTTGGGTGATTTCCCTCAGGAGAGCTTGCAGACCTTGCAGCCTCAGGTGGTTGTGTCCACCAGAAAGTGGCTTAAGATCAGCAGCTGAAACCCTGCCGTGGAGTGCATGGCACTGAACAGATGTCAGAAGGTAATTATGCACCTGGACCAGATGGGCTCCTGAAAGAGAAGCTCCTGTTTATCTGTTTCTTGCTTATTTTTTCTTCTCCCTTAATGTTTAATGGACACAGGAGAAGAAGAAATGGCCAGATGAAAAGCTGTGGGAGAACCAAGGCTTTCTGGCTGTGGGAAGCTGTCTGGCTTGCTTCCATAATGAGGCTGTTCTCTCCCAGAGGTACACATTAGGATCACTTCTGTAGTCTAGGCTGATGAATAAGCAGATGGTTTTGGTTTGCACTTGGCTTTCAATTAATCCTCTGTGCAGTGCAGAAAGCAGGCAGAGGTTCCACAGTTAAAAGCTACCCCCAGCATGACTGAGGAGAAAGCTTTCTTCCTTTGCTAGAGCAAAAGCTTGGCTCTGCAGTGCTCTCCACAGCCTGCAAGGGAGCTTCTCCTGCCCTTGGGCTCAGCACTGCTCAGGCCACACCTTGAGTGCTGTGTCCAGTTCTGGGCTCCTCCATTCAAGAGAGATGTTGAGGTGCTGGAAGGTGTTGAGAGAAGGGCAGCAAGGCTGGGGAGGGGCCTGGAGCACAGCCCTGTGAGGAGAGGCTGAGGGAGCTGGGGGGGTGCAGCCTGCAGCAGAGGAGGCTCAGGGCAGAACTCATTGCTGCCTGCAGCTGTCTGCAGGGAGGCTGTAGCCAGGTGGGGTTGGGCTCTGCTGCCAGGCAACCAGCAACAGAAGAAGAGGACACAGCCTCAAGCTGTGCCAGGGCAGGTTCAGGCTGGATGTTAGGAGGAAGTTGTTGGCAGAGAGAGTGATTGGCATTGGAATGGGCTGCCCAGGGAGGTGGTGGAGTCACTGTGCTTGGAGGTGTTGAAGCCAAGCCTGGCTGGGGCACTTAGTGCCATGGTCTGGTTGCTTGGCCAGAGCTGGGGGATCAAAGATCCTGTCTCCTTCTGATGATGGAAGGGAGAATGCTAGGGCCAAATCCTGGCCAGGCTCTATCCCAGGACAATAGGAGAAACACTTTGCACTGATCCTGCCTCTCCTGGGCAGCTGCAACTCCCTCTGATGATGAAAGGGAGAATGACAGGGTCAGATCCTGGCCAGGCTCTATCTCAGGACAATAGGACAAACACTTTGCACTGATCCTGTCTCCTTATGATGATGGGAGGGAGAATGCCAGGGTCAAATCCTGGCCAGGCTCTCAAACCACTGAAGGTTTCAGCAAGCACTACTCTTTCAGGAGGGGTCAATGTGCTCAGGTGATGGAAAGGTAAGTGTCCACTTCCCTCAGCTGGAATAGGGTCTGCAAAGAGTGGAGAAGCCACAGGTGGCACTGCTGCTGGGAACAAAAGAAGAAGACAACGTGACAAAACCTGAGATCATTTCTCAGGCCATAGCAAAGGGATTGCAACCTGCAGCAGAGACAAACTCTTTTCTCTTCTGTGGAGGAAGAAAAAGCTTCCAGTGAGGGATCCCTCGGAGACACTCAGCCCAGTCTGAAAAGCTTGGCCCTGAAGTGCTCAGTTGCCACCAGTGGAACTCCTGCTGAGACGGAGATCAGAGGATCACAGCAGCATGTATGGGGCTGGAAGGGACCCAAAGAGATCACGGAGAAGAGAGATGTGACAGCACAGGCTTTTCTGGCGTGTGAGGAAGGAAAGTAACTTCTTGTCTCTCTTTGCTGCTGGAGTTGATGGCACAACAAAATGCATGAGCTTGCTGAATACTTTCTGCTTCCCCACGCTTAAAACTTTAAGCCCCAGCATCATTTATCACCGAATCCCAGAGCCTCAGGGGCTGGGAGAATCTCCTTTCACAGCAAGTTAGAAGGGAGAAAAACAAACCCACAACTAATTTAATCCATTTGAACCTAATTTCCTACATATTGCCTTCATTTACCTTGTGCTGCTCAGCTCTTCCTCTTCTCAGCACTTTCCCTTCCATCACAAGCAGCCCAGAAGTTTCCTTTGCCAATGGGATCCTGGGGTGTATTAGGAGCAGTGTGTCCAGCAGAGCAAGGGAGGTTCTGCTCCCCCTCTGCTCTGCCCTGCTGAGACCTCATCTGGAATACTGTGCTCAGTTTGGGCTCACAGTTTGAGAGGGAGAGGGCTCTGCTGGAGAGGGTCCAGTGGAGGGCTAGGAGGATGATGAGGGGAGTGGAGGGCATGGCTGATGAGGAGAGGCTGAGGGACCTGGGGCTGCTTAGTCTGGAGAAGAGAAGCCTGAGAGGGGATTTGATGAATAAGTATAAAAAAATGTTAAAAGTGTATAAAAAAAAGTTATAAGTATAAAAAAATGTTATAAGTATAAAAAAATGTTGTAGGTATAAAAAAATGTTACAGGTATAAAAAATGTTACAGGTATAAAAGATGTTATAGGTATAAAAGATGTTATAGGTATAAAAGATGTTATAGGTATAAAAGATGTTATAGGTATAAAAAAAGGGCAGCAAATATAAAGTGAATGCAACAAATGCAACAACTAAACATAACCACCATAAATAAAGCAACTAAAGTCAAGAAATGAAACTCAACATAGATAAATAAAAGAAAAAAGTGAGGTCAATAAAGAGAACTGAAGTAATATAAATAATAAATGCATTAGATGAAAATAAAGTAAATATAAATAAATAAACCCAAATAAAGTCAGCAAATATAAAGTAAATGGAACAAATGCAACAACTAAACATAACCACCATAAATAAAGCAACTAAAGTCAAGAAATGAAACTCAACATAGATAAATAAAAGAAAAAAGTGAGGTCAATAAAGAGAACTGAAGTAATATAAATAATAAATGCATTAGATGAAAATAAAGTAAATATAAATAAATAAACCCAAATAAAGTCAGCAAATATAAAGTAAATGGAACAAATGCAACAACTAAACATAACCACCATAAATAAAGCAACTAAAGTCAAGAAATGAAACTCAACATGGATAAATAAAAGAAAAAAGTGAGGTCAATAAATAGAACTAAAGTACCACAGTATCACAGTATCACAGTACTATCAGGGTTGGAAGAGACCTCACAGATCATCAAGTCCAACCCTTTACCACAAACAATAAATGCATTAGATGAAAATAAAGTAAATATAAATAAATAAACCCAAAGTCAGCAAATATAAAGTAAATGGAACAAATGCAACAACTAAACTTAACCACAGTAAATAAAGCAACTAAAGTCAAGAAATAGAACTCAAAAGAAATAAAGAAAAGAATAAAATAAGGTCAACAAATGGAACTAAAGTAATATAAATAATTATAAATGCATTAGATGAAAATAAAGTAAATATAAGTAAATAAACCCAAATAAAGTCAGCAAATAGAAGGTAAATGGAACAAATGCAACAAACTAAATATAACCACAGTAAAAAAAGCAACTGAAGTCAATAAATGTAACTCCAAATAAATGAACTAGATAAAGAAATGAAAAAAAAATAAGGCCAATAAGTATAATTGAAGTTACATAAATGATTATAAATACATTGAATAAATATAAGCAAATACAAATAAATAAACCCAAATAAAGGCAGCAAATATAAAGTAAATGGAACAAATGCAACAAACTAAACATAACCACAGTAAAAGAAGCAACTAAAGTCAATAAATAGAACTCAAAATAAACTAGATAAAGACATGAAAAAAATAAGGTAAATAAATAGAATTAAAGTAATATAAATCATTATAAATACATTAAATAATTACAATGTAAATATAAATAAATAAACCCAAAGTCAGCAAATATAAAGTAAATGGAATAAATGCAACAAACTCAACATAGCCACAGTAAAATAAGCAACTGAAGTCAATAAATAGAACTCAAAATAAAGAAATTAAAGAAAGAAAAGAAAAAATTAAGGTCAATAAATAGAACTAATGTAAAGAATTATAAACACATTAAATAAATATAAATAAATATACCCCAAATCAGCAAATATAAAGTAAATGGAATAAATGCAACAAACTCAACATAACCACAGGAAAAAAAGCAACTGGAGTCAATAAATAGAACTCAAAATAAATAAATTAAAGAAAGAAAAGAAAAAATTAAGGTCAAAAAATAGAATTAAAGTAATGTGAATAATTATGAATACATTAAATAAATGTAAATAAAGAAAATATAAATAAATAAATCCAAATAAAGTCAGCAAATAGAAGGTAAATGGAACAAATGCAACAAACTAAATATAACCACAGCAAATGAAGCAACTGAAGTCAGTAAATAGAACTCAAAATAAATAAATTAACTAAAGAAAAGAAAAAATTAAGGTCAATAAATAGAACTAAAATAATGTAAATAATTATGAATGCATTAAGTAAATATAAATATAAGTAAATATAAGTAAATAAACCCAAATAAAGTCAGCAAATATAATGTAAATGAAACAAATACAACAAATTCAACATAATCACAGTAAATGAAGCAACTAAAGTCAATAAATGTAACTCACAATAAATCAAGAAAAGAAAAAATTAAGGTCAATAAATAAAACTAAAGTAATATAAATAATTATAAATGCATTAGATGAAAATAAAGTAAATATAAATAAATAAGCCCAAATAAAGTCAGCAAATAGAAGGTAAATGGAACAAACTCAACAAACTAAACATAACCACAGTAAATAAAGCAACTGAAGTCAATAAATATCATTAACAATAAATAAATTAAATAAAGAAAAGAAAAAAAATAAGGTCAATAAATAGAACCAAAATAATGTAAATAATTGCAAATGCATTAAGTAAATAGAAATAAATATAAGTAAAGAAACCCAAATAAAGTCAGCAAATATAAAGTAAATAAAACAAATGCAACAAGGAAGCATAATTCCAGTAAATAAAACAAATAAAGGAATATGAATGAATAAAATATGTATCATTAAAACCCAATAAAGTGAAGAAAAATGAAGTAAATTAAATAAATACAATCAACATAACTACAGTAAATAAAGCAACTGAAGTAGATAAACAGAACTAAAGTAAATAAACAATTCCAATGCCAATCACTCTCTCTGCCAACAACTTCCTCCTAACAGCCAGCCTGAACCTGCCCTGGCACAGCTTGAGGCTGTGTCCCCTTGTTCTGTCCCTGGCTGCCTGGCAGCAGAGCCCAACCCCACCTGGCTACAGCCTCCCTGCAGGCAGCTGCAGACAGCAATGAGCTCTGCCCTGAGCCTCCTCTGCTGCAGGCTGCACCCCCCCAGCTCCCTCAGCCTCTCCTCACAGGGCTGTGCTCCAGGCCCCTCCCCAGCCTTGCTGCCCTGCTCCAAACACCTTCCAGCACCTCAACATCTCTCTTGTATGGAGGAGCCCAGAACTGGACACAGCACTGCAGGGGTGGCCTGAGCAGTGCTGAGCACAGGGGCACAAGAACCTCCCTTGTCCTGCTGCCCACACTGCTCCTGAGCCAGCCCAGGATGTCATTGGCTCTGCTGCCCACCTGGGCACTGCTGCCTCCTCTGCAGCTCCTCTCTCCCAGCACCCCCAGGTCCCTTTCTTCCAGCCTGGTTGGTTCTATGATTCTATGTCCTTGCTCACTTCAGAGGAGCTGGACAAGATGACTTTGGAAGGTCCCTTCCAACCCAGTGCATTCCACGATTCTATTCTATGCTCCCTTGCATAATCCTGGGGCCAAGTCCTTGAGCCTGGGCTGCCTTTGTTGAAGGCTACAGCTGTCATTTTCTTTTAAGCCCTGGCTGGGCTGGGAGCCCTCCTTCCTGCCTCAGACACTGCCAGGGGTTAGAGCTGCCACTCATCCAGCCCAGGGTCAGCTCATCCCTTTGCTCCCAGGCGCTGCAGAAGGATCAGCTGCTGCTATTTTGAAGCCAGGCAGCATTTGGACCCTTTTGCAGGCTGACATTAGAGTTTCCTGGCACGTAGAGGAGCTGCAAGCCTCCTCGTCCTCCCTGGAGTTTGTTCTGGTGATGGCTGCACTGTCATGTGGGATGAAGTAAGAATACATCATTCTTGCCCAGCTTGTGAAGGCCAGCCACAATATTGTGCTGAGAGCAGCAGGAATTGCCCTTCAGAGGAACACCATCAAATCTTCTTGATGGATTCTAAAATGTTCTGGTGCAGAACATTTCCTTTCCTCTCCCCCCCCCCCACCTTTTTCTTTGTGTGTGTGACTGCCATAAACATCTGTCCAGTTCTGTGAGACAGCAATGACACCACACAGGGAGATCAATCAGAACTTAACAGCTGATAGCTACTGAGAGCAGCCCTGGAGAAAGGGACCTGGGCTGCTGGTGGGTGAGAAGCTCAGCATGAGCCAGCAGTGTGCACTTGCAGCCCAGAGAGCAACCAGAGCCTGGGCTGCAGCAGGAGCAGTGTGGGCAGCAGGGCCAGGGAGGGGATTCTGCCCCTCTGCTGTGCTCTGATGAGATCTAACCTGGAGCACTGTGTCCAGTTCTGGAGCCCCTGGGACAGGAAAGATCTGGAGGTGCTGGAAGGTGTCCAGAGCAGGGCCAGGAGGATGCTCAGAGGCTGCAGCAGCTCTGCTGTGAGGACAGGCTGAGAGAGTTGGGGCTGTGCAGGCTGGAGCAGAGGAGGCTCCCAGGTGACCTTCTTGTGGCCTTCCAGTGTGTGAAAGGGGTTACAAGAAAGCTGGGGAGGGACTTTTTAGGGTATTGGGTAGTGATAGAACTGGGGGGAATGGATCCAAGATAGAGGAGAGGAGATGCAGATAAAGCATTAGGAAGAAGTTCTTCATCATGAGGGTGGTAAGAGCCTGGCACAGGTTGCCCAGGGAGGTGGTGGAAGCCTCATCTCTGGTTGTTTTTAAGGCCAGGTTGTGTGGAGAGAGGTGATTCTTCCTCTCAGCTCCTCTCTGCTGAGACCCTACCTGGGGTACTGTGGTCCCAGTGGCACTTGGGTGATCTACAGCCAAGTGCTGTGAAAGGACAAGAGCAGCCCAGACCTGTAGGTTCAGGAATCACAGAATCATAGAATCCAGCAGGTTGGAAGAGAGCTCCAAGCTCATCCAGCCCAGCCTAGCACCCAGCCCTGGCCAACCAACCAGACCCTGGCACTAGCTCATGGCTTCCAAGAAAGACAGCAGAAGAACAGACTGTTCCCTTCAGTCTCTTCCTCAAAGCTGTGCTCCAGAACACAGAGGCTGGAAAACTGCTGAAGCCAAAAGGAATCTGCACCATGTAACAGCTGATGAACAACTTGTTTGGGGACACAGGGCCAAAGTCTGCAGGGACTTCATGCTGTGGAGCAAGCCATATGGAGCTGAGCCCATGGGTGGCAGAGTGAAGCTGGTGTCCAGACAGAGATCAACTGCAGAGGCTTTTTCTCTTCACTGCTGTCTGCAAGTGCCAGGACAGGGGAGAGAGGATCAGCAAGTAGCCACATGTGCTTGCTCCAGGCTCCTCAGCACTGAAGTCCTGCATGGGATGCTAATGAGTGGGGGTCCTGGCTCGTGACCACCTCCCTCTGAGCAGGTTTCCAGACAGTCCTGCAGCTCTGTGTTGCTTCTGTACACTGGCAGAGGCAAACACTCACCCTGAGATCTGCTTAGGGCCAAGTGTGGGTGCTGCAGGCTGAGCTCCCCAAATCCTCACAGCCAGAACTGCACATTTCCCTGCACTTCCTTCAGCTGCTGCTGTTGTGGCTGCTGTGTGTCACAGAACCACAGAATTAACCAGGCTGGAAAAGACCTTCCAGATCATCCAGTCCAACCTATCACCTAACACCTTCTAATCAACTAACCCCTGGCACCAAGTGCCTCATCCAGTCTCCCTTTCAACACCTCCAGGAATGGGGACTCCACCACCTCCCTGGGCAGCCCCTTCCAATGCCAATCACTCTTGCTGGGAAGAACTTCTTCCTTGGCCTCAAATTGAGACTGGGGAGGTTTAGATTGGACATTAGGAACTCAGCAGCAAGCTCACAGATGCCACCAAGTGATCTGCAGGAGGGTAGGGAGGCTCTGCAGAGGGACTTGGATAGATTGGATCCATTGGTCAATGTTAATGGGATGAGCTTCAACAAGGCCAAGTGCCAGGTCCTGCACTTGGGGCACAACAACCCCAAGCAGCACTACAGGCTCGGGGCAGAGTGGCTGGAGAGCTGCTGGCAGAAAGGGAGCTGGGGGCTGTAATGGGCAGGAGCTGAATAGCAGCCAGCAGTGTGTCCAGGTGGCCAAGAAGGCCACTGGCATCCTGGCTGGGATCAGAAATGCTGTGGCCAGCAGCAGGGAGGGGATTGTCCCTTTGGATTCAGCTCTGGGGAGGCCACACCTCAAGTACTGTGTTCAGTTTTGGACACTGCAGTCCAAGAGAGCTGTGGAGGTGCTGGAGGCAGTGCAGAGGAGGGCAAGGAAGCTGTGAAGGGCCTGGAGAGTGAATCTGCTGAGCAGAGAGTGAGGGAGCTGGGGCTGGGCAGTGTGGAACAGAGGAGGCTGAGGGCAGAGCTCATTGCTGGCTGCAGCTACCTGAAGGGACACTGTGCAGAGGCTGCTGCTGGGCTCTGCTCACAGGGAACTGGAGCCAGAACAAGGGGGAATGGCCTCAAGCTGAGACTGAAGAGGTTTAGATTGGATATTAGGAAACAGTTTTTCATGGCAAGAGTGGCCAGGCACTGGAATGAGCTGCCCAGGGAGGTGGTGGAGTCCCCCAGCCTGGCTGTGTTTAAAGGCAGTTTGGCTGTGGTGCTTGGGGCTATGGCTCAGGGTGAACCTTTTAGAGTAGGCTTCTGGGTTGGACTTGGTGCTCCTGAGGAGCTTTGTCAGCCTGAATGTTTGTGTGGTTCTGTGGTCCCTAATTATTAATTAACAGTGAAGATTAATGAAAGAATTGACAGCACAGCTCCAAAGCTGCCGGGGCTGGACTGTACCCCACTTCTGCTGCCATGCAAGGCACTTGTTCCACTTTGTGCAGAGTCAAATCACACACACCAAAGCTGGGAACTGAACCTCTGGCCTCACAAATAACTCTTTGGAGCTCCTTAGGCAAAAGAGCTTTTAGCTCAGACAATCAACAGCGACAGGCTGGATCTGAAGCCCTTTTTTCTCCTTCTGCTTTTTGTGCATCTCTTGGAGTTGGTTTGGGTTTTTCTTCCTGACCTTAAACCCCAACCATTCACCATCCTTTTGGAGGAACACAACAATCAGCAGCAATTAAATGCATTTAGCATTGTATCAGAGTGGAGAACCACTTCCCTCAGCTGCTGGAGGAGGAAGAAATGCCTCCCTCTGCCCACACCTCCCACGCAGCTGGGAACCTGGGCTCGTCGTGCAGGCAAAGTGATCTGAAGTCAAGGTTGTGTAGTTAATACACTTAAATGAAGTAGAGGTTCTGCCTCCTCCACAGGCCACAGAACAACACAAACTCCTCATAACAGGGAACCACTGAGCCCTCTGACAGGAGGAGAAGAAAGAGGCATGGAGAAACCTCCCACTTTCCTCCAGGCACATCCACTCGTGGGCTGTGGGTGTCTGAGAGAACAATGCTCTCCTGGCTCTGGCTGCCTTGCACAAAGAGGAGTCTCTTACCTCTCTTTCAGTGCCTGGGAACCAATGGACAGAAAGCAGTTTATAACCTTTACTCTAGGCAGATTTAAACCCACTGCCTTTTGAGAGGGATCAAAAGTGTCATGTTCTCAGATTTAAATCTCTGGCCAGCAGTGGGAAGAAAATAAACCTTCCTTGCCTTGGGCAGGACAGCAGAGGATGTAGAGAAGAGTTATTGCCCTTTCTGAAAGAATTCCCTGCTCATTCTTTTTTTGCAGCCCAGAGAGCAACCAGAGCCAAAAACTTCCTCCTCACATCCAGCCTGAACCTCCCCTGGCACAGCTTGAGGCTGTGTCCCCTTGTTCTGTCCCTGGGTGCCTGCCAGCAGAGCCCAACTTCACCTGGCCACAGCCTCCTTTCAGGTAGCTGCAGACAGCAATGAGCTCTGCCCTGAGCCTCCTCTGCTGCAGGCTGCACCCCCCCAGCTCCCTCAGCCTCTCCTCACAGGGCTGTGCTCCACTGACTTCTCCTCTTTTCACACTGTGATCTTCCTGTTGCAGTGCCAGGGATCCACAGACCATCCATGGCTCTGCCACCAAGGTGTTTATCATTGAAGATGCAGAGCCAGCAACAGAACAAGGGGACACAGCCTCCAGCTGTGCTGGGGAAGGTCTAAGATGGATGTTAGGAGGAAGTTGTTGGCAGAGAGAGTGATTGGCATTGGAATGGGCTGCCCAGGGAGGTGGTGGAGTGGCTGTCCCTGGAGGTGTTGAAGCCAAGCCTGGCTGGGGCACTTAGTGCCATGGTCTGGTTGATTGTCTAGGGCTGGGTGCTAGGTTGGGCTGGGTGAGCTTGGAGCTCTCTTCCAACCTGCTTGATTCTATGATCCTATCTGATTCTCTCTGCCATGCAACACCAGGTGATGCTCAGGCTGCCCTCTTTAGCTGCAAGCACGTTGGAAGGAAATGCTGACAAGCAGAGATGCATTGGAAATGAATGCTGAAAACTGCAGTAAAAATAGAGGGACAAAAAAAACCCCCAACTCCCAGGCAGCAGGCACTTTGCCTACAAATGCTCATTTTTAGTAAGTGTATATATATGCCACTTCCCAATTCCATTCACTGAAGAGGTCCCAGCTGAGCCACAGATTGCAGCAGGAGCTCTAATTGCCAGCAAGCTCCAGGACACCTCTGTGGAGAAGGTAAAAATCCAGCAGCTGCATCTTCCTTGTGGGTTGGATTTGGACCCCAGCACACTGGAGGTTTACCCTCCTCCCCCCAGAGTTAACTACTCAGAACTTTGGGAGCTGAGTGAAATCATATTTACAAAAGTAGGCTAAATAGGGAAGTGAAAAATGCAATGAGCAGGCACAAAGTGGATTTACAGTTCAAACCCAAGAGGAGAAGGAGTTCTTCAGGGTGAGGGTGGTGAGAGACTGGCACAGGTTTGCCATGGCAGGTGGTGGAAGCCTCATCCCTGGAGATCTTTAAGGCCAGGCTGGCTGAGGCTGTGTGCAGCCTGCTCTAGGGTAGGGTGTCCCTGGGCACGGCAGGGGGGTTGGAACTGGCTGCTCCTTGTGGTCCCTTCCAACCCTGCCTGATTCTCTGATTCTATGATTTTTTTAGGGTCACAGAACCACAGACTCACTGAATCACAGAACTTCAGAGATTGGAAAGGACCTCTGGAGATCATCCAGTCCACCCCCCCTGCCAAAGCAGCATCACCCAGGGCAGTGATTCCACCACAGGAATGCAACCAGGAGGGTTTGGAAAGTCTGCAGAGAAGGAGACTCCACAGCCTCTCTGGGCAGCCTGCTCCAGGGCTCTGTACAGTTGCTGTCTGGGCTGCACTCACCCTGCAGGCTCCTGTGGAGCTTTTCCTCACCCCAGACCCCCAGGTCCTGTTCCTCAGGGCTGCTCTCAGCCATTTCCCACCCAGTCTGGATTGGGATTGCACCCACCCAGCTGCAGGACTTTACACTTGGCCTTATTGAATGCCATGAGGTTGGCCTGGGCTCACCTCTGCAGCCTGTGCAGGACCCTCTGGATGGATCCCTGCCCTCTAGCAAGTTGACTGTGCCACACAGCTTGGTGCCATCTGCAAACCTGCTGATGGTGCACTCAGTGCCTCTGTCCATGTCACTGGCAAAGATGTCAATCAGCACTGGTGCCAGCACTGACCCCTGAGGGACACCACTCAGTGCTGGTCTCCAGGGGGGCACTGTGCTTTTTTAACACCCCCAGCACTATCAGGGGTGCAAGCAGGGAGCAGCACAGTCTAGTTAAAGCTGTCCCTACTCATTGCAGGGAGGCTGCAAGAGATGACCTTGATGAGTTCCTTTCAGCCTAAAGCATTCTGTGATCCAGCTTCATCCCAGCAACATCCTGAGCTGTTTCAGAACTTGCCCTGGGGTGCGATGGGAATCTGTGCCCCGTGTGGAAGATGCAGTGTTAAATCCCTGCCTCTGCTGTCACAGTGCTCCTGCCAGCTAAAGCATCTCCTTGGCATGCTGCAGCAATTAGGCATTTATCAGCCAAATCTGCCTGCAGTTCAGAGGAAAAATAGGTTTTGCTTGGGAGCTTCAGAGTGGTTTAAGTAAGAGGTGATTCCCTGGGACATACTGATGAGCAGCTGCCACCTCTAAATCATCCACTGTGTTTTACTGCTCCCATGGATCGTGCAGAAACCAGGCAGCACCACAAACCCAGCCTGTGCTGCATCACCACCTGACCCCAGTGACCTGGAGATACTGGGATCACTGGGAGGAGGGGGGAAACGTAGGGACAATCCTCACTCAGATGCGCACCACATGGGGGGAAATTCTCACCTTGGGACAGGAGATGTTGACAGTGAAGAGGTCTGAGTTAGTGCCAGTAAATCGACTGCTGCCTTTTATAGCCACTGAAAAGAGATTGGCAATTTCAGGGTGCAGATCCTGCAGTCAGTTCAGTGCTTACTTTATGGTGAGGTGGAGCCATGAATCCTGTCTGCTCACTCTGAAAACGTGCTTCTGTCACCCACGCTGGGAAAAGGCCCTGAGGAAAGGGCTCACACTGCTTTTCCAGGCTGCTTTTCCCCTCGAACTGCTCATTGTCCTTCCCTTCCTTGCAGACTTGAGAGAAATATCCTAGGGCCAGCAGGTGAGGATTTGATCCTTTCCACTGAGAGAACCCTGGCAAAGGGGGGCTTACATCTCTGGAGATATTCAAAACCCACCTGGATGCACATCCTAGGACCAGCAGGTGAGGATCTCCTGCTGCAGCATCCCCCACAGCAGCAGCACCCAGAGCAGATCACACAGAACACATCCAGGCAGCTCTGGAATAGCTCCAGAGAGGGAGACTCCACAGCCCCCCTGGGCAGCCTCTGCCAGGCTTCTGTCACCCTCACAGGGAAAACATTTCCCTCATGTTTCCATGGAACTTCCTCTGCCTCAGCTCCCACCCAGTGCCCCTTGTGCTGGCACTGGCATCACCCAGCAGAGCCTGGCTCCAGCCTCCTGCCACTCACCTGCACATCTTTAGAACCATTCCTGAGGTCCCCCCTCAGGCTCCTCCTCTGCCAGCAGCACAGCTCCAGCTCCCTCAGGCTCTCCTCCTAAGGAAGATCTTCCACTGCCTTCAGCATCTTTGTGGCTCTGTGCTGGAGTCTCTCAAGCAGTTCCCTGAGGTCCTTCTTGACGTAAGGGTCCCAGAACTGGACACAAGGTTCCAGATGCAGCCTCAGCAGGGCAGAGTAGTGGGGCAGGAGAACCTCTCTTGCCCTACTCCCCACAGCCCTCCTGGCCAGCAGAGCACCCTGCTGTAGATAGCACAGCTGCAGCTGAGGGCAGTTGCAAGTTTTCATGCATCAGATTCTACAGATGAGTTCCCTGGAAGCTTTCTGGAGCCAAACACAGCCCTAAGGCAGATTTGGTCACACACTAATGGTGATAGTTTGCAGTGGTGACCAACACCCCTGAGCTGGCTGGTAGGGGTGCAGGGCAGATCCTCTGTGGCATGATCCAGAATGAAGTCCTTGGGGCTTAGTTTCTTGGGGCTATCACTGAATGATTGTCCTTTTTGCTTGGAATGTGAGATTCCTCTCTTTTCCCTACACCACAGCTTCAAGGGCTTGCCAGTTCCCAGTTGGAAAGCCACTGAGGAAGGGTCAGGCTGAGAATGAAGTTTCATGGCAGAAAAAGGAACCACCAAACCCCATCACAGCAACCAGACTGAAAGCTGTGTCCCCACCTTTGTGCTTCCTGCTGCTGCCTGCCTCCTCACAAGCCAAACTGCCAGGGAAGGACAGCCTGGGATTTGCAACAGGGGAAACCACAGGAAGGGACATGGAAACCTCAGCTTATTTGTAATGCCTTCTTTAATATGTACTGAATGTTCTCAGCACTGCAGGGGAAGCAGAAGGAGTGGTGGCTGCAGACTATATTTAGGCTCTGAAATGCTACTTGTAGAGCATCCAGTACTGTGTTGCAGCTTCCCAGATGGGTAGGACAAGCACTGAACTTGTGCCACTTCTCAGAGCATCTTTAACATTTAATAAGGGAATTCAGCTGTGTGATTTTTTTACTGCTTGTCACCAGCCTGCCTGGGCTGAGGCTTCCCCCATCATGTTAGCCAATCTGCCACTGTGCACCCTGTGAGTGCTTGAGACCACAGAATCATAGAATCATAGAATCATAGAGTGCTTTAGGCTGGAAGGGACCTCAAAGTTCATGCAGTGCACCTCCCACTAGAACAGGTTGCTCAAGGACTCATCCAACCTGGTCCTGAACACCTCCAGGGAGGTTGTGGAGCACAGAAGCACCCAATGTGATCTTTGATCCCATTCTGTGCTTCCGTGCTCCACAACCTCCCTGGGCAACCTGTGCCAGTGTCTCAGCACCCTCAACCTGTGCCAGTGTCTCAGCACCCTCACTGCAAACAACTTCTTCCTCACAGCCCCTTTCAATCTCCCCTCTGCCACTTCAAACCCATTCCTCCTCATCCTGGCATGACAAGACCTTGTCAATAGTCCCTCCCCAGCCCTCCTGGAGCCCCTTCAAGATCCTGGAAAGCCACTCCAAGATCTCCTCGAAGCCTTCTTCAGGCTGCAGAGCCCCAACTCTTGTAACCTGTCCTCTGAGCCCTCTGAGCATCTTGGTGGCCTCCTCTGGACTGGCTCCAACAGTTGGATCAGCAGTGCACAAGGTCAGTTTACACTGACACAAGGTTTACACTGACACAAGGTGACCTTATTGTGGCTTTTCAGTATCTGAAGGGGGCTACAGGAAAGCTGGGGAGGGACTTTTTAGGCTGTCAGGGAGTGATAGGACTGGGGGGAATGGAACAGAGCTAGAAATGGGGACATCCAGACTGGATGGTAGGAAGAAGTTCTTCAGCATGAGGGTGGTGAGAGCCTGGAATGGGTTGCCCAGGGAGGGGGTTGAGGTCCTACCCCTGGAGGTGTTTAAGGCCAGGCTGGATGAGGCTGTGGCCAGCCTGATCTAGTGTGAGGTGACCCTGCCCATGGCAGGGGGTTGGCACTGGCTGATCCTTGTGGTCTCTTCCAACCCTGACTGGCTCTATGATTCTATGAGGTATCCAAAGCCTGCCTGGATGCATTCCTGTGTGATCTGCTCTAGGTGATCCTGCTCTGGTAGGGGGATTGAACTGGATGAGCTTTCGAGGTACCTTCCAGCTCCTGACACTCTGTGATTCTATGGTGAGAGGCTGGAATGGGTTGCCCAGGGAGATGGTGGAAGCTCCATCCTTGGAGGTGTTTAAGGCCAGGCTGGATGAGGCTTTGGACAGCCTGCTCTAAGTGTGAGGTGTCCCTGCCTGTAGCAGGGGGGTTGGAACTGGCTGATCCTCGTGGTCCCTTCTACCCTTGACTGATTCTGTGCTTCTATGCTTCTATGCTTCTATACTTCTATGATTCTAAGCTAACCACCAAATAAATCAGAAGAGTCAAATGCAAAGCTGGCTGCAACTCCCACCCCCCAAGTCCCCAGAGCACTAAATAAGTGGATGATAGGCTTGGGGTGTGTGTGTGTGTGTGTGGAATTGACTGCAAGCAAAAGCAAAAGCAAAGTCAAGCACAAGGAGAAAATTAACCTGTCCACATATACCCCTCCACAGCCTCTGATTTATCCCTTAGGAGCCAGGGGTGAGCTCTTAGTTTCCATGTGGCTGCCTGCAAATATCACCCAGTGCTTGATGCTCCAAAAAGCAAGGGGCTATGAGGCATGTGGTCAGGAGTGTGACTGCTGCATCAGGGTACCAAACGTTTGTGTGTGTGGATTTTATGCCTGTTTATTAGTCTAGGCAGCGTGGCTCAGAGAGGGTAAACAAATGCTCAGGCATGCAAACCCTGCTCTGCATCTCGGGGAGAGAGAGAGCAGAATGGAGACGTCGTCGTGCTGCCATGCAGAGGGCATAGAGATGTAGCTTGAATATAGCTTGCAGTGACAGTCACCCCAGCTTAAAAACACAATCAAAGCTGCAGAGATAAGAGATGGGGAAGAGCTGCTTTGGAGAGTGGAAAAATGCACCTTTAGATTCTTCAGCACGGAGGAAGAGATAAGGCATGGGACTCAGCTAGAGGAATGCACAAGAACTGGATTTACTCTTTACCCCCTTTATTCTGCTCTCCTCACACCCCTCCTGCAGTCCTGGGGGCAGGTCTGGAGCCCCCAGCACAAGCAGGACGTGGAAGTGTTGGAGCCAGTGCAGAGGAGACCACCAAGATGCTCAGAGGGATGCAGACTTAGAGCATCACCTGCTTATGAGAGATGGTTACAAGGGCCACCAGGATGCTCAGAGGGCTGCAGCAGCTCTGCCATGAGGTCAGGCTGAGAGAGTTGGGGCTCTGCAGCCTGGAGAAGAGAAGGCTTCCAGGAGACCTTGGAGTGGCCTTCCAGGATCTGAAAGAGACCTATGGGAAGGCTGGGGAGGGACTATTGACAAGGTCTTGTAATGACAGGAGGAGAAGGAATGAGTTTAAAGTGGCAGAGGGGAGATTGAAAGTGGCTGTGAGGAAGAAGTTGTTTGCAGTGAGGGTGGTGAGACACTGGCACAGGTTGAGGATGCAGAGACACTGGCACAGGTTTCCCAGGGAGGTTGTGGAGCACAGAAGCACAGAATGGGATCACAGAACTGTTACTAATCATGTCCACATCTAATAAGCCAGCAGAAAGTGGCCAGATGCTGCTCCTGTGACTTCAGTGCTGATGCTGGGAGTACACCAGCCCTTCACCTCTCCTCTGCAGCAGCAGAGGATGTTGCTTTCTTCCACTCTGACCTTGGCTCTGTGGGGAAAGTCGTACATTTTATTTAGCTCTCTCTTCTCCTGCAGCTTTGCCACAGGCAAAACAGGAAATAAAATTCAAGCCACAAAAGGAATGTTTGTGTTGGGAGCCATAAAAGCCATCCCATTTGCACTGTGTGCTCTGCAGTGTTCCCACTGCCTTCTTGCTGAGGAGTGATCAAGTCCCTCCTTGACCACTCCAAAAGGTTATTCATGGGCTGTGTTTTTCTCTTTCATTAGCTTCAGGGTGAGACATGCACTGTGAGAGGGAGATTAGCCACAGGGGATCACAGGCACTTCCTTGCAGGTAGCCCAGGGAGTCTCTGGGAAGCATCCCACACTGTCTCAAGTCTCATCAAAGGCAAGAGAGTTATTTGTGGAGTCAGCTGCTATAGCATTAAAACAGAAAGGTGAAGCTGACTGCACTCTGGAAGGTGAAGTCAGGGCAGCAGACCAAGGATAAGCTGGTGAAAGAGCCCAGGAGGAGCTCTCCTCTGTTGGTGTGGTACAAATTGTTACTGACACAGCTGGGCCAAGGGATCATAAAGCTCAAGTCCATAGAATCAACCAGGTTGGAAGAGGTCTCCAAGCTCATCCAGCCCAAAGTATCACCCAGCCCTGCCCAATCAACCAGACATTGGCACTAAGTGCCTCATGCAGGCTTTTCATAGAATCATAGAATCAGTCAGGGTTGGAAGGGGCCACAAGGATTATCTAATTCCAACCCCCCTGCCATGGGCAGGGAGACCTTACCCTAGATCAAGCTGGCCAAAGCCTCATCCAGCCTGGCCTTGAGCACCTCCAAGGACGACAACTCCACCACCTCCCTGGGCAGCCCATTCCAATGCCAATCACTCTCTCTGACAACAACTTCCTCCTAACATCCAGCCTAGACCTGCCCTGGTACAGCTTGAGGCTGTGTCCCCTTGTTCTGTTGCTGCTTGCCTGGCAGCAGAGCCCAACCCCACCTGAGTCCTGCACCTGGGGAGGAATAACAGCAGGCAGCAGTACAGGTTGGGGCTGCCCTGATGGAAAGCAGCTCCGTGGAGAAAAGCTTGGGCTGCTGGTGGGCAGCAAGTTCTGCATGGGCCAGCAATGTGCCCTGGTGGGCAACAGAGCCAATGGCAGCCTGAAGGGTATAAGGAAGAGTGTGGCCAGCAGGGCTAGGGAGGTTCTTCTCTCCCTCTGCTCTGACCTAGTGAGACCACAGCTGCAATACTGTGTCCAGGTTTGGGCTCCCCAGCTCAGGAGAGACAGGGACCTGCTGGAGAGAGTCCAGCAGAGAGCCAGGAGCATGAGTGGGGCACTTGAGCATCTCCCCTGCAAAGAGAGCCTGAGAGCCCTGGGGCTGTTGAGTCTGGAGCAGAGAAGGCTGAGAGGGGATCTGAGCAATGTGTGCAAGCAGCTGAGGGGTGGGGGTCAAGGGGAGGGGGCCAAGCTCTGTTGGGTGCTGCACAGCAAGAAGCCAAGGAGCAATGGATGCAAAGTGGAGCAGAGAAGGTTTCAGCTGAAGAGGAGGAGAAACTTGTTTGGAGTGAGGGTGGCAGAGCCCTGGAGCAGGCTGCCCAGAGAGGCTGTGGAGTCTCCTTCTGTGGAGAGTTTCCAACCCCTCCTGGCTGCATTCCTGTGTGGTCTGCCCTGGGTGATGCTGCCTTGGCAGGGAGGTTGGACTGGATGCTCTCTGGAGGTCCCTTCCTATCTCTAAGGTTCTGTGGCTCTGCAGCCCAGCCTTTGGTGACATCCCAGGCTCAATGCAGGTGGATTTTTCCGTGGAAGCTGGCACAGAGGAGGCTCCACACAGCACAGAAAGACATTTGATCTGCATTTCCTTGTGTGGCATAGGAGCTCTGCCTCCTCTGAACTGCCCCTGTGACCTGGGCCCGCTGGTATCTAGAGCAGAAAGAGGCTTGAGTGGGAGGAATTAGACCTCACACACCCGGAGGGGCCCAATGACCCTGCACTTGGATGTTGTTTTCCCCAGTTGCCTGTCTGTCAAGTGCAGAAAGCAGGCAGTGGGAGAGATGCTGCTTGCTGTGAGCTCCAACCCAGCAGCTACAGTGAGTGCACAGCTCTGGAGTAGCCCCTGTGGAGTTTAATGTTGTGCAGATATTTTCTTTAGGGAAGGCCATTAGCATCCCCATGTAAATCTGATTTGATGGGACTCATCTGTCTTGCTTCAGCAAGCCCTTTGGAAAGTTGCTCTGGACATAAACTTCCCCTAAAAACACTGACACTTGGACCAGCCTCCCTTGAGAGGGTGGGTGTAGGTCACACAGCTCCAAAGCCACCCAGGGGGGTGGATGCTTACCAATGTTAGCCTTGCTCAGTGCAACCCTGCACACACTACTAAAGGCTTCCACCTCTCCTTTAACCTTGTGTGCCCAAGGCACTCATGACTGAGCAGAAGTCACACACTTGTGAGGCATTCAACCCCCCCAACAGATTTTTTAGCCTCTGAAATAATCAAAGATCACATTGGGTGCTTCTGTGCTCCACAACCTCCCTGGGAAACCTGTGCCAGTGTCCCACCACCCTCAACCTGTGCCAGTGTCTCACCACCCTCAACCTGTGCCAGTGTCCCACCACCCTCAACCTGTGCCAGTGTCTCACCACCCTCACTGCAAACAGCTTCTTCCTCACAGCCACTTTCAGTCTCCCCTCTGCCACTTTAAACCCATTCCTCCTCATCCTGTCATTACACAAATAGTCCCTCCACTGCCTTCAGCATCTTTGTGGCTCTGTGCTGGACTCTCTCAAGCAGTTCCCTGAGGTCCCTCTTGAACTGGGGGGCCCAGAACTGGACACAAGACGCCAGATGCAGCCTCAGCAGGGCAGAGCAGAGGGGCAGGAGAACCTCCCTTGACCTACTCCTCACAGCCCTTCTAACCCACCCCAGAATGGCATTGACCTTCTTGGCCAGCAGAGCACACTGCTGGCTCCTGCTCACCCTCCTGTCCACAGGACTCCCAGGTCCTTTTCTCCTTTGCTGCCTCCCAGCAGCTCAGTCCCCAACCTGTCCTGCTCCCTGGGGCTGTTCTTTCCCAGGTGCCAGACTCTACACTTGCCCTTGTTGCATTTCATTCCATGTCTCCCTGCCCACCCCTGCAGCCTGTCCCAGTCTGGCTGAATGGCAGCACAGTCTGCTGTGGCAGCCTCTCCACCCAGCTTGGTGTCACCAGCAAACTTGCTGGCAGTGCCCTCTGTGCCCTCAGCCATAAAATATCACATTATGTGCTCTAAAGACTGCATTACAGATAACACTTTCATTATTTCCCTGGCACACATAGGTCTACTACCTTAACTCCAGCCCCAGGGCCCAGTTTCCAGCAGCTTGCTCTAATTGTACAAGTTGAGTGTCCAACTGGGAAAAGGACCCTGCAGAGGTGGGGTGAGTCCACTTGTCACTGTGGCTCTTAGGAGCTGATGGAGGTTTGAGTGATTGAAGTAGCTCTGAGGAGCTTTAGCAGCTACAGCCCCACTGAGAAGGCAGTGCCTTTTCTTGAGCTCCTGAGTTCATTGCCTATTTTTAGAGCCACAGAGATGGTGAAGGGAGTGGAACAGCTCCTTGAGAGGAGACAATGAGGGAGCTGGGGCAGGGGAAGATTGAATGAAGGTCAACGAGGGCAAGAGGAGAGTCTGGCTCCTGGGGAACAGCAACCTCATGGAGCAGGATAGCTTAGGGACTGACCTGCTGGAGAGCAGGGAAGGGGAGAGGGACCTGAGGATCTGGTGGAAGGGAGGTTGAGCATGAGCCAGCAGTGTGCTCTGCTGGCCAGGAGGGCAGTGCCATTCTGGGGTATATTAGAAGGGCTGTGGGTAGTAGGTCAAGAGAGGATCTCCTGCCCCTCTGCTCTGCCCTGCTGAGGCTGCATCTGGAACCTTGTGTCCAGTTCTGGGCCACTCACTTCAAGAAAGACCTCAGGGAACTGCTTGAGAGAGTCCAGCACAGAGCCACAAAGATGCTGAAGGCAGTGGAAGCTCTTCCTTAGGAGCAGAGCCTGAGGGAGCTGGGGCTGTGCTGCTGGCAGAGGAGGAGCCTGAGGGGGGACCTCATGGGTGGTTATCAATATGTGCAGGTGAGTGGCAGGAGGCTGGAGCCAGGCTCTGCTGGGTGATGCCAGTGCCAGCACAAGGGGCACTGGGTGGGAGTTGAGGCAGAGGAAGTTCCATGGAAAGACAAGGAGGATTTTTTTCCCTGTGAGGGTGACAGAAGCCTGGCAGAGGCTGCCCAGGAGGGCTGTGGAGCCTCCCTCTCTGGAGCTATTCCAGAGCTGCCTGGATGTGTTCCTGTGTGCTCTGCTCTGGGTGCTGCTGCTGTGGCAGGGGGTTGGCCTGGCTGAGCTTTGGAGGTGCCTCCCAGCCCCTGACACTCTGTGGTTCTGTGAGTTTTGCATGCACTGTGTGTCCCCATCAGTACTGCCAACCTGCAGTGCTCATCCTTCCAGCAGTTCTAACCTGCACTTTATTCCTGGAGTCCCAGCATTGAACAAAGAAGATGTAAGCTTGGAAGGGAGCCCTAATAAAGGCAGCAAAGCAAGACACACAGCAGCTCTGTCTGCCTGCTCCTATGATGCCATGCAGCTCTAACCATCATTTATCTTTCTAACTCAGTTAAATCCTCTTTGGAAATGTGAGTCCTCTGCAGGATGAGATATTGCTGTTCCAGTCACCTTGTTGGCCATGTCAAGAGATAGAGCCCATTTATTACTGTTTAGGCTTATATATTGCTTACTCTGTTTCATCAATAGCTGGGCCAGGGCAGGCAGGAACAAAAATAGATCCTAATGAACACCACAATGACCAAGAGCAGTGGTGCTGAAGTGCAGGAGATGCTCCAAATGATGAAGAATGACTGAGGGAAATCAGATGGAGCTGGCAACCATCTACTAACTGACCCAAAAAGTGCTCCATGAGGGTGTGGAAGATCACAAGAGTTGGGGGCTCTGCAGGATGGAGAAGAGAAGGCTTCCAGGAGACCTTGGAGTGGCCTTCCAGGATCTGAAGGGGGCTCCAGGAGGGCTGGGGAGGGACTATTGACAAGGTCTTGTCGTGGCAGGATGAGGAGGAATGGGTTTGAACTTGCAGAGGGGAGACTGAAACTGGATGTGAGGAAGAAGTTGTTTGCAGTGAGGGTGGTGAGACACTGGCACAGGTTGCCCAGGGAGGTTATGGAGCACAGAAGCACCCAATGTGATCAAAGATCCCATTCTGTGCTTCTGTGCTCCACAACCTCCCTGAAGGTGTTCAAGGCCAGGTTGGATGGGGCCTTGAGCAACCTCTTCTAGTGGGAGGTGTCCCTGCCTATGGCACAGGGGGTTGGAACTGGCTGAGCTTTGAGATCCATTCCAAACTAAACCATTCTATGACTCCATGATTCTATAATTCTGTGGTTCTATGATTTTATGATTCCAAGATTCTATGGTTCCATGGCTCTAAGATTCCATGAGTCTATGATCCTATGGTTCCATGATTCTATGGTTCTATAATTCCTCCAGTCTATGATTCTATGGTGCCATGATTCCATGGTTCTATAGTTCCATGATTCTATGGGTTCCATGATTCTATGGTTTCATGATTCCATGATTCCATGATTCTACTTTGGGCTCAGTCTGTGACAAACTGGCAGTGATTTGCAGGCACTTGGCAGAGAGTCAGAAACAGTTCACTAAGGAGCAGTAGGCAGCAGAGCACAACTCCCCTGCCCTCCCAAATACCCACCAGGGGCTCCCCAGGGCCAGGATATTTCTTTACACTTATGACCCCGGCTCAGTAAAGCACTTAGGTGGATACCCAGTAGCAAACAGACAAATCAAGCAGACATTGCTGCACTGGAAGGCAAAAGCTGCTTTCAAGGCACTCCTCTCGCAGCAGCCCTAAACAACCCTCCAGCTGCCAGCTCCTTCTCCATCCTCAAGGGCTCACCAAACTCCACGTGAAGTTCAGTGCTAAAGCCTGAGCCTGAAAGGAAGCCCTCTGCAGAAGGTCAAAACTCCATCCTGGCTTGCCTTGCTTTACTGCACACTGTAACTCCTGTGATTTCTCCTGCAGGCAAAACTCCACTGCCTTAAAATAGACCATCTCTGAGAGGGCCGTCATTAGAGTCAGCAGTTTGTTTTGAACAGAGGGAGGTGCCAGGCACTTCAGGAGCCCAACAGCTTCTTCTTTTCAACCCTGCAATCAAGACAAATCTGAGCACACTTCTATGCTGAGCATCTCCTGAGCACGTTTCTGTGCTGAGCATCTCCTGAGCACATCTCTGTGCTGAGCATCTCCTGAGCACATCTCTGTGCTGAGCATCTTCTGAGCACATCTCTGTGCTGAGCATCTTCTGAGCACATTTCTGTGCTGAGCATCTTCTGAGCACATTTCTGTGCTGAGCATTTCCTGACCACATCTCTGTGCTGAGCATCTTCTGAGCACATCTCTGTGCTGAGCATCTTCTGAGCACATTTCTGTGCTGAGCATCTTCTGAGCACATTTCTGTGCTGAGCATCTCCTGAGCACATCTCTGTGCTGAGCATCTTCTGAGCACATCTCTGTGCTGAGCATCTTCTGAGCATATCTCTGTGCTGAGCAATGCAAAAGGTAAATTCACCTGAACCTTAGAAGATCCAGAAGACTTCTTACATCTGTTTCCACTATGATGACTTCTGAGCCTGAACACTTGCTCAGGGTTTGTTTTTCTCTAGCCTACTTCTCCTCAGCTCCTGTCAGAAGTTTGTGGCAGTGTCACTTGGCAGGCCTGGCCCTTGGAGAGAGCTGTTCCTCCTCCTGGTGACAGCTGCATTGGCCTTTTCCACTGCCAAGGCTTTTGAAGATGTGAAGAGAAGGAGGCTGGCAGCAGTGCTGGGAAGGATTTATCCGCTGGTTTTGTTATCCCAGAATCAAAGAGCCAGGTAGGCTGCAAGGGGTCTCTGGAGGCTCTCTGCTGCAATAGTGCTGGGAAGGGTCTGTTTAGCAGCTTGTTATCACAGAATCAAAGAGCCAGGTAGGCTGAAAGGGTCTCTGGAGGCTCTCTGCTGAAACCTCTGCCTCAAGCTGGGCCAGTGGGAGCAGATTGCTCAGCTGAGCTTCAGAGTCTCTGAGGATGAAGGCTCCACAACCTCTCTGGGCTACAACAACCTGTGCTGCTGTTTGACCACTTTCACAGCGACATTGTTGTCCTCAGACACCTCCAGGGACAGTGACTCCACCACTGCCCTGGGCAGAGCATTCCAATGTTTGATAATCCTCTCTGCCAAGTATTTTCTATCAGCCAGCCTGAACCTCCCCTGGTGCAGCTTGTAACCACTTCTGTGAGAGTCTAAACCCTCTTCTTCATCAACAAAGATAAAGACTGCCATGGTCTCTCCCTAATCAACAGAGAAAAGGCTGCCATGGTCTCTCCCTAGCCAACAGAGATACAGATTGCCATGGTCTCTCCCTAGCCAACAGAGATGAAATTGCCATGGTCTCTCCCTAAGCATCAGAGATGAAGATTGCCTTTGTTAACCTCCCAGGCTCAGAGGATGTGCTTGGCTGAAAGCTCAGGGATGCAAATCAACAGACAGTGCCTGTGTGGAAATTCCTGGACCCCAGCCTGGCTTGGATGCCCAGGAGGTGTACACCTTAATGTCAGCTACCCAGAAGAGAAAAGGCTTCTGCCTACTGGGGGTACGGACAGGCAAGCAGCGCAGGGAGGGGGCGCAGGCAGCTGCTGCCGAGCCCCTGGGAATGCAGGAACGCACAGGAGGATGCCCTGGGGAGCTGCACCTGGACACCCATCGGAAAAGCTGTCTAAGAAGACATAAGCAATGCCTGCCAGAGGCTGCACCTCCAGCTGTGCAGCACCTCCAGAGCTGCACATCCACGGGAAGAACTCCTGCTGAACTCCACAGATCATCCCCGGGACACGCACACGTCTCTCCCTCCCCCCCATCTGCGGCTGCTGTAGCACAGTCCCTGCTCTTTCCCTTCCCTGCTTCTCCTCTTTTTCTCTCTTGTTCTCTCTCTCTCTGCGCTTCTCTCTCTCCCTCTGTTTGCTTCAACTTTATCCTTTAACAAAGAGTTTTGTGGTGGTGGTCTCTGGTCTCGCTTGCACCTTCATTTCACAACGTGGAAATCTGTAAGAGCAGCTCTTGCTGCCCTGGGCAGAGATACTGTTAATCTTTGCCCTCTGGACCTTGACAAAAAGAGCTTGGCCCCCTCCCCTTGTCACCCACCCCTCAGCTATCTGCACACATTGCTCAGATCCCCTCTCAGCCTTCTCTGCTCCAGACTCAACAGCCCCAGGGCTCTCAGGCTCTCTCCACAGAGGAGATGCTCAAGTGCCCCACTCATGCTCCTGGCTCTCTGCTGGACTCTCTCCAGCAGGTCCCTGTCTCTCCTGAACTGGAGAGCCCCAAACTGGACACAGTATTGCAGCTGTGGTCTCACCAGAGCAGAGCAGAGGGAGAGAAGAACCTCCCTAGCCCTGCTGGCTACATTCTTCCTTACACCTCCCAGGCTGCCATTGCCTCTCTTGGGCACAAGGGCACATTGGTGGCACAAGGGCACACTGCTGGCACAAGGGCACATTGCTGGCACAAGGGCACATTGCTTCCTCCTTGTATCTCACTGCTCAGTCCAGAGACACCTCCTGCACTGCTGCTGGTGCTAGAAGCAGCTCCTTGTTGGACACGGTGGAGGCTGTGACAGCCCTGCAGGCAGTGTGGGAGCCTTTTGGTCTGAAGCTATGCCCAGGATGAAACTCCACAGGTACCTCCTTGCTCCTCTTCACTTCTCCCCTCCATTTCCTTCTGCTGTTTCCCCTTTCAGCTTTTACTACTTCTCCCTCTCTGTACCCAGGTGAGGTCTCAGGGAGAAGAACCTCCCTAGCCCTGCTGGCCACACTTTTCTTGCTGCACCCCAGATGAAAAGCTCTGAGCATTAGGAGACCACAGTAAAAGACAAGAAGAACAATCTCCAGCACCCAGGGATAAGAGATGAGGCAGCATGTGCCAGCAAAACAACTGTAGGAGTGCAGTGCTTCATGCAGGGAAGTGACACATCAAGGTGGGGGGGAAATGGAGTGAGGGAATCTGCTGCCAGAAGGTTCAGCAACACCTGCCAGGCCCTGGATGCGTGGTGCTAATGCAGCCTTCCCCACCTGAACCCCCAGCTTTGGCACCTTGTCCTCTCATCTTGATTCCTCACAATCTTCCATGAGCAATTGGATCATTCATTTACTTGCACCAGTTTTTAAGGAAGCATTACAGGAACATCAGGAACTGAAGAAAAAACATATCAGTGTCCTTGGAATACATAAAGTACCCAAATGGTTGATTGTTGGTTGGTTGGTTGTCTCTTTTTTTCTTTGCAGCTGCCCTGCATCCTTCTAAGCTCTAGGGAGGTTCTTCTCTCACTCTGCTCTGCCTTGGTGAGACCACAGATGCAATACAGTGTCCAGATTTGGGCTCCCCAGGTCAGGAGAGACAGGGACCTGCTGGAGAGATTTCAGCAGAGAGACAGGAGCATGAGTGGGGGACTTGAGCATCTCCCCTGTGCAGAGAGCCTGAGAGAACTTTGATCACATTAGGTGCTTCTGTGCTCCACAGCCTCCCTGGGAAACCTGTGCCAGTGTCTCAACACCCTCACTGCAAACAACTTCTCCCTAACAGCCACTTTCAACCTCCCCTCTGTCACTTCAAACCCATTCCTCCTCATCCTGTCATTACACAAATAGTCCCTCCCCAGCCCTTCTGTAACCCCCTTCAGATCCTGGAAGGCCACTCCAAGGTCTCCTGGAAGCCTTCTCCAGGCTGTAAAGCCCCAGGAGTCAACCCTTAAAAATTCCTGAGTTGGATTCTCCTGTTGACTTCTTCTTCTCTCCCTCCCATGCCTCTGCAGCAGGCTTTGCCAAGCAGCTCTCTGTGATTCCATTTCAGCTCACGTAGCTCCTTTCACAGTCTCGTCTTGGGGGGTGGAGGAGTTAATTGTGTGACCACAATTTGACTACATAATCATAAGCCTGTGTGAAGTGGGACTGGAGGAGAAGTGCTGCATGCCAGTCAGGCTGCATGATAAGAGAAGAAGTGCTGGGACTGCTGTTGTGATATCTCTGGGCAGCAGAGCGTTGGGGCAGGCACAGCTCCGCACGCCCACAGCAGGCGGTGTCAGCAGTTTCAGGAGTGAAGAGAGACTTTTTCCTCTTACAAAGGACCATCTCTACAACTTTGTTGTTTTTTTTTTTTCTTTCTTTCAGTCATCCAAAAGCATCAACTCTTCTTCCATCCCAATATGAATCTCAAAACACTTTGAAGACATGGATTTGGCTTGGCCATTGCATAATGCAGTCAGCAAGCAACATATGAGCCATGCCAGCTGCTGAGTCACAGAACTAATCAGGCTGGAAAAGACCTCAGAGTCATAGTCAGAATGGTAGAATCAGAATCACAGAACCAACCAGGTTGGAAAAGACCTCCAAGATCATCCAGCCCAACCTAGCACCCAACCCTGACTAAACAATTAGACCATGGCACTAAGTGCCTCATCCAGCCTGGCCTTGAACACCTCCAAGGATGACAACTCCACCACCTCCCTGGGCAGCCCATTCCAATGCCAATCACTCTCTCTGGGAAGAATTTCTTCCTAACATCCATCCTGAACCTGCCCTGGCACAACTTGAGACTGTGTCCCCTTCTTCTGTCACTGGTTGAGTGGCAGACGAGACCAACCCCACCTGGCCACTACCTCCTTTCAGGTAGTTGTAGAGAGCAATGAGGTCTGCCCTGAGCAAGCCAACTGCTCCATGGGCACTCACCTCTGAGGGCTTCTCTTTTAGCCTCTGCAGAAGTTCCCAGGGTCTGCCAGATGCACTGGGAGCATCTTCTTCGAGATCTACCTTGGTCAGTGGAGAGCCCTGGGGCTGTTGAGTCTGGAGCAGAGAAGGCTGAGAGGGGATCTGAGCAATGTGTGCAAACAGCTGAGGGGTGGGGGTCAAGGGGAGGGGGCCAAGCTCTGTTGGGTGCTGCACAGCAAGAAGCCAAGGAGCAATGGATGCCAAGTGGAGCAGAGAAGGTTTCAGCTGAAGAGGAGGAGAAACTTGTTTGGAGTGAGGGTGGCAGAGCCCTGGAGCAGGCTGCCCAGAGAGGTTGTGGAGTCTCCTTCTCTGCAGACTTTGCAACCCTCCTGGGTGCATTCCTGTGTGGCCTACCCTGGGTGATGCTGCCTTGGCAGGGAGGTTGGAGTGGATGATCTCTGGAGGTGCCTTCTAACCTCTAAGTTTCTGTGATTCTGTGATCAGTTCATCTTTTTTCTGCTGGGGAATTTTGTGTTGGGGAATTTTCATGGTCCCCCTTGAGGCACTCCAGGAGAGGTCTTCTCATCCCCTGCTTCAGGCTCTTCACAGGGGGCACCAACCCTGTCCTTAATCAGCACTGGCACCTAGACATGCTGAGACGCCGTGGAGAGGCAGCTCACCTGTGTGATCTGCTGGAGGTGATCCTGATCTGCCAGGGGGGGTGGACTGGATGATCTCTCAGTGTTCCTTCCAGTCCCTGATACTCTGTGATTCTGTGACCCCCTCTGTCTTCAGTGGTCTGTGAACATGCAGCAGCTCTCCACACCCCACCACTGGTCACATCCACAGAGGGATAAAAGGCTGAAGGTCAGAGAGGGGTTTCTAAAGTTCCTCTTTGAAGAACCAGACCACCTCTGTGGCTCAGAATCTTTTGCCATGTAGTTGTAAGGCTCCTTAAAGACCAACAGCATTTCATTTGCTGTCAGATCCCAGCTAAGCAGAAAAAGCAGTAGGCAAAGAACTCCCTGCTGAGCCCTAAAGCCACATCTCGTTTTTGCAGTGAGTTTACCAAATCAAATCACAGAGTAATTTAGAGAAACTGAGAGCTGTGCAAAGTCTTGCAGGCAGCAGCTGCTGCTCCCAGATGCAGTGGAGAGCATCTAGCACTCAGCCCTGAGTGAGGAAGGCTGGGGGCTGTACATGGCAGCACTGCAGGCAGAGCTCCAAGCAGCAGTGCAAAGCAGGTAGTGGAAGTGCAGCTGGACAAATGCACCTCGAGTCAGCTGAGAGCCTGAGTTGAGACACAGACTCTGTTCACAAGGTACAGCCAAGCTGGGGGATGCAAGGGCAGGTAAAGGAGTCAGGCAGAGGAAGAAAGGGGCTCCTGCTTGAGAGGTCTGCAAACCTCATGCCCCATCTGCAGCAAGCCAGCAGGCTAAAGTGGATTTGGTCTTGCTGAGAAACCTTTAGAGAGATTCTGTTGTCTTTTTTTTCCCTGGGGATATACATTTTCACACAACCAATCAGCTTGGAAAGGACCTTCAAAATCATTGAGTCCAACCCATCACCTTGTAATTAACTGATTCTAATTGACTGCTTTCTCTCCTACCACCTACCAAAAGGACAGATGAAAATGACTGCCCATGAAGCAATGTTGGGCCAGCAATGTGCCCTTGTGGCAAGCTCCAGGCTCCCACACTGCCTGCAGGGCTGCAGGGCTGTCACAGCCTCCACCGTGTCCAACAAGAAGCTGCTTCTACCACCAGCAGCACTGCAGGAGATGTCTCTGGACCAAACAGTGAGATACAAGGAGGAAGCAATGTGCCCTTGTGCCCAATAGAGCCAATGGCACCCTGAAAGGCATCAGGAAAAGTGTGGCCAGCAGATCCAGGGAGGTTCTGCTCCACCTCTGCTCTGCCCTACTGAGACTGCACCTGGCATAACGTGCCCAGTTTGGGGCTCCCCAGCTCAGGAGAGACAGGGACCTGCTGGAGACAGCCAGGAGCATGAGTGGGGCACTTGAGCATCTCCCCTGCAAAGAGAGCCTGAGAGCCCTGGGGCTGTTGAGTCTGGAGCAGAGAAGGCTGAGAGGGGATCTGAGCAATGTGTGCAAACAGCTGAGGGGTGGGGGTCAAGGGGAGGGGGCCAAGCTCTGTTGGGTGCTGCACAGCAAGAAGCCAAGGAGCAATGGATGCAAAGTGGAGCAGAGAAGGTTTCAGCTCAAGAGGAGGAGAGACTTGTTTGGAGTGAGGGTGGCAGAGCCCTGGAGCAGGCTGCCCAGAGAGATAGATACTGGAAGGGCACAATGAGGTCTCCTTGGAGCTTTCTCTTCTCCAGACCAGGCTGCTGCTGGACATAGGGTTGGACTCAGGGATCTCAGAGGTCTTTTTCAACTGAAACATTTCTATGATTCTGTGATTCTGTTGAGTTATTTTGCTTTCTCACCACTGTCTTTGGAAGAAAAATAGCAAGAGAAGCTAACTGGTGATGTTCCTGGAGAGGCAATGAGATTACCAGGAACACAGAGATAGTTTATTGACCGTAGCTAGAAGGAATGAAGCTGCTCTGAGGCAGCTCTGCTCCATTCTTGTTGGTGTAACCCAGCAGCAGATGGCTGACCAAATCTTCCTGAGGCTGCTAGAAGGAAAGGCTGTGTTCTGTCACCTTTCTGCACAACAGCATGCAGGGGGATGACATGAAGGTGTCTGACACTGTGTTTCTTGTGGTTAGGGACTCTCTGTTTCAAGGTGAGATTTCCTGGAGCAGCTCAGTAGAGTCTGCCAGAATTAAAACGGTTTGAGGGAGAAGCTGCACTGCTGAAACACAACAGTGGAAGACATTTGGAGATGAGAATGCTCCAAGGAGACCTTCTGGTGGCCTTCCAGTATCTGAAGGGGTCTACAAGTGATAGGTTGGGTGCTAGGTTGGACTGGATGATCTTGGAGGTCTCTTCCAACCTGGCTGATTCTATGATTCTATGAAGAAAGCTGCTGAGGGACTTTTTGGGATGTCAAAGTAGTGATAGGAGTGGGAGGAATGAATCCAAACTAGAGGAGGGGACACTCAGATTGGATGTTAAGGAGTTCTTCAACATGAGGGTGGTGAGACCCTGCCACAAGTTGTGGAACTTGTTGAGGTTTGTGGTTCATCTCAGCTCATACTTCACTCAAATGCACATCTCTGTTGAGGTGGTGGCAGCCTCATCCCTGGATGCTTTTAAGGCCAGGCTGGATGTGTCTGTGGGCAACCTGCTCTAGTGTGGAGCGTCCCTGCCCATAGCAGGGGAGTTGGAACTGGCTGATCTTTGAGGTCCCTTCCAACCCTGACAATTCTGTGGCTCTGGGATTTATTTTCCATCATCACCTGTGTCAGGGGGTGAGCTGCAGCTTGGATATTCCAAACTGCCTGCTTGCAGTGCATTAAAGCCCACAGGGATTGACATCCACCACCTCAAGTTGCAGATGTCTTCTGCAGGGGTACTTTGGCCTTAACTTCCACCAAGTTGCCCTTTACTTTTTGCTGCAGTTGGATGTGGACTGATTTCAAAAAGGGATATTTCCTCCCCCCCAACACCCTGCATTTGCTGCTAATTATATTGTATTTCCATTACTAATTTATCTAGCAGCATTCTGCAAATGCAAATGAGAACAAGATGGATTATTCCTGCAAAAGGAAATTTCACAGTCAAATTACCATGACAAGCAACTGGAGGTAGTGCTGCTTTCTGCTTGGATCCAATGTCCTGTTGCTGAGCAAGATGAAGCATCACATGGCAATGAACACCCAAAAAAACCCCCCATTTGTTAATAAACTGCCTCCTGTTCCTTGTGCAGTTGTGCCAGAGCAGGTCTAGGCTGGATGTGAGGAGGAAGTTGTTGTCAGAGAGAGTGATTGGCATTGGAATGGGCTGCCCAGGGAGGTGGTGGAGTGGCTGTGCCTGGAGGTGTTGAAGCCAAGCCTGGCTGGGGCACTTAGTGCCATGGTCTGGTTGCTTGGCCAGGGCTGGGTGCTAGGTTGGACTGGGTGAGCTTGGAGGTCTCTTCCAACCTGCTTAAATGATTCAGTTCCTGATTCATGAGGCCACATTTTAATCATTTATGCCAGGGAGACTTGTGGGCAGAATCCAGCCTGAGTCTTTGCTCAGCAGGAGCAACAACTCCTCTTCCAGGGTCACAGAATCACAGAACCTCAGAGGTTGGAAGGGACCTCAAGAGATCAGCCAGTCCAAGCCCCCTGCCAAGGCAGCATCACCCAGGGTAGTTCACACAGGAATGCATCCAGGAGGGGTTGGAAAGTCTGCAGAGAAGGAGACTCCACAACCTCTCTGGGCAGCCTGCTCCAGGGCTCTGCCACCCTCACTCCAAACAAGTTTCTCCTCCTCTTGAGCTGAAACCTTCTCTGCTCCACTTTGCATCCATTGCTCCTTGGCTTCTTGCTGTGCAGCACCAAACAGAGCTTGGCCCCCTCCCCTTGACCCCCACCCCTCAGCTGTTTGCACACATTGCTCAGATCCCCTCTCAGCCTTCTCTGCTCCAGACTCAACAGCCCCAGGGCTCTCAGGCTCTCTTTGCAGGGGAGATGCTCAAGTGCCCCACTCATGCTCCTGGCTCTCTGCTGGACTCTCTCCAGCAGGTCCCTGTCTCTCCTGACCTGGGGAGCCCCAAACTGGACACAGTATTGCAGCTGTGGTCTCACCAGAGCAGAGCAGAGGGAGAGAAGAACCTCCCTAGCCCTGCTGGCTACATTCTTCCTTACACCCCCCAGGCTGCCATTGGCTCTGTTGCCCACCAGGGCACATTGCTGGCCCATGCAGAACATTACTGGTCCAAGGGCACACTGCTGGCACAAGGGCACATTGCTGGCACAAGGGCACAC
Organism: Pogoniulus pusillus; assembly: GCF_015220805.1. NCBI lineage: Eukaryota > Metazoa > Chordata > Aves > Piciformes > Lybiidae > Pogoniulus > Pogoniulus pusillus. The sequence goes on from NC_087294.1 coordinate 14,563,583, forward strand.
TGCTGGCACAAGGGCACACTGCTGGCACAAGGGCACATTGCTGGCACAAGGGCACACTGCTGGCACAAGGGCACACTGCTGGCACAAGGGCACATTGCTGGCACAAGGGCACATTGCTGGCACAAGGGCACCCTGCTGGCACCACTGCTGGCACAAGGGCACATTGCTGGCACAAGGGCACCCTGCTGGCACAAGGGCACACTGCTGGCACAAGGGCACATTGCTTCCTCCTTGTATCTCACTGCTCAGCCCAGCTATATCTCCTGCACTGCTGCTGGTGCTAGAAGCAGCTCCTTGTTGGACACGGTGGAGGCTGTGACAGCCCTGCAGGCAGTGTGGGAGCCTTTTGGTCTGAAGCTATGCCCAGGATGAAACTCCACAGGTATCTCCTTGCTCCTCTTCACTTCTGCCCTCCACTTCCTTCTGCTGTTTCCCCTTTCAGCTTTTACTACTTCTCCTCTCTCTACTTCTTCCCTCGTGGGTCTTTTAATCTTTACATAAGCATTTTCCTGGCAGTGCCATGACAGCTCTGACATTTTAGTCAGCAGAAATCTGGGAGGCAGTAACCTTGTCTACTATAAACAAGAAAGCATGAAGGAGACAGATGATTTCCCCTGCCCATTTCTCCATTTTGCCCAATCCTGTAATAACAGGGTCCAGCTGAAAGGAAGCATTTTGTGCCTCCCAACATGCCAAGACGTTGTGCAAAAATTTATGGGGCTGCACTACAGCAATTTGTTGGAGGAGAGTGTAAAAAATAACATTTGAGCATTTGTCTCCTTCCCAATTAGCTGCTGAGAGGGGAAAGAAAAAAACAACCACCTGAATAAAAGGTCTTATGATGGACTAGGAGTGAGTTATCAACCCTGACATCTACTCATTGCATGCCTTTTGCAGTGCCTATGTCTTTGCAGGTATGCAAATGGCAAATGTGGCTGAAGAAAGTCTCCTTCCAGCATCCCCCAGCAGCGAGAGGAGCTAATAGCTCACGGCAGAGACAGCGGCTGGGGAAAGGCAAGGACGAAGGTGAAGTGCCTGTCCAATTATAACCTGGAACACAAAGGTCTGCCAAGTCCAGCAGCTTGAGGCTGCCCAAAGTTTCACAGCACTCTCCTAAGAAAAGCCTAAATGAGCCAGCTGTCCTCAGGCAGCTCCACACACAGGCTGTCCCCTGCTGCAGGAGTGGCTGCTGCGCGGTTGTGTGCGCACACAGCCTGGCATCTGCAGGGGGAAACCATGGCAAACACAGACCCCTCCAGCCTCAGAGGTGGGGAGGCACCAACAGAGATCACAGAGCACAACGCTGGGGTAACTGGAGCTTGAGAAGAGCAGAGAGAGAGTGGATGTTAGGAACAAGGCAGGTTCTCCTTCTACTCTGCCCTGCTGAGAGCTCATCCTGAGTACTGCAGTCAGTTTGGGGCTCCCCAGTTTAAGAGGGACAAGGAACTGCTGGAGAGAGTCCAGTGGAGGATGATGAGGGGACTGGAGCTCTGCCTGAGGAGGAGAGGCTGGGGGACCTGAGGTTGCTTAGTCTGGAGAAGAGGAGACTGAGAGGGGATTTAATCAGTGTCTACAACTATCTGAGGGCTGGGGGTCAGGAGGGGGGGACAGACTCTGCTCACTGCTCCCTGGCATGGGACAAGGAGCAATGGATGGAAGCTGCAGCACAGGAGGCTCCAGCTCAGCACAAGGGGGAACTTCTTGCCTGGAAGGATCCCAGAGCCCTGGCACAGGCTGCACAGAGAGGCTGTGGAGTCTCCTTCTCTGGAGCCTTTCAAGGCCTGTCTGGATGTGTTCCTGTGTGCCCTGAGCTAAATTGGATGCTCCTGCTCTGGCAGAGGGGTTGGACTTGTTGATCTCTTCGGGTCCCTTCTTAACATCCTGTGAGCCTGTGAACAAGTTTTTCACCATGAGGGTGATGCAGCACTGCAACAGGTTGCCCAGGGAGGTGGTGGAAGCCTCATCCCTGCAGTTCTTTAATGCCAGGATGGATGTGGCTCTGGGCAACATGCTCTAGGTGAGGTGTCCCTGCCCCCATGGCAGGGGGGTTGGAACTGGATGATCCTTGAGGTCCCTTCCAACTCTGACGATTCTGTGACTCTCTTAACTTTCAGTGAAAGATCTCAAAGCACAAAAGGAGCAAACTCACCTTAACTTCCTTCAGCTGTTCCTAACAGAAACCTCAGAGAGAGCCTCCCATTGCTTGCCTTGGGGGCACATTCTGCAAACAGAGTAATTAACTACTGGTATGAAAGTGGAAAGGAGTCAGAGAATTTCCAGGCATGTGACCTAACACAACCCTGCTCTAAGGCTCTTGTTCTTTCTTTTTTCTTCAGGAACTGTTTGTCCTTCCTCCATGCCTTGAATGACTTTGTGCAGAGAAGGAACTATTCTAGAGATTTCTTCTGCTTTCCCTCCTCTCTTCTGTGCTGTTAATTGATCCATGTTCCCTGGCAGTTCTTGGAAATTAACATAGGAAGGAGGAAAAAGAGGTGCCAGGCTGAACATAACAGCTGATGAAGTGCAGGTTAATATTGATGGTTTAATCTCCTGGTTACTGTAGCCAGAGCTGAGAATCAGCCTGCATTTTAACCTCTGCTCTGAGGACAGGCTTTGCTTCGCCTAATTCCTGCTGCCTCAAGGCACTGAGTGAGTTCAGTGGATCCTTTGTTTGCCAATGAAGAGAAATATCACAGAATCACAGAGAGAGAGACTGGCACTGGAATGGGCTGCCCGGGGAGGTGGTGGAGTTGCCATCCCTGGAGGTGCTGAAGCCAAGCCTGGCTGAGGCACTTAGTGCCATGGTCTGGTTGGTTGGCCAGGGCTGGGTGCTAGGTTGGGCTGGAGGAGCTTGGAGCTCTCTTCCAACCTGCTTGATTCTATGACTCTATGAATGTTAGGGGCTGGAAGAGACCTCCAAAGCTCCCTGCCACAGCAGCAGCACCCAGAGCAGATCACACAGGAACACATCCAGACAGATCTGGAATAGCTCCAGCAAGGGAGACTCCACAACCTCCCTGGGCAGCCTCTGCCAGGCTTCTGTCACCCTCTCAGGGAAACATTTCTCTCATGTTTCCATGCCACTTCCTCTGCCTCAACACAAGAAGGTCACCTGGGAGTCTTCTCTTCTCCAGACTGAACAACCCCAACTCTCTCAGCCTGTCCTTGTAGCAGAGCAGCTCCAGGCTTCTGATCATCCTCATGGCCCTTCTCTGGACCCCTTCCAGCACCTCCAGACCTTTCCTGGGATAAGGGCACCAGAACTGGAGGCAGTACACATGGCATGAGCTGTTCCAGCAGCCAGCTTTGCTGCAATAATGCGAACTAGGCCATAAGTATGGAGAAAGACTTTGGAGTCCCAATGGGCAATGGGCCAGCAATGTGCCCTTTGAGACCATGAGAGCCAATGGCAGCCTGGGGGGCATGAGGAAAAGTGTGGCCAGCAGGGCCAGGGAGGTTCTGCTCCACCTCTGCTCTGCCCTGCTGAGAACACAGCTGCAATACTGTGCCCAGTTTGGAGCTCCTCAGTTCAGGAGAGACAGGGACTTCTTATGCCTCAGCTCCCACCCAGTGCCCCTTGTGCTGGCATTGGGCATCACCTAGCAGTTCCTGGCACTCTTGGCACTCACCTTTAAGTCTTTATAAGCACCCATGAGGTCCCCCCTCAGGCTCCTCCTCTCCCAGCAGCACTGACTGCATGATTCCATGTGCAGCTGCCAGCTCCTTACTCATCTCTTCCTGCAAGCAATCTCCTCACTCTCCTACACTATCTTACGAAGGATGATGCAGGAATGGATTTTCCACTGCTTCCAGAAATATTTTACACTCCTCAAGAGGACTTGCATCATTTTCTTCCCCCCTTTCCTGGCTCCCATTCAACTTCCATTCCTGAGATCCTCTTGGTTCTGGTTGCAAACGACACAGCAGAGAGCAGCTGCAGCGTGGTGCCTGTGCCTGCAGGCATGGTTAGAGCTGCTGTGTGGGTCTGTGCACAGGCACATGCACATAGAAACACAAATGGTAGCAGGCTGATTAGGAAGGTCCTACTCAAGCAGACATCACCATACAAGGCAGGTGTGGCCACAGGTAAAGCCTGGATGCCAGCCAGCCTGTGCATGTAGAATCATTGAACGGATTCAGGTTGGAAGGGAGCTCAAAGCTCAGCCACTTCCAACCCCCTGCCATAAGCAGGGACACCCCCCACTAGAACAGGCCACTCAAGGTCTCACCCAGTCTGGTCCTGAACACCTCCAGTGAGGTAGTGGAGCACAGAAGCACAGATTGGGATTAAAGATCCTCCACTTGACACCACCCCTCAGCCGTTTGCACACATTGCTCATATCCCCTCTCAGCCTTCTCTGCTCCAGACTCAACAGCCCCAGGGCTCTCAGGCTCTCTCCACAGGGGAGATGCTCAAGACCCCCACTCATGCTCCTGGCTCTTTGCTGGATTCAGATCCCTATCTCTCCTGAGCTGGGGAATTGAGATTGAGATAGAGAGAGAGAGTGAGAGGGAGATAAAGAGAGAGAAATAGAGAGTTAGAGAGAGTGAGAGAGGTGGAGAGAGAAAGTGAGAGGGAAATAGAGAGTTAGAGCATGTAGAGAGACAGAGTACAAGAGAGAGACAGAGAGTTAGAGATGGAGAGAGAAAGCGAGAGAGTTAGAAAGAGAGACAGAGAGAGAGCGATAGAGAGAGATTTAGAGAGAGATAGAGAGAGATAGTTAGAGAGAGACAGAGGCAGAGAGAGGTGAGAGAGACAGAGATAGAGATAGAGATAGAGATAGAGATAGAGATAGAGATAGAGATAGGGTAGGGATAGAGATAGGAATAGTGATAGGGTTAGGGATAGAGAGGAAATGTCTCAGTAGAGAGTAGAAAACCATCTCCTTTGGAAAGCTGGCTACAAGAAACAGGAAGGAAGAGTCACCCAGGAATGTTCCCTACTCAGCCAGCCCCTCGGGAGCGCACAGCGAGAGAGCCTCTGCCCCGGGCGCAGAAGGAGCTTTCCGCAGCGCAGCCTGAGCGCAGCCGAGGGCTTGGTGACCCCTGGTGCTGAGCGCATGCATTGCAAACGCCCGCATGGGTCCCGCCCGCCCCGAGCCTGCTTTCTCTGCTGCCCCTGAGCCCGCCCAGCTCACAGCGCTACAGCATCCCCGAAAGCACAGCACCAAAGAGAGCCCCGGACCCCCACTCGCTCCCATCAGCCTGCGCCACTGCGTGCCCAGGACAAGCTCAACTCTCATCCATTGTGTCCAGCTCAGTTTGAGAGATGTTGCAGTACTGGAAGGTGTCCACAGGAGGGCGACAAAGCTGGGGAGGGGCCTGGAGCAGAGCCCTGTGAGGAGAGGCTGAGGGAGCTGGGGGGGTGCAGCCTGCAGCAGAGGAGGCTCAGGGCAGAGCTCATTGCTGTCTGCAGGGAGGCTGTAGCCAGGTGGGGTTGGGCTCTGCTGCCAGGCAGCCAGGGACAGAAGAAGGGGACACAGCCTCAAGCTGTGCCAGGGCAGGTACAGGCTGGATGTTAGGAGGAAGAAGTTGTTCCCAGCAACAGTGTTTATCATTGGAATGGGCTGTCAGGGGAGGTGGTGGAGTCCTCATCCCTGGAGGTGTTTAAGAGGAGGCTGGATGAGGCACTTGGTGCCATGGGTTAGTTCATGAGAAGGTGCTGGGTTGGACTCGACCACCTCCAAGGTCTTTTCCAGCCTGGTTGATTCTATGATTCTGTGACTGTAACAAGGTGTAGTGGGCACAAGTTAATCAGAAGGTGGTAGGTTGAACTTGATGACCTCAGAGGTCTTTTCCAACCTGATTAACTCTGTGCTTCAGTGATTGCCCCTTGTCCTAACACCACCCAGCAGAGCCTGGCTCCATCCTCTTGCCACTCACCTTGCACCTCTGTCTAACCATCCATGAAGAGCGCTGAGCAAAGCCTTCTCTTCGAGAAGCCAAAAGATTCTTCACCCCAGCAAGACTCAGCATGCAACTGGTTCCCCATTCCACTGGTGAGAGTTGATTAAAATGAAGCCAACTTCTTTAAACACTGTGATGGGCTGTGCTGAATTCCCTCCCTTCCCTGCCAAAGGAGGTGTCAGCTGAACAGCTGTGGCCTCCCTCTCCCAGCTGATTTTCCCCCTAGCGTCTCCAGTGACATTTAAACTGTCTTAATTATTGTCTTTGGCAAATGTACAAGGAAAATAATTATTACAGCATTTATCTTTATTGCCTAAGTGCTGCTGAGGAAAAGCAAGATGCCTTTTCTTAATTCTTTGGTAATAATTAAAACTGAAGTCAAGTTTCCTATTAATTTAGACTTTTGTCTCTCTCTTCAAGGCATCATTTAGCCTGGCTCGTGCAGCAGCTGGCAGGGAGCACACACACAGCAGTGGAAAGAGGGTGAAAATTCCCATTTCCCTGATTTAAAACTGAGCTGGAGAAGAAACAAACCACTTCCAGCATCCCTTAGAAGGAAGTTTACCAATTAAGCTGCTGTCATTAATGGGATCAAGCTGCCATTAGCAGTAGATAACTGTGTGCATCCTGCCGTGCCCGATCGCACCCCTTCAGAGTGGGATCTGGAGGCTCTGGACAGGAGGCAAGGAAGCAGATGTGCAGAAAAGTGGAAGGGCTGCCCACTTGCCTGGCTGCCAGCCTGTGCCCACAGCCTGTTTAATGTTACCAAATTAGCATTTTCCAAGGGAAGACATTTCCCACTGAATCCTTCTGCCCAGCATGAGGGCTGGATGTTATATGAGCTGCAGTCCTTGCAGTCTTCATTCACTATCTGGTGCCTCTTTCCTCTTTGTATAGCTCATCAGGCATGTCTGATCCTTCCTGCTGCTAAGTGTGCTTCATGAGGGCATTAGGAGTGATGCTCTCAGCAAAGATAATTACCCTGTGCAGCAGGGCAGAGCTGAAAATGCAAGAGCAAGATCACGGCTCCAGCAGTAGACCTCTCAAGAGAATTGTAGGCAGAGCATCAAAAATACATCTTAATTCTTAGAATCAAGCAGGTTGGAAGAGACCTCCAAGCTCATCCAGTCCAACCTAGCACCCAGCCCTGGCCAATCATGGAATCAGCCAGGTTGGAAGAGACCTCCAAGCTCATCCAGTCCAACCTAGCACCCAGCCCTGTCCAGTAGACCTCCCTTTCTTCACCAGACTCCCTCCTTTATACCAAGTGTGCTGCACACAGCCTGGGATACAGCTGTGAGCTAGTTCCAGTCTGAACCCCAGGTGATTCAAAACTGCTATCAGCCTGCAGCCCCTGGCTGGCCTGGGGCTCTGTCCCAGCAAACCCAGCACAACAAACAAAGACAGAAGCAAAGGTTTCTGTGTACACCAGAGAAATAAGGGAATTAAAAAGTACCTGATGAATGCTTTTCTGCTGATAAAAGCTCTGGTGTATTGTTCAGTTTTGGGCAATGCAATCTGAGAGAGCTGTGGAGGTGCTGGAGCCAGTGCAGAGGAGGGCAAGGAAGCTGGGGAAGGGCCTGGAGAGTAAATCTGATGAGGAGAGACTGAAGGAGCTGGGGATGGGCAGTGTGAAACAGAGGAGGGTGAGGGCAGAGCTCATGGCTGCCTGCAGCTACCTGAAAGGAGGTTGTGGAGAGGTTGGTGACTGGAGACAGAACAAGAGGGAATGGCCTCAAGGTGAGCCTGGGGAGGTTTAGATTGGACATGAGGAAACCTATTTTCATGGCATTCAAGGCACTGGAATGAGCTGCCTAGGGAGGTGGTGGAGTCACCAACCCTGGAATGAGCTGCCCAGGGAGGTGGTGGAGTCACCAACCCTGGATGTATTTAAGGGTCATTAGGATGTGGTGCTTAGGGATATGGTTGAAGGTGCACCTTGTAGAGCAGGGTTCTAGGTTGGACTTGGTGCTCCTGAGGGGCCAGCCTGGATGCTTCTGTGGTTCTGAGTCAGTGCAAACAAAGAGCTGATCCACAGGCTCAGTGGTCCAGCCTGACCCTTACCGCCAGAGAACCGCTCGACTTTACAGAGCCACGTGGTGAGAGATGAAGGCTGCCAAGCACAAACCATGCCTCTGGAGTTCAGCCTTAAGATAAATCATCTCCAAGACATGAACATTAATGGGATTTTAAAGCCATGTGATGAAATTCCAGGAGAGGCTGAGCCACTGTGATGCTTGCAAGGTGTGTGCCTGCCAGCCTGCCCGCAATGGGAAGCCAGCAGAGACAGAACAAATGCACCACAGACACTTCCATCCCAAGAGCTTTGACAAGTTGTCTGTGCCAAGTCGTCTGGAAAATCTCCTGCAGTTGAATAATTCAACAGAGAAAAAACTCTTCTTTTACAAAGCAAAGAGGTGGTGGGCTGGGAAGGGAGGGAGCAAGCCTTAGAAGCAAGGTGGAAATAGGGATTAAAGTATGGGAAGAGGTGGAAGTGGGGATTGAAGTAGTGGAACAGACTGCAATGAGTGAAGAACTACTGTCAGGCCATGCTGCATTTGTTTTAAACAGGCAGGAGAACATGCAAAGGTAGCTTTGTCTGACAAATGTAGCTGTAAAAACACAGCAATCCCCTGGGAAAGGAGAGCAGGGAAAACCTGCCTCAGAGACAGGGAGGTTTGCTGTGCACTGATGGGGTTCAGGTGACCACAAGACAGAGGTTTGCTGTGCACTGATGGGATTCAGGTCACCACAAGAGAGAGGTTTGCTGTGCACTGATGGGGTTCAGGTCACCACAGGACAGAGGTTTGCTGTGCACTAATGGGGTCCAGGTCACCACAGGACAGAGGTTTGCTGTGCACTGATGGGGTTCAGGTCACCACAGGACAGAGGTTTGCTGTGCACTAATGGGGTCCAGGTCACCACAGGACAGAGGTTTGCTATGCACTGATGGGGTTCAGGTCACCACAGGACAGAGGTTTGCTGTGCACTGATGAGGTTCAGGTCACCACAGGACAGAGGTTTGCTGTGCACTGATGGGGTTCAGGTCACCACAGGACAGAGGTTTGCTGTGCACTGATGAGGTTCAGGTCACCACAGGACAGAGGTTTGCTGTGCACTGATGGGGTTCAGGTCACCACAGGACAGAGGTTTGCTGTGCACTGATGGGGTTCAGGTCACCACAGGACAGAGGTTTGCTGTGCACTGATGGGGTTCAGGTCACCACAGGACAGAGGTTTGCTGTGCACTGATGGGGTTCAGGTGACCACAAGAGAGAGGTTTGCTGTGCACTGATGGGGTTCAGGTGACCACAGGACAGAGGTTTGCTGTGCAATGAGCTCTGCCCTGAGCCTGCTCTGCTGCAGGCTGCACCCCCCCAGCTCCCTCAGCCTCTCCTCACAGGGCTGTGCTCCAGGCCCCTCCCCAGCCTTGGTGCTGCAACTGGGGAGGCTTAGACTGGATATGAGAATATTTTTTTTCATGGCAAGAGTGGTCAGAGACTGGAATGAGCTGCCCAGGGAGCTGCTGGAGTCAGCAACCTTGGATGTGTTTAAGGATGGTTTGGATGTGGTGCTAAGGACTATGGTTTAAAGCAAATCTTGCAGAGTAGGTTTCTAGGTCAGACTTGGTGCTCCTGAGGAGCTTTGCCAACCTGGATGTCTCTGTGTGATTCTGTGTGCTTGGATGTGGTGCTTGGGGCTTAAGATGAAGCTTGTAGAGTAGGTTTCCAGGTCAGACTTGGTGCTCCTGAGGAGCTTTGCCAACCTGGATGTCTCTGTGAGGTTCCCTCACCTGGGTGCCTTCCGCTGCTGCTGTGCCCCAGAGCTGGATCTGCCCGAGGAGAAGCTGAAGGAGAAGCTGGGAGGATGGGCAGCAGAGGTGCAGCAGGCAGCATGCCACTGCTCTGCTCTGCTCATCCTGAATAAACCTCCTGGCCTCAATCTTGAGCAAAATGACTGACTTCACACTCAGCCTTATGTATCACCAAGGGAGCTGGGCAATTATTCTGCTGCTTGCAGTGCTTGGCTGCTGTGCAGGGCAGGCTGCAGGGCAGAGCTAAGTCAGGATATTGTTATTTATAGGTGGCTGCAGTTCACAGGAAGGCCAAAGGTGAATCAGGGCCCTCTGACAGGTTTTGTATGAACACAGACTAAAAAGATGATCCCTGCCCTCAACTGTAATATCACTTCAAAGGTGTTTTCCCCTGAGCTCAGCCTAGAGGGGCAGTGAGTGAAGGTTCCTGTTGGCTGCTGATGGACCCAGGGTGGTCTAGGTTCACTCCCCAGATGATCAGGACATAACTTATCATGACATCATTTTTGGCTTCCACAGAGAGCTCTCAGAAGCCTGAGACACTATCCTCTGTCAAGGGCACAGCCAGCTCCTCTAAGGCCACTACCACTAGCCCCTTGGAAGGTGGGACTTGGGCATCTTCCCCATGGAGAGAGCCTGAGAGCCCTCAGAGCACACTAAATCAAAGGGGTCTTGACATTACCTTTCCCAGTTCCACACACTTGGGGCTGCTAATTATCAACAGGCTGAAAACCAGTTGGCACCTCACACTGGAGCAAGTTGCTCACAGCCACATCCAACCTGGCCTTAAACACCTCCAGGGATGAGGCTTCCACCACCTCCCTGGGCAGCCTGTACCAGGCTCTCACCACCCTCATGCTGGAGAACTTTTTCCTAATGCCTAACTTGTCTTCTAGCTTCAATCCTTTCCTCCCATCCTCTCACTACCTGACAGCCTAAAAAGTCCCTCCCCAGCTTTTCTGTTGCCCCCTTAAGGTACTAGGAGGCCACAAGAAGGTCACCTGGAAGCCTTCTCTTCTCCAGACTGCACAGCCCCAACTCCCTAAGCCTCTCCTCACAGCAGAGCAGCTGCAGCCCTCTGAGCATCCTCCTGGCCCTTCTCTGGACACCTTCCAGCACCTCCAGATTTTTCCTGTAATGGGGGCTCCAGAACTGGATGCAGAACTCCAGGTGGGGTCTCAGCAGAGCACAGCAGAGGGGCAGAATCCCCTCCCTCCCCCTGCTGCCCACACTTCTACTGCAGCCCAGGCTCTGGTTGCTCTCTGGGCTGCAAGTGCACACTGCTGGCTCCTGTTGTGCTTCTCATCCACCTCCAAGTCCCTTCCTTCAGGTCTGCTCTCATCCAGTCCCTGCCCAGCCTATATCAGTGCCTGGGATTGCCCTGACCCAGGTGCAGGACCTTGCCCTTCATGAACCTCATGAAGCTCAGTCTTTACTAACAGATCCTTTGAAAGGAGTAGGGAATTTTGGACTTTTTTTTTCTGGCTGAAGGATGTTTAAAGGAATCTTCATTTCAAATGTGCTAATCCTTAGAAAGGAAATCTTAGGAGACAATCTGGCCCTGATTAAAATGATGAAGGAAGGCACTTTGCAATCAGAGCCAGAATGTATGCAGAGAAGTTGAGGCAAATATAGAGAAGCAGCCTTCAGCCTCACATCTGAGACCAATTTGTGCACATTTCCATCACACCTAAGAGAGGAGAAAGAGGAATTTGCCTTCAGTCTGTATCTGAATGTGCTTTAGATTTGAGCAAGAGGGCTTCCATTTCAATCCTGTTTCATCTGTGGTTGCTTAGAACTCTGTGAGGACTTGTTTCTGCCTCTGGCATTGATAGGGGAATTGGCTGCATGCAGAAAAGCTGCTGTTAGGGTAAGGGTTGAGGTTCAGAGAGCAGCAGAGCCTTCAGCTGCAGGGACGCTGGGGCTGCAAAAGGCAAGCCAAGGGCAGCACAGCACTGCACCAACGCTGCCCCCCCCAGACATTTCTATCTCATGGAGGGTCTTGGAAGGCCAAAATAGTGAATATCTCCAGAGAGGGAAACTCCACAGCCCCTCTGGGCAGCCTCTTCCAGGCTCCTGTCTCCAGTGTTTCCATGTTATGTTTTACTCTTCAGCCACTCCCCAGGCATAAATCATGAGCAGAGAGCAACCAGAGGCTGGGCTGCAGCAGCAGAAGTGTGGGTAACAGGTCCAGAGGAGTGATGCTGCCCTTCTGTTCCACTCTGGGGAGACCCCACCTGGAGCAGTGTCCACTTCTGGAGCCTCTTACAGAAAAGATCTGGAGGTGCTGGAAGGTGTCCAGGGAAGGACCACGAGGATGAGCAGAGGGCTGGAGCTGCTCTGCTGTGAGGACAGACTGAGAGAGTTGGGGCTGTTCAGTCTGGAGAGGAGAAGGCTCCCTGGAGACCTTCTTGTGGCCTTCCAGGATCTGAAAGGGGCTACAGGGAAGCTGGGGAGGGACTTTTTAGGCTGTCAGGTAGTGACAGGACCGGGGGGAATGGATTCAAGCTAAAGGAAAGGAGACTGAGATTAGACATAAGGAAGAAGCGGTGAGAGCCTGGCACAGGTTGCCCAGGGAGGTGGTGGCAGCCTTGTCCCTGGAGGTGTTTAAGGCCAGGCTGGGTGAGGCTGTGAGCAACCTGCTCCAGTGTGAGGCATCCCTGCCCATGGCAGGAGGGTTGGAACTGGCTGATCCTTGAGCTCCCTTCCAGCCCTGACAATCCTGTGCACATTGTCTGCTGTGGAAGTTGCTGAGACTCTGTTAATGCTCTCTAGCAACCCTCTCTGACTTGAAATCAGAGACAGTAAATCTATTTGGATATAGCTTGTTTCCCCCTGCCTCAAAATTATAGACCTTGTCCTTATTTATTATGACTATCTCAAAGCCCAGCCCTGGGTCCTCTGCTTTGGACAACACCAATAAGTAATTTAATGGCCCAGGGAAATGAATAACACTCACCACTGAGCTTCATTGTCAGGCCACAGACCTCCTGATCTCAACAAATGGCTTGGCACAGTCTCAGTAGCCATTATTTATCTCTGCCCAGCATCGTTTTGCACTCAGAGATAATTCAACTTTAAGCATCTTAACAGCTGGAGGGAAAACTTGGGAGGCAGGGAGCACTGGAGAGGAAGAAAGTGTATTTGAAGGAGTAATCTTCCTGCAGAAGAAGTCAGAGTTTGGGCCCAGTAATGAAAAGTGGAACATTTATCAGCTAGGTTTGTCCTGGGGGAGACTGGAAGGACCTTAAGATATAGAATCATAGAATTATCAGGGCTGCACTTCAGTATCTGAAGGGCACCTACAGCAAGGCTGTGGAAGGACTGCTTAGAAGGGCCTGGAGTGATAGGAGATCATAGAAGCATACAACTGTCAGGGCTGGAAGGCACCTCAAGGATCATCCAGTTCCAACCTCCCTGCCATGCCCTGGGATGCCTCACACTAGAGCAGGTTGCTCAGAGCCACATCCATCCATTCAACTGAGAACTCAACACAGAAGCCACTTCTTGCTCTTTCTAAGCCCTCAGGTACATTCCTGAGCTGAGCAAGGAGCTGTCCTGAACAGCAATTCACCACAGGGGTGCAAGCAAAGGGGAGAAGAAAGAGGTGCTGAGAAGGAAACCAGGAGGGACAGGAGCAAAGCAACACTCAGAGCATGAGAACTCAACTCAGAAGCCACTTCTTGCTCTTTCTAAGCCCTCAGGTACATTCCTGAGCTGAGCAAGCAGCTGTCCTGAACAGCAATTCACCACAGGGGTGCAAGCAAAGGGGAGAAGAAAGAGATGCTGAGAAGGAAACCAGGAGGGGCAGGAGGACAAGGGGCAGGATGGGGCATGCAGCAAAAGTGCCCAAGCCAGGCAGAGATGAGAGAGCTGTTTTCAAGGGAAGTGGCCAAGCACAAAAAGGAAGGAAGAACACAGCAGGCAGGTGAGAGCAAAACTGCAGAACAAAAAGCCTGTGGAACAGGAGGCTTCTAAGGCAGCTGTGGTGGTGAGGGAGGGAAACAGCTTCCAGGGGCCCTTTTCTCACTCCTGGTTCAGCATAACCTGCAGGTGCTAAAGCTCAGTTCCTCATTACCAGGTGGTTGGTTGGGTTTGGGTTTTTTGCCTTGGAAGTTCCACTTTTTCCACCCTAGAATTGGAAGATTAATGCCTTGGGAATTCCATTTCAGTTTGGTTCCTACTTAATTAGGCATGTAGAGAGGTAGGCACATGTGTAACAGGTGCCAGCTAAAGGAGAGGAAAACAGCCTGAATTATTCCCTTGTCCATGGGAGGAGGGGGGAAAAAGACCTATTTTTAATGCCTTTTCTTGGAAGGAATGAGAAACAACTTGACTCATGTCTCTGGGGATGTCCTGTTGGCTGTCAGAGCTTCTGGAGCCAGCAGGAGTCAGCAGGAGCAGCCTGAGCTGCGTGGAGTGGTGCTTGTGGAGTACTGCACAGGTTAACCAAGCCTGTCCTCAGAAATCCACTGGGAATTTGCAGCTTGGCTGCCTGCACACAGCAGATCAGCCAGCAAAAAACAAAACAAGAGCCAGAGATTGTACTTTACTGAAGGGCAAAGCCCTTTGATGTGAAAATTGTTCTCTGGGTCAGGGCAATGCCAAGCACAAATGCAGGCTGGGCAGTGAGTGGCTGGAGAGCAGCCCTGAGGAGAGGGACTTGGGGGTGCTGCTGGAGGAGAAGCTCAACAGGAGCCAGCAGTGTGCACTTGCAGCCCAGAGAGCAACCAGAGCCTGGGCTGCAGCAGCAGCAGTGTGGCCAGCAGGGCCAGGGAGGGGATTCTGCCCCTCTGCTCTGCTCTGCTGAGACCCCACCTGGAGTCCTGCATCCAGCTCTGGAGCCCCTGGGACAAGAGGGCTGTGGAGATGCTGGAGAGTGTCCAGAGCAGAGCCAGGAGGATGCTCAGAGGCTGCAGCAGCTCTGCTGTGAGCACAGACTGAAAGAGTTGGGGCTGTGCAGGCTGGAGCAGAGGAGGCTCCCAGGGGACCTTCTTGTGGCCTGCCAGCATCTGAAGAGGGCTACAAAATAGCTGGGGAGGGACTTTTGAGGCTGTGAGGGAGTGGCAGGAGTGGGGGGAATGGAGCAAAGCTGGAGGTGGGGAGAGTCAGGCTGGAGGTGAGGAGGAAGTTGTTGAGCATGAGAGTGGTGAGAGGCTGGAATGGGTTGCCCAGGGAGGTGGTTGAGGCCAGGCTGGCTGAGGCACCCCCAGCACTCACATGGGCATGGCTGTTGTGGAAAGGAATTCATTCTGCCTTCTTCAGATCACCTACCCACAGTGAGTTCAGTGACCTCTTCTCAGTGCTCTGCAGCCCAAAATCTTTGTGCTCAAGAAGTTTTGGTACAGGCATGCCTGAGAGATGCCAACCTGTGTTGTGATTCCTACCCAGGGAGCACTCCCCTGGGCTGGGTGGATGCCCCTGTTTAGATCACTGCATATGACAAGCAAGAGCTGACTCACACTTGTGATTGATCTGCATCTCCAGGGTGACACAGAGGATCATCACCTCCTCAAGCATTTCCAGGAGCTCCTAGAAATGCACAGGCACAGCTGGCTTCAGGCACTAATGAAATGTTCTGCCTTTGAAGGCAACTGGCATCACAGTCAAAACATGAAGTCATGTTCACACAGGAAATAAACCTGAGGTGTTGGGTTTGGAAGCACTCATTGCACAGAACCACAGCATTAAGCAGGCTGGAAAAGACCTCTGAGCTCATCCAGTCCAACCCAGCACCCAGCACCTTCTCATGAACTAACCCAGGGCACCAAGTGTCTCATTGCAGCCTCCTCTTAGACATCTCCAGGGATGAGGACTCCACCACCTCCCTGGGCAGCCCATTCCAATGCCAATCACTCTCTCCGCCAGGAACTTCCTCCTCACATCCAGCCTAGACCTCTCCTGGCACACCTTGAGGCTGTGTCCCCTTCTGTTGCTGGCTGCCTGGCAGCAGAGCCCAACCCCAGCTGGCTACAGCCTCCCTGCAGGCAGCTGCAGGCAGCAATGAGCTCTGCCCTGAGCCTCCTCTGCTGCAGGCTGCACACCCCCAGCTCCCTCAGCCTCTCCTCACAGGGCTCTGCTCCAGGCCCCTTCCCAGCCTTGCTGCCCTTCTCCAAACACCTTCCAGCACCTCAACATCTTTCTTAAACTGAGGGACCCAGAACTGGACACAGCACTCCAGGTGTGGCCTGAGCAGGGCTGAGTACCTCCTCCTTACATCTCTCAGGTACACATTACAGTGACAATGTAATGCTCCTCTGGGCTGGGGCCATGTGTTCTGTGTTACATATTTATACAGATGTGCAGGTGAGTGCCAGGAGATGGAGCCAGGCTCTGCTGGGTGATGCCAGTGCCAGCACAAGGGGCACTGGGGGGCAGTTGAGGCAGAGGAAGTTTAATTTAAATAGGAGGATTTTTTTCCCTGTGAGGGTGGCAGAAGCCTGGCAGAGGCTGCCCAGGGGGGCTGTGGAGTCTTCCTCTCTGGAGCTATTCCAGAGCTGCCTGGATGTGTTCTGTGTGATCTGCTCTGGGTGCTGCTGCTGTGGCAGGGGGCTTGGTCTGGATGAGCTCTGGAGGTCCCTTCCAGCCTGTGTGACCTGTGTGCATAGAGAGGAATGAGCAAGACAATCCCTAAGGGCTCAGTGAAAACTCCTATGCCAAAGCAAGCACCAAAGTACCGCTCATGCTCTTTATGCTCTTGTCAGTGCTCCTCTCATAGGGAGCATCTGAACACTGACATCTACAGAAGACATTTAACATCTTTTTCCCCTCAGAAAGTTGTCAGGAATCATCATTTTCTCTTCTCCTGGAGTGCCACAAGTGCTATTGTGAGAGTTCCACCTCAAACATCTCCACCACAGGGCTTGGGGATGGAAATCGTCCCTTGTCTCCATAGCAACAGTAAGCAGGAGGGAACTCAGGGAATTCAGACAGTGAAGCCTCCTGAGGGCTTGGCACTTAGCTGGAGAGTTGAGCAGCTCGAATCAATCCCTTGTGTCAGAGAGATCTCAAACTCAGAGCTCCCCTTCCACCAGCCAACAGCCAAAGAGCCAACCCAGCTCACTGGCTCCAAACTAGTGCTGCTTAGGTGCTAGACTGATCACCTGTAAACCACAGCTGTACCTTAGGTGTGTATTAGATCAGGATCTGCTTTTCCTCCTGGAGAAAACCCCTGAACAAACCAAACCTCTCTGCCTATGGCAGGGGGTTGGAAGTGGATGATCTTTGAGGTCCCTTCCAACCTCTAACATTCTGTGCTGTGACCAGAGTAGGGAAAACTGCCATCTTTTCCCACTGTATCCCAGGAATACCTGAAGTGGCCCATAAAGTTTGGCTCATTTGGAGCAGCATAAAGCTGCAGTGCCACTGTAGTCAATGGCATCATGTTAGCAGCAGCTGTGCTTTTTAGGCACTGATTCAGCAGAGGACTTAAATATTTGCTTCTCTTTCTCACTCCTTGATCTGAAGCCAGAGATAGTTTTGTGTAGGAAAATACACTGGAATGTGAATGGAGAGGGGAGATTGAAAGTGGCTGTTAGGAAGTTGTTTGCAGTGAGGTGAGACACTGGCACAGGTTGCCCAGGGAGGTTGTGGAGCACAGAAGCTCCCAATGTGATCAAAGATTTTCCTCCTGACATCCAGCCTGAACCTGCCCTGGCACAACTTGAGGCTGTCTCCTCTTGTTCTGGGTGCCTGGCAGCAGAGCCCAACCCCACCTGGCTACAGCCTCCCTTCATGTAGTTGTACAGAGCAATGAGCTCTGCCCTGAGCCTTCTCTGCTGCAGGCTGCACACCCCCAGCTCCCTCAGTCTCTCCTCACAGGGCTCTGCTCCAGCCCCATCACCAACCTCGTTGTCCACAAACAGTCTGCAGCCCCCACTTTCAGTGCACTTCTGATTACAAGATGGGGTTGGACAGGATGAGCTTTTGAGGTCCCTTCCAGCCCCTAACATTCTGTGCTTCTATGATCCATGAATCTTGTTCTCACTTCCTGAGATCAAGGACCGCACTCAGGTTATTTCTTTCACCCTCTTTTGTAGACAGCACCAAACGAAGCTGACTCTTCAGAAATACAAGCTCAGAACGCATGCTCTGCAGCTGCTTGGCGATGCTACCCGAGTAGGTGCCACGGCCGAGATGGGATTCTGCGGTGGTCCAGGCGGAGTCTCCTCCGCCGAGTGCTGCAGAGTCGCTTCGCGGCGAGCTGGGAGCGCCCTCTTGTGGCTGCAGCAGGAGCTGCAATGGGCACAGCTCCGCAGGATCTCAGGGGTTGGAAGGGACCCAAAGGGATCATCGAGTCCAACCCCCCTGTCAGAGCAGGAGCATCCAATCTAGCACAGGTCACACAGGAACACATCCAGACAGGCCTGGAGAGGCTCCGGAGAAGGAGACTCCACAGCCTCTCTGGGCAGCCTCTGCCAGGGCTCTGGGACCCTTACACTAAAGAAGTTCTTGCTCACATTGAGGTGGAGCTTCCTATGATGCAGTTTCCATCCATTGCCCCTTGTCCTGTGCCAGGGCACAACTGAGCAGAGTTTGTGCCCTCCCCCTTGACCCCCAGCCCTCAGATATTGATCAACATTGATTAGATCCCCTCTCAGTCTTCTCCCCCAGGTCTCTCAGCCTCTCCTCAGAGGTCAGTGCTCCATCCCCAGGAGAAGGTTCAGGGGGGACCTTAGAGCTGCCTTCCAGTAGCTGGAGGGAGCTGCCAGGAGGGCTGCAGATGGACTTTGCCTAAGGGTGTTTAGAGGCTGTTCCCCACAAGGATCTCACAGACAAATTGACTGCTCAGGACTTGGCTGAGCAGACTGTCTCCTGGCTAAAGCTCTGGGCCCTCCTCTCCAGCCAGGGAGTGTGGTCAATGGAGCTAAATCCAGTTGGCAGCTGGTCACTAATGGTGTTCCTCAGGGATATGCATTGGAACCACTTCTGGTTAACATCTTTATTGGTGACCTTGATTCAGGCACAGAGAGGGTCAGCAGTAGGTTTGCAGATGACACCAAGTGAGGTGGCAGTGTTGATCTGAATGAGGGTAGGGAGGCTCTGCAGAGGGGCTTGGATAGGCTTAGACCAATGAGCCAACATTAATGGGATCAGCTTCAACAAAGCCAAATGGGGCACAACAACCCCGAGCAGCACTATGGGCTCGGGGCAGTGTGGCTGGAGAGCTGCTGGCAGAAAGGGACCTGGGGGTTGTAACGGACAAGCAGCTGAATAGCAGCCAGCAGTGTGCCCAGGTGGTCAAGAAGGCAAATAGTATCTTGGCTGGGATCAGAAATGCTGTGGCCAGCAGCACCAGGGAGGGGATTGTCCCCTTGGACTCTGCTCTGGTGAGGCCACACCTTGAGTACTGTGTTCAGCTTTGAGCACCTCAATGCAAGAGAGATGTGGAGGTGCTGGAGCCAGTGCAGAGGAGGGCAAGGAAGCTGTGAAGGGCCTGGAGAATAAATGTGATGAGGAGAGAGTGAGGGAGCTGGGGCTGGGTAGTGTGGAACAGAGGAGGCTGAGGGCAGAGCTCATGGCTGGCTGCAGCTACCTGCAGGGATATCATGGAGAGGTTGGTGCAGGGCTCTGCTCACTGCTGACTGGAGACAGAACAAGGGGAAATGGCTTCAAGCTGAGGCTGGAGAGGCTTAGACTGGACACAAAGAAAAAGTTTTTCATGGTAAAATTGGTCAGGGAGTGGAAGGAGCTGCCCAAGGATGTGCTGAATTCACCAACTCTGGATGTGTTTAAGGCTGGTTTGGATGTGGTGCTTGGGGCTATAGTTAAGGTGAATCTTGTAGAGCAGGGTTCTAGGTTGGACTTGATGCTCCAGGGTGGCTTTGCCAGCCTGGGTGTCTCTGATTCTGACAGGACAAGGAGAATGTTTTTAACCTGAGAGAAAACAGGTTTATAAAGGATTTTAGGAAGAAGTTCCTCAGTACAAGGGTAGTGAGACTCTGGAACAGGCTGCCCAGAGAGGTTGTGGATACCTCCTTCCTGGTGGTGTTCAGGGCCAAGCTGGATGAGGCCTTGAGCAGCCCAATCTAGTAGAGAAGCATCTCTGCTCATGGTGGGGGAGGTTGGAGTAGATGATCTCTAAGGTCCCTTCTACCCTGAGCCTTTACGATTCTCCTAACACTGTTTATTTTACTGGCAGAATCCCTGCACTCAGGCATGGCTAAACAGACACTGCACAGCATTTTGGAGGGCTCAAACATGAGGCTCCCCACCATCTTTATGGGTGCTGAAGTATCTGCTGCTGTCAGCCAACACCACCCTGGTATCTTTTCCCCAGCCCAGGGTGTGTGCTGCACCACTTCCTTTCCATTCAGCCTTGTGGTTCAGTTGTCGCAGGCAGAGGCAACTCAAGTGGCCAACTGGCTGGAAAAGTGAAGCTGAAAAAGAAGAGACAGAAAATTAGAAGTGTGTTCTGTGTTGCACCAGGTAGTGGTTTGTAACAGCAGGGTGGTTAGCCTGCAGTGGTGACAGGAGAGGGGAAGAGGCATCACTCTTTCCACCAGCAACGTGTGAGGCTACTCCACTGTAGTTAAAACACACCTGTAGAAAGTGATGCTAAGAGCAAGATAATGCTCAAAGCAAGCTACACTCACACCACCTCCTAACCTGTCATCCTGGCCAGGCTGGATGTGGCTCTGGCCAGACTGACCTGGTGTGAGATGTTCCTACCCGTGGCAGATGGATTAGAACTGGATGATCCTTGGGGGTCTCTTCCATCCCAGAGAGCTGTGTGAGTCATCCAGGAGCCATCCAGGATTCCTCCAGGCTCATTCAAAGCTTCTCTAAAGCTTCCACAGGTTTATTCCTGGCAGCTTTACAACTTCACAAGTGAGAAAAAAAGCAGCAACTGAACAAATTTGAGCTCAGCCACATTAAGGAGGCTAACCCAGCACCCATGGGTGATGTCAGAGCAAGCAAGCACTGAGCCTAGCTGTGTGGAACCGGGGGGCCAGTAGGCCCCCCGGCCTTTGAGATCCTCCACCAGGCACCCAGTGTGCACCAGGGGCACTCACCAGTCCCGACGGGAGGAGGATCCCTCTGCCCAGATGGGCAAACTTGGGGCTGCTGCCTCTGCTGGGGCCCATTAAATAGGGCAGAGGGCAGGGAGGGCAAAGTGGTTGCACCTGGGGAGGGGAGGAGACTCCATCAGCATCCAGCTTAAAAAGGGGAGTGGGCAGGGAGGGCAAAGCAGTAACACAGAGGATGAGAAGAGACTCAACAGCACTCAGGTACTCTGGTTTTGGGGGAAACTGTGGTGTGGGAAAGGGGTGGTAGTGCTGAAAGGAAGGAGGTGGTAGAAAGAAGAAGATGGCGGCAAAAGGAGAGTAATGGGAGAGAAGTGAGATTAGAAAATATAATAGAAATATAAGGTGGTACTGAAACAACCTGGTTATGGCCAACCCTGCTTGGAGCAGTAAGCAGATATCTTCAATGTCTTGCTATGAGTATCCTGGGGGGCATCAAGAAAAGTGTGGCCAGCAGGTCCAGGGAGGTTCTGCCTCTGCTCTGCCCTGCTGAGACAACACCTGGAAAGCTGTGCCCAGGTTTGGGCTCTCCAGGTCAGGAGAGACAGGGACCTGCTGGAGAGAGTCCAGCAGAGAGCCAGGAGCATGAGTGGGGCACTTGAGCATCTCCCCTGCAAAGAGAGCCTGAGAGCCCTGGGGCTGTTGAGTCTGGAGCAGAGAAGGCTGAGAGGGGATCTGAGCAATGTGTGCAAACAGCTGAGGGGTGGGGGTCAAGGGGAGGGGGCCAAGCTCTGTTGGGTGCTGCACAGCAAGAAGCCAAGGAGCAATGGATGCAAAGTGGAGCAGAGAAGGTTTCAGCTGAAGAGGAGGAGAAACTTGTTTGGAGTGAGGGTGGCAGAGCCCTGGGGCAGGCTGCCCAGAGAGGTTGTGGAGTCTCCTTCTCTGCAGACTTTCCAACCCCTCCTGGCTGCATTCCTGTGTGGACTACCCTGGGTGATGCTGCCTTGGCAGGGATGTTGAACTGGATGATTTCTAGAGGTTCCTTTCCCACCTCTAAGGCTCTGTGATTTGAGGAAGAATCCCTAGGCACTTGTGCCATCCTTCCTCTTGTTTCCCCTCCCTTGGCAGTTCTGGCTACAGTTGGAGGCAGGATATTGGGGGTGGGTGGGTGAACTTCTGATCTGATCCTCTTCAATCCACCTAACTTTTGTGATGATCTCCTTTATCACCCAAAACCAAACCACACTCCTCTTTCTGTGACCTTAAAGTGACTAAAACTTCAAGGAGAGAGGGTTGAGATGTTTTAAGTTCAGAATTCAGGTTCCTGTAAGCATTAAAACCAGGGCCAAAGTCATAAGGTGGATGAAATAGTTTGCCAGCTCAGCCAATTTACGATGCACAATGTGCAATGGGGCAGAGCCAGCTCAGGATTTTATGGTGAGTGTTGTCTGTTCTGAGAAGGAAGAAATTAAACCCACATACAATGGACTTCCTGCCTGGAAGGTGAGAGGGGAGGGGAACTCAGCATCCCAAAGGATGCACTGGTAACAACCCCAAACCGAGAAGTGTGAGTCATCAAAACAGCAGAGATGTTGGAGAGCATCCAGGAAGCCAGGCTTCAAATAGGAACAGAAGGGAAGCTGTGGGGAGGTGGAAATAAAGAACAGGACAATTGAAGTTGCTGTCCCTGGAGGTGTTGACGCCAAGCCTGGCTGGGGCACTTAGTGCCATGGTCTGGTTGATTGGCCAGGGCTGGGTGCTAGGTTGGACTGGATGAGCTTGGAGGTCTCTTCCAACTTGGTTGATTCTATAAGGCTGGGTGCTAGGTTGGACTGGATGAGCTTGGAGGTCTCTTCCAACTTGGTTGATTCTATAAGGCTGGGTGCTAGGTTGGACTGGATGAGCTTGGAGGTCTCTTCCAGCCTCTTTGATTCTATGATCCTATGATTTTATGCTGTTGTTGGCTTGCAAATACATGTAAATATATCTTGCACCTGTTTACTGCCTTCTTTACTTTTATATTTAGTCCACTTCTTGGAAATACAATTTCATTCAACTCCCAAAGCGTGGAGCAGTGTAGTAAATTTACTCCAGTGTGGGTGGGAATAAACTCCCAATTTATCAGGAAGCAAATCCAGCCCACACTACTCCTGCAAAGCAACAGTCCCTTGCAGCCCTGGGAAGACCTTTTGCCACCTCATTCTTTATAACAGCCTTATTATTGCAGAATCACAGAACCTTAGAGGTTGGAAGGGACTTCCAGAGATCCCTGAGTCCAATGTCCCTGCCAAGGCAGAACAATATTCATTTGTGCTTTATGTAATGTACTCTGGGCTCAAATTATGACTCTTTCTACGACTTTCCCTGTAAAATAAATCCCATTATTTGTCAGAATAACCCCCATAGAAGCATGGTGCTGTAGGAAAGACATAACTATCTATTAGCATTAAGCATAATTGTTTATAGCATTAGGGGAAAGAATGGTAAGGAGCTGCCTGTTTCTCTGTAGCCCTCATTGAGTGGTCATTAATGGCTGTGATTACTTTGCATATCTTTAACCCTTATGTCACTAAGGGAGGGTGAGGTTAGCATCTCAGTGCCATGTGGCACACGTCAGGTGTGGGGCCTCTTGAATGGGTCTCATGGATAGATAACACTGATGTAAGCTGCTTGAGGTGAGACCTCACCTGGAATACTGCTTTCAGCTCTGGGCTTTCCGGTTTAAGAGGGACAGGGATTTGCTGGGGCAGGTTACAAGGATGCTGCAGGGACTGGAGCAGTGCCTGAGGAAGAGAGGCTGAGAGCCCTGGGGCTGCTTAGGCTGCAGAGGAGAAGGCTGAGAGGGGATCTGAGCAATGTCTATCAAGAGCTGAGGGCTGGGGGTCAGGGGCAGCCCCTGCTCATTGTGTCCATCCTGTCGTTACAAGACCTTGTCAGTAGTCCCTCCCCAGCCCTCCTGTAGTCCACTTCAGATGCTGGAAGGCCACTGCAAGGTCTCCTGGAAGCCTTTGCTTCTCCAGGCTGCAGAGCTCCAACTCTCTGCCTGTCCTGATAGCAGCGCTGCTGCAGCCCTCTGAGCATCTTGGTGGTCTCCTCTGGTCTAGGTCAAACAGTTCCATGTCCTGCTTGTGCTGGGGGCTGCAGAACATCACCCCGAGCCAGGGAGCGCAGCCGCTTTCACGCGTGCCCCTGCTTCTCGGCTGCCGCGGGCTCGGTGAGCTCCCGGGCACGGAGAGGCAGAGCACTGCGGCTGCTGCCTCCCACCACAAGGCGGCGCCAGCCACGGCCGCTGCGTACGGGACGCGCGCCAGGGCCCCGCGCGCACCGCTCCCCGCCGAGACGGACGCAGCTCCTCCGGAGGGCCCCGCCCCGGGGGTGGGGCCAGCCTCGTCCCCGCCCCGCAGGCTGCCTATAAAGGTGCCGAGCGCCGGCGCGGCGCTCTCTTTGCGTGCGGAGCGGCGCCAGGGGTAGGTGTGGCTGTACCAAAGGGGCCGCGGAGCTTCTTGCTGCGTGTTGGGGCGAGCTGGGCATGGCCGCTTGGGCTTCTCCAGCGGCGCTACCTGCGTAATACTCGAGGCTGGACCTAGCGGCTGCGGCTCGCACCTTGGGGCGGAGGATCAGGAGCAAGCCAGCGGCGGGGAGGCCGCAGCCGCGCTGCCCCTTGTAGCCGCGGCGGCGAGGGGACGGAGGGGCGAACTGCAGGTCCCGGCACACCTCCCGAGTCCCCGAGAGGGAGGCGGCAGCGCGGCCGGGCCGTTTCTGCGGCGTGCGCGGCGCGGAGCAGGCTGGGCTGGGTAGTTGCGTGGGCGGCAGAGACCATTTTGCCGGGTGGGGGCCTGCCGGGCGCGGCCTGTCCCGCGCCATTTTGGTGTCGGCCTGGCCCGGCCGGCGCTGCGAGGCCTGGGCCCGGGGCCTGCGCGGCCTGCGTGCGGCTGCCCGCCGCGGTGCGAGCAGCCCATGGGCCGGGCGCTGCGGCTTGCACTGCCCTCGGGGCTTAAAAACGCTGGCCAAGGCCATCGAGCATCACGGTTGAGAAGGAGGTGTAGTGAGGTGTGGGCTCCTCAGGTAAGGCTGGAGCTGCTTTGTGCATCAGAGGGTTTGTGCTCGCGGCTGTGTTACCTGCATGGGTTTGGAAGGCTCGACCATTGGCGGTGTGGAACCGTAAAATAGAATCATGGAATGAATTAACCAGGTTGGAAGAGCTCATCCAGTCCAACCTAGCACCCAAAATATTGTTTGGTCCACGTAGTGCAGAGTGAGAAACGTTGGAGTGTGCATGTCTGGAGCTGTGAGTGACAAAACACACTTGGATGGGTTCCTTTGGCTAGTTGAGTTGCTGGATTTAAGTAGGTAGTGTGGGGTTACAGTGAGTTTTCTGCAGCAGCTGAAATCAGTGCTTTAAAGGGACAGAAGTTTTGAGGTGATACATTTTCGTTGCTACTCCTTTGGGCTTAAGTTTAACACTAGGTACATGCAGGTGTTTCTCCAGGAGGGATTTCAAGTGAATATAGCTTTCATTTCATTTATTTCTTAAGCCTGGCTCCATTTCTTGCTGCTTCTTGAAAGACCTCCTGCAAGCTTAAGATTTCTGTCCTTGGGACCTGAGGGGTTCATATAATCAACTAAGTGTCTCATCCAGTTGATAATTACTGTCTCCTAATGGTACCTGTTAATAAGAACCAGCTGTTTTCAAGAGTTTAAGTTTGTTTACTGTTTCTTTTTAGGTGTGATGGAGAAGAAGCTTTCAGTGCTGCACAGAAGCATTAAGGTAATGGCTTTGAAATATGCAATTTTGTTCCCTGTAAACAAGGAAAAATTTCTTCTCTGTGAGGGTGACAGAAGACTGCAAGAGGTTGCCCGGGGGGGTTGTGGAGTTTCCCTCTGGGGATAGTCAAGAGCTTCAGGTTCAGGGGGGGCAATAGGAGAGGGCTACACATGTGGTCACTTGGAATTAGGAACTTACATAGAAGCACAAAATTGTTGGGGTTGGAAAGGACCTCTAAGGATCGAGTCCAACCATCAACCCACCATGGCCATTAAACCATCTCCCAAAGTGCCATGGACACAGGTTTCTTGAACACCTCCAGGCATGGTGACAGCACCATGTCCCTGGGCAGCCTGTTCAGTGCCTGACCACTCTTGGCAGAAATTGTTCCTCATGTCCAACCTAAACCTCTCCTGGCACAGTTTCAGGCAATTTCCTCTTCTTCTGTCACCTGATAGCAGGGACAAGAGACCAAGCCCCACCTTACTCCAACCTCCCATCAGGGAGCTGTAGAGAGCAATGAGGTCTCCCCTCAACCTTCTCCAGACTAAACACTCCCAGTTCCCTCCTCCCCAGCCCTGACCTCCAGACCATTCATCCGTTTGCTGCCCTTCTCTGGACACACTCCAGCTCCTTAGTGTCATTCTTGGAGTGAGGAGCCCAAAACTGAACCCAGGTTTCAAGGCGTGGTGTCACCAGTGCCCAGCACAGTGACACAATCACTTCCTTGCTGCTGCTGGCCACACTTGCTGATCCAGGCAAGGATGCTGGTGGTCTTCTTGCCCATCTGAGCACACTGCTGTCTGGATATGTTGCTGTGGTAGGGAGGTTGGACTGGATGAGCTTTCCTATCAAGTGTTAGGTGCCAGCTGAGGCCCCTGAGTGCAACCAAAAGAGAAAGCAGTTACAGTGTGTAGCATTTTCATAGTTGCTGTCAAACTGAGTCACTATTATGGGGTTCACTGAGTTAGGATCAGCCCTTAGGTGTATTGTTCTTAGTTCAATTTCTTCTGCTGTGGCATGTAAATAAGCCTGAAGTTCTGCATGATAAATCACATGGATAACTTGTGCTGAATTATGCTGAGCATGGAGATGGCATTGGGTGTGTGGTGGGGTTGATGGCAATCTAAATACATGAACATAACTGTTGAAGGAATGGTCCTGGGAACTGAATGGGCAGTAGTAATGCATGGCCACTCATGAATGTGTTTTAAATAGAATTATAGTCAACCAGCTTGGAAGAGACCTCCAACCTAGCACCCAGCCCTGGCCAATCAATTGAATAAGGCTCTTAGTGCTGTGGTCTAGTCTCGAACGCCTTCAGGGATGGGGACTCCAGCACCTCCCTGGGCAGCCCATTCCAATGCCAATCAGTCTCTCTGCCAACAAGTTCCTCCTCACATCCAGCCTAGACCTTTCCTGGCACAGCTTGAGACTGTCCCCTTGTTCTGTTGCTGCTTGTCTGGCAAGCAACAGCCAGGTGGGGACCAACCCCACCTGGCTACAAAATCCCTTCAGGTAGTTGGAGACAGCAATGAGAAGCTTGAATATCTTTGGACATATTAATGCTTGCAAAAGGCTTCAGAATCAGTTCAGAGTAATTGATTTCCAATGCTTCAACTTGTCAAGTATTGAAGAGCATCCTAGTCCAAAAAGTGATCTTTAGTGCTGAGTGGTTGTTTCTGGTGTGGTAATGAGAGGTGATGTTAGTACACAGAGGCATTGTCTTTTCACAAGGTGATTTTTTGTTTGCATTTTTAGCCCTTAATGGAAGCCCTGTCAGGAGTAGAAGAGTTCTTGGTGCACACAAGTGGATTTTCCTGAAAGCCATGTATGTTTTGAATGATGAGTGGAGATAAATTAATATGATAAGTGGTTGAGCAAAATAAATGTGTGATTAAATTAGTAGGCATGTCATTAGCTTTCAAATGGAGGTATTGTTGCATTTCAGGCATGTTTAACATGGTCTAGAACTGTGTGGGCTGGAGAGTTGTTGAAGAGTTGAGTCACTGTTGGAGGAGCTGGTAAAACAGACTAATAGGAAGCATTCAGGAGGAGAAACTTCTTTACAGTGAGGGAGCACTGGAGTGGGCTGCCCAGAGAGGAGGTGGAGTCTCCTTCTCTGAAGACTTTTCAAACCCTGTTCTGCTATATTAACTTTAACAGATTTACCTCAATATGGCTTTTGTATATTTGCACCTTAATGAGAGATTCATTTTCTTTGTCTTAACATCATCTTATATTAATCATAGAATCAACCAGGTTGGAAGAGAGCTCCAAGCTCATCCAGTCCAACCCAGCACCCAGCCCTGGCCAATCAACCAGACCATGGCACTAAGTGTCCCATCCAGGCTTTGCTTGAACACCCCCAGGGATGGTGATTCCACCACCTCCCTGGGCAGCCCATTCCAATGGCAAATCCCTCTCTCTGTGAAGAACTTACTCCTAATATCAAGCCTAGACTTGATAATATAAACAGGCACACATGGTTCTATTCTTTGTAATAAAAATGTGAATTTTAAGGAGCAATTCCTGTAATAAATTCACTTTTGGAAGTGCTGAAACAACTTCCAAATATGTGTTCAGTTTAATTTGACTCCTCATGCTTAAAACCAGTGGCTGGGAGGAGTGGGGCATGCACAGGAGCTGCAAGTAGGTTGTACTACACTCTGTATGAACATGCTGTAATTGATTCTTTTAGTCAGCTTTCTAGAAGGGGATGAACAGTCTCTAACAATGGGAATGCTGCCATCCTGATGGAAGATTTCCTTGCCACAGTCTCTAACAATGGGAATGCTACCATCCTGATGGAAGATTTCCTTGCCACTGTAGTATAACAGAGGTAATACTGATGAAGCAGCTGAAATTTGTTGTTGATTTCTATGTGTTCCCATCTCTGTGTATGGAGGATTTAAAGCTCATGTGGAGTATGGGAATATCTGAGTTGTTCTACAGCTCCCAGCCACTGAGTGGTGAATCAGAATGAAACTGTCAGCCTGATACATTGAGAAGCTTCATATGGCTCTGGCTCTTGAGATGAAACCACTTCAATTAGTTCAGAAGTCTTCTGATCTTCTGTCATTATCCCAGTTAGTGTTACTCCTAGTGCTGTCCCTCTTTACAAGCCAGATGCCACTATGCTCCAGGGTCTGAATAAGGATATTGGTGCCCTGTGTGGCATCTTAGTCTCCAAACTGGTTAAAATAAAGAACTGTCTTGATAGCTGCACCCAAAGGGTGGCTGTCAATGGGTCTGTGTCCAAGTGGTGCCCATCAGAGATCAATACTGGGACCATTCTTGTTTAGCATCTTTGTCAGTGACATGGACAGTGGTATTGAGGCACTGTCACCAGGTTTGCTACTGACACCAAGCTGTGTGGTGTGGCTGAGACACTGGAGGGAAAGGATTCATCCAGGACAGGCTGGAGAGGTGGACCCAGGCCTCAGCTGTACTTAGGTCAGGGAAATCCCAGGCTCTGATATAGGCTGGGCAGTGACAGGTTGAGAGGAGCCCTGAGCAAAAGGACCTGGGGGTGCTATTGGATGAGAAGCTCAACATGAGCTGCCAAGCAGAGCCTGGGCTGCAGTGAGAGAAGTGCGGGCAGCAAGTCGAGAGGAGTGATGCCGCTCTTGTATTCCACTCTGGGGAGACCCCACCTGGAGCAGTGTCCACTTCTGGAGCCTCTTACAGGAAAGATCTGGAGGTGCTAGAAGGTGTCCAGGGAAGGGCCATGAGGATGAGCAGAGGGCTGGAGCTGCTCTGCTGTGAGGACAGGCTGAGAGAGTTGGGGCTGTTCAGTCGAGAGGAGAAGGCTCCCTGGAGACCTTCTTGTGGCCTTCCAGGATCTGAAGGGAACTATGAGAAAGCTGGGAAGGGACTTTTTAGGCTGTCAGATAGTGACAGGATGGGAGGAATGGAGTAAAGCTAGAGGAGATTGAGATTGGATGTTAGGAAGAAATTCTTCAGCACGAGGGTGGTGAGAGCCTGGCACAGGTTGCCCAGGGAGATGGTGGAAGTCTCATCCCTGGAGATTAAAGCCAGACTGGATGTGGCTCTAGTCAGGCTGCTCCAGTGTGAGGTGTCCCTGCCCATGGCAGGGGGGTTGGAACTGATGATCCTTTAGTCACAGAATTTTAGGCTTAGAAGGTACCTCAACTCCTCTCAGGTCCCTCTTGCCATGGATATGTGCTGTGGCAGAAGTTTGTATCCTTAGAGCAGAGAGTAGACTGCTATAAGTTGAAGTGTCCTGTCTTAAGAGTGGCTAAATAAGAAACATTAGCTGGGTATTAAGTGCCATGGTAAGGAAGTGCTGTCAGTGTTGGAAAGCCAGTGATGGCATTTGCATTTTGATCCTCTTAGGGACTGCTGAGAGCTCACTCAGATGTAAGCACTGAGGAACATGTTAATGATTACAGGTGGAATTTGGTGCTGAATTGTAATGAGCTCTAATTATATTAAAGCTGTTTCAGCTCCAGAGCTAAATGAATTCAAAAGAGCTAATAACAACATTAGACTTGCAGCAGCCAAAAGCATGCTTGTGAGTGCTTTACCGTGCATTAAGGGCTGGTAATGGTTTCTCAGTAGAATGTTTAGCTAAGTATGGGAATTTAGTATTTTTCAATTAAATTGACTTCAGCTGCACTGTTTCTTGAGTATCTGCAGGTGGCTTCTGGTTGAAGTCAATCTCAACTGCAAGGACAAGTTCTGATTTTTATGTCTTGCTGCAGGATAATTTTATTCCACTCCTTACTATAGAACAGTCTGGGTTGGAAGGGACCTCCAAAGCCATCCAGTCCAACTCCTGCACTCAGCAGGGATATCCTCAACTAGAGCAGGTTGCCCACAGCCCTCTCCAGCCTCACCTTCAATATCTCCAGGCATGGGCACACAACCACCTCCCTGGGCAACCTCTTGCACTGTTCCTGCAGCCTCATGGTGCAGAACCTGCTCCTAACATCCAATCTCAATCTGCTCTGCTCTAGTTTGAAGCCATTGCCCTCGTCCTGTCCCTGCAGCCCTTTGCAAACAGTCTCTCTGCAGCCTTCTTGCAGCCCCTTCAGGCACTGGCAGGCTGCTGTTAGCTCTGCCCAGAGCCTCCTCTTCTGCAGGCTGCACACCCCCAGCTCCCTCAGCCATCTTCATAGGAGACATACTCTAGTACTCTGATCATGGGTGTGCCCCTTCTGTGTTCCTGTGTTGGGGGCTTCAGAGCTGAACAGAGTACTGCAGGTGGGGTCTCCCAAGAGCAGAGGGGGAAGAATCCCCTCCTGCGGCCTGCTGGCCATGCTCCTTTTGATACAGCCCAGGGGATGATTTGCTTTCTGCTTTGCAAGCACACAGGGCTGGTTTTTGTCGAGCTTCTTACCAGCCAGCACCTCCAACTCCTCCCCAGGACTGTTTTCTCTCAGTTCTGCTCAGCCTTTATCTGTGCTTAGGAGATGCTTCTGTAGAAGCTGAGAACCAGGGGTGAGCTAAGTCTCAGAAATTAACTCTCTTAAAAATTCTGATAGGAAAGGAGGTGTTAGGCTTGGCTGGTTGGGATTCACACTTGGTTGGTTGGTTTCCCTGGATGTTTTTAAGGCCAGGCTGGATGTGGCTCTGGACAGCCTGATCTAGTGGGAAGTGTCCCTGCCTGTGGCAGTGGAGTTGGAACTGGATGATCCTTGAGGTCACTTCCAACCCTGACTATTGTGTGCTTCTGTCAAAGTTCAGAACAGGTTGGCAAGTGCTGCAAAATAAACCTTCACGTGGTGTGAAGGGTTAACCCTCCTAGGGTGGTCCCAACCTGACCCCAGGTGCTGCTGACTCCTCCCTGGGGGTGGTCTGAACCTGACCCCAGGTGTAGTGGTTAGCCCATTCCCACTTCCTATCTAGGCCCCTTTTAAAAACAGGAACTTGCTGTTTCTGTCTTTGCCGTGCCTGACAGCACCACCTTTGTTCCTGCTGCTCCCGTTTTGCCCTCCCACCACATGGTGGACCCCCACCACATCCATCACCATCAATCTGGTTGTATACATATTTGGTATCTCATTTCCTTTCCTTATACCCCTTTGTAACTCTTCTACCTTAAATACCTTTTCTTTACTGTTAAAGTTGTTCTTACAGTCTTGCTTCATTTTGGAAGTTATTCTTTGGATGTTTGACTCTTTTTTTCCTCTCTACATCTAATTCCTTTCTTTTCAAAAGGGGGAGAGGGGAAAGCATCCTATTAATGTATTCTGTTAGGTCTTTGAGTCTCAGGGAAGCTTAAATCAAACCAATATATGTGGCATGTCTGAATTTTCACTGAACTTCAGGTGTAGTGACACTAATCCAGCAGCTGTCTGATAATGCACTTTGGTCTGTGAGACTAAATAGATGGGAAGTTGTATTTTTGAGTGATGGAAGAGCTTCTCTGAACTAAAACATCTCTTTTCTTCACAGGAAGATGGTCCAAAATATAAGAACAAAGGTTTTTAGCTCCATCAGGTATGTAACTGAACATCTTCTAAACATTCTGAAGTAACTGCTTAGTTTGGCAGTTTTTTTGTGTTCTGATAGCTGTTGATGAACTTAATTGGTACAGGTTGGTGTAGAAATGAATTCTATATGTAGCTGGGGTAGAAGAACACTTCTGCCCCAAGGCACAGTGTGTGCTGATGGCTCTGCCTGCCCTGTTCAGCTTTCAAACCTGCCATGCAGAGTATTTTTTTCACACTGTTTAATGTCAGAACACTAAAGAAAGCTTAATTTTATTTACTTCATCAGAATCCCTAAGGAAAAACTACATTTCCACTGGGAATATTTACTTTCTCCTTTACCAGTTAGGTCTCATCTGTGATGAACATATCCCGAACCTGAACTCTGTGTTGAAAAACATAATACGGATCCGGAATCTGAGATGAGACCCAAGCCCCCCCCAAGATGGGATTGAAACGTGCTGGGAAGTGTTAATACAGTCATGGAATCATTCAGGGCTGGAAGGGACCACAAGAAGCAGCCAGTTCCAGCCCCCCTGCCATGCCCAGGGACACCCTACCCTAGAGCAGGCTGCACACAGCCTCAGCCAGCCTGGCCTGAAACACCTCCAGCCATGGGGCCTCAAACACCTCCCTGGGCAACCCATTCCAGCCTCTCACCACTCTCATGCTCAACAACTTCCTCCTCACCTCCAGCCTGACTCTCCCCACCTCCAGCTTTGCTCCACTCCTGGCACTCCCTGATATCCTGAATAGTCCTTCCCCAGCTTTTTTGTAGCCCCCTTCAGATGCTGGAAGGCCACAAGAAGGTCACCTGGGAGCCTCCTCTGCTCCAGCCTGCACAGCCCCAACTCTTTCAGTCTGTGCTCACAGCAGAGCTGCTGCAGCCCTTTGAGCATCCTCCTGGCCCTGCTGGCCACACTTCTCCTGCTGCAGCCCAGCCTCTGGTTGCTCTCTGGGCTGCAAGTGCACACTGCTGGCTCCTGTTGAGCTTCTTGTCCACCAGCACCCCCAAGGCTACATAATGACATCTACAGATTTTTTTCAGGGCTTTTTACAGAGGTGTTCACCACTTAACAATTGGTAATGGGTTTAAAGTGGCAGAGGGGAGATTGAAAGTGGGTGTTAGGATGAAGTTGTTTGCAGTGAGGGTGGTGAGACACTGGCACAGGTTATCCAGGGAGGTGATCAAGGCCAGGTTGGATGATGCCTTGTGTGACCTGTTCTAGTGGGAGATGTCCCTGCTTGTCTTTGAGGTCCATTCCAACCTAAACCATTCTGTGTGCACCAAGTGTGTGTTGACTTACAGATTGAACTTTCTCCCTTGAATTTCACTTAGGTGTTGTTCTCTTTTTCCAGTGTTGAGTTGGAGCACCCTGAGCTGACAAAGGTGGATGAGCTTCAACTGGAAGCAACTGTTAACACCTGAAGACTTGTTGTGTGTTGGGAGTGAGATCCAATGTTGTCCGAAGCTTCCTGAAACAGCTGCTGCAGTGTTGAGTGGATACTGCTTTCAGATGTGTGTGAACCAAAATCACTGTCTGCTTATTCAGATTAACACTTTCCCTCCAAAACATTGAGCTGTCCTCCATAGGAATGATAGCAGCAATAGTAGGGAAATGATTGAGCTTCAGTATTCAACACACAGAGTAAGTTCCTGGAAGTCTTTTCCCTTTTAAATATCTTAGGGAATGCAGACTTGTGATACTGAAGAACTGGTGTCACCCCCAAAACGTTGGAACTCAGAGGTAGGCTTTGTAAAGATGAGAAGAGAAGATGGGTGCACAAATTCAGACCAGTGAGTGCTTCCCGAGGCTAGAGCCATGCAGGAGACAGCAGGAAGCACAAAGCACAGGAGGTGATGGTGATGTGGAAGCATAAACATGAAGCACTGGTAAGGAAAAGATGCTAGAGAAAAGGCAAAGTTTGAGGCTGGCATTGCCTTCTGTATCAAGGGAGAGGAATCTGAAGGGGTTTGTGGCCTGCCATGGCACTTGAGCATGATCCCAGGATGTTAGGGGTTGGAAGGGACCCAAGGAGATTAGTCCAACCCCTCTGTCAGAGCAGGACAATCCTATCAGATTGGAGGAATGCATCCAGACAGGATGATACGATTGGTACCACAACAAGGGAACTGCCCTTTGGGGGATGTGCTGCCAGCATTGCCTGCTTGCTGTGTGGGGAAAATAGGTCAGTGTGAGAAGAGAGCATGCACACAAACTTGTTTTGAGCAGTCACTTGAAGTGTGGCATCAGTCAACATCTTTGCTGATTTCAGGCAATTGAGGCTGTCACAGAGGCTTGGGGCAGCATAAACTGTGCAGCAAGTAAATGAGATTTTAAAGACCTGATGTACTTAGGATGCAATCTGCCTTAAAATGTGACTCAAACCTAATTGTCAGGAATGCCTTCTGAAGGGAGGAATGAGAGAACAGCAATACCTAAAAGTGTGTAGAGCTGCACTTAATGGAGCATTTCAAAGATCACCAAAGCACAGGAACAACTACCCTGTATTCTGAGGACAAAAATGTCTTGGATGCCAGCAGATGTGGATGGAGAGCTGGAGGAATTGCTATAGCTCCTGGAATGTGCCTGTTTCTAAATGTAAGAGTCTTTGTACATCCTCATTCTAAGCAGCATCTTAAAGGGCAAAATGCTGCCAGAAGCAGTGTCTGAAGTATTAGGAATGTCAAAACCAAGCATCCCTGTGGCTGTTGGAATGTGCACAAAGAGACCAGTGGAACTTTAGGACTGGCTTGTTGATAGGCTGTAACCAGCCAGTGTGGCTGTAGCTGTTCTTTTCAGCAAGCAGCTGTACATGCACTACAGCACTGCTCTCAATGGGATCCCTGATTTTTCTGTTAACAAATAGGCCTGAGAAGAGTAGGTGTTGCCATGTGCCAGTGTTTGTACATGCTCTTTATTGAATAAAACTGAGGATGTGAGAAACAGCAGGTCTGTAGTCTCACCACAGTGTTCCTTGACAGCTTGTGCCTGACAAGAGCTACAGGGGCAGCCTGACCTTGCTGCCTTGGCTGCTGCAGTATGTACTGGACAGCTAACAGCCCACACTGCTCCAGTGACTTCTGGACACCAAACTTGGGTTGTGACTGCACTTCAGAAGTGGGAAGGGCTCAGTCTGAATCTTGTGCCCACTGCAATTCTCTGAAAAGCCTTGAGTGCTGTTGACAGCATCTGGTGAGGCCACTTGGATGGTAAGTCAAAAGGTTGCCAGTTGTAGCTGGGTAAGTCTTTTCTGCAGGTAAAGATGCCCAGACCAGAGAACTGAATACAGCATCAATATTTGGTGAGTTCTTGGTAGTTGCTCTGAAAGGATCTAGTGTAAAGCTGCCAAGTTCTTGTCCTTTGGGCTGATGCTAATAATAGGGAAGCTTTTAA
Organism: Pogoniulus pusillus; assembly: GCF_015220805.1. Lineage (NCBI taxonomy): Eukaryota > Metazoa > Chordata > Aves > Piciformes > Lybiidae > Pogoniulus > Pogoniulus pusillus. The sequence continues at coordinate 14,598,891 of NC_087294.1, forward strand.
GCAGATCCTGCTGTGTGCATGTCCACTGAGAATGAGTTGCTCTGAGGATTTCTGGGATCAAATGAAAGGCTAGAGATAAGTTTCAGGATTGTGGGTAGCACTTCAGGTACTCCTACTTCACAACAATCTTGTTCTTTATGTTCTGAAACTTCCTGGGGATGGTTTCTGATCTAACATTGACAGTGTTAGAGGTACCAGAGAACTGTGTCAAGTAGTGGAGGCTTGTCTCTAGGAGTAGTGTGTAATGGAAAAGATGAACTCTCACTTGGCAGAGAAGAAGGTAGCTGTGGCCAGAGTGAAGGCAGATTGGCTGTCAGATGAGTGGTTCTGTGCTTTAGGGCTGCAGAGGATGGGTAACCATTGAAAAACCTTGCATTAGTATTTAAGATGGAAGGAATAAGACTTGTAAAGACTCTCTTACTTGCTTTGTGGGGGGGATATATCAGGCATTGGAATGGGCTGCCCAGGGGGATAGTGGCGTCACTAACCCTGGAGGTGTTTAAAGGTGGTTTGAATGTAGTGCTTGGGGCTATGGTTTAGGGTGAACCTTGCAGAGTAGGGCTCTGGGTTGGACATGGTGATCCTAATGGGCTTTTCCAACCTGAATGTTACTCTGATTCTGTGATTTTCCTTAGGTGTTTCATACAAGTGACTGAGCTAAGAGCATAGGAAGAGTTCTGTGATGTGAGGAGTCTCATGCTGTGTGTTGCACAGAAGTGACTTCAGTAAACCTCATTCTTACAAAGTAACTTTGAGAGGCTGTGTGCAAAGCTTTGATTTTAAACTACCATAAGCAGCATGAAAGGACTTTGCTTTCTGCATGCTTTAAAGAGCCTGGTGAAGTCTTGCACTCACCACAGTTAGTGTTCACCTTGGAAGCTGGGCTGTGGTCCAGGAAATGGCTGGTTAGACTTTTCTGGGCCATTGCCATGTGTTGGTTTTAATTGCTGAGCAAAACTAACCCTTTTTTTTTTTTTTTTTGAGTGGAGGGCTTGCAGGCAAAAGGAGTAGCAGCTTCCAACCACAACAAAGCCAGCAGATCAGCTCAGCATAAATGCTACAGTAATGAGTTCCCTGCAAAGGTGGGAGGTTGTGTGTTGCTGAACTTGTCTGGCTGGTGGAGGCTGTAGAGCTATAAACAGTTGTGAGTAAGCGAAACTGCGCCAGCAGTTACCTTGCCACAGCTACCAGAGTGGATTTGCTGGTGTGAAGCCTGTCTGAAGAAACAGGTCCTAGTGAACAGAAATTTCAGTGTAAGCTGTGCTCACTGGGAGGCTGTCAGCTTGCAGAGAAGCTTTGGCTGCAGCTGTATTGCCAGCTTTTAGTGCAGGTACACTTCATTGCTACATGAAGCTTGGGTATGAGGTTTGCTGATGTAAAAACAGGCATCTGGATTAAATACCAGTCACTAGAGAAGAGGCCTCCTGAAGGGTCAAACCTGGACACAGCAGAGGGAGGAAATACTAGACTTTGCCTAAGGAAAGGTATTGGCAGGCTCACAGGATGTCAGGCTGGAAGGGACCTCTGCATATATTCCAGTCCAATCCCCCTGCCATAGCAGGTCTGTAGCATCTAGCACAGGGCACACAGGAACACATCCAGACAGGGCTGGAAAGGCTCCACAGAAGGAGACTGCACAACCTCTCTGGGCAGCCTGTGCCAAGGCTCTGGGACCCCTACAGTAAAGTTCTTTCTCACTTTGAGGTGGAACTTCTGTGCTACTATTTCCATCCATTGCCCTTGTCCTATCCCAGGGAGCAGTGAGCAGAGCCTGTCCCCTCCCTTGTGACCCCCAGCCCTCAAATACTGATAAGCATTGATTAGATCCCCTCTGTCTTCGCCAAACAGCCCCATGTCCCTCAGCCCTTCTTCAGAGGGCAGTGCTCCAGCCCCTTCATTGCCTGTGATGGTTTGGGTGTTGTTTCTCCCCCACCTTTGTAAAATCACCTAGACTGGACTCAGCAGCTCTGGAAATGGAATGAAGCTTTGTATTTACAGCTTAGCACAACACACAAGCAGAGTTACAATAGATATAGTTGCATACAGAAATAGACAGAGTAATACAGAGACAACTCCCCTCTCAGAAACCTGAGTCCCCAGGAGGGGCTCTCAGCCTCCCTTCCACCTTTCTCTCACCCCAGATCTTATGCCCAAGAAAGATTGGAGGGTCAGCCAGGGGGGTTAGGAAGCAGGTGGATTTAGTCACACAGATGGCAGGTTAGGTTAGAGAGAGATGCAGCCCAAAGCCCAGAGAGAGCATCTGTCTTACCTATATTTACATTAGCCATCTCAGCAAGCCTATGAGTGAAGTAGTCATCACCACTGTTTCCCTTTCACAGCCTGTAATCCTCCTCACCAAAACATTCTAGATAGCTTCAAACTAGCACATTGCCCTGCCTTGGACTCTTGAGTAAATCCATGTTCCTCCTGAACTGTTAGAGTATTTAACCCTGTCAGTTCCTCCCCATGCCCCCTCCCACAACTCAGAGTGAGGTTTGAGTTCCCTGGGGTATGAATTCAACAGGTAAATGGCAATTCCAGGTGAGTGGTGTGTAGATGGAGGCCTTCAGATGCTTAGGAAGATGCATTTGTCCAATGATTCACTTTCTCTGCACTTCTGTAACTGATACTACCAGCAGTGATTTCCCCACCACCACCCTTTGCCTGTTTCCCTTGGAGCATATAAGCTGGAAAAGTCTAAACCTATAAAAGATGAATTCCACTTTCTTCCAAACATGTGGATTTTCAGTTGCTAGTCCAGTTTTGCTCTCAGGGCTGTGAAGACTACTTGTGTGCCATTGTCTCAAACTTCCTGCAGGCTCCCAGGGACAAAGTGGTGTTTGATGCTCAGAAGAATGGCTGCATTGAGTGGGACAAAGTCTGCCTTGCTCAGTATTCTGTCTGAGGATGAGCAGCGTAAGAAGCAGGAGGAGCACAGAGAGCCTTTGCAGCAGTCTGCTTGAGAATTTCCTGAGGGGGAGTTTTCCTCTGTCTTGGAATACTATTTGGCAATTAATGACCTATCTCCATTTTACAGTGTGGCTTGTAAAATGCATGGAGCAGGATGGATGTTAGTAACTGCAGGGGGAGGGTGGCAGGGAGCTGGAGTTAAACCTTTTTTTTTGCTCCTTTGAAGCTGCTGTTACTTCCAACCCCTGTGTCAGTGAATTGGAGGTTAGTGGAGGCCCAAGTTTTGGGGCAGCTTCTTTCATTGAGCTGTGTTAGAGGTGAATATTTGAAGTACTGATGCATGCTCTTAGCTTCAGCATCTCTGAGCTATGCTTCAGGCTTCTCACCAGAGCAGTAACCACTTTTTGTGTCCCTGTGATTGCAGTTCTTAGTAGCTGAAGGAACAATGTCCTAGCACTCATGGTACTGGTGAAGAAGGATTAATCTCACCTAAAGTCATTATGTGTGTGGAAAGTTAAATCACAGAACTCAGTGTTGGAACAGACCCCAAGGATCATCCAGTTCCAACCCCCCTGCCATGGGCAGGGACATCTGTATCTGAAGTGGGCTACAGGAGGGCTGGGGAGGGACTATTAGTAAGGTCTTGTCATGATAGGATGTGGAGGAATGGGTTTAAAGTGGCAGAGATTGAAAGTGGATGTTAGGAAGAAGTTGTTTGCAGTGAGGGTGGTGAGACACTGGCACAGGTTGTCCAGGGAGGCTGTGGAGCACAGAATCACCCAATGTGATCTGATCAGAGATCACATTGGGTGATTCTGTGCTCCACAACTCCCCTGGAGGTGTTCAAGGCCAGGCTGGATGAGGCCTTGAGTTGTCCCTGCCTATAGCAGGGGGTTGCAACTGGCTGAGCTTTGAGGTCCCTTCCAGCCTAAACCATTCCATGTGCCCATTTAGTCTTAATTCTGTAAGAGCAGGAAACTATGAAAGCTGTGGGCTTTTTTGTCTGGGATTTATAGGATGTAATCATCCAATTCAAACACCTGTTGAGCTGTAAAAACAAGGCTGGTTCCTGTAATTGATGTGCTTTGGCAGCTGTGATTTATTTGCTCTTCAGAAATCAGGGCTGGCCTGCAAATGAGAGGCACTGATGAGCTAAATTGCACATCTCAGGAATGACAGCTAGAGCTGGGCTGCAGGTTGCTGCAGATGTGCAGGGGAAATGCTTCCTGCCCAGCATCTGTTTAATTCTGGAGCCCTGGATTTAAGAAAGATGTTGAGGTGCTGGAAGGTGTTTGGAGAAGGGCAGCAAGGCTGGGGAGGGGCCTGGAGCACAGCCCTGTGAGGAGAGGCTGAGGGAGCTGGGGGTGTGCAGCCTGCAGCAGAGGAGGCTCAGGGCAGAGCTCATTGCTGTCTGCAGCTGCCTGCAGGGAGGCTGTAGCCAGGTGGGGTTGGGCTCTGCTGCCAGGCACTCGGAACAAGAGGACACAGCCTCAAGTTGAGCCAGGTCAGGTTCAGTTTGGATGTTAGGAAGCTCTTCCCAGCAAGAGTGATTGGCATTGGAATGGGCTGCCCAGGCAGGTGGTGGAGTCATCGTCCCTGGAGGTGCTTAAAATGAGCCTGGCTGAGGAACTGGATGATCCTTGAGGTCCTTCCAACCTAAGCCATTTCTTTGGTCTATCTGATTGGATAGGGCTGGGTGCTAGGTAGGATTGGATGAGCTTGGAGGTCTCTTCCAACCTGATTGATGCTGTGATTAATTCCTCCAGTCTGAGCACATGGTGGGGGATGAAAGAACCAAACCAGCAATGAGAAAGGAGGGCTCAAGTTAGAACAGAGTCATTTAGGTCAGAAGAGATCTTGTCAGGTATATTCTTATTTATCTGACCTGGGTTGGACTAAATGATCTTTGGAGATCCCTTCCAAGCCCTGACATTCTGTGAGTTGCAGCTTCAGCACATGGCTACCTTGCACTGCACAAGTGGGCATGAGATGACTCAGATGTTTGGAGGATGACTACCACTGAGGAATGCAGCCTGTGGGTTCTCTTGCCTGAGTCCTTAAGGCAGAACACATCAGGACATGTAGCAGTCTGCTTTGTGAAACCCTTCCATGCTAATCTGATGACAACTTGGGGGACACACACAACTCTCTTGTCACTTCTTTGCTGAATATCTTCTCTTTCCATGGAGCTTTGCCAGATGCTGACCTAATAGTAACTGGGTAAGATCTTTAAAGCATCAGAGGCTCAGGAGAACTGGACAAAAAAGGCAGCAGTATTTGTCCCCTGACTCTTGTGCTCTCAGCAATAGACAAGCAGCTATTTAGTGTTCATTTCAGATTAGGAAACCTCTTCCTGTAGTTCTCTTACCCTTGGTAAGGTTGTGAGCTCTCTGTATAGGAAGCCTGTTGTTCATAGAAGCAGCCAGGTTGGAAGAGACCTCCAAGCTCATCCACTCCACCCTATTGCCCTGCCCTATCCAAGCAACCAGACCTTGGCACTAAGTGCCTCATCCAGGACCTCCAGAGGTCATCCAGTCCAACCCCTGCCTGCAGTCAAGGACATCCTCAGCTAGAGCAGGTTGCCCACAGCCCTCTCCAGCCTCACTTTCAATATCTCCAGGCATGGGCACACAACCACTTCCCTGGGCAACCTTTTGCACTGTTCCAGCAGCCTCCTGGTGCAGAACCTGTTCCTAACATCCAATCTCAATCTGCTCTGCTCTAGCTTGAAGCCATTGCCCTCGTCCTGTCCCTGCAGCCCTTTGCAAACAGTCTCTCTCCAGGCTGAACACTCTCTGGGCAATCTGCTGCAGTGTTGGACCACCCTCATAGTCAAGAACTTGTTCCTAATGTCCAGTAGGGCTGTAGTGGGATGGGGAATGTGTGATTAGGAAGAAGTTCTTCCCAGAGAGAGTGATTGGAGGTGTCGAAGCCAAGCCTGGCTGGGGCACTTAGTGCCATGGTTTGGTTGGTTGGCCAGGGCTGGGTGCTAGGTTGGGCTGGGTGAGCTTGGAGCTCTCTTCCAACCTGCTTGATTCTATGAATCTAGAGGAAGAGGACCATTTGCACATCCTTCTGCAGGAAGTGGGAAGGCTTTGGGCTGAAAGGAAGAGATCATTGCTTGTGTGTTGTGCTTGCTGCAATGCCAGGGTGTTTGTGCTGTCAGCCTAAATCAGGACCAGCCTGCAGGCTTCAGGGGTAGGGATTAGCTAAGGGGAAAACCCAAAGATAGGATGCAGACCTTCCTGATATGCTCCCCCAAGCACAGATAGGGTACAGACCTTTCTGATGTGCTCTCCCAACCTACACTACCTCTTCTTTTTCTGCAGGTTTGAAACTGGGTTGATAGCTCTGTAATTAATTTTGAGAAGGGAGTTTATTCCATTAATTAGATGAGTTAATTCAGAGGTTTATGGCCACATTTTCGGCTTCATGTGGCAGTGAATTCCTCAGCTTGCTTGCATGTGTGTAAAAGCAGCTCCTGTTTTGCTGTCTTCCAGTCTGGTGCTGCTTTCTGTTGGGAGAAAGAGTGAACAGTTATTCTCTTAAGTTTTCTCTGTGCCACTTCGGACTTTTTAGGCAAGTCCTGTTTAATATCTTTGCTGATGCTCTGGATAAGAGGATTGAATCCACCATCAGTAAGTTTGCAGATGACAACAAGTTGGGAGCAAGTGTGGATCTGTTAGAGGGCAGGAGGGCTCTGCCGAGGGACCTGGATAGATGAGCACATTCCAGTGTCAGTTTTAACAAGGCCAAATGCCAGGTTCTAGACTGTGGCCACAATAACCCCATGCAGTGCTACAGGCTGGGGACAGAGTGGCTGAGAGCAGCCAGGTAGAGGGACCTGGGGTTGCTGTTCGGCAGCTGAACATGAGCCAGCAGTGTGCTCAGGTGGGCAGCAGAGCCAATGGCAGCCTGGGCTGGCTCAGGAGCAGTGTGGGCAGCAGGACAAGGGAGGTTCTTGTGCCCTTGTGCTCAGCACTGCGCAGGCCACACCTTGAGTGCTGTGTCCAGTTCTGGGCTCCTCAATTCAAGAGAGATGTTGAGGTGCTGGAAGGTGTTGAGAGCAAGGCTGGAACACAGCCCTGTGAGGAGAGGCTGAGGCAGCTGGGGATGTGCAGCCTGCAGAAGAGGAGGCTCAGGGCAGAGCTGCCTGGATGTGTTCCTGTGTGACCTGCTCTAGGTGATGCTGTTCTGGCAGGGGGTTTGGACTGGATGAACCTTTGAGGTTCCTCCCAGCTCAGAGTTCTTCCCAGAGACAGTGATTGGCATTGGAATGGGCTGCCCAGGGAGGTGGTGGAGTCAGTGTCCCTGGAGGTGTTCAAGCAAAGCCTGGATGGGGCACTTAGTGCCATGATCTGGATGATTGGATAGGGTTGGGTGCTAGGTTGGGCTGGATGAGCTTGGAAGTCTCTTCCAACCTGGTTGATTCTCTGATAGCCATACTTTTGTGACAGTGCTTGGTCAGGTCACCCTCACCCTGAAAAAGCATTCACTGATGTGCAGAAGCAGCCTCCTATGTTCAGTGTGTGCCTTTTGCCTCTCACCCTGTGAACCACTGTCACTGGATGGGCAGATGTGTGTTTTGAGCCTTAGAAAGAGTTGAAATAACCAGGGAGATAACCTTGATGTATTTTTTCCTGTGTTTAATTAGTGCTACCCCTGCCTAGTTCCTGGAAAAGTGAGAAGAGGCAGGAAGGCTGTAACCAGAAAGAATGTTCAAGCATCACTTAAAGTTAACTTGTGTGGCAGTGTGACATTTGTAGCTCATAACTCGCTGTCTAAAATGGGAGAGCTCTGAAATCTACATGGTAAAGCATAAGCCTGAGCCATTCACTCACACGTGAAAAGCCTTCTCATGAAGAACATTTCCTGTGTCTGATTCATCTCCTTTTGGTTAATTTCTGCTGTGCATTTTTCTCTCAATAGGCACAGGGCCTCGTTATGGCATAGCTCAACCCCTCCTTTTCAGCTGTAGAGCCTCTGACTGATAGAACAAATTAAAGAGACTTAATTAAGACAGGTAGCCTCCCCCAGTAGCCTTATTTTAGCAAGCATCCCCCAGGGCCAGCTCTGCACTGTCTGGAGCAAAGGGTGAACTGCAGACCCTTCCTGAAGTCAGGGATCCTTCTATACAGATACATGAATAACTTGGTGTTAATAACAGGCACAGGCTGGAAAGCACTGCTGGGACTGGCTGAATCATGTCACAATTGTGCTGTGACAGGCATAGTTCAAGGGGGTTTGTTCTGCTATTCCAAGCAGTGACATTTGCTGTATGGCCAGAGGAGTGACCCACCCTTCTAATGCTGGAGCTGGTGCATTTCAGAGCTCAGGCACGGCCAGTTCTGGAGCTCAGCCTAAATTTGCAAGGTGTGAGCATTTGGGGCAGGCTAATGCACTGCAGCCTTCATAGGGATCAGAGAAACTGAAGGTAAGATTGATGTGGAGCCTCCTAGACTTCCATTCATTCTCCTCCCTCTCTGCTCTGCCGTGGTGAAGATCTAATCCATCTCTATGTGAGAGAGTCCAAGGGAGGGCTACAAGGATGCTGCAGGGCCTGGAGCACTGCCTGAGGAGAGGCTGAGAGCCCTGGGGCTGCTTAGGCTGCAGAGGAGAAGGCTGAGAGGGGATCTGAGCAATGTCTTATCAATAGCTGAAGGCTGAGGGGCAGGAAGGGACAGGGACAGCCTCTGCTCACTTGTGCCCTGCCATAGGACAAGGGGCAAAGGATAGAGACTGCAGCACAGGAAGATCGACCTCAACATGAGCAAGAACTTCTTGAGTGTAAGGGTCCCAGAGCCCTGGCACAGGCTGCCCAGAGAGGCTGTGGAGTCTGCTTCTCTGGAGCCTTGCCAGCCCTGGCTGGATGTGTTCCTGTGGCCTGTGCTAGATGCTCTGGCAGGGAGGTTGGACTGCAGATGTCCCTTCCAACCTCTAATATACTCTGATCTGATTTTCTTAGGGTATAATTCTTTAACTGTACCTAAGTAGCTCAAGACCAAAAGTAGACCTTAGCTTGTAATAAATTTGTTTTCCACTGCTTTAACTGTGCAGCTCTGTCACTGCTCCTGATACAGTCACTGTTTTTACTGTGGATGTGCTGTGGAGGCTCAGGTGTCCAACTATGGCTTCAGTGAGACTACACTGGTTGCAGCTGGACTAGAAGCATGCAGGGTGTTGGTCTCTTCTCCCAGGCAACCAGCAATAGAAAAAGAGGACACAGCCTCAAGCTGTGCCAGGGCAGGTTCAGGCTGGATGTTAGGAAATTGTTGGTAGAGAGAGTGATTGGCATTGGAATGGGCTGCCCAGGGAGGTGGAGTTGCTGTGCCTGGAGGTGTTGAAGCCAAGCCTGGCTGGGGCACTTAGTGCCATGGTCTGGGTGATTGGGCAAGGCTGGGTGCTAGGTTGAGCTCTCTTCCAACCTGCTTGATTCTGTGATTTCAGGATAAATTAGAAATTAAACCAACTTTCATTATGGGAAGAAGTTGTTGAACTTTGAGGCATGTGTGCTGAAACTCCTTCTGTAAATCACAGAATGCCAGGGGCTGGAAGGGATCTCCAAAGCTCAACCAGTCCAACCCCTCTGCCACAGTAGCAGCACCCAGAGCAGATCACACAGGAACACATCCAGGCAGTTCTGGAAGATCTCCAGAGAGACTCCACAACCCTCCTGGGCAGCCTCTTCCAGTGCTCTGTCACCCTCACGGGGAAGAAATTCCTCCTCGTGTTTAAATGAAACTTCCTCTACCTCAACTCCCACCCAGTGCCCCTTGTGCTGGCACTGGCATCACCCAGCAGAGCCTGGCTCCAGCCTCCTGCCACTCACCTGCACATCTTTATAACCATTCCTGAGGTCCCCCCTCAGGCTCCTCCTCTGCCAGCAGCACAGCTCCAGCTCCCTCAGGCTCTGCTCCTAAGGAAGATCTTCCACTGCCTTCAGCATCTTTGTGGCTCTGTCTTGGACTCTCTCAAGCAGCTCCCTGAGGTCCTTCTTGAAGTGAGTGGCCCAGAACTGGACACAAGATTCCAGATGCAGCCTCAGCAGGGCAGAGCAGAGGGACAGGAGAACCTCTCTTGACCTACTCCCCACAGCCCTTCTAACCCACCCTGGATTGGCATTGGCCTTTTGGCCAGCAGAGCACACTGCTGGCTCATGCTCACTCTCCCAGGTCCTTTTCCCCTTCACTGCTCTCCACTGACTATAAGGTAAGTGCCTGCAGAATGTTCTTTCCATGGCTTTTTTTTTTTTTTGCAGTAAGTTCTACAGAACAAAAAGCAGGAAGGAAAACTGGAATGTTAATTTTGGGATTCCATGGGTCTTTTTCTGAGCATACCACTGCTGTCTTTGCCCTACTGAGAACTTCAGCTAATAACTGAGCTATATTTAGTGGAGCTGAATGTCAAACTCCTCGCTTCCTACTCGCTACAAAAGGTTTCAAAGGATCACTGAGCTGCAACTCTTGACTCTGGGTCAGCTGTAATACTAACTAAGGCTGCAAATATATTCACTGCATTTGTTTTGGTCTTCATTTCCTCCCCCATAAAATTGAAGTGCATGAAAAGGTTCCTCTCTAAAAACAAGCCTGAAAACATGAATTTTACAGGAGTTTGCTTGAGGATTTTAACAGAACATTTTCCTTCTCCCCACTAATTCCACATACCTGGATTTCATCAAGGGATTTGTTGTTGCAGGCACCTCACTGAAACACCCCCTGTAAAAGCCTGACAACAACATGCTTTGGGGCAGGATATTCGCTGACATTAACAAACACCAAAGTGTTTGCTGAAGAGTCTTTACTTAGCTAAAATTATGGTTTTAGACAGTTTCATTTTAAAAATTCTGGAAAGTTTGATTTAAATGGATTTTTTTTCTTAAACATAAATTTATCATTTGAGGGTGTCATTATAAATGTGAGAGGTGAGTGCCAGGAGGATGGAGCCAGCTTCTTCTCGGTGATAGGCTGGTAGTAGTGTTCAAGGAAAGCCTGAATGGGGCACTTAGTGCCATGGTCTAGTTGATTGGATAGAGCTGGCTGCTAGGTTGGACTTGGATGAGCTTTGGAGGTCTCTTCCAACCTGCTTGATTCTATGCCCAGTGACAGAACAGTGGAGAGGAGACCTCATGAATGGTTATAAATGTAAGGGGTGAGTGCCAAGGGGCTGGAGCCAGGCTCTGCTGGGTGATGCCCAGTGCCAGGACAAGGGGCAGTGGGTGGAAGCTGAGGCATAGGAGGTTCCATGAGAAGCTGAGGAAGACTTTTTCCCTGTGAGAGTGACAAAGCACTGGAAAAGGCTGCCCAAGGAGGTTGTGGAGTCTCCCCCTCTGGAGATGAATTCAAGAGCCATCTGGATGCGTTCCAGTGCTATCTGCTCTAGGTGATCCTGCTCTGGCAGGGAGAGTGGACCAGATAATCTTTCAAGGTCTCTTCCAGCCCCTGCCGTGCTACGATTCTAAGACTGGTGGTTAACAGTCGCCGTATGCGTTGCTATTTCCGAGTAACAGCGGAGGGAGAAGTTTCAATGAAGTCTATTCCATGAAATACATTTCTTTTGCTCCCCGAACGCCAGTTGTAGGTTTCACAGGCTCCCGCAGCAGCACCTGAGCCTTGCTTGAGAGTAATTAGCAGTCCGCCGCCTGCTCGGAGCAGCTCTGTACTTTCGGCAACACGGGAGCCACCCTCGAAGGTGTCTGGCTGGGCTAAGGGGCAGCAAGCCCTGGGCTCGCTCTTGGCGGAGCTGCCTCTGAGGAAGTGAGTAATGCTGTGTGCGCCTTCCTGCCTTCGTTCCGCCGCCTTTATCTGGAGTTAACAGGTCTGGCACGGATTGCTGGCTTGCTTTCCACGTTTCTCGGGTTAGCAACTGGAATGCCGAGGTGTGCAACAAGGATTCCCGAGAGAGGACTCGCACACCCCCGCCCCGGAGGGTTAGGTCCGCTTTCTGCCTCGTTTCTCCGGCTGCGCTGCCGAGTTTCGGTGGAGCTGCCTCGCTGCCCGTGCTGCTGCTCGCTCCTCGCCACCCAGCGGACCGCCGCCCGCGCAGCGCCCGGGGGGACCGGCGCTTCCCCTCGGAAAAAGCCTCCCTCTGCGCCACGCTCATGGCGGGGCTGGGCGGGCGGCGGAAACTGCGGCGGGCTCGCCTGAGGGGCAAGGCTGCGGCCACCCCTCGGGGCTGGGGTCGAGCTGCTTTCCGCCTCCGAAGCAGGAACCCCATCACGGCTGCGGCGGGGAGAGCAGCGCTGCCGAGCTCTCGGCTGGCCGCCCGCCCGCCCGCCACACAAAGCTCCGCTCTCTCCTCCCTTTGTCTGCGTGGCTTTGTCTCCTCCGTTTCCCCCGCCCGTCGCGGGCCGGGACTCTCCCCCCGCCTGCGGCCGCGGCGGTTCTTCTTCGTGCCACCTGCGCGCCGTGGGAACGGCCACTCGCCCAATCCCCGGGCAGCCCGGGCCGAGCCGCGCCGCTCCTCCAGCGCCGTTTTTCGCGCGGCGCCCGCACAGGTGCAAGGGAGGTGCCGGGAGGCCGGGCGAGCCCCGCCGCGCTCCGTCCGCCCCGCTCTCTCCCCGGGGCTCGTCCCGCCTGCCGCCGCCCGCCGCTGCCTCCCTGCTTGGCGGCGGCGCGCAGGCCGCGCGCCCCTGCTGGCGGAGGCCCCGCCCGGGAGGGGGAGGAGGGCGGCGCGCGCCGCTCCGCGCGGAACGCCGGGCGCGTGGGGGGGGACGGAGCAGAGGGCAGGAGAGCGCGCGCGGGCGGGGCGAGGCGATAACCCTTGCGGAGCTGCCTGGGAGACCCCGGGTTTGGGGCTGCGCCAGCGCGCGCGGCGCCTCCCCCTCTCCCCCCCCACCCCCCTCCCTCACCACCCCCCCGCTCCCCCCCCGAGCCGAGTGGAAGGGGCTGGGGCTGGTGCCAGCAGCGGCGTGAGCGCTCGAGCGGCCGCCATTTTACGCCAGCTCCAGCACACTGTCCGGACACAGCGAGGGAGCGGAGAAGGGGGCAGCTCCTCAGCACGCCGAGCCGCCAGCCGCGCCCCGAGCCCCTTCGCACGGCGTTTGCACCCCCGACAGCGACAGGTCAGGCCCCGGGCGCCGCTGGGCAGGCTGGCGGGCTTCGGGCTGGCCGCTGGTTCGCAGCAGCGGTAGCCGCCCGTGCAGCGGGGTTGGGAGCGGGCCGGGGGCCGGGGCGGCAGAGGCGGTTGAAGTGGCGGAGCGGAGCTGGCGGGCGGAGCGGGAGGTGCATGCCAGGTCCTTGCAGCGGTGTCGGGCTGGGGCCTGGCTTCTAGGCGCTGCGTGATGGGTGGAGGACCTGGCTGCCTTCGTGGCCGCTGCTGTCGGGCGAGGGGCGGCCGGGCTGGGCCGGTGCCCGCATGCTAGGCCCGGCAGCTGGACGGCGCTGGAGAGGCGGCAGCGGCCCGGGAGACCAGGGTCGTCCCCGCGCGGGGCGCGTGGCTCCCGCTTCATTGTCCTGCCGGTTCCGTGGCTCCATTCATTGCCCGTGAGGGGCTGGGCTGGGTCGGCCGGGCCGGAGGGAGCCGCTCCGCAGCGGGGCGAGCCGCGACCTCGATGCCCGGCATGTGTGTGTGTGGGGAGTGGGCTCGCCTGGGTGTCTCCTGCCCCCGGTCACGTCGTGCGGGCGATGGGCGGCGGGTAGCGGTGTTTCCCGGTCGGGAGACGGGGCTGGCGGCGGGCCCCTGCATTGTTTCGGGGGAGAAGTGTGGCTGGGGGGGTGGTGGCGGCGGGGCCTGGAGCTGCCGTGAGCTCCGGCCGAGTGGTGAAATCGGGCCCTGGGTGTTGCAACCGCTCTCGGGGGGGAATAGGGTGAGAGGTGGGGGAATGGCTGAGGCTCGGGGTGTGTGGGGGGGTAGAGCCGCTGCTCCTGCGGGAGTGTGGCGGGGTTGGGGGGGGAAGTCGGTCACTGGAGGAAGTTGTAGGACATCTGAACGCGCAGAGCACGTGTTTCCATTGGGCTCATGGCGGCTGCCGCTGCCGCCGCCACCGTGGGTGGGTGCGGACTAGGAAGAGCGCTTTGTTCCTTTCGCTTGCCCGGCCGGCACCGGAGTGGAGGCGGGAAGGGATCCCGGCCGCGCCTGAGGCCTGGAGAGGCGGTTCGCTCCGGGGGGCAGCGAGTTTGCAACGGGAGATGGGAGGCAGCAGCGGGTGTCAGTGACGGTATCGCGGTAGCGGCGGCTGCATGTGGCAAGTTTTGCTCTTCCTCCCACCCCCGCCATTGGCTTCTTGCTCCATTTCTAACTTGTTCAGAGCCTCTTAGGGAGTGTGTTAGAGAGACAGAGAGAGGGAGGTGAGTCAGTGTCTGGCTGAGTTGTGCAAAACCTGCAGTGAAAGCTACCCCACCCCCGCTAGGCAGTGGTGTTAGGGCTTTTCCTTTGTGTTGGTGCTTCTTTTGAGGAATTTTGTGCGTTTTCCAAAGCCAGGAAGTGTCAGGGGAGGGGTCTGCGATTTTTGAATTTTATGTTTGTTTTGCGGTGGGATTTTTTTTTCCATTTGTTTGGGCTGGCTTTGGTTTGTCGTTTGTTTCTTTTCCCCTCAATAGCAGGGCAGTCTGTTGCATGTGTTATTATTTGACTTGTTCTACTCGGAGATGTTTTTAGTTTAATTATGATGCTTATTGCGTTCGAACAGATATCTGGAAACATGGCTACTGAACATGTTAATGGGAACGGTACTGAAGAGCCTATGGATACTTCTGCTGCAGTTACCCATTCTGAGCATTTCCAGACATTGCTTGATGCTGGTTTACCACAGAAAGTTGCTGAAAAACTAGATGAAATTTACGTTGCAGGTAAGATGTCAAACTTGCAAAAACACGATATATATTTTTATTGGATTTTGCTGTCTTTGGGCTCAAATAGCAACTTTTTGTGGTTTCCAAAAGTATGGGAACTGCAGTCTTAACAGAGTCTATGGATGTGTTCCATTCAGTGCTTTAATTTATAGTATTCTTTAGTGAGAAGTCTTGGGCCAGGCTGCTTGGGCTGGATGGGTGGGAAGAAGGAGAACTATGCAGGTGACCGTAGCAACAGCTGGAACAGCCACCAGATGATTTTTAGGAGGAGTAGGTGATGTGGACTTTGTGCATTTTTCACAGTAGTTGTGGGTAACTGTAAGTAACTGAAGCTTTGATATTCGTCTTTTCGTGTAAGGGATGCTTGGTGCCATAGTATTTGGGCTCATGGATGCAAAGGTGATTGCATTGGTTTTCTCAGACATGGTAATAGCCATTTTTAAGCTTGATTTTTGGATTGTGGTGGTCACTTTTCAGTGCTGTAGTTTGTCTCTGTAGTCTTCTCCAAATGGTGTAAGATGCTATTGCTGGGCAGGCTAAGTCAAGTTTTGATAGACTCTTCTGAATTCTTCAGGACATTGTAAATAAACTTGGCCTGTATGACATAGGAGTTTATACAGTAAAAACTGTATAAACTGTGTTCTGATTTGAAAATATTTAAATTCACTTAAATGTTAATTTTTAAGAGGGCTAAGTGATTTCTTGGTATACTAAGTTAAGCTAATAAGTGATTGATTAAGGGGTTATGTGTGTTACATGTGGTTGTACAAAGATTGCTGCCCAAATATAATAGGTAATATTCTTTTTCCTCTTCTCTAGGGCTAGTTGCACATAGTGATCTAGATGAAAGAGCTATTGAAGCTTTAAAGGAATTTAATGAAGAAGGTGCATTGGCAGTTCTTCAGCAGTTTAAAGACAGTGATCTCTCACATGTTCAGGTAATACTGAGCAATTTGCAGTACAATCGTTGAGGGCTAAACTGCTAGTTGACTGGCAGGAGCTTTGCTTTAGTCTGTTCAGCGATCCATATGTAAAACAAGCACTGTATTAGTTCAGAGTAAAATTAGATTCTGGCTTGTCATGTTTGCAGAACTGAAGAGTAGTATATCTCTTGCAGAACAAAAGTGCCTTTTTATGTGGAGTCATGAAGACATACAGGCAGAGGGAAAAACAGGGGACCAAGGTGGCAGATTCCAGTAAAGGACCAGATGAAGCAAAAATTAAGGTATGTGCCTAAAAGTCTGGTTTTTGGAAGCTGTTGTGACAGCTGACTTGATTGTTCTGGAGCTGTGCTGGTCTTAAAAAAGCTGTTTGGATTATAAGTAGTTTTTGAAAGATGTCACTTGTCTTTTTATATTTAACTGCTTTCGTTTCAAGAGGAAAGTTAATATACTGTTAATTATGGGAACTGAATGTGTATCAAAGTGCAAAAGGTTTGACAGTTGACTTTCTGTCTAGTTGAGACAGGTGTACTGTTCCACAGTTAAAAGTTTCAGGATGCTTGTCAGCATAGATCTTTGAGTTGACACTATGTGACTTCAGGTACTGGTAGCTGGTTTTTGGGTTTTGCTTTTTTATTATGCTTTGAGTTTTGTGGTTCTTTTTCTTTCAGTTTAAAGCAGCTCTGTGACAGGGAGTAGACACCACATGTGTCTGCAAAACCAGCTTGTAGTGAATTTAGGACTTAGGTGCCCTAATTGCTCTTCTCATAAACTGTACCCCAAACTTAGTACTGGAAATGTTGTTTCTTGGACTCATGCTTCTGCTAGCAGGAGACTTCAGTCTCAAGAGTTAGCCATACTGCAGTTTATTCTAAAATTCTGTGGTGTAGTTACTTTACCAAATCTGAAGGAAAGGAGAACTATCTTGGCATGTTTAATTTATGTCTTAAAAAGTGAGAGAATCTTTCATCTTTAACGTTTCATATGTAAAGTGCAAAATGTATGTGATACCTGCTGCAAATAATTACGAACTTGTGAAACTGGAACATCTTTCAGCCCTGATATTGAGACTGGGATGCCATCAAGTACATAAAGATAGTTTTAGTCACTACAGCAACAGTATGAGGATTCTAACTTCAAGCAGCATAGCTTTTACTACTGATGGCTATGGCATTTAAAATGCCTTTGCAGTTTTTCAGTTGTGAGACTACTAGCTCTTGTAGTAAGGCCTCTTTGATATGTTGTTTCTTTGTGTGCAGAGTTGAGTTGTCTTTACATAATCCTAAGAAAGACTAGGTTCATTGGAATTTCTCTTTAAGTGTTTGCATTTTGAGCTTTATCTAACATTTTAAGTTGGTGGTATATATGTAACTGTATTCAGTGATTCTAGTGAACATCAGTTGTGCTGGGATGCTCTATGTGAGGAGGGGGGAAGCTAGAGGAGAAGAAGGAGCACTCCCACTTCAGTGACTGGGTACCTGAAGCAGTCAGTACAGTGTTCCACGTAAACATGTGTTCTTTAACTTCACACTTATGAGTAATCTCATTAAGTGAAGGGAAGTCCTGTGCATAAACGTTTGCAGGATTGGACATGCCAAAACAAGAAGTGGCTCAGACTAGGATCTTTGTAATTAAAGGGAAGATCACTATACTATTACTTGGGGTTTGGTGTTTTGTTTTTTTTTTACATTGGGGGAATTGGAAAAACTCTCTATGACAATCTGCTTTTTTTAGCACAGTTCCTTTACCTGGTAGATGTACTAACTCTTTTGCAAGTTTCTTGTTGGAAATACTACTAGTAGGCTTGTTTTCCTATGGGAGTTTCAGAGCAGTACAGTTGAAGAGAAATCCTTAGCATGTCTGTTTGTGAATGAAGTACATCTAAACTAGCTCAATTTTTATATGATTGTAAAATGTTAAGTTTATTATTTGAAGGCACTGTTGGAGAGAACCGGCTACACTCTGGATGTGACTACTGGACAGAGAAAGTATGGTGGACCTCCTCCAGAGTCTGTATATTCAGGACAGCAACCATCTGTTGGTACAGAGGTGAGGAGGAGGAGGAGGTGTTTACATAAATGTATCCTTATTTATTTGAATCGGTTTTGTTTGTAAACAAGACTATGTCTGTTGTAGATATTTGTGGGCAAGATTCCAAGAGACTTGTTTGAAGATGAACTTGTTCCATTATTTGAGAAAGCTGGCCCTATATGGGATCTGCGCTTAATGATGGATCCACTAACTGGTCTAAACAGAGGATATGCTTTTGTCACTTTTTGTACTAAAGAGGCAGCTCAGGAAGCTGTTAAACTGGTAAGTCTTCTTACTTGGATTCTTTTTGTTTTCCTTTTCTTTCTCAAGAGCACTTCAAAGATTATAAGCAGTTGTCCTGATCCTAGTGCTTAAGTGCTTGAGATGAAACTGTCATTCTTAGATGGTTTATAAATGTCCACTAGGTGTTGTTAAGTATTTCCACACTGTGTGTAAATTTTTACTGGCTGCAGTAGGGACAGGTTAAAAAAAAATAGGAGAATGCAATGGACTGCTCTTTAGTCTGGTTAGATGAGTCTTTATTATTAACAAAGGTTATGTTATATTAACAGTAGAGACTGAGCTATCTGCGTCTGGGTGAGCTGTTAAAAGCAGTGGTGGTGAGGTTGCTGTGGGACAGGAAAACGTTGCTCGGGGGTCAAGCACCAGCAGGGGGCCCCCTGCTGGAAATGCCTCTGAAATGAGGGAATTTCCTAGGATACTTGAGATGGGAAATAGTCACTCTCGAGTGTTAAGGTTCTTTCTGTTTGCTGCAGCTGACTGGAAAAAAAAGTCATAAATCCTGCCAGGTTGAAAAACGTTTCTTGTGTTTTACAGAGAGGTGTGAAATAGTCTGATATAAGAAACAGGCTACCCTTAATAAGCTTGCCAGGTTTTATGCGTGAAGTATCCATCACTAAAAAAAGAGGAGGAAGAAACACCAGCCTGATCCTCGCACTGCTCCTTTGCTTTCCTAGTTAAGTTCAATCTGAATTTTTTTTAGTTAATTACTGCTGCATTGATATGGCCAAGATAAGCTGTGCAGTATGACCCTCGAGTGCTAACCATACTCAGAGGTGTACTGACACTGTATTAATCCAGTAGGCTTAAATTCTTGGTTTGTAATAAGGTACAACTTAAACTGTCGAGGTACCCTATTAACACATTAGTAATGTATGTCATTTGTTGGAGGCAAACCAAGCTGAGCATGAGACTGTTATTGAAAACAGAAGTGTCTTCAGAAGTGCAAGTCCAAAAATATCTGTTACGTGCTGTTTAGCTTTTTAAATAAGAACAATTGGTGTTCCTGTGCACTGAGTATACTGAGGATAGCTTCAGGATACCTCTTTCTGCTTTCCTTGTCAATTTAATGATTCTTATTTTGTGAACTCCTAAGACAGTTAGGCACATGGCATAGCAAAACAGTGACTCAAATGCATGTTCTCAGAAGCACCTGGTAAATGAACTACAACGATTCTTCATTTAGCTAGGTTTTGCTTAAATTAGGGCAGCACACTCTGGAAAGTCACTCAAGTTGTGCTTCCATCAAAGTAACATCAAATTCCAGCCTCGGTCTTCCTAAATAATACAAGGGGAGGAAGTACTTAGAGTCCCTTTTTGTATCTGATCCTGATAGGCAGGAAAAATGCTGTGTTCTCTTTCAGTTAAATAACCACCAAGTGTAATAGTTCAAAAGTTTTCTGATTTGGCACATTTTCAGCTTTCATGCTTTTTTTTTAGGGTAGAATTAGTTTTAAATAGGATCCTATGGATCCAATTTAAAACCAGCCACTTTTGGAGTAGCTCCAGTCACATTTGGGTGGCTAGTTGGGTGTATTTTAAGTTTCTTAAGTTAGCTCCTAGGAGTGCTTTGCAGGAGCGCTAGCAAAGTATGGCTGTAGAACTCAAGTGCAGAGCATGGGTCTGTTGCTTGTATTAGAGATGCATGGGAGAGGCTGCTGAAAGCCCTCTTAGAAGTGCTGTACCCTGGGTCCAAGCCATTTTAGTATCCTAGTATTTTGACAGGTAATGTTCCTTTTGATACTGCCTACAATCTTGCTGTTTTTCCAGACTCTCTGGGATAGGAATGATTCTGTTATTTCCCATCTTCCTAGAGGCTTTGTCCCTACCATTCAGGATTCTGATGTATAGCAAAAATAAGAATAAACCTTTAGGCTTCTGAGCAATAGGAGACAGCTGTGAGGTTTTGTCTATACCCAAACTGTAGCAGAGAATAAACTGACCTGTCTTCAGGCTCTTGCAGTTGGTGTAACATAGTTTGCATGGTTGTTGTATCATCCACAGTCTTTATATCAACTTAATGTAAACCAGAACTAAAATACTTGGATCAGCTTGATGTTAACTTACCCTATTCATTAACTGGAAGGAATCTTGCAATTTAAAAGGGTAAAGCCTTGATTTTTGCTTATGCTGTTTGCATTTTAAAGACACCGAGAGGGGAGAATTCCCTAAATTGTGTTTGAAAGGGGAGCGGCATTAGCAGGGAATTGGACTAGATGATCTCCAGAGTCCCTTTAAACCTCCTACTGTTCTTTGACATGGGACTGGGGGCTCTGAGAGAAAAATGAGGTGATGCTATGGCCTGATACTGAGAAGACTTACAGATTTGAACAGAAGTTGATTTTATGTCCAGTACTCAATTCAGTGTGGTTACTCTTCACTGCTCAAGTAGAAATGGCATCTCAGATGTTCACACAGGCACTGGTATCAGAAGTCTGAATTTTTTTGGCTTGTTTTTTAACCCTCAAGCATGTTTTCTGTTAACATGTTTGTGTTTACTTTCTCTTTTATACTGTTTAAGAGTAAGTATATAACATCAGTTTTGTTCTTCTGCACATATTCCATTCATACAGTTGTTAGATTTCAGTTCTTCAAAAGATTTCTGGGTGACTAAGGTTACAGTAAACAGACATGAGTACTTGTGAGGTGAAGCTTGGAGGGAAACATGATGAAAACTATAGTAGCATACAGTGTATTTTTGGCTAGAGCCAAGTGTCAGCTTGATCAAAGTGCAGGTACAGGTGAGTTATGCAAATGTGTCCCTTAAGCAGTTTGCCAGCTACACGTAGCAGTACATCTTACCATTTGCTGCTGGACATAAACTAAAATTGCTGGTGGCAATTTGAATTGGCTAAAATGTCAAGACAGACCTTTTGCATGCTTTGAGCTGTTTGTCAGTAGGTTCTTACAGCTTAGCAAAAAAACCCAGTATCTATTATAACATCTAGAGGGTAGTGCTATCTCTGTTACTAACTTAAGGCATTGATTCAGTGGTGACAGGAGTGGGAAGCAGTATGCTGACATAGCTAATTTGATAGTCTGACTGTTTTGGCACTTCACCCAGATCATGGTTTGAGCCTGTTTGTGTCTAATCTAAGTTTATAGATGGCATGCAGACTATTTACCTAAAAAACACAAACTTTGATATTCAGGAGCATATAATTCAAGACTTTTTTTCTCTGTGAGGGAAACGTGATGAAAAGTAGTACTTGATGTATTGCAGTACAAAAACACTACTAGAAACTACTGACAGTGTGGAACTGCAGTATGGTAGAGGTCTTTTGAGTTTTTTTAAGTTATGAAATACTACTTCTGTTGCCATAAATTTTGTAAGAGGCTCTTGGGTTAAATGTGTGCCCAAACCTTGGTCTTAGACTTTAACAGGAAGAGTTGGATAGTAACTTCTGTTACCCATAGAGAATAGAATGTCAGCTGGGAGGGATCTGCAAGGATCATCTTGTCCAACTGTCTGATCAGTTCAGAGCTGACCAAAAGTTAAAGAATAATTATTTGGGACATTGTCCAAATGCCTCTTTAACACTCCCAGGCATGGGACATTGGTCACCTTTCTAGGATGTCTGTTCCAGTGTTTGACCCCCCTCTTGCTAAAGAAATTTTGTTAATGAGGGATCCGTTTGTGTCTTGTTTGCAGGCTGAGGTCCCTTCTAACCCCTGCCACTCAGTGATTGAAAGGATATTTTGTTTGGAGCTACTGTAATCTTATTTTCACTGATATGCATGTCTATTAGTGATCATAATGATATATACAGGCTTCCTATACAGCTGTTTCCTGCTTCTAAAATCAACTGTTCCTCTGCCCTGTGGGCAACAGATAAGGAGACAGAGGTCTTAAACTGTATCCTACTGTATTTTAAGACTTCTTATGCAGGAAAGTTTACCAACAAGCACAAAATAACTCCTGGAATAAATAGCTAGATGAAATTTTAAAAAGCTACTCTGCTACTTGTCAATAAGATGTTGACCACAAAATACATTTTCCTAGCTAAAGAACTGTTTGTTGCAGGGCTTCCAGTTGGAAAGAGGTTGATGTACCACCAGTTGACCTCCCTCCATTTGCTGCTTATTTGGATGATGCATGTCTGTGCCTGCATCTCAATGAAAGGCATTTTTTGTCAACAGATGTCTACAGTAATACTTTTTTTTTTCCTTAAACTGCTGACTTGTTCAGGGTATCTTCTAAGCAATCTGTTATGGGAGAAGCATTTGAACAGAAGTGTTAGGAATTCAAGTCAGTAGAAGGTTATTCCTCTTTACTATCTTTACATATGTAACCTATGTGCTTTGAAAAGTATTTGCCAGTTGCCTTTGGGGACAAAACTTGATTATGGTTCCCTTTCTTCCGTTAACTGTAGAAGGGAATCTGACTTTAATTGTCCTGTGTTAAATCAGGAATTCATAGATGCAATGTATAGAGGAAATTGCAGGTTTTTTCCATCTGCACTATTGTGAATGCAGAAGCTTTGCCCTTATTGACTCAAACCTAAATTTTACCTTTCATGATTAGACACTGGAAAAAAGTGTCCAAAGAAAATACCTACTAAAAAGTGGCTTGAACAAAAAGGGAAGAGCAGTAGTTGGCTGAAATTAAGGAGGCATCTTAGAGAACATGGATATACTTCAGAGCAGTTGAATAAGCATTGTAACAATGTGTTAAGCTCCCAACAATTTAATAGGTTACTCATTGTTATGTTTGCAAAAGTAGTATATTTGGTAGACTGATACTGGAGGAAAGGGAATTTTTTTCTGTAACTTGTCCAATTATTTTTTTCTTTCAGTACAACAACCACGAAATCCGTTCTGGAAAACACATTGGTGTATGCATCTCTGTTGCCAATAATAGGCTTTTTGTTGGGTCTATTCCTAAAAGTAAAACCAAGGAGCAAATTGTTGAAGAATTTAGCAAAGTAACAGGTAAGTCCTCAACTGTTTTGTAGAGTTGGAAGAATGTCAGAAATGTTCGGTGATGAGAGCTTTCTTCACCACCTTTAGGCTTATGGTTGAATGATGAGTCACAGACTCACAGAAACATCCAGGTTGAATAAGTCCCTCAGGATCACCAAGTCCAACCTAGAATCCTACTCAACAAGATTCACCCTAAGCACCACATCCAAGCCACCCTTAAACACATCCAGAGTTGGTAACTCCACCACCTCCCTGGCCAGCTCATTCCAGTGCCTTTCCATGAAAAACTTTTTCCTTATGTCATAGAATCACTCAGGTTGGAAGAGACTTCCAAAATCATCCAGTCCAACCTGTCACCCAGCCCTATCCACTCAACTAGACCATGGCCCTAGGTGCCTCATCCAGGCTTTTTCTGAACACCTATGATCAGCCCCTTCCAATGCCAATCACTCTCTCTGCCAACAACTTCCTTCTAACATCCAGCACGACTTGAGGCTGTGTCCCCTTGTTCTGTTGCTGGTTGCCTGGCAGAAGAGCCCCACCCCACCTGGCTACAGTCTCTCTTCAGGTAGTTGTAGGCAGCAATGAGGTCTGCCCTGAACCCTCTCTTCTGCAGGCTGCACACCCCCAGCTCCCTCAGCCTCTCCTCACAGGGCTGTGCTCCAGGTCCCTCTCCAGCCTTGCTGCCCTTCTCTGGACACCTTCCAGTATCTGAACATCTCTCTTGAATTGAGGAGCCCAGAACTGGACACAACACTCAAGATGTGGCCTCAGCTTGAGGCCATTCCCCCTTGTTCTGTCTCCAGTACCCTGTGAGAAGAGACCAGCAACGTCCCTTCAGGTAGTTGTAGACAGCAATGAGGTCTCCCCTTAGCCTCCTCTTCCTCAAACTAAACAGCCCCAGAAGACCACTTAACATTTGTCCTGCCTTTTAGGTGTTGGTCGTTTGGGGTTTTTTTAGCCTGTGGCTGTTCTGAGGGCTGAAATATTTGTGATTAAACTTAAGATGCATGGTACCAAGTTGTACATAGGTAATATTTAAACAGGCCACGCAAAGAAATAGATGGTTTAATTATTTCAATATTGGTGGATGTTTTATGATTGTTCAGGGCAAACTGAAGCATGTTGGAAATTGTAAATAGTTCTGTGCTTCACTACTCTTGATGATTATGTAAGGATCTTTTTTTCTTAATGGCATATAAACTGGCAGAAGTAACATTTGATGACACTGTCTGTTACTGAGTGATGTACTCCAGCTTTCTTGAAGCAGCAAACTTCTGGGATGACTTAAAATCATGCAAGTTTGATCTCATTCAAGTGTCCCTGAGGAAAAAAAACATGCTGATAAGTGCTGTGACTTAGGTGCTTGAGGAACACTTGAAAAATACATCTTTTGGCTTTCTCAGTTCAGTTGGAGCAAAAGTACTCTTAACTACCAAGCTTTTTTCACTTGATAAAAATGGAACTTAAGCTGAGATAGTCTCATGTATCTCATTGAAAATGCTGGTCTTATCATAGAGTGGTTTAAGTTGGAAATGACCTCAAAGATACCTAATTCCATCCCCCTGCCATAGGCAGGGGCACCTCCCACTAGAACAGGGTGCTCAAGGCCTCATCCAACCTGGCCTTGAATATCTCCAGGGAGGTTGTGATCTTTGATCACGTTCTGTGATTCTGTGCTCCACAACCTCCCTGGGCAACCTGTGCCAGTGTCTCGCCACCCTCACTGGAAAGAACTTCTTCCTAACATCCAGTTTCAGTCTTCCCTTTGCCGCTTTAAACCCGTTCCTTCTTGTCCTGTCATTACAAGACTTTGTCAATAGTCCCTCCTCAGTCTTCCTGTAGGCCCCTTTTAGATACTGAGAGGCTACTCCAAGGTCTCCTGGAAGTCTTCTCCAGGCTGCAGATCCCCAGCTCCCAAAGCCTGTCTTCTTAGCAGATGTGCTGCAGCCCTCTGAGCATATTTGTAGGGAAGTTTTATAATGTATGTCGTCTTAAAAATCTAATGTGTGCCTGCTTTGGTGGAGCCACTGAAAATGATAGAATCAAGGAGGTTGGAAGAGACCTCCAAGCTCATCCAGTCCAACCTGTCACCCAACCCTGTCCAATCAACTAGACCATGGCACTAAGTGCCTCTGTTGTCCGATGCCTACTTGCCAGAATGATAATTAACTGAATTGTCAGGGTTGGAAGGGACCTCAAGGGTCACCTAATTCCAACCCTCCTCAAATGTTACTTTATAATGTGAATTCATGGATTGAAACCGTAACAGATAAATACTTTGCTTAATTTCAGAGGGCCTTACAGATGTCATACTGTATCATCAGCCTGATGACAAGAAAAAGAACCGGGGTTTCTGTTTCCTTGAATATGAAGATCACAAAACTGCTGCTCAGGCCAGACGCAGGCTAATGAGTGGCAAAGTCAAAGTGTGGGGGAATGTTGTTACAGTTGAATGGGCTGATCCTATAGAAGACCCAGATCCTGAAGTCATGGCAAAGGTAATAAAACTGTAGGGAACCATAATACATTCCAAGTGTCATGTTCCAAAGTAAGTACTACTTGACATTAGCCTAAGCTTAAATAGCATCTTACAGCATTCTTGACAGAGATGGTGTAGGTGAGATGACAAAAATACAAATACACTCTAGAGTTGATGTGGAGTTAAAAACTGTTGACTGATGTCATTTTGTGCTCCCAAGGCTGAATGTTGAATGTAATCCTTGCTAAAATGACACATAGGCCTGATGTACTTAATTTTTAGTCTGGAAGTGGTGGTGGTTACTCCAAATGTTAAGATAGTTTTGTGGCTTATTCTAGACACAATCACGGAACAAGTTTGCTTTTCTTTCTTTGTTTCTTTTTAAACCCTGAACCTTTGCTTTTCAGTTGAGCATTGGAACATCTCAGTAAGATGCCCAAACATTTTCAAAGTTGCATTTAGCAGTTCTGAGCAATTACTTTGAATTTGGAACTCTTTCACTTGAGGGAAATTAATAGTTTAAAATACTGGGACTGGTAAATTTTTTCATTTCCATATTTTGGTGAAAATAAAGTCTGGACTGTTAAGATTTTGAACTACTTCCTAGCAGTTGTTTTACGTGTGTGTGTGAGGTACCTTGCCAGAAATGAATTACCTGAATTTTTTTTCCATCAGATAATGCCCAACCCTGTCTTTTTCAGTTATGTTGTGTAGCTGAGTTGTTTAATGGAAACTCCTAGCTAGCCCATATCCTTATCTCTCTCTCTTTGCTTGCTTTTCATCTGTGCTTTTACTCTCATCTGAGACACGTCACTTGCTGGAGTCCTACTTTGATGGACCTAGTAAGATAGCTTGGCTGGGATCTCCTCTTTGGTGAGCCATGAGGGAAAAGGGTTGGGGTTGGGGGCTCATTTTTAGGGAAAATCTGCTTTTGTAATGCAGGTATTACAGAAGCTTTTGGACTACCCTGTCTGCAGAGTAAATTTTTTAGCCCAGCATCATAGACTGTGAGCAGTGGGGTAGAGTCTTGCAGGTAGAATTTGTCGATTGTGGCACTTCCTAAGTACATTTGCCTATCTATCTGTTCAGCTTCTTGGCTCAAAAGAGAAGAGACCTAATCCAGCAACTCTCTTAAAATACATGAGCAAAAGCTTCTGCTGATATAAATGAGCAGGAAGTGATGTGGGCCATAATCAGGTGTCTTTCCTAAGGAAGTTTACAGATGTGGGGTGTGAAAAGCTCAAGAAATTAACAGCTTGATGATGGTTCACCTCCCCTTTTTCTGGTCTTTTTTTTAGTGTGCTAATGCTCTCTATTGCTTTGTGTTTGAAAAGGGAAGAAAGACAAATCTGGGAAACATGCAGAAAATCAGTTTGTGTGTTTGTAGTGCTGTGTGCCAAAGGGTGGACATGGAGACTGGGTCAGAGATATGTGGAAAAGTGAGACTGTGTGAATGAGAGCACTGTAAAAGTGAATGAAATCTGCCTTCTGTCAGGGCTAAAGTTGAGACAAGCTTTGATGTCTGACCCTTCTTGCTGGCTGCATCCCTTAGTTTATTCTTTCAGTGAGAAAAGTCTCTGTTCAGTCTTTCCCCTCCCTATTTATTTTACATTTGGAGAAAGTCTGATCACATCTAGCACTTTTGGAAGTGTTAGTTTACTTTCTGTTACTGCTGTCTTTCTCCTAAGAGAAAGAGCACCTGAGCTGCTGGTGGAATCTCCCAGATGTCAGCTGCAAGTTGACTGTCATTGCTCCTGAGTACTGTCAGTCATGAGCAGAGGGAGAGCTGTTGACCCTTGTACAATTTCCTGTGGTAGAAGGCTCTGGAGAAAACACTGTGAGTAGGAGTAGGTTTTTGTCAGAATAATCATCTGATTGGCAGTTTTTGTGTCAAGACTGATAGAAAAGCAGGCCCATAAGAGTAAACTATGAGGAAGACAGTCACTTCTGTAGCCAGAAGGTGAGCAGTGCTCTAAATACCTCATAGAAGCAGCATGTAATTCCATCAGTGTATGAACATCTACTAATTTAACATTCTGAAATGCTTCCTGGGTCGGTCTTTCTCCTCTAGACTTCTGCTTAAATGTTTTGGAGGGTACTCTACAGTTTAAATGGGCTCTTACCTGAAATATGGAATACCTTGAACTTGCTGAGGCAGGAGGCTAAATTCTGGAGCTAGACAAATGCTACAGGACATGAGTGTTTGTACTGACAAATCAGAATATAACTGGTTAAGTAACTTGGTAAAGTGGTTTCTGGTCAAAAGTGAACTTTCTTCCCAACTTCCAGTAGCTGTGTGGATAGCTTAATTGTTCTGGTGTTACTTTGCTGCCTGTTGTAACTCTAGTGCAGATAAACTTAATGTTTTATTTGATTTCTGTAGCATGGCTAAGACTACAGAGATGTTCTCAAGTGACACATTAAGCAACTATATAGTCTTATGCTTGCCTGGTAGATTACAGGACAGGGGACAGTGCTAGTGATCCTTGGAGCATGTGGTAATGAAGTCTGAAGTGTTTGTGCTGTGTAGGTAAGAGGAGGAAAAGAAGCAACTCTCAGCTTTTTGGGGTAATCTTAAGTGTTCTTTAAAGTGGGTTCTGCCTTTAGGACAAAATTATTGTGGTGGGTTTGTTGCTTGTTCGGTGTGTATTTATAGATCTTATTGTTCTAATCAGTGATCCTTAGTGAAGAGGACTTCCTTTTCTTTCCTTTTTTTTCCCCATCTCCTCTCCTGGGATAGTGAGGTAAAAGTGGGTTCCTCTATCACCATGTGCTTTAGCCTCTCAGCTTGGACACCTTTGACTCCTTCAGCTATACTTCCTAAGCTCTAGCATGACCAAAGCTGTTAAAAGAAAATCATCTGTTGAAAATGAATGCATTTGTCTACACTGGGAAAAACAAAAACAGTTCAATTAGTTGCTTTTTACTTTTACAAAATCTTGTTTAAATCAGTGCATGTTGTAACAAAAAAGTGATGGTTTTTGAGGTTTTGAATCGTGTCTTGTGCTGTGTTGGTCATTGTGTATTAGTGAAGGCTACTTAAGGTTCCTCATGAGATTCCAGTTTTCTTCCTTTCTAAAGTATAGAATCATAGAATGGTTTAGTTTGGAAGGGACCTCAAAGCTCAGCCAGTTCAACCCCCTGCCATAGGTAGGGACACCTTCCACTAGAACAGGTCGCTCAAGGCCTCATCCAGCCTGGCTCTGAACACCTCCCTGGGCAACCTGTGCCAGTGTCTCACCACCCTCACTGCAAACAACTTCTTCCTAACAGCCACTTTCAATCTCCCCTCTGACACTTTAAACCTATTACTCCTCATCCTGTCTTTACAAGACCTTGTCAATAGTCCCTCCCCAGCCTTCTTGTAGGCCCCCTTCAGAAACCGGAAGGCCACTCCAAGGTCTCCTGGAAGCCTTCTCTTCTCCAGGCTGCAGAGCCCCAACTCTCTCAGCCTGTCCTCCTAGCAGAGCTGCTGCACCCCTCTGAGCATCTTGGTGATCTCCTCTGGTCTAGCTCCAACAGTTCCATGTTCTGCTTGTGCTGGGGGCTCCAGAACTGTACACAGTACTTAGGTGGTACAAGGATAAGAGCGGTATGGTGGTCTCAGGTGGAAGATTTTAGAGGTCTCTTCCCACCAGAACGGTTCTATAATTGTATGTTTCAGAGTTCCTGTTTAAAACCATGGATTATATCTCAGAACTATCAAATTCATTTTCATGCAATAAGGTTAAGGTCGCAATTAGGGCAGTTTGATAAAACTGGTTATTGCATATTGGTTACAAGAAAAAAAGGTGGTTCTTGCCATCAAGGCATGTAGGAGACACTTAACATAGGATAGGAAGCAGCTTTCCTTATGGAGCTGGCTGTGACACTTACCTGCTAAGATCAGTCAGAGTGATCTCTTCCAACCTGGTTGATTCTATGACTATTGCCAAAGACTACATTTAATCCACTATGTCAGACTTAAGAGCTGTAGTAAGTCTTCTTCCAAAGTCTGCATCCCAGCTTAGTTCAGATAGTGAGACAAAGATTTATTACTAACCTAATTACATAGTTACTCTTCAAAAAGCATGTCTGGGTTTCTTGTGTTCTGGTATGTGGTGGGAGTAGAGATTATAGCTCTGCCTCAAAAATCAAAGCATGCTTTCTTTGGACCCTTCACACCCTATATTATTTGTGTTGACCTTAAGGGTTAGGAGTGGGAAATTGGTGCTGCTGTGTACCATGTTCACTTTTGGTCATCTAATTTGAAACTATTGTTGACAGAAGGGATGTGAGCAAAGGTTGCAGATCTTTGCAGCTGATGTGTGGCTATGTTGTAGAAAGGTAAGGCTGTGAGCCTTCTTTGTCAGTAGGAGGTGAGGAGGTGATGCTCCAGGATGAGAGGAAATGGCTTCAAGTTGTACCGGAGAGGTTTAGGTTTGGATATTATTGGAAGAAACTTCTTCACTGGAAGTGTTCTCAAAGCATTGTAATAGGCTCCCCAGGGAGGTGATTGAGTCCTCATCCCTGGAGGTCTTTGAAGGACAGAGACATAGTGGTGGTAAGGGATGTGGTTTAGCACCAGGCTTGGTTGAGTGAGATAATGGTTTGACTTGAACTTAAAGGTTCTCTTCCAACTGAAATGCTTCTAGGATTCTAGGATTGCTTCTAGGACTCTCAACATCTGGAAGAGACTCCTTCCCTGACAAGTCAAAGAGGCTTGTAAGGTGTGAGAACTCATTGATGACATCATGTAAACATGCTAGTGTACAGTTTAGTGCAACTTCACTGTGGATGCAGCCTTGGAATATTAATGGGCCACTAATAGATGTGTTTGCTGGTGTCCAGTATCTGCTATAATCAATAGGAGCCTAACTTAAGCCTTTGTCGGAGTGCTCTGTGATTTGGTTTTTTTTTCATCATAAGCAGTTGGTGAGTGATGAAGCTTCACACTGATGACTTAGTTGCTTTCAGGCAGTTACCAGGACATAGATCCATAGTGGGAAGATAACCAACCTCTCTGATGTTTTTAATTTTATTTTGTTTTTTGGGAGCTTCATGGCAGTCACTGTGTAGTTCAAGAGCTGTATTTCATGCTTTGGAGAGCTAGAGGGGGGGAATAGGCTTTCAGAGTTATTTGAAGGTGGCTTTTCCTCAAGAGAAGGACAGAGTTTGGCTTGTGAGAAGGTCCAAGGGTGACTTGGCAGCGTCAGCCTTAGTATCAACTTCTGTTTGCGTTCTCTTCTAGTTGTGGCTTCAGGTCACTCAGGCAAGCATAGTCCTGATGCTTAAGTGTTTGGCGTAGCTCTAGCATGGGAGCCACATGTTAAGCAACTTGAGAACTAAAGGCCTGTCAACTGTGACCTAGATATTAGAGTGATGACTGTTCTGCAGAAACCTGTCTATACAATGAAATGTTTTGATAAGTCGATTATTTTGTGTGCAATCAACCCTTGTTGCTACCTTTCAAGTTTGAAAAGTGTTCCGAGTTGAAAATTACAGCAGCTAGGATTCTTTTTACCTTCCAGCACAAATTGGATTGGCTTTCAGAATACTCTTACTTAGGTAATCATGTCTGAAAACAGATTTAATATTTCTATCCAGGAAGTCTGGAGCTAACTCATGCTGTTTGAATCTATAAATATTCCTGTATTTGTATATAAAGTGCTGCACACAAAACGTAGTGTTTTCAGTACTGCCTGCTGCAAAACTTCATGCTGCACTTGGGAGTGAGTTCAGGCTTTTGAGTCCTTTGTAAATTTCATGTTTATTGCAGGTAAAAGTTTTGTTTGTCCGCAATCTTGCCAATACTGTCACAGAGGAGATCCTAGAAAAGGCCTTCAGTCAGTTTGGAAAGCTAGAGCGGGTGAAGAAGCT
The DNA here is from genome assembly GCF_015220805.1 of Pogoniulus pusillus. NCBI lineage: Eukaryota > Metazoa > Chordata > Aves > Piciformes > Lybiidae > Pogoniulus > Pogoniulus pusillus. Next base: position 14,630,126 of record NC_087294.1, read on the forward strand.
AAAAGACTACGCTTTCATTCATTTCGATGAGCGGGATGGTGCTGTGAAGGTAAGTGAAGAGGACTGCAGCTCGTGTGTGTGTGTGTAAGCAGTGACTAAACATAGCACTTGGAAGCTGTATCCTTTTCAGTTGGGGAAAGAAGCTGTGTCTGGAGAAATGGTATTACATTTTGTCCTCTGTGAGTGTCTCCTAGGAAGACACAGTCTCTTAGATGCACATCAGTTAGTTCTGCTGTTCAGTAGAAGGTAAGCATATGCTGATCGTTTTTGAAACTGAAGTTCCACAATGTGGACCACTCTTTTCCTACCAAATTATTGGTAGACTCTAAATCAGTCTCTCTAGGGCAGGGGCTAAAAACTTAGGTAATTATTTTTCAGGAACAGAATGGCTTTCTTTATGGTGTGGAATAAGCACCTTTTTCCTTTTGAGTGGGAGGTGTCCCTGCCTATGACAGGGGGTTGGAACTAGATGATCTTTGAGGTCCCTTCCAACAAAACCATTCCATGAGCAGTGCTGGACAATTAAGTAATTGTCATCCCTGGCTTTTGCTAGCCCAGTCTTAGTAGTTTTTCTCCTGGTACCTGCTGTTAGGAAGGAAAAGTGTAGTTCCTGCCTATAACATGTCTTGATTTTTATGTTCTGTGGGAGGATGCAGGATACAAGGGGGTTTCAGTTTTTCTTACTCATCCAGATGCCTTAAATCAGATGCTTAGGCAGTTGATGCAAACAGTCTTTTTATAGGTCATGTATCCCATCAAGGTTCAGCTACTTAGAGTTGTAAAAACGGTAGAATTGTTAAGAATCCCCAGCTTGAAATTTAATTTGTAGTACTTACTGTCCCCCATGGGAATTGCACATGTGTGCTTGTTGATTGTGGTTGGTTGTGTGTAGGATTTTGTTTGTTGGTTTTTTTTTCCTTTCTGTTTGTGGTGGTTTGGTTTGGGATATTTTTTTCGTGTGTGTGGTAAGAACGAGACTGTTAAATTTTGGCTTCTGGTTTAAAGAGAAAGTTCTGCTTATTACAAGTAAAATTAAGGAATAAAACCATGTACTGATCTCTGGCTTTAGTAGTGTTTGCATGTGTGCTGACATTAGAAATCTATTCCCATACTGCAAAATCTGTACTTTCAGAGAACAGTTCCATCATGAATTGAAACAGCTTGCAAAGATTGAAGCCTGTTTACAGTTTTGAATGGAAGATTTCTGAACTGATACATGCATTCTTGGGTTTAAGAGCCAAGTTAAGAGGAAATACAAACCTCTGGAACCCATGATACTATGCTGTCTGATTTATTATTCTTTTGAAGGAAAAAAAAACAAACCCAAAATGAGCTTTATATTGTTATTTTAGCGCTGGATAAAAAATTTTAGAATGCATAATCTAAAAAAAAAGTAGAATAAAATTAATAACTTCAGATATGCTTAGAGGTATATTTAAAGTCTGGTTAATTCCTTCAGGCAATGGAAGAAATGAATGGCAAAGATTTAGAGGGAGAAAACATTGAAATTGTTTTTGCTAAGCCACCAGATCAAAAAAGGAAAGAACGGAAAGCTCAGAGACAAGCGGCTAAAAATCAGATGTAAGTGTAAATGCATGCACATATGTTGTATTGCTTCTGAAAGACGTGTACACTCCTACAGAATTAGAGCTTTTGAGTGTTTGAGTAGGTATACTAGAGTGTATACAGCTTTTCTGGCTTCTCTGAAAATATTGGATTCATTTAAGTTTTTCTTGCGCTCTGCTTACTGTGTAGTAGTGGTGTTGGTGAGAGCTGAGGTACTCTT